>NC_133535.1:70384952-71046619 GCF_048544455.1 Silene latifolia | reverse complement strand
TAAAAAGCCTAGGAACGAGGCTAATTCGGGGACTAAATATGCTCAAATATTGATCACATCAGAAGTTTATATTATACACGACTAAAATGTTCTCAAATTGTTTTTGAAAAATGTTTTTGTTTCTTTTAAATGTTTTAGCAAAAAGTATTTATTTAATGAGGAAGCCCATATTCGTATAGAGTGTGGTTTTATTTTAAACTTATAATTAGTAATTATGTTGGGTCAACTTATGAGTTGGGCCATATTACTAATTAGGGTTTTAATAAGGCATACTTTTAAACCCTAAAATCTAACCTATCTTAAAGCTAGGGTTTTCACGAAAAAAGAGGCATATGTGCCGTGTTTGTTTCGTGCAAACCTAAGGAATATAAGTTGATTATTGTTAAGATTTTATTCTCTAGAATTATCTTAATATATCTTTTATATTTAGCTTGATATGGTTATATATGATAAGAATATTTTTGTTATAGAAAATCTTATCATATCTTAAGATTTAAGGTAAAGATAATAGGAGAATAATTGATAAAATTATCTTTTGGCTATTGTCTATTATTTCCTAAAGATTTTAAGGAAAGAAATAATAAGATATGATTTGTTTACATATCTTATATTTCGGCTATCTAGGGTTTAAGGAAAATATATTAAGTATATATTTGATTAGATTATCTTATATTTATCCTATATCTTTTCTAGGATATTGCTTAAATAAAATAAGGAAAGTTGTTATGTTTTTTCCTTATTTCCATTCGGCATATCTAGCATTAAGGAAAGAATATTAGGTGAATATATGATAAGATAATTTATTAACAACTTATATCTTTTCCTAAGATTTTATGGATAAAAATAATAAGATATGATTCTATTTCCATATCTTATATTTCGGCCTCTAGGGTTTCGTGGAAACCTAATGCCTTGCTTCCTCCTTTGTTATAAATACTTTACTCTTTGCTACATTCAAAAGTACGACCTTTGAGCATAACTTTCATATATTTTCAAAAAGCAAACACCGTGTTTTAGAGCAAAAACCGTTTTGATATTTTTCGAAAAAGGTTGTGTGATTTATAAACTTGTGCATTCGTTCTTATTGTTATCGTTATAAGATAATAGTGCTTATTTGATTTCTTACTCGTTCATTAACGTTAACTTTTAGTAGAATCATTAGTTCTTTCTTATTAGTGTAAGTTAGTCACTCGATTATTTAACGGTACTCATTGAGTTACAGCTAGAGTTAGTTGTACGAGTTAGGTTAGTAAATTTGTAATCAGTAGAAAGGTACTAAATTTATTAATCGAGAATAGTGGACGTAGGTTTCGATTTGTGAAACTGAACCACTTCAAAAACTGTGTGTCTCTTCTCTTTCATTCTTTGGTTTACTTTGTTTTAATCGTTCATTAGTTGATTAGTTAAAGTTTAATCAATGAACTTTAAATAATCAATTATATACACATAATCGAAAAAGCGTTCAAAAGATTTAAATCCTCAATTCACCCCCTCTCTTGAGTATTTTGGATCTATAGACTCTTCAGACCAACAAAATTTTGCGTGTAATAACGTTTTGTTACCCCACTTACCCAATGAAAAACGAAAGTATCATGGGGAACCGAATCTACCCCAAATGTCAAAGGTATTTATGAGTCCTACTATTTGGTAAGGCTAATCTCAATTTTAAATATGTGAGAGGTCTTGTCGATTTATTATCTATCATCTTTAAGTGAACTAAGTCGATGAATACTTGATAATTATAATTGACAATAGTCGATTAAATATGCATGTGTAGTTATGGCGATTTAGCAATGCATGCAAACATATAAAGCAAGCAAATAAAGAAAACAAATTTCCTAGTATGGCCTTTCCTAAAATAGAAAATCTTATATTCTATTTCATATTCGGAAACCAACTCCTTTGCTCCCTTGAATCTTCATTGACACGCCTCCCAAGGACAAACACCATCTTCATCGGAACTCCTTTCCGAATGGCACTGTCTTTAGGAAACTCCGGAATTACAAATACTTTAATAATAAAATATACATTTCAATTCCTGTTATACATTTGTAAAATAAAATCTAATACAAAATAAAATAAAAGTGATACGAGAACACATTAAATTACAACCGAATCAATATTCCCTTTCATTAAGGGTAATATCGATTTAAAAAACTAAGGCCATACTAAGATAAAATTACATAATTCCAAAATTATATAAATAAAATATGACATTCATCAATAAAATTACAGCATTATTATGTGTATCTAACATGCCAAATTATGTGCCAAATCGCCCTATTTAATTTATATCGTAAATATAGTCCGGTACTCCGGTTTTATGGTAATTCACGATTTTTAACTTCTTAAAATCATGAAAATAATACTAAAATCTAATTTTAGTCCAAGTTAATCACGCTAACATCTTAGGACTCGAAAATTAGTCATCACTCAATTTTTGACGATAATTCAACTTGTTTTAACATTTATGCTCATGTTTTATCTTAAAATCATAACCTTTTTATGATATAAATCCAAATTAAATTATAATAATTTCAAAATTTGAATTTTAAATTTTTGAACATTCTGGAAAAATTCCATGACACTCATAATGTAAAAAATCAAGGTTAAAATTTTCGAATTAATTTCGAGAAAAAATATAGTTGCTATTTATCGGTTTTATCAAATAAAACATCTAAAGCATACGAAAATTAATCCAATCAATGTTCCAACTTTAGATCTGATATTTGGGATAATTATGCAACATAAAATAATTTTCTCATGCCATGTATTTCATTTTAGCTATTTTTGCTAAAATAGTCACGATTTATGTCATTTTTACACTAAAAATTCATAAATCATGCAAAATGAATCGTGTTCATCTCAAATTTTACACACAGTGAGTAAAACATGCATGTGACAACTTACTAAAATTTCATGGCCTATTTCGAAGTTTAACTAATTTTAACCATTTTCCCTCCATTTAGTCCATTTTTATCTCATAAAAATTATAAATCATGCAAAACTAATCACAATGATCCGAAATTTTACATACAATATGAAAAATATGCATGTGAGGTCATATAAAAAATTCAAGGTCAGAGACAAAGTTTAACTATTTTTAGCATTTTAATTACCATTTTATACATTTAAATGTAATAAAATTACTAAAAATCATTAAAATATGCCATAAATTACCATAAATCATCAAAATGACCTAAATTCATTTTAGTAGCAGAATATATGACATGCAAAAATTTCCGTGACTTTATCTTCATAAATCACAAATTTTAGTTTTAATTAAGTTACAAATAACGCGAAAAAACCAAACCGATTATGCATGCAACATCCATTTGCTCTGATACCAATTGAAAGGATTCATTAACCCTCAAATTAAACACTTTAATTTTATATCTAAATTACTCAATAAAATAGATGATGATCTTATGCATGCATAAGAAAATAAAACAAAGATTAAGAAATGTGTTCCTTACATTGATAAAATTGGTTTATAAGGGCATAAGTAAGAACACCTTTCTTACTTGTTCTTGAGCTTAAATAATTGGATGATTCTCCTTGCCTCAATATTGTGAGAGCCTTCTCTTAATTGCACCAAAGATTTCACCCAAATACTCAACTTATTATTAACTAGATAACAAGTAGAGATCTTAACCTTATTAATATTAATGATATTACTACTCTAGTAATATATGATAAATATTAGGGATATTCTACATGGTACCCCTCAACTTTTCGACTTTCTATGTGGTACCCTTAAACTTTTTAAAACATACATGGTACCCCTAATTGTTGTCATTATCACTAAGTGCACCCCTAAACTTTATTTTCCATTAATTAAGCTCAGTTTTAGGCATTAAGTGATGAATTGTATGCGTAACCAAGCTTGTCATTTATTATTTCATGACATATGGACTCTATTAGGCTCAATATCCATCTCGATCCTAATATTTATTGATATATATGGGCTAAAAAATTTATGACAGAAATTTATTTGATCATATGCCAAATTATCACTTCCAAAGATGGATATTGAGCCTAATAGAGTCCTTATGTCATGGGATGATAAATGGCAAACTTGGTTACGCGTCCAAGTAATCCCTTAACGCCTAAAACTGAATTTAGTTGACGGAAAATAAAGTTTAGGGATACACTTATTCATTATGACAACAATTAGGTGTACCATGTATGTTTTAAAAACTCTAGGGGTACCATATAGATAGTCGAAAAATTGAGGGGTACCATGTAGAATATCCCTAAATATTAATTTGCATGTGAGTTTTCGAGAGAGGATGGAGGTTTTGCATGTGTAAATTGCTTGGAAAAATTAGAACAACAAAAATGCTCTCACAATACGCATATCTCACGGCCACACCCCTTAGTGGATCAATTTTGTTCTCATTTTATTTCCATGCAAAAGTAGGTAGAGTGTAGGATACTTTAATCATGATTAAAGTGTATTGGCATGTCATTATCATATGGTGTAGTGTGCATGTTGAAAAGAACAAAACATCATTGTGTTTTATGGTCCACAAAACCGGTTACCTATGCACTATATAGGTCCATTTTTATTTTCCGTATTTGTCCCACAAACACCTTTAAATCGTATGCTTAATTATCTTGTATAATTAAGTATTAATATGATCATGTAACAATTATATGATACAAATTAATAAGTAATGTACACTTATTTATTAAGTGATATTTTACCATTATATCAGCATATAATGGGTTCTTCAATGCCCAATTGAATTAATTTCCAATTTCTTTGTAAATATAACAACCAATTACCTCTACCTCGGAAAAATACAATACCTCGACTAATTTAATAAATTAACGCTTAATTATTAAATTAAATCTTATTAATCACATTACAATAAGATATAAAATTTCATTAGTCAATTATCGCATAATTGAATAATAAACTTGCGTTGACTCGAGTTCTAAACTTGACCTCAACAAACTCACACAACTATATATATATATATATATATATATATATATATATATATATATATATATATATATATATATATATATATATATATATATAGATTGGATTTGGTGATTTTGGTTCTTATGGTGAGTTGTGAGTTGGGGGAATCTCAGCCACTAGATTATATTAGAGATGAGTGGTCAAGATCAAATCTTACATGTCATATAAAACCATTGTCATTTACTTATTTTCTTTTTTTTCTAATGTTACTTTTTTTTTACTTTAATTTTTTTTTCTCTTTTTTTTTACCTCGTGTTATTATGCTTTTTTTTACCACTTTGATTTTTGGTTTCTCTTATGTTTTTCTTTAATTTACTCATTATGTTACCTTTTTTTTCTTTTTCTTTTTGTACCGGATTTTTTTTTACTTGAATTTTTTTTTACTCTTATTTTTTTTACCTCGTGTTATTATGCTATTATTGTGCTTTTTTTTACCTGGATTTTTTTAACGACTTTGATTTTTTTTTCTCTTTTTCTTTACCACATGTTATTGTGTTTGTTATTGTTATTCCATTTGTTATTGTGATGTTATTCTGCTGTTACTTTGATTTTTTTTACGACTTTGATTTTTTTTTCTTTTTTTTTACCATATGTTATTGTGCTGTTATTGTTATTCCGCTGTTATTGTGATGTTATTCTGCTGTTACTGTGAAATTTTTTACGACTTTGATTTTTTTTTTCTTTTTTTTACCACGTGTTATTGTTATTCCGCTGTTATTGTGATGTTATTCTGCTGCCATTTTGATTTTTTTTACGGCTTTGATTTTTTTTCTCTTTTTTTTATCACATGTTATTGTGTTGTTATTGTTATTCCGCTGTTATTGTGATGTTATTCTGCTGTTACTTTGATTTTTTTTACGACTTTGATGTTTTTTTCTTTTTTTTTTTACCACGTGTTATTGTACTGTTATTCTACTGTTATTCTGCTGTTATTCCGGTGTCACTTTGATTTTTTTTACTTACAACAAATTCGATTCTCCAACAAATTCGGAGAGGTGCCAAACTAATATGATCCTCCTTATTAGAAAGATGAAAAAATCCAGTTAATGATCATTATCCGTTCTAATACCTACCATGAGGCCATGAAGCCCATATTCTAGTCCTCATAGGACAATCTTTCAAGAGATGGTCAATTGTTTACGTTACTCACTCATCGGACATTATCGAATTTTCATTAATGTTAACATTAATGAATTTTCATTAATGTTATCGTGCTGTTATTCTACTGTTATTCTGCTGTTATTGTGATGTTATTCCGGTGTCACTTTGATTTTTTTTTACTCTTTTTTTTACCACGTGTTATTGTGCTGTTATTCTAGTGGTATTGTTATTCTGGGGTTATTGTGATGTTATTCCGGTGTCACTTTGGTTTTTTTTACTATTTTCATTTTTTTTTTTATCTTTTTTTACCCATGTTATTGTGCTGTTACTGTAGTTCGAATCCTCGGTGCATAGATTATAAATTTTATTGACGGTAGACGGTACGATCAATTGCAAGATATAACACCCAGACATAAGTAGAAAAGGAAAAAAGAAACGCTGCCTAATATGATTGCTATGGCCTATGGGTCGGATAAGTTTCAAAAAGATCCCTCCCCGCGGAGCCAAAACAAAGAGTCGGACTTTATAGGCCACCAAGTTACAAACTTGACCGACGCGCACCATCTTTCTAGACAAAGAACTTCACTGTTCATCATTTTCCATATGGATGGGCGCACACAGTGACAATGGTGCCATTGATGAATCGTGTCCTGTTAAGGAGTGTTCTCTCTTTTCAGCCACTAAACATAAAATCCATAAACACTGGAAATAAGTCAATAGTACACAGCAGAATAAAAACATGAACCAGTTTATATATAAGTACAATATTACCGACATCTACTTTAGAAAGTTTTGAGTTGTAAATACATTTTTGCAAAGAGAACAAACCAGAATGATACAAGAACCCTAAATGAGGTACTAAACAAGCCAATATTTTCACAATCTGTTGCACTCATCCAGGCTAAGAGCTTCAACCATGGATAAAATATAGCAAAACAGTTTTATAATCGCTACATTCTGTGCACCCCAACTTATAAACCACACTCCTGGTAAGTGGTATCGATTGCATGAACATTAATCAATAACCACCTTTCTTCATAACCGGATGGTATTTCACTTGGATTACCATTACCAACCTGAATTGCATACCGGCCTGGATCCGTGTGTCAGTTTGTCGTGTCTCAGAACCAAGACTGAAATATTGTCCAAGTTCATGGCATAATCCAGATCTTACAGGTACATGAATTTATCACACGCTTGGCAATTTATTTGAGGCAAAACAAGGAGGGGTTGTTTATCTGCCTATCCAACTCCGACAACGTTATAACAGGAAATCCGATAACCTAACTCCTTCCCCGCCGATCTACACACTCCAGTTAAGCACCGGCGTTAAATAAGAAGACAAATAACATAGATTCGATATAAGTTGGGAGAAGATGCCTAATGGTAGGCTTCCTCGACGTGTGTTTTCAAGATTTGTTTAGTTAGAAAGAGACGTTGTGAACACTTAACTCACACATTCGGATTAATCGGATATGATCGCTTAAAAACGTCAGATATTAGAGAAACTTATCATAGAATGAAAAGGAGAAAAGGGAAACTAAGCTCCATGCTTACCATCGACTGTCAGCAGTTAATTCCGGATGGAAAGCTGTTCCAAGCAAATTTCCTTGCTTAACAGGACAGTCAACAGTTAATCTTTAGGCTTTAGTCTAAAGCTTATTTGAGTTTCCATTACTCCCCAGTCCGAAAACCGATCCCATACTTTTTCTCACTCTAAACGTTCTGGTTGGTTCGGTGAACCTCCGTCTTCTCCACCACATAGTGTCTCCCACCACCACTGTCGACGCCGCCTATTCCCTTTCCGCTTCAATTTTAGGGATTGTCGTTCAATCTAACTCGACCTCGACCTCGACCCCAACCCCAACCCAGATCTAATGGTTGTTAACCGCAGTTCGTTGTTTTTCCAGGTAGAACTCGGAGCTCCATAATAATGGCGTTTCTTATGAGCAATCGAGCAAGCAATTGGTTCTCATCAATATTACCTTCCTCAATCAGCATCAATTCAATCATGGTCTTGGAAACATTTTTCTCTACCTTTGTAACAAACTCATCGTCCAAGTTGTTCCAGCATCGAGCCATTACAGAAAGCTAATTAAACCTTCAATACAATCAAAATCGGAAAATAGAAAATTGAAAATGGAGTGAGAGAGAGTGAATACGCGAGGGTTGGGAAAGGGATTTCTGGTGGGAGGAGGCATGAATGAAGAGGAAAGGGAAATGTGAGTGATTGATTTGGGAAACAGAGTGAAATTAGGGGAATCGATTGAAAAAATTGAGGAATTTTTGGGGGTAATTTTAGGGGATTTCGATCCTCTCCATTTCTTTTCTCTCCATTTCTTCTCACAATCTATTTTAATAATAATTACCCCTTTCACTCCCATTTTTCCTTTACTTTTATGCGTAAATTGAGAACCGTTAGATGTTGCCAATATGCGATCTGGGCCATTAATAGGAACTTGCCTCTCCATTTCTTTTTAGGAAATGGAGAGAAATTGGGCTCAATTTTAGGGTTTATGGGAAATTTTTGGGGGAATTTTTGAGCGTAGAGAGTGAAGTGACACGTAAAAATAATAAAAACAGCTCGGGGTTAAATATGCTAAATAAAATCTCAACTGTCCATTTTAATCTCAGCCCTTGGTTTCTTTTGATCTAGTGGCTGAGATTTTCCAAACTCACAACTCACCGTAAGAACCAAACTCACGAGATCCCGCCTCTCTATATATATATATATATATATATATATATATATATATATATATAATATCTCTTATTTTTTTCGGTTGGTTTTGGCCGAAAATTAGGAGAGAAAATATCTCCCCTTTTACTTCTCTTATTTCGGTTATAATAAGAAAGTGGGAGATCATTTTTCTTAACCTAGTTTTGACCTAATTTTTCCTCTCATCAAAAATCACACAAAAACCTAAATTAATTAGTGAATTTGGGGATCGATTCTAGCAAGAACAAAAGGGCATTTCTCATATCATCTTGGGTGCAACGATTAGGCGAATATCAATTTTGATATTGTTCTTAGGCCATATTTGCAAGGACCAAAGGTTGATTCTTAATCCCTATTCTATTTTGTTTATGCAATTCATTTATGACTAGTTTTCATAGATTATAATTTCGTTATAATCCTTAATTTTAAGGGAAGTATACCGATATTTCCTACAAGTGGTATTAGAGCCAAGGCCACGAAATTATTTTTATATGAATTTCATGAATGATTTAAACAATGGAATTTCGAAAAGAAAAAAAAAACCGGCCGTGTAAAAAAAAAAAAATTTTTGCCGTAAGAAATTTTTTTTTTTGCCGATTGATTTTCTGTTTTTCTTTAGTTTTTGATGATTTGTTCCATTTAGATTTTCTCATATTATTGTTTTAATAGGTTAAAATGACAGTATGATAATTTTGTAGATGTTTTGATTTAATTAGCATTAAATTAAAATGTAAATGGAAATCATCTTGTTTGATGATGTTAAATTTGTTTTTGCTATATAGTTTTTGGCATAAATGGTTTTAAATCGTTGTTTAGAATCATGTTTCATTAATTTACATGTTTATGATTATGCCAATCTTGTTCTAATAGCAACTATAAACGAATTTATTCATCTAAAATTTTTTTAGGGTAGTATGCCGAGCAAATAAAAAAAAAGGTTTCTATTTTTTTTTGGTGTTGGAAATGCCGAGAGGAATTAAAAAAATAAAAATAAAATAAAAACCAGTTTTGTTTTGTTTTTTTTCTGGTTTATTGCCGGAAATGTTTTTTAGAATTTTGGCAAAAAGGCCGAGAGCTGTAAAAAGAAAAAAAAAACGGTTTTTGTTTTTTTTTGGTGAAATGCCGAGTGCATCAGAAAGAAAAAAAATAGTTTTTTTGTATTTTGGAAATGCCGAGTGCATTAGAAAAGAAAAAAAAATCAGTTTTTTTTGTATTTTGGAAATGCCGAGAACTTTAATAAAAAAAAAAAGTTTCGGTTTTTGTTAGTTTTTGGCCAATATTGATTATACATTAAATTTATAATGTATGATTATTGTTGTGAAAAGGTTCACAAATTAAGATACCTAATTATTTTAAAGAGTTTTAAAATAATATTGGATTAATTCATATTACAAGTTTAATATGTATTAAGATTGAATTTATTTGGATCCTTTGGCAAGCCAATCTCTACAATGTTCAGTTTATTGAATATGATTCTCAGTACATTCATATGCAGATCACTACTCAGCCTGACAATGTGAGTTTTCATTGGACGGTAGTGTATGCATTTAATGGTAATAAGGAAAGGGAACCTCTCTGGGCTAACCTAAGTAGAATTGCTAGCAGTATACAGGGCCCTTGGGTTGTGGTAGGTGACTTCAACTGTGTCTTAACTGCGGATGAGAGGATTGGGGGTGCTTTCTCTAGAGCTGATGCTAAGCCATTTCTGAATTGTATCCATCAATGTGAATTAATGGATAGTCCTTCTCTTGGGGCGTTCTATACTTGGAATAATAAGCAATGTCCTGAAGATAGAGTGTATAGTAAACTTGATAGATGGCTTATTAATCAGGAATGGCAAGATACGTTCCCTGAAATGATTGCCAATTTTCTCCCTGAAGGGCTCTTTGACCATAGTCCGTGCTTGGTCAGGAATGGGTTTCATCAGGTTGCTAAGGTCAGGCCCTTTAAATACATTAATATGTGGAGTAAGGCAGCTAATTTCAGTAAGGTGGTTCAAGAGGGGTGGCAGTCTAGTAGGACGGGCACTAAAATGTTTGAATTGGTTGGGAAGCTGAGAAATCTGAAGCCTTACTTGAAGAATTTGAACAAGTCCCAATTTTCAGATATTGAGAGGAGTGCTGATATAGCCCTTGTCAAATTAACTCAGATTCAGCAGGAGCTAGGTGTCAGGCCCCAGGATCATGAGCTCATTCAGCAAGAATGTCAATTAAGGGAGGAGTACAAAATGCTTGCTGAGGCATAGCAGGATTTCTTGCAACAAAAAGCCAAACTTAGTTGGAACCTTGATGGGAATACTAATTCAGCTTACTTTCATGGCCTTCTCGGAACCAGGAGAAGACAGAATCAGGTGCTCCAAATTGTAGATCAGAAAGGAGATATTCATGTGACACCTCCTGGTATACAAGAGAGTTTCATCCATTTCTACACTAATTTGCTGGGGAGGAGTAATACCACTGTGAGTGTTAGCAAGAAAGTAATGGAATATGGGAATAAATGTGAAGTGCTCCATACTCAACAGTTGTTGGCACCTGTAACCAATGATGAGATTAAAGATGTCCTTTTTAGCATCCCTAATGATAAGGCTCCAGGGCCAGATGGCTATTCCAGTCAATTCTTTAAAGCTAGCTGGGATTTGATAGGGGTGGACTTCTGTGAGGCTATACAGGAAAATTTCCGGAATGGCAAAATATTGAAGCAGTAAACGCTACAAGCATTACCCTAATTCCCAAGGTATCCAATCCTACCACTGTAATGCAATTCTATCCTATTGCCTGCTATAATGTGGTGTATAAATGTATATCTAAAATTTTGTGCTCCAGACTGGCCAAAGTCCTTCCACACCTCATCTCCCTTACTCAAGGAGGTTTTATCTAAGGTCTAAGTATCATGGAGAATATTCTCATTTGTCAAGACTTGGTAAGACTTTATGGAAGGAAAACAGTTTCTCCTAGATGTTTGTTTAAGATAGATTTACAAAAGGCTTATGACTCGGTAGAATGGGAGTTTATGTTCCAAGTGATGACTGAGCTCAATTTTCCTATTCAATTTCTCAATCTCATCAAGGAATGTGTCACCTCAGCTAGCTACACTCTATCCCTGAATGGTGATTCTTTTGGGTGGTTTAAAGGTCAAAGGGGATTGAGGCAAGGAGATCCCCTTTCTCCTCTTTTATTCACTATCTGCATGGAATATCTTACCAGGCTTCTAGCATATACTACCTCTAATATGAACTTCAAATTATATCCACTATGCAAAAATATGAAGCTGAGTAGCCTGATGTTTGCTGATGATTATTACTTTTCTGTAAAGGGGATGTGGAGTCCATAATGATCCTATTCAGAACCATCTCTACTTTCTCTAAGGCATCAGGTTTGCAGATGAGTAAAGGTAAGTCTAATGTGTACTTTAATGGAGTTCCTGCTGATATCAGGAGTGAAATAGTACAAGTGTCTGGTTGCATTGAAGGTACTTTGCCTTTCAAATATTTAGGGGTGCCTATCAAACCCTCTAAACTGAGCATTAAAGACTGTCAACCTCTAATAGATAAGGTGCTAGAAAGAATCAGAATGTTGGGTACCAAAAAGTTGTCTTATGCTGGGAGATTAGTCTTGGTTAAAGCTGTTTTCAAATCTTTACATACTTACTGGGCGTCCATTTTTATTCTTCCAAAGGGTGTCATTGCTAAGATTGAAGCTATATGTAGGAATTTCCTATGGAGTGGGGGTTCAGAATTTACTAAAACTCCTACAGTAGCCTGGTCTAAAATCTGTAAAGGGAAGAAGCAGGGAGGCTTGGGGCTAAAGAATGAGTGTCTATGGAATAAAGCTGCAGTTGGTAAACTTATCTGGTGGATCCATGCTCACCCTGACAAGCTCTGGGTTCAGTGGATTCATAGCACCTACTTAAGAGGGAATGGGTGGGGGGATTATTAGTGTCCCAATGATGTTAGCTTGACTTGGAAGAAGGTATGCAAGCTCAGGATTGAATTGCAGACTGCCTACTCTCAGAATGAATGGAGCATGATACCTGGTAAAAAATATTCAATTGGAAAAGGCTACTCTTGGCTGCAGCAGTCATCTCCTGATGTGGGATGGTATCATCAGGTTTGGAATAAGTGGCTCTAAACATGGAATGACTGCCTGGCTGTATCAGCATCAGGGCCTCAACACCAAAGACAAACTCTTTCGTCTTAATATTAGCAGTGACTACCTCTGCTGCCTCTGTGGAAACGAGGAGGAAACACCCCAGCACCTCTTTTTTAAATGCCAGTATAGTAAAGAAATCATGACTCGTATTCAGACCTGGATTGGATTTGTGCTTCCTGACACCAGAGACCATGACTGGAGAAGGAATGCTAGATGTTCTAGATTGAAGGTAGGGATTCTAAACAGCATTCTGAATGTTGTTACTTACCACGTGTGGAGACAAAGAAATGGATGCAGGCATGATATGAAACTGCAAAGACCTAAAGTCTGTGTGGCCATGATTCAGTACGAAATCAGGACAAAAGTTAAGCAACAGCTCAAAGGCAATTTAGCTTGGAGAGATCTCATGTGGATTGAAAAACTCATATAATTAAGTTTTTGTGTTTCTTGTTTTGTCTGATGCTTGTATCAGACATATATAGTTGATGTATCTTGGTGCTCTATCAATATAATTTACCTTTACCAAAAAAAAAAAAGATTGAATTTATTGTGAGTAATTGAGGAATTGTCACATAATTTGATCATTTATATAGGTGGTTTGGATAAATTAATCTACATAATTAAGGAATTATGTCTTGAATGTTTAATTTATTAGTTGATGCATTTTTATTTAGTTGAATGTTTTGTTGAATGGTTTAATTTATGTTTTTTTGCAATCGGTTGTAATTTGTAATACCTAGTGTGGCCTTAGTTAAATTATGTTTTCGTAATGATGGAAACATAATTTTTAATGTAATTTGAGATCTCGTATCTCCGTTTGGTTTTCTTTTATATTATGGTTTTGAAATTAGAATGTAAATAGGTTTATTATGTAATTTTTAAATGGGTTAATTGATGAGAATAATCCAAACTATGACTGTCTTTCTCATATTAATCCGAACTATTGTTTAACTGAGAATAATCCAACTAATGACATTAATTTTCTTGTACTGAACTTGTGCAATTTTTGACTGGTAACAAGAGGTAATGTAATGGGTGACATAGCTGTAGGTCCCGTCTTTCATCTTTTTATTTCTCCCCTGCCTTGTTACTTTTCCTGCTTTTCCTCCATTAATTTTCCTCCCTTATTAATTCTTATTCTTCTTCTCCATCTTCCCTATTTTAATCCTCCATCAATTTCTCCCTCCCCTTATTTTAACATCTTATTGTTCTAATACACCATCTACTGATCAACTTTAACAAACTCAAAATCCCAACTTCGAGGTCTTCATCAATGACGGCGGTGTGACGTTTATTGGTAATAATTAACAAACACCATAGCTACAGACCTCGAAGGCCTCTCCACTGAAGCTCTGTAGGGTTATCTTTATCGCTGTTGTTGCCATTGATGGTGTTTCGAAACGCCAGGAGAGAGAGTGTGGCAAATTGGGTAAAATAATTGGCAAATAATTGCCATTAATCAGTTTAATTGCAGTTCGGTGAGGTCATGCGTCGCTGGTGGTGGTGAATCATAATGAAGCAGTCGGGCTCGTCGGAGTTGATCTGGGTTGGTATTGAAGAGAGTGTGATTTTTGGAATTATTGTAATGGATGTAGATTATGAGAATTACTCCGTAGAAAGGAAAAAAAAGAAGTGATTACCTATTGGAAAGGTATCCGGTTACCTAGTCTATTATTGGAAGAGAATGCATAAACTTGGGTTTATTATGAGTTAAAACGTAATTCGAATTATTAAGAGCAGATGAGCAATAGTTGGGATTATTCCCATCAAATAACCCTTTTTAAATTGTAATTTTTGAGAAGACTAAAGATCGAGATTGGATTGCTCACTCCCGCTACATGGACCAAGATGGAACATCAAGACAAGCTTCTCGGGTCCAAGGATGGATTCCAAAGTTGTATTTATGTTCATTTTGGTAGATAGGCCACACTAGGACTTTATTTTGTTTTATGTTTTTACCTTTCTTATTGCTTTTCATTCACATGATAGTTAGTGAATCATATTCCGCCTAAAACCAAACCACCTACTAAAATGCATGAAAATTGACTCATATACGTTGAATGTTAGTTTTCATCGACATACAGATGTCACACTTTTAAGCCATCACCTTAGTTTGTTCATTATCGCATATAGGACCTTACTCTCCATATGACCCCTTCTACGTTGGGTAAGTAGTTTGTGTCGACTTAGTTTACCTCAACATTATAATCCGAAGAGTTTCTCGTGAATATGATGGACTAAAGATAGAATTTACAGAAATTTATCGACCAAGAATTCTAACAGTAGAATTAGCCAAAAGGTTGGCTTATCAATTTACAGATAATTGAGTCTTGGGATCATTTATATAATTCTTTAGGAAGGTCAATTGTATAAATGCTTGAGTCTTCGCGTTATAAAGGTATTGCATTAGACTTAAATCATAATGATGAGTATGCTTATTATATTTATTTTTCTTTTCGCAGTGTAGAATACGTTTATTTTGATAATAATGTTACAACAAATGGCTAGAAATAACGAAATCCCAATGCCAAGTGCCACACTTGGACGCGAGTCCTGGCTGAAAGCTTTCATGGACCACATGAATCAGTTCACACGTCTGAAAAATGACGGGTCCAACTTTGCGGACTGGGAGGCATCATTGCGGAATGCTGCCATTGCTGACGGTAAGCTCAAGTACTTAACTGAGCCAATACCGGTAAACCCAGGCCCCAATGCAGGAGTTAACGAGTCACTTGCTTATAGTGACTTCATCATGGAAGCGGGTGCGATAAAGAACGTACTCATCTTTGCAATGGAAACCAATTTGCAAAGACGCTTCATTGCCCAAGGTGCAAACAATATTTTCACCACGCTCACTAACGAGTTCTCAAACGCACCGATAATCGTTACGTATGAGCATACATGTCGCTTCTTTGATGCGAAACTCTAAAAGGGCCAACCGGATAGCCCACACGTTCTTAACATGATTGAGAATGTTGAGAAATTGGAGGCACTTGATTGCAAAATCAGTGAGAGCATAGTCATTGATCGTATGCTTCATTCACTTTATGATGGTTTTGCCCTTTTTAGGGAAAATTACTACATGAATGACATGAAGAAAATTCCTCATGAGCTACACTCACTTCTCGTACAGACCGAGAAGGATATGAAATTGAGTGGGAGCATGAAGCAAGATGTTCTCATAATTTCCAACACGAATAAGGGTAAGGGCAAAGCTCCCGGCGACCTAACGGTAGGTAAGCCAAAGTTTAAAAAGCCAGGAAACGGTAATCATTTGCAGGGCCTAAGAAACATCAAACCCCTCGCAAAGGGTGATGTGGACCTTAGAGTTGGGAATGGAGCACGAGTTGTTGCAGTCTCAATGGGAACATATGTAATCCAGCTCCCTAGTGGTTTTGAGTTATATTTATATAACTGTTACTATGTACCCAGTTTATCTAAGAACATTATTTCTATTTCCGTACTCGATAAAGACGGTTTTGCATTTTCAATAAAGGATAATAGCTGTATTTTTTCTTTTAATGAAATGGTTTATGGCAAAGCAGTTTCCATGAATGGAATTTACATCTTAGATCAAACCACGGATATATTACACGTGAATAATAAGAAATTAAAGGTTGGTGACAAAGATCAAACTTATCTATGGCATTGTCGAATGGGACACATAAATGAAAAACGTGTAAAGAAACTCGTCGAGAATGGGACTATTCCCACATTCGATTTTTCTACATTGAGCACGTGTGAATCATGTCTCATCGGCAAAATGACTCAAATTTCCTTCAAAGGTGTTGGAATGCGCGCTAGTGACCTATTAGGACTCATACATACTGACGTATGTGGACCTATGTCAATTACCGCTAGAGATGGCTATAGATATTTTATCACTTTCACGGACGATTTCAGTAGATACGGATATGTCTACTTAATGAAGCATAAAAGTGAGTCCTTTGAGAAATTCAAGGAATACCAGAATAAGGTTGAGAACCAACTAGGAAGAAAGGTTAAAGCACTCCGTTCAGATCGGGGTGGCGAATATCTTTTAAATGAGTTTGATCAACACCTTAAAGACTGTGGAATCCTTTTACAGTTAACTCCACCTGGAACACCTCAATTAAATGGTGTGTCCGAACGGAGAAATCGAACATTACTTGATATGGTTCGATCCATGATGAGTCACCCGGTAGTACCTGATTCATTATGGGGTTTTGCTCTTTTGTCAGCTGCTCTTATACTTGACCGAAGTCCGACTAAAGCTGTCGACAAGACTCCATATGAAATGTGGAAGGGAACGGTACGTAACTTCTCCTTTATTCGGGTTTGGGGATACGAGGCTTATGTCAAGTGGAGACACGAGGATAAGCTCGGCCCGCGATCGGTCAAGACATACTTTATTGGTTATCCAAAAGGAAAGTTTGGTCATTACTTCTATTCGCCTACCGAACATCGAGTTTTTGTTGCGGCTAGTGCGACGTTCTTAGAGAAAGAATTTCTCGAGAACAAGTCAAGTAATAGAACCTTCGAGCTGTCGGAGATTCAAGAACTAACAACCGAGGAACAGATGGAGGAAGTTGTTCCTTCAACTGATGATATGGTTAATATTCCTCAGGAACCCAGGAGGTCGGGTAGAGTCTCCAATCCTCCGGACAGATACATTGGTATGGTCGAGGAGAATGACGTTTTGCTCCTAGAGAGTAATGAACCCGCTACCTATAAAGGTGCCATGACCTGTTCCGACTCAAATCTATGGCTTGAAGCCATGCAATCCGAGATGGACTCCATGTTTGAGAATAACGTATGGGATCTTGTTGATTTACCTAATAAGGTAAAACCTCTACAGTGCAAATGGCTTTACAAAATAAAGCGTTCTGTAGACGGGCAACCAGATACCTATAAGGCATGACTAGTGGCAAAAGTTTTCACTCAAGTGCACAGATAATCTTAGCGATTGCCGCTTTTCATGACTATGAAATATGGCAAATGGATGTGAAAACCGCCTTCTTAAACGGTTATTTGGAGGAGGAGTTGTACATGGTACAACCCGCAGGTTTCATAGATCCTGAGAATCCTAAGAAAGTGTGCAAGCTTAAGCGTTCCATTTATGGACTTAAGCAAGCTTCTCGGAGTTAGAATCATCGTTTCGACCAGGTGATAAAAGAGTATTGTAACACCCCGATTTATGAAGGAGCCTTTAGCAAGACATTCCCTAATAAACCGGACTGTTACCATCTCGGTTTCCCGAGGTAGTGAATAACAAATTAAACTCCAAGGCAATTTATACAATTACTTTAACTTAATTATTACGAGACCTCTTTTACATTAAATTACAAAAAAACTAACATAAATAACAGTGAAGGTCTTCTAAATAATGATCTAGCTACTAAGTCTTCTGACACAGTGTCTCACGCCCATCAAGCTCCCATCCTATCTCATAAACCTATCAAGTCTGCTCACCAATATTTGGATCATCACAAGTGTTCACGAATACACAGGGTCAACCACGAGGTTGAGTAGGGATTACAATGAAACAACAAAATATGATATGCATGCTCCTCCGTCACCTCCACCTCCATCTCATCTCATATCTCATAACCCGGAACGCCCGGCCATACCGATCCCCGGCAGGCACAACAATCGACCATCGTCGATATATCAGCTCAATAGCCGAGGACACCAGGGCAAGTCCTGCAGAACCAGCCTGGGCCTTATCACAACATCACGTCGTATCTCAACATCGTCACTACCACACCATCCTCCAAATCCAATGCACGTGAAATGCTCAACAGTAATCAATGCAACACAATATGTATATCAATGAATGAAATCATGCCAACTACCAAATGTTGTGATAACATACTCAACACGATCAATTCAGTCAACCACATTCCAATATATGAATCATAACGTAAATCAACAACCACGAATCAAGTCAACGTTCACAGTTTGGTCATATGAAACACAAACAAGTCAACACAATTCAACCACAATGATAATAAGTCAAGTGTATTTCCCTACGTCAGTACCGCAGTCAAATAGTCGGGTGCTCAGTAATATTCCACAACAATTCGCCCTCTGAAAGATAAATAAATGATAAATGATTACTTAACTATTCCCGTTCCCAAAATAGATGGTTACTAAAAATAGAAACTTCTTAAAATGGAAAGTTTCCTTAAATGGAAACTTTCCCGATATAGCAGCTTTTCCATTTAACAAACCCGACTCAAAACCCATTTCTAATTATTTTAAATAACTCGGGAATTAAATTAACTAACTAAGAATACGGCAAATTAACGAATTATAATGATTAAATCTACGACAAAACCGTTTCGAAACTCAAACAACCCGTCATCACCACCGTCCCCTTCACACGCACTCCCACGCTCCCACGCGCCGCCATTAGCCCGTGTCAGCCACCAGCCCAAACCCCCAACTTGACCCAGCCACCAACAACTTCCCCTAATAGGGTCGACTGCTGCCGGCGAGTCAAACCAGGGCCGTCGTTTGACCTGGTTCACCACCGAGCCTCACCAACCGCCCCCTGTTCTCGATTTACCACCACCGCAGCCATCACCTCTCCCCTGCCAAACCACCACAGCCCTGCTCGCCTTCAAACGACGCAGCCAGACGCCGTGGCACCGCCGTTTCGACCTCCCCCGAGTCCACTGTAGAGCCACCCCAAACCTCACCGTCTAAACCCGCCTCAAAACCCGTATATAAACCCGTTTGATTGCCCCTGTCGACAACGCCTCTCACCGCCATCTCCACCGCCTAAAACCTCCCTAACCGCCACCACTAGGGGTGCCTCAAACCACCCAATACAATTTCCCCGACACCAACCACCATTACCACCTCCCTGTGACACACGGTGACAACCAAAACCACCCGACAAACGACAAAAGAGAAACAAGAGAGGGGGCTGCTTACCTACCTGCCACGTAAACCACCACTAAGGCCACCTCAAGGCATCGACAACCACTCTATGCTCTTCCTTGTTGCGCCGTCAACACCCACACTCGCTCTCGCTCTCTTGATTTGCGTGAAGGTTGAGATTGATGCCGATCAAGTGAGGGAGAGAAAGGAGCGGTTGTTTTGTTTAGGGTTTCACTAGGGTAAATATGTTATCACCGTAAAAAGAGAGTAAATGGGTTGGGTTAAAAGGTTTGGATTAACTTAGACCCAATTCGATCCTTGGCTCAAAGTTCGGTTTCAATTAAACTCGACTCAGAAATCGTTTACGATATAAACTCGATAACTTACGACTTGAATTAAAATAAAACATTACACGTAACCGCTAATAAAATACGGGGTATTACAGTCTTCCCCCCTTAAAATGAACTTCATCCCGAAGTTCGCTCTAAAATACCGCCAAGAGCCTCTACGACAGCATACTCAACGCAGCATAACTGGAAACCATGAGAATGCTCTTTCAACATATCACCACGAATCATTCCATCATCCTACTACCATCGTTCACCTCAAACTATCAGAACACCATACCAGTAGTTTAACTACACGCTTCTCTTACACATCAACCAACTAACAGAAATAGGACACAACATAGAGAACTCATTTGCATAGGTACCACACAACGAAACATCAATTTGATCAAAACCACAATCTACAACTTGATCAAAACCACAATCTATAAACAAGTGCAACATAACATTAAGATTTTACAATCCTACCCAACTAAAAACATGGTTACGTCCTCGTAACCTCTTTTCAACTTTCATATACGTATGCAACAAAATCACTGTCAACAACATGTAACGGAAAAGAACACATGGTAAGAAATTTCGCATTAACATTAAGGTCGAAAACAAGGTTTTATTATGGAATTAGCTGATTGTCAACAAGTAACACTTATTACTTAGCGCATTCTTAATTTAAAACACAACATAAAACTAAAAGAGCAACAAGAAAAGAGCCAAAGGTTTACACGGTTTCATAACAACCCGATTATGGTGTTACTAGTTCTAACATAACAGTCCTTAGATCGCGCTTAATCTGACTCTGGTGACTTAGACTCAGGCGTTCCTTTCTTCTCCCATCTATCCCGGTCTATGACTCTTGGGCCCTTTCTAGGAAAGTATTTACTATAGGTGCGCTCGTTATCATCGTCAAGCTCGCCAGTCCGCATTCCATCCCCTGTGACTTCTATGTCATTCTCTTCTTGGTTCACCTCCTCCCCAATGTCTAGTTTGGGTGGTTCAGTCGTACTTTCGGCATCAGGTACATTAGCATAAAATTCGTACCTCAGGTCGCCGGATATAAAGTCAAAGGTATGCTCGGGCGGGTAACTGGCCCCATCGCGGTAATTGGGGTCACGGCATAACCTCATGCAATGGGTGGACAGCTCTCTCATATAGAAGTGTTTGCTGTCCTTTAGTATGCCAGAGTCAGGGATGGAATCGATAAGGGTATACGCTCTTAACTGAGTATTAGTTAAGTACTCAGGGTGTCCATTATGGCCATACTTGTCCATGGCAGCACAAAGTTTCTCACAATGCTCATTGAAGTCAGCATCAAGTGACATGTAGCAGTCTCGCGGGTGTACATTGTAGGGATCCATCCTACAGAGTGGAAAGCTAAACAAATTAGGACACAAGGGTGCTACCGTAGAAGGGTGTTAAGATAAAGGATTCATTCACGAGGTTTAAGTGTGCGAAAGTTATATAACAAGTTTTCAGAGTAGCTGTTGTAGTACCAAGGTTTTGGTCAACTCAAGATTATCACAGTTCGCATTATCTACCAGAGAACAACAACCTTAGAAAGATCAACCATAAGGATACACGTATACCAGCATACAATTTAACATTGACCCCACCAAATTCCTCTCCCAAGCCAAAATTATTACTAATTCCGAACAATTGATCCATATGCGCATTCATTCCGCCCTACTACTAACAATCATCAGGAGTATTAAAACATGTGGTGCATATGCACTACTTAAATACTTTGAAATCATAGAAAACGTAACATGTAATCAAAACCATTTGACTCACCAGACATGCAACACGAATTAGTCAGTTTGCATGATATAAATTCTGAAAACATATTTCCCAATAAAAGTAACAACATATGATCCAGGACAACAACAAAATTACTTCCATATCACACATGTGTTTAACATTTTAGCAACCATATCGTTCAATTGTGTCCAGCAACTTAGTATGACTCATTTTCAGCAAAACAAAAGATATCGCATAAATAGCTTAAACATACACATTTGCCATCATATACTTTGTAGAACATTATCTATGATAAAAGATTAGCAACTTGAACAACTTCTCTGGTTTGCACGATTTGAATAATTAGGCAACTCGTAGGCTCAATTAAATGTAACTATAACGACTATCATTTAAACCAACGCATATCATGTGAATCATCAAAGGGTTATCCCATTATAATTGCCAACATAGTTATCATAAGCAATCTTCATTAGAATATAATTGATAGCAACGACTAGAGAATATAGATATGTCAAATGTCGTGCTACATCAAACAATTTCCTTTATTTCACGCCCATACAATTGCAAGAATCACTTTAGCATTTTATGACAATATAATAACGAGCATATCCAATAAGGACTAACAACACTTTTTATTATCATGTCATAGGTTTAGGTTCAACTGAAATAATTTAATGCGATGAAGGTAATAAATATAACTATGGGCACACAAACTCACATGAAGGACATTAGAACTCAGATGGCATACTACATGTGTGGACAGTTTAACATAAATCGTTACTACCATCCATGTGTAAACATTTATACATAATTATTATAAATATTCATGCGAGTATATTAGAACAATCAAGTTAACATTTAACGCCACCAACTTTACCAAGATATGACAATATAGTTTTATATTTATATATATCCGACCACTATACAAATATGATGAACACACCAGAGATATTACAACATGCCAAACATATATAAAATATGCAAACAACTGGACTCGTATAAAATATTTCACCCTCGATTAAGAATCAAATTAAGCTATTCAATTTCACTCATACTATCATGCCAACAATGTTATCAACTAAACTTTAATTTTATCACTTGTTAAGATACATAACTACTGGACATGCGTGCTACTATCATCATATAAGAAAAAACATTATAAGGTCACATTAATAAGTCTCATGACATAACCAAACAGTTGTATGAAAACTCAACATAGAACACACATTTTACAAGTCATGATTCACGTTGTAACTTCTAAAGACCACGAACAAATAACCGTTCGATTAAAACTTGGTTCATATTACTTTTATAAAATACGGAGATTTAAAAACACAGGGGAAGAAGAATTAGGTTTAAAGCACAAGAATTCCATTTTTAAAGAATTTTACAACTCAGTTGGTCCAAACAAGTATGTGACAGCAATTGGTCCGAAACTTGGGTTAGTTTGCAAAACTTACCATTTAATGTAGAGGCATCAAGAATTTTCGTGGCTTATCAATTTAAAAACATATGCGAATCTTCTGATCGATGGAGTTGGAATTATGCAAAAATTATTAATACAATTTAAATGAGGATTTTTACAAAATCGTTGGTCAAAACGTCACTGCACAGGAACTTCCTGACCACAGCCCACTAAAATATTTACTACTCCTAATATGTATATCTTATAAGCATGAAACCAACTCTAAATGAACAATAACTCACGAGGCTATCTCTCATAAAATTTTCATCCATAGGCAATAAACAGAAAAGAAATGGCAGTAAGGTCAATTAAAGAGTAAAATCAAACAAAACGAGTTTCAGCACTAGGTCCTTGTTTACTATGTTACAAGCTCTTATGAACATACTATGTATACTAACCCATCCTAACTTAAATCTCACACTTTGTACTTACGTAAACATCCATCCCATGGAATCCCTTCGCATCTCGATCTACTCCTTACATCTAAATCACGATTGCTATGACTAGAAACATGCAATTCAATAGTGTTTCTGATTACTATCACAATACTATACTAACATGGCTTCGGGATCACATAACCGCATATCGCTAGACATAATAGCACTATCAATACGTCATTCAATATCCATCCAGATAAATATCATCAATTCGCAATTATTTTCACGCTCACGATTACCACAATCCAACACTTCATTGATTATCAACCTGAACACGAAAATTTATTTCTCATCTCCACAACATCATATGATCACGTCATCATTCATACATAATACTTATCGTAACGTTGTCCTGCAGAATGGTTAGAACATATGGGTCTCAAGGTATATATCAACTCGATTATATCCAAGGTTTTCCTTCTAACTACCTCATTCACTCAATTTATCTCGGGTTACCTGGTTCAAAATTGAGAGGGCAAAAGAGCACGTATTAAGGGCGCCTTCTTAACCGCAGTGTGAGCTCCTAACAGTTTATTCCCAGGAGTTCATTTTTTTAGACACATCCTACGTTCATTGAGTTCATTGGTTTAGGCCTGAGGATCGTTTGCTCTGATACCACTTTATAACACCCCGATTTATGAAGGAGCCTCTAGCAAGACATTCCCTAATAAACCGGACTGTTACCATCTTGGTTTCCCGAGGTAGTGAATAACAAATTAAACTCCAAGGCAATTTATACAATTACTTTAACTTAATTATTACAAGACCTCTTTTACATTAAATTACAAAAAAACTAACATAAATAAAAGTGAAAGTCTTCTAAATAATGATCTAGCTACTAAGTCTTCTGATCCAGTGTCTCACGCACATCAAGCTCCCATCCTATCTCATAAACCTGTCAAGTCTGCTCACCAATATTTGGATCATCACAGGTGTTCACGAATACACAAGGTCAACCACGAGGTTGAGTAGGGAATACAATGAAACAACAAAATATGATATGCATGCTCCTCCGTCACCTCCACCTCCATCTCATCTCATATCTCATAACCCAGAACACCCGACCATACCGATCCCCGGCAGGCACAACAATCGTCGTCGTCGATATACCAGCTCAACAGCTGAGGACACCAGGGCAAGTCCTGCAGAACCAGCCTGGGCCTTATCACAACATCACGTCGTATCTCAACATCGTCACTACCACACCATCCTCCAACTCCAATGCACGTGAAATGCTCAACAGTAATCAATGCAACACAATATGTATATCAATGAATGAAATCATGCCAGCTACCAAATGTTGTGATAACATACTCAACACGATCAATTCAGTCAACCACATTCCAATATATGAATCATAACGTAAATCAACAACCACGAATCAAGTCAACGTTCACAGTTTGGTCATATGAAACACAAACAAGTCAACACAATTCAACCACAATGATAATAAGTCAAGTGTATTTCCCTACGTCAGTACCGCAGTCAAATAGTCGGGTGCTCAGTAATATTCCACAACAATTCGCCCTCTGAAAGATAAATAAATGATAAATGATTACTTAACTATTCCCGTTCCCAAAATAGATGGTTACTAAAAATAGAAACTTCTTAAAATGGAAAGTTTCCTTAAATGGAAACTTTCCGATATAGCGACTTTTCCATTTAACAAACCCGACTCAAAACCCGTTTCTAATTATTTTAAATAACTCGGGAATTAAATTAACTAACTAAGAATACGACAAATTAACGAATTATAATGATTAAATCTACGACAAAACCGTTTCAAAACTCAAACAACCCGTCATCACCACCGTCCCCTTCACACGCACTCCCACGCTCCCACGCGCCGCCACTAACCCGTGTCAGCCCCCAGCCCAAACCCCCAACTTGACCCAGCCACCAACAACCGCCCCCAACAGGGTCGACTGCTGCCGGCGAGTCAAACCAGGGCCGTCGTTTGACCTGGTTCACCACCGAGCCTCACCAACCGCCCCCTGTTCTCGACTTACCACCACCGCAGCCATCACCTCTCACCTGCCAAACCACCACAGCCCTGCTCGCCTTCAGATGACGCACCTAGACGCCATGGCGCCGCCGTTTCGACCTCCCCCGAGTCCACTGTAGAGCCACCCCAAACCTCACCGTCTAAACCCGCCTGAAAACCCGTATATAAACCCGTTTGATTGCCCCTGTCGACAACACCTCTCACCGCCATCTCCACCGCCTAAAACCTCCCTAACCGCCACCACTAGGGGCGCCTCAAACCACCCAATACAATTTCCCCGACACCAACCACCATTACTACCTCCCTGTGACACACGGTGACAACCAAAACCACCCGACAAACGACAAAAGAGAAACAAGAGAAGGGGCTGCTTACCTACCTGCCACGTAAACCACCACTAAGGCCGCCTCAAGGCGTCGACAACCACTCTATGTTCTTCCTTGCTGCGCCGTCAACACCCACACTCGCTCTCGCTCTCTCGATTTGCGTGAAGGTTGAGATTGATGTCGATCAAGTGAGGGAGAGAAAGGAGCGATTGTTTTGTTTAGGGTTTCACTAGGGTAAATATGTTATCACCGTAAAAAGAGAGTAAATGGGTTGGGTTAAAAGGTTTGGATTAACTTAGACCCAATTCGATCCTTGGCTCAAAGTTCGGTTTCAATTAAACTCGACTCAGAAATCGTTTACGATATAAACTCGATAACTTACGACTTGAATTAAAATAAAACATTACACGTAACCGCTAATAAAATACGGGGTATTACAAGTATGGTTTCACTCGATCGGTCGAGGAACCATGCTTATATATCAAGTCGAGTGGGAGCAAGATTGTATTCTTGATGTTGTATGTCGATGACATACTCTTGATTGGGAATGACATTCCTCTCTTATCTTCGGTTAAAGGATGGTTGAAGAACCATTTCCAGATAAAAGATCTGGGTAAGGCACAACGCATATTAGGAATCCGTATCTACCGAGATAGATCACGACGGATGTTATCACTGAGTCAGGAGTCTTATTTGGATAAGATTCTTGAGAGGTTCAGCATGACCAACTCCAAGAAGGGGAACCTTCCAATGACGTATGGGATGCAGTTGAGCAAGTCTCAGTCACCCACGACGCCTAAAGGGGTTGAACGCATGAGTCGTGTTCCTTATGCATCTGTAATAGGATCGATCATATATGCCATGATATGCACACGTCCAGGCGTGGCATATGCATTGAGTATGACGAGTCGGTACCAAGGCAATCTAGGTGAAACACACTGGATAGTTGTTAAAAACATCCTCAAGTACCTACGGAGGACTAAGGATTAGGTATTGACTTATGGAGGAGATACTAAGCTATGTGCAATCGGTTACGCAGGTGCTAGCTTCCAAACAGACCGAGATGATTCGAAATCTCAGTCTGGATTCGTCTTTAATCTTAATGGTGCTGCGGTCAGCTGGAAGAGTTCCGAACAGAGTGTTGTAGCAAATTCTACTACTGAATCCGAGTACTATGCCGCTTCGGAAGCAGCAAAGGAAGCTATATGGATGCGTCAATTCTTACAAGGACTTACGATAGTTCCTAGTTCGAATAAACTGATCACCATCTATTATGACAATAGAGGTGCCATCTTCCAGGCTAAGGAGCCTAAGTCTAGTAACAAGTCTAGACATGTACATCGGAAGGCTCACCTAATTCGTGATTACGTGGAGCAAGAGGAGATAGTGATTGACAAGATAGCTTCGGATGACAACATCGCGGATCCTCTCACTAAACCGTTGAATTATGATAAGCATGAAGGGCACGTTATTTCCATGGGAATTAAACGTGTTCCTGAGTTGTAGTGGTTGATTATGGATTCGATACATTATATTTTTCATATACTATTTATAACTTCATCGTTTTACTTCATATTTTGTTTTTCATGTGGATTGTACTGACAACATTGAACGCCACAAAGTGAACTGAATTACATTATATTTGTTTTGGTCCATAATCGCCTATATGAGCTGATAACTCTGGCTATTATATTGTGCAGTCGATTGATGGTGGGCTCAAAGAGCCATAAGTCAATCAGTTGGCTGATCGATCACAAATACGGGTTATAACGATACCTCGAAGGACAATTTTTGTGACAACGTAATGGAGTCCAAAATGTTTAAAAATATTCGGTGCCAGGTCATGGATTGGACGTCCATTGTGTTCCTAGAGTCGATTCTTTTGACTATCGACTGTCTCTTGAGATTAAGGCAGTTTTTGGGTGACTTTGGTTTCTTTCTCATGGTCGACCATAACAGGAGGCTAAGTAGATTTTTTCTGGGTCATTTCATACTGTGCTTATATCTGCAGGATTCGAGTTGAAGAAAATATCCAACCTTTATCAGGTTTAGTTATTTCTCAGGGCCACTCGAGGAGTTGTAACTGAAATGCATGGCCATGCTCGAATGATGATTCGTTTATCAGTTAAGTTACTCTCTAGTCGGGAAAACCACTCTTGATATTGATCACTTCTAAAATATGACCTTTGTGAATACGGATTTTGCAAATTGTTTTACATTGAGTGGGAGAAATTTTAGGATATGAGAATCGGTTATCGCACATACACATGTGAGGACAAGTGGGAGTTTGTTGGAGCTTGTGTCCTCCACAAATTAGTGTGATAACATTTATAAATCTCTTATAGGTTCACAAGGGTATACTTCGTATTTTATCAGTTGATTAACGATTACTTAATAACGGTTGGCTTGCTAGAAAGTTTGACGTTATTATCATACTGATGGCGGTGATCAACTGGTCCCTAAAAGTCACACCTAAAGGATGTGTTTGAGAGATGTGATTGTATGAAAATATAATCACATTGATGCCTGACTAAAAGGTTAGTCCAAGTATTTGACTAAACAGTTAGTCAATGTGATGATGAGACGATTATTTAATACAATTAAATAATATTTGCTGAGACGAATTAACTGTCAATTCGTAAATTGAATATAATATGTTATATTTAATTAATGTATATAATGTTAGCTTGAACGAATTAAGATGTTAATTCGTAATTAAATGTAACCAGTTATATTTAATTAGCTAATTATAAATATGCGATATTTATAGTTAAAGTATATTATACGAGAGTGTCATTATAAATTATTACAGACCGGCATTAATAAATCGACTGCAAGCTGTTGTGTGTAGACTTATTAATACGGAATAAAATAAATGACAATTTATAAATGATACACTTTATATAAATTTTGTAAAACTACCAAAATAAGAAGATTTAATCTCATTATTTTTAGTAGGTAAAAAACCAAAAATAAAGAGATAATACCTCTTATTTTTTTCGGTTGGTTTTGGCCGAAAATTAGGAGAGAAAATATCTCCCCTTTTACTTCTCTTATTTCGGTTATAATAAGAGAGTGGGAGATCATTTTTCATACAAATTAATAAGTAATGTACACTTATTTATTAAGTGATATTTTACCATTATATCAACATATAATGGGTTCTTCAATGCCCAATTGAATTAATTTACAATTTCTTTGTAAATATAACAACTAATTACCTCTACCTCAGAAAAATACAATACTTCGACTAATTTAATAAATTAACACTTAATTATTAAATTAAATCTTATTAATCACATTACAATAAGATATAAAATTTCATTAGTCAATTATCGCATAATTGAATAATAAACTTGCGTTGACTCGAGTTCAAAACTTGACCTCAACAAACTCACACAACTATATATATATATATATTCCTATCTAGAGTCGGCATCCGGTGAGAACTCCTAAATATTTGAGGATTGAGTAACGAATGAAATATCACACCATATACAAAACAGTATTGAGAGAAAAATTGACAAACAAAACCACCTAAAACTCCCAAAATCAGTCAATCGTTTCTCTCTCTAAAAAATCCAAAATCAATCTAAAACATTTCAAACAAAAATATATCACAATCCTCTCAAAAATCTCACTGAAAATCTGCGAAAACCTAAAAATTCAAACACGATTTCAATTGTATTTCAACATCTTAGATTTATTCATATTCACTAGATTGAATACTCTCACAAGAATTCGCGCAAAAATCGTTGAGTTACATTTGTTTCTCGTTTTCTTTGATTTCGGCGATTTTATTTCAACTTATGTAGTATTAAATTGATTTTACATGTTAATTTTGTTCGAAATTATTGTATGTATGTTGAATTACATGAATTTAATAGGATTAAATAAAAAAATTGAAGTAATTGTCAACTTATTTAGTGTAGTTTCATGTTCTTGCTCTAAATTTCTAAATATCTTACTTATAAATGATTTTAAACGTTTTTTTGTTCATAATATCGACACATTGAATCAAGATTAGGGTTGTTTATAAGATGTCTTTTTTGTTTTAATCGCTAAAATTAGGGTTTAATATTGATCGATTGTGAAAACTAGGGTTCAACATTGTTTAATTGTGATAATTAGGGTTTCATATTGTTTTAATCGTGAAAATTAGGGTTTAACATTGTTTAATTGTGCAAAATTACAGTTTCAAATGATAGAATTGAAGTAATCGTTTGTGTTCAGTAAAATGAGTAATGTCGAATTACATGTTGGCTATGATAACGAAAAACGTGTGATATTGTTGTTTGTATGATGTGATATTGAATGTTAAGATTAGCGGTACTCTATTTTCATACAATTTGGCAGGTTGACTTCATAATTAAGTTGTAAAATGTCATCAAGGCACTAAAATGCTATAGTATAGTATTTTCGCTGTAAAATGTCACTGATTTGTTGTAAAATAATGTGAAATGTTGATGTAAATGTTGTAATATGGTGTATTTTTTATATTTGGTGTATTTCTTTTGTCTGAAAGATGATACTAAGATGATATTTTGTACTTTGATTTCCTTTTTATTTGCTGATTTCTTCGCTTTTGGAGGTTACTTAAGAGTATGTGTGCATGCTGGCGAAGTCTATAGTGCATGATCAACTAAACAAATCATATTTTTTTTATTCATTCCTCTTATAAAGACAAATTCTATATTCTTAGATATCGTTTCAAGCGATTATAAATTTGTATTTTTTTTTCCATTTTTGAGTTGGAATGTAAAATAATGGTAACAATATTATAGTTGTATCAGGATTTGCCTCTTTTTTTATGTTATTAAATAGAAAATATATGGTTTCTAAAGTATTTCATTTTTTTTGAGAAAGTTTTATTGTTAGTGTATAACTGTGTTATTGTAATGGTATAGTTGTGTTATTCTCATGAACATTTGTTTGGGGAATGTTTTTATATCAAGGAATGCTTTAGGATGTTGGCTGACTGGCTGGGGATTGATGAGAATGACCTAGTTACTTCTGACAAAATTTTGCAGGACAAACATAATCCATTGTTCATTCGGATGGTGAAGAGTGCAATTGTGGTTGGTGTGTACTATAATGTATGGATGGTTAGGAATTCCAGTCGAGTAAATTATTATGTGATGCGTCCAGAGAATTTAATTGATAAATTTAAGTCAGAAAGGAAGCCAAGGATCTGTGCTGCTTTTCAAGGGGATATGAAGTCTCATGATATTCTTTATTAGTGTCGTACTAAAAGTTTGATGTAATTGAGTTCTTGAAAGTTGAGTAGATAGTCTGGTGGCTGCATTAAATTGAGTCATAGTCATGAAATGGTTGTATGAAACAGTTGTAGTGGTGTTTAAAACAAGATGAGGTTGAACAAACGTTAAGCAAGAAGTTGAAGATTGTGCTGGAAAAAGATGCCAAAAATGATAATAAAAAGAAATTGGTAAAGGTAGAGGAAGAGAAAGGAAGTAATCTGTGTACTCAGATTATGTTGACATAACTTTAATTGAATATGCACTGATTGATGTTATTTTGGAAGGATAGTAATCTGCTGTAGTCTTTATAAATTAATATTGCTCCTGTAATTTTGTGATATTGTTTAGAATCAGCAATGATATTTTATCTTATATGCTGTGATATTGTTTCTCAATAGCAAAGTGTTGGAGGGTTTCAAGATTCCTTGTGAATGTGATATTGTTTGGCTAAAGTGTGATACTGTTATGCGTGAAGTTTGATATTGTTCGGTAATGCTTCTAGAACAATATGACGTGATACTTATGAAGATATATATTATTTCTTATAATTGTTTGGAAACTAGCAAATATAGATATATATCTATATATATATATATCTCTATATATATATATCTCTATATATATATATATTTATATATATTTATATATATATATATATATATATATATATATATATATATAGATATATATATATATATATATATATATATATATATATATATATATATATATATATATATATATATATATATAGATATATATATATATATATATATGATATTGTTAATAGCATAGTGTGATATTATTAGCACAATAACTTGATATTGTTTATCATATCATTTGATATTTTTTTTGAAAGAACCAAATCATTTGATATTATTAACACAATAAGGGTGATATTGTTTTATGATATTGTTTACCATATCTTGTGATAATGTTAAGCCAGTAGTGTGATATTATTTAACACATCTTGTGATATTGTTAAACTAATAGTATGATATTGTTCTCAAAGTCATTTGATATTGTGTCATGAAAGGTGATATTGTTTATAATTAAGTGTGATATTGTTTACTAGAACTTGTGATATTGTTAAAACACACGTGTGATATTGTTTACCAAAGGTTATGCTTTGACAATGATAGCTTATTAATATGAAGTAACTCAAATAAAGGATTAGAATCCATGCCTCTGTGTAAAGATACACTATTACCATAACATAGTTTTACCATTAGAATTACAATATCAACTAATATGTGACTAAGGAGTTATACCATTAGACTAGCACAGTTACATCATTAAAGTAACATAGGTAGACCATTACAATAATACTATTGTACCTTAGATACTAGTCTTATCTATGCTAACATCCTGACCAAACAATAACGTCAGAGTAAGAAGGAAAAGAAAGGACATGCAATATAGAAAACACTATGATACAATTATTGCAAATCAACTAAATGATGAAGTAATTATCATTATCAGTTCCCCTGTAAGATTGGGAGTCATTCTTAACTGATCACCATTTAGAATAACACAGTCACATCATTAAAGTAACAAAGGTATACCATTAAAATACAATGTAAACAAACAAGTAATAATTGATGTCTGAGAATCAAAGTAACAGGGATGGAGTAAAACAATATCACACAGTCTGCTAAACAATATCACATAATCTGCTAATCAATATCACACTGGATACATATCACAACCATCATCTTTTGCTATATTCGAGAATTCATATCACAACAATAATCTTTTGTAAGAATATTAATATCACAACTTAATGAATATCACAACGATCATCTTTTGTTATTTGCATCAAATAAAACTGAAAATAAAAATAAAGGTAGATGAACATAAGAATTAAAATAGAAATAAATTAAAAATAGGTACGAAAATTATAAGAAGCGCAGTAAGATGCCTACGAATTAGAAATATATGTACGAAAACGAAAATAACATGTGATTTTAAGTTGAAATTAGGAATTAAACAAAACAAAAAGCTGAAATCAACAACAATAACGTACCTAACATCGAGATTATGATTGAAATAGGATGATAATTGATCAGAACTAGAAGAATGAGCTGAGATTGAAATGAAAACCTAGAAATCAAGACGGAAACATAACAAATTTAGGGAAACAGCGAATAAAGCTGAAAATAACAATAAAGCTAGATGAAATTGAAAATCTAAACACAAAATTAGAAGAACAGTAAGATGTGTACGAATTAGAAAGATATGTACGAAAAATGACAAAAAAACTGATTTAAAGCTAAAAATTACAAATTATTAAGAACATAAAGCTGAAATTAACAAGAATAACGTACCTGACAACGCGATTGTGATTGAAATTGTATGATAGTTGATCATAAATCGAAGAATGGGCAAAGATCGAACAGAAAAACTAGAAATGAGGAATAAAAATTAGGGAAAATTAGGGTTTTCATGGAAGAGAGAGTAAGAGAAGAGAGAAGGTAGAGAGAGACGTTGTTTTGTGGGAGAATGATGATTTTGGCTGAAAAGGGGTTTATATATGGGTGCGCGGAAATGATAATTTTGCCCTTAATGATCCACGCTCAATATGGGACGTTGGATCTCTTAGATCTAACAACTAGTATTAATCCTCAATCCTTAAATATATCAGGTACTGATCAACCCGTATCAAATACATTTGATCAGAAATATTTGGGTTCCATCCATTAGGTGTGACCTCAAGGGATCAACTGATCACCACCGTATAAACGGCAGTAATGTCAAACTCTAGTCAGCCAATCATTACCGATTAATGTTGACCAGTTGACTTATAAAATGAATCATCCCTTTACGTATTCTTGATGAGTTTCAATAATGTGATCGCACTATTTTTGAGGACACATACTCCAACATCAGGACCAAGACACACGCCGAGGACTTACATATAATGTGAGGTGAGGTAATTGAGTAAGAAGAGGAAAAATAGATTTGGATAAGTGGAGGTAAAGCCAAGCTAGTATAACCAGAACCAAATAATCAACTCATTCCGCTTCACTACTCAATGCAAAACGTAAAATCGTGCCACTGAGGCAAAACATCACTCACATCATCAAAAGACTCCCCATGAAAAATAATGAAAAGAATGGGAGTCATAGCATCAACTTTTCCAAATGATTTTTTTTTTCTTTTGCCTGCTTTCAATTTTCCTCCTTTTTTTACACATTTTTCAATCTTTTTCATTTCACTTTTCTTTTTTTTCATTCATACTACCAACTCAAATCTTTCAAAGCGAGCCAAATTTGACATGGATAATAGCAAACCCACAAAACCACTCAACTAGCTTGTCAGGGCAGGCTAAATTTTGGATGTAGTGATGGGTGATGTCGTCGGGTCACATCCAATCAAACACATTTATAATACTCAACATACAACTAGTTAGTGGTAAGTCGAGGTCGATCCATGGGACGGTGGTTACTCAATTCATTCAATCTAATTATGGTTGTGCTTGGGGTTGTCACAATTATAATGGGTTGATGATTCTAATCTAATAAAAGCAATAAACAAGCAACAAAAGGAAAGATGTAAACAATTGATTAAAAATGCTAGGATATCATAGGTTCATAAGGGGTTCATGGGAGTTGATCATACAAACATGTTTCCTACTAGATGCAAGCAATTATTGTTATGATGGATCGAGTTGGTTTATATCTTACAATCCTAGGAAGGTATGGGTCCCGGAGCCGAATCGATTAGATTGTACAACACCTACAAGTCGACTTAATCCTCCCTATCCAACTATATGCATGGTCTAATGAGACTCGAGTTGGTTTATGTCTTACAAGTCTCATTGAAAAGATAAGTGATGGTTGTAAATGCAAGGATTCATAGGCTTAGCATTTCATCAAACATAACATGTGCATAAGTTGAAATCACAACAAGCAAGCAAATTAATTATGGAAGCATATTAGATTAAGCATGAATCATTCCCCATGTTTATTTCCCCTAACTACCCATTAATCCTTGCTAAGTAACTACTCACTCATGATCAAGTTTAACATGTTAATAAGGTTGTCAATCATACTAACAAAGCCAAACATAATGAACAAGTAAGAAAGATTAACAATAATTAAAACAAGGATTAAGAGAATTATACCTATGGAGATTCCAAAATAATAATGCAAAGAATAATAGAAGAACTTGATGATTGATGGAAGGTTGTCAATCTCCCATTAAACCCAATAATCTTCTAATTACTCAATAATAAACTTGAATTACTCAATAATAAACTTTAACAATGATTAGAGTAAAGATTAATGTGTAATTTGTGGAAAGATTAAATGATAATCTATTCTAATCTACTTCTAATCTAATCTATGGAAGGATTGATTTAACCTAATGAAAACTTGATGGTTTGATTATTACAAATGGGGTATATATAGTAGAGATTCATTAGGTTAACTAAGGCTAAATTAGTAATTACACTTTTGAGTTTTAAGCAGGGAAACGATAGTCTCAAAAGAAATACGCGCGGATTATGGTTCACGTAGCAAGGAAAGTCTTTCTGTCCAGGAATACGCCCGTCCCGAGCTGAAAACGAGCGGGTTGAAATTGACCCGAGCGGGTTCAGCTGTATCATGCCTTCCTTGAACTCGGATTGTAAAACGGACGTCATTTCCTCATCCGGACTCCTATTGGAGTGATTCAAAAGCCTAGATCACTTGATTTTTCGACGCTGTTTCATCTAGCATACTTTCAGAGCCAAAGGAGAAACCCTTGGTCTGGTTTTCGAGCAATTTCTTCTTGCAAAGTCTTCCTTCTCGTCATCCTTGCTTTTTAGCCTAAGATGCCTCTATATACTCTTTATTTTTACTTCCTTTGTCATCATTCTTGCCTCCTCTTCATACTTAGTCCATCAAATATCGTCAACAAGCTTCCAAATATGCACGAAAGACGGGAATTTCCGCCTTATTACCTCCTTTCCTACAAAACATATAGAATGCACTAGGAAAGCAAATAGGAAGGATTTGACGGATAAAATGGTCATGAAATGTTATAAAAGTATGCAAAATAGGTACAATTAGGGGACTAAATGTGCGCAAATAATGTTCACATCAAATATCCCCAAACCGAACCTTTACTTGTCCCGAGTAAAGAGGTGACCAAAACTAGACCTTTATTTAAACTATCCTACTAATATAACCGATATGAGACAATTAACGGGTCTCACTCCGCCCCTTCAACTCACAAGAAGACAACCATGAGGTAGGATGCTTTCTTGCAAGGCAAGGTGGGGCTTGCCAAAATGGCGATACATCCAAGCATTAAGCACACTAAACAAGTAATAAATGCATCTACAAAAGAATAGTCACTTTCCTCATCTAAGTGGCGGAAATTATCTAAAGGGGAAGCAATTCAAGGGTACACACTCCTTCATAGATATGGTTTCTTCAAACTACTAAGCCTAGAAGGATACCAATAAATCACCTCCAAGTTGTGTCAAGCTAGGGTACCTTTGTCCTCAATCGTTAAATGCTTTTGTCAAGAATAGATTCCCTATGGTGTTAGAAACACTGGAGGATCGCGGAATTCCCCCTCTTGCCTAGACAAGAAGAAGGGTTGTCCCCTCTCTACCATGCACAAAAATGGATACGGTGGATAAAGGGATCGATAGTATTTGAGTTTCATTTGGGAGTTTGCTTTTGTTGTTGTTTTTCCCCCCAATTTCTTGTGGCATTTGACTTTTGAGAACACTTTCTTTTTGCCATTTCTTTTGATTTTTGGCATTTCAATACTTGACAACTTTCAACTTTTATTTGCATTTCTTTTGAACATTTTCAAAGTCACCCCATATGTAGTGAGGGTGGCTTATATTTGAAGCTTTAGGAGTTCTATTTTTGCTCCTCTTTTCATTTGATGCATTTTTTTGCAAACTTTCTTTCACTTTTCATTTCATTGAACTCAAATTGATTTCTTTTTGTGCCCATTCCCTTTGATGATAAAAATGTGGTAGAACATGGATGATGGATGGATGGATGCATGGTTTCAAGGGTCACCTTGGAATAAACGGTAGCCAAGGAGTTATCACACCACAAGGTACTCTTGACTAGGCCTTAACCCATGGGTCAAAGGATACTAGCATGACAAATCGTAGGGTGTTTTACAAGTATTCTAACAAGCAAAGTCTTAAGAAGAAAAAGCATCTACTAGGACCTATATACACTTGTCAAGCTTCCCAAGTAGATGGATTTCACAAAATTTTTCTAACATGCAACTACATGCCATGATGCAACTAACATATATACATCCTAATGCATATGGTTCTACCAACTAGTATGTCATATAAACTAAATGTAACTCCTAACAACACATAGATACACAAACCGCAACAAAAAAATACACCACATCCTCCTTGACATGTAAGCCCATCCTCCTCATAATAATAATGAAAAAGAAATGGAAGGGAAATAGAGATTAGAGCGATCATACCAAGCGGTCTTCATTTTCCCTTGCTAATGCCTCAAATGTAGTGTTGTATCTATGTGAGAAGAGAACAAAAACATATATACAATTCTATACTACTAAATTAAAGAACATGTTTTTGGTTTTTGAAATTTTCAAATTTTTATGGATTTTGTTTTTATGAAATTAAAAGACATATTTTTGTGATTTTTCGAAATTTTTTAATTTTTATGCATTTTGGAATATAAATTCCCATCCCCCACTTTATTTTGGACATTGTCCTCAATGTACATGTAGGAGTAGGAAAAAAGGAAATACATGTTTTTGAATTTTTTGAATTTTTTGAAGTAAAGTACAAATGCAATGATATGATATGAATGAATGCATGCTCTAACTAAATGCAATTCTATATGACATATATAACAAATGAATGCAATCTAAACTATATTATATGATGCATGCTAAATGCTTAAGTCACCTATGATCAAACCTCCCCAAACCGATTTAAACACTATCTCTAGTGTAGAAAAGAATAGGATTGGTCATTAGTGATTATGCATGAATTCTAGTCTATATGCAAGTAACTACATGAATCATGTGAGATATATTACAATGCAACTATACTATATGAACTAACTAATGTAAATGCAATATGAAATATAATATAAGTGCAAGCCTAAACTATATGAGATATGTAAGTTGCTTCATGGTTTAACCTCCCCAAACCGATTTTAAACACTATTGCTAATTTAGGAAGAAAGGGGTTTAATCATGAGGCAACTTCATAAGTACAACTATACATGAGAGATAAGGAAAGAAAAAGGGTTCTTACAATCATTGTAGGAGATGAAGATGGTAGATATGAAGCATATATAGCCATAACACGAGCCAAATGAGAGAAAATGAGGAATTCCAGGGTCAACCCGCTCCAGATAGATCTGACCCGCTCGGGTAGACAGTGAACCCGCTCCATATGATTTCAACCCGCTCGGGTTGGTAGCAAAGACGGGCGTCTTTCTTAAAATCCGCTCGGATTCTTGGGCAGGAACTTTTCTTTCTTTTCTTGTCCTTCAATCCGCTCGAATTTGTCTCGGGATGCGCATCTTTTTTGAAATTTTGGCCCAACACCTTTCTCTTGACAACACACTTACTTATAAGCCCAAATTTTCCATTTTCTTCATTTCTTTACATTTTTCATCTTCTCATTTTTATGAATTTCCTTCAAACTCAATTAAAAATATGAGATCCCTCCCTTTCATCTCTCATGCAATTTATTAAATGAATGGAAAACTATACTAAATGCATATATACAAATTAATGGTTATTAAGGAACTCCATCAAACCAAAGATTATCAATAAACAATTTCATGGAAAATCATCACTAGCACTCAAAGCACGTAGAAGTCGGTCAAATTCTTGGGAGTGGGACATGAATAGGCATGCATAGCAACACAAGATTATGCAATGAAATAATGCCCAAGTAAAAGACCGAACAAGCATGTCAAGAATATTATGACAAAAATTATAAGAGAAATGATGGATGGAAGAAACATGAAATGGGTAGTTGGTTGGCAATTCACTCAACTCATCCTCCAAATAGTCAAAATCACCACATTCAATGGAAGTACTCTCATTATCATTTAAGGTGATTTCAAGGGTGTCTATTTGAGGTTCCCAAATGTCCTCATCATATTCCTCATCCCAACAAGGTCCATTATCAAAGGGGTTGTCATAACAAGGCTGACCAAGTTCAACACAATTGTCTCCCTCAAATATGTCATCCTCAAAGGGCGAGTTTTCTCTCAACCTCACATCTATATCATTCTCACTTTGCCCATTAACATCAAATTCCATGGAGATTGAGTTCATTGAAACACAAGAAGAGTAGGATGACGGCATCCAAGCATTAGTTTCACAATCAAGAATGTACTCCTCCTCATCATCACTCTCCTCATCTAGCACTCCATCTTCCCAAGGTGGGGTAATTTTGTGGGCATAGTAGGTTGACTCAAGGTTATAGGAAGGTTTCTCATCCTCACAAATCTCATTTTCATCATAGTTTTCCTCAATGAATTTTTGAAATGTGGCTTTTATCACTTCCATACCTTCCTTGGCACTCTCAAATATGTCATGTATAGTTTGCTTAAGACAATGAATGGTCATGAACTCAACAAATTCCCAAAATTCCACACAACTCATCTCACATATCCTACTACCACTCAAGTGAAAAGCCAAGTTGCGGGTTTCAAGGTTCATGCCATTATAAACAACACAACATGCTTCATAATTTGAAAGAGTAAAACCATGATGCCAAGCATGAGTCATATAATCTTCAAATCTTGCAACATATTTATCAAATGATTCATTTTCATATTGCCAAAAAGTGAATGTATACATGTTGAGCATGTGAAATAGAACAAGTACAATAAAACTCAAGAAAATGAAGCACAACTAAAACTAGACAAAAGAACAATTCAAATAAACAACACCGTCCCCGGCAACGGCGCCATTTTGATGGGTGATGTCGTCGGGTCACATCCAATCAAACACATTTATAATACTCAACATACAACTAGTTAGTGGTAAGTCGAGGTCGATCCATGGGACGGTGGTTACTCAATTCATTCAATCTAATTATGGTTGTGCTTGGGGTTGTCACAATTATAATGGGTTGATGATTCTAATCTAATAAAAGCAATAAACAAGCAACAAAAGGAAAGATGTAAACAATTGATTAAAAATGCTAGGATATCATGGGTTTATAAGGGGTTCATGGGAGTTGATCATACAAACATGTTTCCTACTAGATGCAAGCAATTATTGTTATGATGAATCGAGTTGGTTTATATCTTACAATCCTAGGAAGGTTTGGGTCCCGGAGCCGAATCGATTAGATTGTACAACACCTACAAGTCGACTTAATCCTCCCTATCCAACTATATGCATGGTCTAATGAGACTCGAGTTGGTTTATGTCTTACAAGTCTCATTGAAAAGATAAGTGATGGTTGTAAATGCAAGGATTCATAGGCTTAGCATTTCATCAAACATAACATGTGCATAAGTTGAAATCACAACAAGCAAGCAAATTAATTATGGAAGCATATTAGATTAAGCATGAATTATTCCCCATGTTTATTTCCCCTAATTACCCATTAATCCTAGCTAAGTAACTACTCACTCATGATCAAGTTTAACATGTTAATAAGGTTGTCAATCATACTAACAAAGCCAAACATGATGAACAAGTAAGAAAGATTAACAATAATTAAAACAAGGATTAAGAGAATTATACCTATGGAGATTCCAAAATAATAATGCAAAGAATAATAGAAGAACTTGATGATTGATGGAAGGTTGTCAATCTCCCAAGAAACCCAATAATCTTCTAATTACTCAATAATAAACTTGAATTACTCAATAATAAACTTTAACAATGATTAGAGTAAAGATTAATGTGTAATTTGTGGAAAGATTAAATGATAATCTATTCTAATCTACTTCTAATCTAATCTATGGAAGGATTGATTTAACCTAATGAAAACTTGATGGTTTGATTATTACAAATGGGGTATATATAGTAGAGATTCATTAGGTTAACTAAGGCTAAATTAGTAATTACACTTTTGAGTTTTAAGCAGGGAAACGCTAGTCTCAAAAGAAATACGCGCAGATTATGGTTCACATAGCAAGGAAAGACTTTCTGTCCAGGAATACGCCCGTCCTGAGCTGAAAACGAGCGTCCAGAGCTTCAACCCGAGCGGGTTCAGCTGTATCATGCCTTCCTTGAACTCGGATTGTAAAACGGACGTTATTTCCTCATCCGGACTCCTATTGGAGTGATTCAAAAGCCTAGATCACTTGATTTTTCGACGCCGTTTCATCTAGCATACTTTCAGAGCCATAGGAGAAACCCTTGGCCTGGTTTTCGAGCAATTTCTTCTTGCAAAGTCTTCCTTCTCGTCATCCTTACTTTTTAGCCTAAGATGCCTCTATATACTCTTTATTTTTACTTCATTGGTCATCATTCTTGCCTCCTCTTCATACTTAGTCCATCAAATATCGTCAACAAGCTTCCAAATATGCACGAAAGACGGGAATTTCCGCCTTATTATCTCCTTTCCTACAAAACATATAGAATGCACTAGAAAAGCAAATAGGAAAGATTTGACGGATAAAATGGTCATGAAATGTTATAAAAGTATGCAAAATAGGTTCAATTAGGGGACTATATGTGCGCAAATAATGTTCACATCATGTAGTTAGGGGGTCAAAAGGCAATTTGGCTAATGTGATGTTTATGGGTAGTAATGAAAGAAGGGTTGTAAGTTACCTCTCCACGTGTGTCACCACCGCAAACCCGAATGCATACAGGTACCGAGAAAAGAGCATCATATTTGTGCAAATTAATGTTACATGTCTTATAGAGAGTACTACTCACATCTTAAATGAAACCGGTCATGAGTGCCACCAGTTTATCAAGCTCTAAATCTTAGAATGTATATGTAGCTTGCCAATATTAGAGTCAAGTCTATTCGTTCAGCTGAGTTTAAACAAAAACTCGTAGATTATGCAAACTATCATGCCAATAAGAATGTTAAAGATCACAAGGCAAAGGTAGAAAGACTCAATGTAGCACAAAATTCTCAACGTTCCGACTCGACCTACATGCAAAAATAAACGTGGAATTTTTGAATTTTCATAAATTTTTACTCTTTTGAGATTTTCGAATTTGAAATTAAAAACAACAATGCATGCAAAATTAAACGTGCAAATTGAAATGTAATAAAACAATATGCAGACACAGATATGGATGCACACCCTCCCCAAACCAAACCGTACGATGCCCTCATTGTACCAAAAATAGGGAAAGGAATTGCAAACTGAAGAGAAAAGAAGAATGTAGCTTCCGAAAACTTACAAGATAATCGTGAAGTAGGGACCTCCCCAAACCAGCTAGCAATATGGGAGGTCGCAAATAGCCTCTTAACATTGCAGCACGCGAGTCTAAGCAGAAGGGCTCGATCGAGGATACAAAGCGCTCGATCGAGAAGAATGGGGCGTCAGGAGGGCTCAATCGAGAGACAAGTGTACTCGATCGAGGGGTGGAAAATGCAGGGTGCTCGATCGAGAGATGGAATTACTCGATCGATAGAAATGGGTAGCAAAAGTGCTCGATCTAAAGCGATAAGTGCTCGATCGAGGAGTCCACGTGAGGTTCCTGCATAAAACGCAACAAACAACCTACGGAACTAACAAAACAAGCTCAAAGTTTAGTCTATCGTTTGCAAAGCTAACATTTTATGTTGGAGCTTGTGTCGTCCACAATTAGTGTGATAACATTTATAAATCTCTTATAGGTTCACAAGGGTATACTTAGTATTTTATCAGTTGATTAACGATTACCTAATAACGGTTGGCTTGCTGGAATGTTTGACGTTATTATCATACTGATGGCGGTAATCAACTGATCCCTAAAAGTCACACCTAAAGGATGTGTTTGAGAGATGTGACTATGGATATGTAATCACATTGATGCCTTATATGACTAAAAGGTTAGTCCATGTATTTGACTAAACAGTTAGTCAATGTGTTGATGAGACGATTATTTAATCTAATTAAATAATATTAGCTGAGACGAATTAACTGTCAATTCGTAAATTGAATATAATATGTTATATTAATGTATATAATGTTAGCTTAAACGAATTAAGATGTTAATTTGTAATTAAACATAATCGGTTATATTTAATTAGCTAATTATAAATATGCGATATTTATAGTTAAAGTATATATTATACGAGATTGTCATAATAAATTATTACTGACCGGTATTAATATATCGACTGCAAGCTGTTGTGTGTAGACTTATTAATACGGAATAAAATAAATGAGAATTGAGAAAATAATACACATTTATACATTTTGAGGATTACCAAAATAAAAAGATTTTCTCCTCATTTTGGTAGTTGGTAAAAACCGAAAATAAGGAGATAATTCTCCTTATTATTTTCGGTGGTCAAACAAGAAAAAGGAAGGAAAAATATCTCCCCTTGACGTCTCCTATTTCGGTTATATAGGTAGAAGGGAGATCAGTATTTCTGAACCTAATTTTGACCTAATATTCTCTCATCAAACAAAACACAAAACCCTAAATTAATTAGTGAATTTGGGGATCTCATTCTAGCAATTTGAGGGGCATTTCTCGGAGCATCTTGGGTGCAACAATTAGGAGAATATCATTTTGATATTGTTCTTAGGCCTAATTTGCTAGGACCAAAGGTTGATTCTTAATCTTTTCTATTTTGTTTATGCAATTCCATTTATGACTAGTATTCATAATCATAATTTCGTTATAATCCTAATAATTTTAAAGGAAGTATACCGATATTTCCTATATCTAAAGCACGCAAAAACTAACTAAATGTTTTGGAAAAATACAACAAGTTACAAGCCGGGTTGCCTTCCGGATAGCGTAGGTTTAAGAGGTCCCGCACGACCTTTTAACTTCAATTATCTTGCTTATCTGGATCGTCGAAGTAGAAAACTTCAACGTTTCCTACAAAGTCATCTGCTCAATAATAATGCTTCTTATAGTGGCCATTAACTTTAAATCTCTTGCCCTCGGAATTCTCTAACTCAACGGACCCAAACTTAGTGACAGCAGTCACTGTATAAGGGCCACTCCACCTGGACATCAGCTTACCAGGAAACAAGCGCAGTCGGGCATTAAACAGAAACACCCTTTGCCCGACATAGAATTCCCGCGGCATGATCCTTTTGTCATGCCATCGCTTTGTTTTCTCTTTGTAGATGTGCGAGCTATCATAGGTATTTAGCCTAAACTCTTCCAGTTCATCTAGCTGCAGTAAAAGGTTCTAACCACACAACTTAGGATCATAATTTGATTCATGAATGGCCCACCAAGCCTTAGACTTTAGTTCAACAGGTAAATAACAAGACTTCCCATAAACCAACCGATATGGTGATGCACTAATCGGTGTTTTAAAGACAGTCTGATATGCCCATAATGTGTCATCTAATTTAAGAATCCAATCCTTCCGTGATTTAGAGATAACTTTAGCTAAAATCTCCTTTAGTTCCCTATTAGAGACCTCGACCTGCCCACTAGTTTGGGGATGGTACCCCAAACCTCTGCGATGTTGGGCACCGGCTTTAGACAGTATAGCTGTGAGTTTCTTTTCATTAAACTACATTCCTCCATCACTAATGACGACCCTAGGGACACCAAATCGGGGAAAAATAATCTTTTTAAACATTTTAATCACGGTCTTGGCATCACAGTTAGGTGAAGCAATAGCTTCCACCCATTTAGACACATAATCCACAGCTACCAAAATATACCTGTTACCTTACTACACGGGAATGGCTCCTTGGAAATAAATGCACCAGACATCAAAAACCTCGGCCTCTAGAATTCCGTTTTGAGGCATCTCATGTCTCTTAGAGATATTTCTAGAGCGCTGGCAAGCATCACAGGCTGAAACAAACACTTTAGCATCTGCAAATAAAGTAGGCAAGAAAAAAACAGATTGAAGTACCTTAGCCACGGTTCGCGATGGACCGTGGTGACCGCAATAAGAGGACGAATGACAGCCTTCTAGGATTGCTTTGGTCTCCCACTGTGGAATACACCATCTGTAGAGACCGTCTGCACACTACTTAAATAAATAAGGGTCATCCCAGAAGTATTGCTTTGCATCGTAAAGAAATCGCTTCCTCTACTGGTAAGACAGGTCAGGTGGCAGCTCGCCACTTACAACCTAGTTAGCCAAATCTGCAAACCATGGATCATGGTTTGTATTAGTAAAAACTGCAAATAAAGAATCATCAGGAAAGGAATCATTAATAGGTAAAGGATCCTCTCCCTCCTACTGCGGTAATCGGGAGAGGTGATCAGCTACTACATTCTCTGCGCCCGTCTTGTCTTTGATTTGCATATCAAATTCCTGGAAGAGGAGTATCCACCTCAACAATCGTGGCTTAGCTTCCTTCTTAGCAAGAAGGTGTGTCAGCGCTGCATGGTCCGTAAAAACAGTAACTTCCGAACCTATCAAATAAGAGCGAAATTTTTCCAGTGCATAAACAACAGCTAATAACTCTTTCTCATTAGTAGTATACTTCACTTGAGCCTCATCCAGAGTTTGGCTCGCATAGTAAATTGCGCTCAAAGCTTTATCTTTCCGCTGACCTAACACCGCTCCTAGTGTATAATCACTGGCATCACACTTAATCTCAAATGGCATCTCCCAGTCAGGAGGCTGGATAATCAGTGCTGAAATCAAGGCCTGTTTCAACCTGTTAAAAGCAGAAAGACACTCCTCGGTAAAAACAAAGGGGGCATCCTTAAGTAACAACTATGTAAGTGGTTTAGCAATTTTCGAGAAGTCCATGATGAACCGGGGATAAAAGCCAGCATGACCAAGGAAACTCCTCACTCCTTTAACATTAACAGGAGGAGGCAATTGCTTAATCACTTGCACCTTTGCCTTATCCACCTTGATGCCCCTATCAGAAACTAAGTGCCCTAAGATAACTCCCCCTTTAACCATAAAGTGTCACTTCTCCCAGTTAAGCACAAGATTAACCTTAATGCAGCGCTGCAACACTTTATCAAGGATAGACAAACAGTTATCAAAATCACTCCCATAGACGCTGAAATTGTCCATAAAGACCTCCATAATAGACTCTATATACTAAGAAAATATCCCCATCATGCACCTTTGAAAGGTGGCTGAGGCATTTCACAAACCAAAATGCATTCTACGATAAGCAAAAACACCTTGAGGACAGGTAAAGTAGTCTTTTTCTGATCATCCGGATGATTAGGGATCTGAAAGAACCCTGAGTATCCATCTAAATAAAAGAAAAACTTATGAGAGGCTAAACTTTCTACCAAATGATCAATGAAAGGAAGGGGTAAATGATCTTTCTTTGTGGCGGCATTCAACTGTCTATAATCTATGCACATCCACGAACCAGTTATGACTCTAATAGGTATCAATTCATTTTTGTCATTCTTAACCACAGTAGTTCCTCCTTTCTTAGGAACCACCTGAACTGGACTCACCCATTTAGAATGACCAACAGAGTAGATAATACCTGCATCGAGTAGCTTCATTAGCTCAACCATCACAACATCCTGCATCTTCTGGTTCAGCCTGCGCTGACCTTGTCTGCAAGGCTTCTGATCTTCCTCTAGCTCAATCCTGTGCATATAAATATCAGTACTGATGCCCTGAATATCATCCAATGAATAACCCATTGCTTTCCTATTTTTCTTAAGAACAGCTAACAAAGCGGTCAGCTGCTTATCATCCAATTTGGCACTAACAACGACCGGATATTGCTCGGGTACCTTTACCTCAATTGCGCAAAAAGTGTTTACCAATTGTTCTACCCTCTCTCCTTCGGTGTCGGTGAGTTCACGCTCATCTATCACGGCTTCAAGCAGATCCAACAAGGCGTCATTATTTTCCAGATTATCTGCATACTCATCTAACAACATCAAAGCTTCCAGTGGATCCTTTATCAAGGAATCCGACTAGAACTCATAAACAGACTCATCACTGATATCAACTGAATAGCAAGTATCCTCTATCATTGGTCTAGCAAGTGTACCAGGTAAACTGAAAGTGATAGCGTCATCCCCTACCGCAAGAGTCAAACGCCCTTATTTGACATCTATGATAGCCCCAACTGTACACAAGAATGGTCTTCCCAATATAATCGGGGTCCGGGTATCCTCGGCTATGTCTAAGACAATAAAATATACTGGTATAAAGAACTTGCCCACTTTGACAGGCACGTCTTCTAGGATACTTAAGGGTCATCTAACCGATCTATCAACCATCTGGAGGGTGATATTAGTCATTTTAAGGTGACCCATATTAAGCTTCTTGCAAACAGAGTAAGGCATGACACTGACACTGGCTCCTAAATCACAAAGAGCCTTTTCTATCACTTCAATTCATATGATACAGGTAATAAAGAAACTACCCGGGTCTTTCATTTTGGGTGGAGCTTTATTAAGAATTAAATTACTGGACTCTTCCATAAAGGCAACAGTCTCTAACTCACTAAGCTCTCTCTTACGCATCAAAATATCTTTCATAAATTTTGCATAAGAAGGTACCTGGGTAATTAGCCCGGTAAAAGGAACGGTCACCTAAAGGTTCTTGACCACATCCACAAACTTACCGTAATGTCGCTCAACCTTAGAATCTTTTAGACGTCCCGGATAAGGAATTCTGGTAACAGTAAGCGGGTCTGCGACTTTCTCTTTACCTTTGTCTAAACATGGCATCTCCGCAACAGAGGAAGATGACTCAGCAACATGTCTAGACTTCGAAACACCGTCTTCGCTATTGCATGTACTCGATCGAGTACTATTTTCACTCGATCGAGAACTTTTCTCCTGGGATCTTCTCGATCGAGGAACACCATCCTCTCGATCGAGGTCTTCAATTTCTGCACCTCTCGATCGAGCACTGTTATCACTCGATCGAGAATTTTTAATGGGAGAACTACTCAATCGAGGAACATAAACATCTCGATCGAGTACCATCTCTGCTCGATCGAGATCTTTTAGTGACAAAGGTGCTCGATCGAGTACCCAACTCACTCGATCAAGGACTTTGACGAGGATCAGCAGCGTTTTCGTCAATTTGCTCTTCCAAAATAGTTTCCGTACTTTCATCAACAGATAGATCGGCATTTTCCGGCATTATTGGTCCATCATATGTAAGACCACTACGGATATTAACTGGATTAATCAGGGCGCAAGGAGGTGATCGATTCGCTTGGTTCATTTGCTCGGATACAAGTTGCGCGAGTTGGTCTTTCAACTTCTCTATGGAATTCTCTGCTTTTTCCGAATTTTTCTCGAGTTGAAGTGCTAAAGATAGCACCAAGGATTTCAACTCCGTAATCTCTGTATTTGTAGAAGAAGAATTACCTTGTTGTGGCATCGAATTAGTAGGACTAGAGATATTTGGCATGATTAAATATTCATAAAGTTTAGAGAACGGAACTCCTTACTTATATTGTTGGTAAGCATGGATTCGCTCTCCTTCCGCCATATAAGTAATAGGATCATGTCCTTCCGTACCACATCTACCATAAAACACCTCTTGCTCAATTATGGCATGGACCTGCTCATGATTACCCAAAATTTGTAGAATCTTCGAATCGTCACACCTTTCATTAGGAATTTCCACCCCAGCTACAGGAGATTCACCATCTCTTTTGTTCACTCGCCTACCACCTCTGGGATTCCCACACTCAGCTACATGAATGGCCATGTCTTCAATAAGATGTCATCCCTAATTATCTTCAAAATTTTTCTGAAATCTCCCTTTAGTTGTATTATCCAGTATGGCTCTTTGGTTGGCATATAGCCCATTGTAAAATTGGGTAAATAAGAACCATCGTTGGAAACCATGATGAGGTACAGAGCGAACTAGCTTCTTGAACCTGGTCCAAGTTTCACTCAAATCTTCAGTGGCCAATTGTGTTAAAGTAGTGATTTGGCCTCTTAGTGCGTTGGTGCACTGTGGTGGAAAGTACCTTCTGTAGAAGGCTAAAGCTAGGGAATTCCAGTCAGTAACACCAGCAGCTTCCCTATCTAAATCTCTTGATACATGTAATTTATATAGTCTTTTTAGCCTTGTATTGCACGCATCTCTATGTCATTTTCATTGTTTTGTATTGCAAAATGCCCCGAATAGGCTACTTTGGTTTATTTCGTCTCATTTGCAGGAACGGACATCAAAGTGGTGAAATAGTGCCTTATTCGTTCCTCCTAGCATACATTCAAGGAGATGGAAGACTTAGAGCGGAAATATCGTACCTCGGGAAGTGTGAAGGAGTCATTAGAAGCTGACCAAACGAGGATCAAGCTGTTTTCAGTGGCTAACTGCTCGATCGAGTACTTTCTTGGTCGATCGAGTGGTTTTGACGGTAGTTGGAGTTCGATCGAGACCCTGCTGAGCTCAATCGAAGAAGGCTGATTTAGGAGTTCTTGATCGAAGGCTATGTATGTTCGATCGAGAGGTTGTGCTGAGAGTTACTCGATCGAGAGGAATTAAATGCCTCGATCGAGTAATTTACTCAATTACTCGGGATTTTATTCCTTGTTATGTTTATTGTTTTGTTAATAATCTCTTCCCTATTTAAGAAAGACGTCATTAGGTTAAAACATACATTACACTACGCTTAATTACTTTCTTTTCTCTTAATCACTACTGGAACTTTTTATTTGCGTTGCTTTGCCTCTTAATTCCGGATCTAAACTTTGTAATCCTTCTCTACTCCTTAATCTTCATTTAATTCTTTGTTTGCTCTTAATCCTTTTTTTCTCATATTTGTTTTATTAATCTTATTAGTAATTTATGCTTCATCTTTATTATTCATCTATCATGTCTTTCTTTAGTATGTTCAATGTTGTTATTGTTTACGTCATTAATAGCATGAGTAGCTAAATTCCCTTATGTTAGGATTAGGGGAGCCATGGTAGTAAGTTGACGATGTTGTGAATAGGCTAGATGATTAATTGTGAGAACTAATTTATTAACAATGTAACTGTAATAGTTTAGTCCAGTGCACGCTTCTAAACCCGTTAAATTGGTTAAATTCAATCCTAGATCGGAAGATTGGAATGAATAGACCTGTTATGAACAGTAGACTACCCTAATGAGGACGGAAGTTAAGTTAGTTGTATTCTAGAGTGGATAGCGAACCGGAAGGACCTTTCTCTTGCCCGCCTTATAGTAGATCGTCTGAACTATTTATGACTGAGTTAGTAAACTGCCATGGTGAATCGAATTCCTAGCATACTTCTCTCTACTTGATCACATCTTTCACTTGTCTTTGCTTTTACTGCTCTTTTCCCTTATTCTCTTGCTTTAATCACCTTTAGTTTAGTAATCAATATCAAAACCCCCATTTGTCACCAGACAGACTTAGATTAGCAGATAGATATAATAGCCTCCCTGTGGAGATTGACCCTACTTCCGCTAACTTCTGTTAGTAGTTATAGGTAATTATTTTTTGTACAAAAACGACGGTATCAAATTTTAGCGTCGTTATCGGGGAGGCAATTAGCCTATTTATCTGTTTTATTTTCGTTTGTCTCAGTCTCAGGGAATTTTTCAATTCCTTGAGACAATCCTTATTTATTTTCTCTAGTGTTGTTTATGCCTGTGTCTAGCAGTCGAATTAGTGCCGGTGATCCCGAACAGAGCGGACTTTTCTCTATAGACAAAAACTGCTGAGAGAGAATCAAAATGAAGCCTTGAGTACTTTTGAACCCGAACTAGAACACTTCCTATTTGCAGAAGACCAGTCTTTCAAAGAAGACAAATCTGTTTCTGCTGTTAGTTCTGTGAAAATGCCTAATATCGCGAGTCATTCTGAGCCTACAGCTGCATCAATCCCTAAAGGTTTCAATCATGCGACAGAAGATGGGAGCACGTTTGATATCAAACCGTCTTATATCAACTTAGTTGAAAGAAATTTGTATCGGGGAGTAGCTGGAGAGGATCCGCGAAAACATATGGAGGTTTTCATAGACTATTAAGGAGGTCTTATTTCCTTTCTCTCTGACTGACGGAGCTTGAGAGTGGCGCACTGATCTTGATAGAGCTGCGGCCAAGATTACTGACTGGGAGACCCTTGCCTTAGCCTTCTACAAAAGGTACTTTCCTCCGCAACGAACTAATCAGCTGAGAGGAAAGATTACAAGTTTCAAGCAAACACCTGATGAGAATCTGTACGAGGCATGGGGTCGGTTTAAAAATCTTGTGCGGTCTGTTCCTCACCACGGTTTTGACCAGTGGTTCTTGTACAACCAATTTTATAATGGGTTGTATGACGATCACCATGCTATTTTGGATGCTACATCAAATGGTCGGTTCCAAAAGAATATCAATGATGACAAGGGATGGGGAATCATTGAGGAGATGGCTACCCATTACGCTGAATATGGGAACCTAAGAGGAGGAATTAGAACTGTTTCTTCAGTTGATAGTGCAGTTGTGGCTCAGCTGGAAGCCATGAATGCCAGGTTTGACAAGTTAGAGCTGCAGAATGCGGGAAATCAACAGACGGTTCACTTTTTGACCAGACAAGAAGTCGTTACATGTGAGAGTTACGCTAGTAATGATGGTCACACTGCTGTTGACTATCTAAATGAGAAAGAGTAGGTTCTTGCCTTTCAACAATATAGGCAAGGGGGCTCCTATTACAACAATCAGAATGGAGTCCATCCTAACTTGAGATGGACTAGTCAGAACGTACTGAATCCTACATCTCCACTGCAGGAGCAACAACCTTATGTTCCACCTCATAAAGCTCAACAAGGCTATCAAAAGCCTCCATCTTTTCCACCGCCGCAACAAGGCGCTTCTTCAAGTGGTGTAAGTGAAATGGCCGAGTTGAAGTCAATGATTGAGTCATTGACAATTCAGTTGCAGAAAAGTGACCAACAAAAAGATGCATCTATCAAGTCACTTGAGTCTCAAATAGCTCAACTCGCCACTAAGCATGCTTCAAGGAAGTCGGGTCATTTACCGTACCAACCAGATAAGAAACATCATAAGACGGTGATGTGACTCATATTTGAGCACATTTAGTCCCCGAATTAACTTCGTTCCTATGCTTTATAGCATATAATTGGGTCATTTACTATCTTTAGTTTCCCGTTTTGCATATTCTTTGAGGTTTTATCTCCTTGGAAGGAAAGTGTGGACATGGGCCACAAGCCGGTCTGCGGGCGCGATGCCGCCTACCGGTCCTTAGTCACGGACCACCTGCATGCCAAGCCAAATTGTCGACATGCAGCATTTTGAAAGCCACGCTCGGTGGCGTAAAAATGCTTTCGACCGGATCGCTTTAGATCGGTCGATTTCCTCTCGGCAAAAGTCTTGAAACGATACAGATATTTTTGGAGTCGCCACCAAGCATTTGCGGGATTCTTAGAACCCGTTCGAATCCATTTTATACCTAGGTCAATCAAGGCAAAAAGCGGTGTTTGACATAGGTACTAAAGATAAGGACTCGTCCCCCTTTTAGCATTCTATGCCTAAAATGACTCTCGTACGCCCTGGATAAGGCCATCCACTATCCAAAGGTTCTGAGTAAGGGGTGAGGGTACGTATACGGAAGCCCTTTAATCGGACACCCAATCCCGCCCGCGTTAGCGGCCTCTACTGATCGGTCGTGGTTGTTTAAGTGCAAGAGTTGATAAAAAGGTTTAAATGCATGAATGCACATCCAAAAGTCTTAACCTAACATGTGAAAATTTCCTAAGTCGGTTTGTTTATCCAAATATCAAGTAATTGATGTCGAGCTGGATTTAGATTGATTTGCATGTGAAAACGGTAACTAAACATCTATTTACCAAATTCGGATTATGATGCTTAACATGATCTATAACAACCCCACTCACCACTGTCATAACACAATCCCAATAAGATGGGAAGTGTACTTTTGGGCCCATTATTTGTCCTCACTTAAGCCCAAAAGCACAAGGCCTTGTTACTAAGTGGTGGGTCTATGATGTGTGTAAATGTTTGTGTGAGGTTTTGACCTCACAAGAAGTGGTATTGTGTGATAACTATAAAGTTGTTATCTGAATTTTCTATATGTTGAGTACGGTAACCTAACTGAATGATATTAATAAAGGTAATAATTTGATTGATCTGGCATGGTTAGTTATAATTGTATGTGTATTTATAATACATGTGTATTCCGTGAAATGGTAGGAATGATGTTCAGGAGGTGCTTATCTGTTTATTCATATAATATGTTGCGTTGTGATTTAGTAAAGTGGATTTGAGTAAGTTTTCTTGTCCGAGAAGTTATTTCTGAGTCAGTGTTTATGGGATGGTGTATGTTGCGATGTCTATCGGTGTGGTTGTGGTGCCTCGGGTGGTGATCCGGGCACGGTACTTCAAGTTGTGATGCGGGAATTTTCGCGCTGCGGTGTGGCTGTTGGTGGCGGTGTTGCAATGCCGTCACCGGTTGTGGTGGAGTAGTCAAGATGATTATGATACGAGTTTTCGAAAGTACATACCAATTATACATAGATTGTTGTTTTGTTTGCTGCTGTTCCTTGTGAGTTTTGGTTAAACATGTAGACTGTTGTTTTGTTTATTGATGTTTTTACCAGTTTAAGTTTGGGAATGAGGGTAGAGTATGATATGAAAGAGAGTTGTATATGTTTTCGTTGTTATCATCGTATTGCGATATTCTGTTGATGGGACACAGTTGTGAGAGGTTGTTACAGTAATTTTGATCTTGTTTTAAGATGAGGCATTGGTAGACATAGTAATGGCAAGTGAATAGTGGTTCATAATCTTTTGTTGAGACAGTGAGTGTAGGGTGTTGGGAATTAGTGTCATGTTAAGTTATGTCTGAGTTTTGCGGTAATGAAAGAAAAGAACTTGAGGATCTAGTGTGAGTGTACGTAACAAGTGTGGATCGTGAGTATACTTTTGGCGATATGAGTTTATTATAGTTTATATAGAGAGGTTTGTCGTGTTGCGGTAATATGGAAGTATTGAAGTTTTGGTTAAGCTAAGGATATTGTGGTATAGGTTAGGTGATTTGCCAAATGAACTGAGATACGAAAGCTGTTTAAGTAAGAGAGCCTTGGATATAGGAATGGTTAGTGCTTAGATTATAGGCGGTTATCTTCGACATGTCGTGGTGATGAGGATAGTGAAAAGATATAGCTAAGGATTTAGTATTAGTGAGTTACGAGGACGTAACATTTGTCTTAAGAGGAGTAGGATGCGATAAAAGCGAGTTTCATGGTTGTCATTGTTGTAGTATAATTGGAAGTAGAGTGTGGTGTAGCATAAAGGATGGATATTTGTGATTGATTTTATTAAAGATCATGGTCTTTCTTGTAGTTGTGTGATGTTTAAGAGTGTGAGAATATTTTGATAGTGTTGACAATTGGATGATGAGGTTATGAGTGTGAGTAAACTTCGAGGACGAAGTTCCTTTTAAGGGTGGTAGAATGTAACATTCCGTTTGATGTTTATGAGTGTCCTGCATCGCATTTTCTAGTGGATGATATGTTACGGATCTAGCAGCGTTTGTGGACGGTAGTTGGGTATTTATAGAGTTGGTGTCGAGAGAGATATAATGTAGTTGATACGATATCGTGAGCCATGTTGTGGTAGTGGGAATAGTTGGTGGAGTTGGTGTTGGGAGTTCTTGTTTTATAGGTTGGGGTTTTGTTTTAAGTTCTTAGTTGCGTTGTTGCGTCTTGGTCGAGTTAGTATGTTTGTTTTGAGTATGGGTTGAACTTCGGGGACGAAGTTCTTTTTAAGGAGGGAAGACTGTAATACTACGGTTTTATGAGTCTATGGGTACTCTATCGAGTGGGGCTTACTCTGTCGAGTAAGTAGTTTTTGACGCAAAACAGTAGTCTGCCTATAGGGTACTCGATCGAGTAGGTTGGGTACTCGATCGAGTAGGGGGCACTCGATCGAGTAAGTGCCTTACTCGATCGAGTAAGTGTGTTTTACGGGTTTGTTTTGACGGGTTTTGCTAATAACGCGAGATTAATATAAAAGGCTTCTGTCCTTTTCTTTAATCACTTTTCACCTTTCTAAACCGTTCAAAAGAAAAAGAAGTTACGTAGTTCTCTCTCGTCGCGTTGTTGGCAAATTCTAATGGTTAGAGTCGTCGGATCGTTAAGTTCTTTACGCCGTTGAGACCTTCGTATTGTGGGTAAGCTCCTAGTATGATTTTTTATATTGTTTCTTTGATTTTGGTTAAACCCTAATTTGGGGATTTGGGAGTTTTTATGATTGTATGATTAAGGTTGTATTTGTATGGATATATGTATAGGAGGAGGCTTTGTTGAGGAGAGATTCTGAGTAGCTGCTTAGATCGTCTGAGTCTGTGATTGCTTCCCAGGTAGGGTTTCCCTACTCAGTATTAGTTACATGATGTGTGTGGTGATTGTGCTGTAGTTAGTGATTGTTTATTGATTCAGACGGTTGTGATTTCATATTGTTGATTGATTCAGACGGTTGTGATTTCATATTGTTGATTGATTCAGACGGTTGTTAATTTTGTATTGTGTTTACTGTTTGGGTGTCTGTGTTCTTCGGGGTGCGTCCCTGGCTGAGTGGGGTCACTTGCGGAAGTGGCTTCACGCCCTGGATTCGCCTTCTGTGGAACCCGCCACAGAAGGGATGTGCACATTAATGAACATGGGTTTATCGCTCAATGGAGATGAGCGGGGCTTAGGTGGGAACGGCTGCGGTCCCCCACTGGCGGCGAGGAGTATCTGTTGCGATGGGTACTCTGGCAGGGCTACACACTTTAGTGTGTAGTCAGTTATGTGGTGATTGGAGATGGAGACTGGGATTGTGTGTGAGCAGTTTGTATGATTGTTTGAGTGTGGCTTTGATTGTGTAATTAGTACTGACCCCGTTTAAATGTTTTAAAAACTGTGGTGATCAATGTTGTCAGGATCGAGATCCTACTTTGGATCAATGAGCTTCCTAGGATCGAATCGTAAGATCCTACAAATTAACTAAAATACATAATTGTGTTATCAAAATATGTTAAAATCTCGTACTTAAATTTCAAAACGCTATTATCTTAGCATGTGCCTACTAACTATTCTCATTTAAAATAGATTTCTATCTTAAAAGTCATATATAAAATTTTAGTAACGATAAAAAATGAGATGTTAAGAATGTAGAATCGGGTCGTATAATCGTAGGATCGTAGGATCGGGTTAAGATTCTACTTTAAAAAAATTTGACACAAGTTGAATCGTAAGATTCTACAAAATTAAGATCCTACCTAGGATCGGGATCGGTCACCACTTTTTGGATCGTAGAATCGTAAGATCCTACGATCCGGATCGGGAATTTAACAACAATGGTGGTGATCCATTCGGGGATGGTGAGCAGTTATTGAGCAGGTATGATATGACGCGTATGGGATAGCTGGGATGAGTCATCACGTGGCAGTTAGAAGTCTTCCGCTGTGTCAGACTATGTTTTATAGCTTTGATAGTTTTATCAGTAGATCGTCTGAGAACCTCGTATTTCAGCTTAACAGTTTTGGTTTTGGTCATGTAATCAACTAAATTATATTTACTTTAAAGTACGTTTCTTTATTGTCTTATGAATATCATTGCCTCGGGTAACCGAGATGGTGACGTTCCTATACCTGGGTGGTCCTGGTAAGGCACTTGGAGTATGGGGGTGTCACATGATCCATTTGTTTGAAAAAGGGTGTCAAATGACAAAGTATAAAAACGTAAACTTGTCAATCTGATCCGTCACGTATTCGGGTTAACCGTAATCGGGATCGTCCTAGACAAGTACCAAAACGGGACAGAACAGTGCCAGACAGCCCCATTGGGGCGCGAGCCTATTGGCGTGGGAAGGGGCTCTGCCCTGGTTTTTAAATGTGGAAATAGGCAGGCTCTTGGGGTGCGAGCCATGTGGCGAGCCAAGAGGTGCCTCCTGGTTGTTAAAATGGTTGTTTAAAACCGTATTTGTGTTTAAATGATTTGCAAGTATGATTTGCATGACTCGGAATAATTACTATTATGTTAGTAATATTCGTTGTCGGATTTGCAAGTTTGAAAAACATAGTAAAATGTGTAAAAGAAAAATGTTTGATTTGAACTAATTATGTTCAGTTCAATTATTTGTAATTAGTCAAGTTTGTCATCGTACTCGGATTAAACCGACATGGTATAAAGAACCAATGATGATTATGAATTATGACTAATATGTTTGCAAATGTAAATAAATGAGAAAGATGCTAAGTAAAATAAAAGGGGGTTAAAATACCCTTTAATTTGTAATTAAACAATAATATCATCGAGTCACGGAATAAACCGTCATGGTATGAAGAACCAAGGATGATTTTTGTAATGGTTAAAATATTTTTATGATAGAAATGAATTAAAATGGTACATAAAAGAAAAGAATTTCCTTTAAAATGTAATTAACCAATTAATATCACCGAGTCACGAATTAAACCATCGTGGTATATGGAACCAAGGGTGATTATAATTTATGGCTAAAAATTTTGTCATAAGAAAAATGGTTTGAAAATACTTGAAATGGTAAAAAACGATTACAAATAAGAAATGAAATAAAGAGGAAAGACGAGAACAAACACGACTGGATTAAGGCCTGAGAGGGCATTGAGGCGCGAGCCATGCTGCTATACAAGCAGCCCCTCTCTCAGGCAAAAATCCGGTTTTGGCTTGTCTAACCTATATTTGAATCGTGTTATGCATTGTTCATACATATAAACTCATAAAAACAGTAAAGACATGAAATAAATGAGTTGTTTATACCCTCAAACTTACGTGTACTGATGTTTGCGACGTAGACGACTTTAGAGACGGTTTTCTCGTAGCGACTACTCACGATCAAAGAAGTTTAAAAGAGTGCCTTAAAAAAGGATTTTGTTTTGAAAATATGTTAATTAAAACATTTTGATTAATGAATTAATGGCTAGGTGGAATGCACGGCAACGGTACCAAAAAATATGTGTAAGGCTTGTGTTTACGATCGGTAGGTCGTAAACACGTGTCGCTTTTGTGACTTAGGAAGTCGGATCAAGAAGTTTAAGGGAGAAGGAGGGGGCGGATTCTCGCGTAAAGATTATGGTGTGTGACAGTTGGTATTTATAGAGAAATGTGGGATGGTAGGTCGGTTGAGTTTGCTTAGAGGCTAAGCAGACAATCCAAAGAGGCGCGAGCCACCTAGTGATTGAAAGAGGTGTACTATCCCTTTCAATTTGGACGTGGCCTTTGCTCTATCTATTATTTGGTTGGTTTGATTTGTGGTAATCAAATGACATGTCGTGTAATAATATGGGCACCTAATAAGATGATTTTTGGTGTTACTTGAGGTAGGTATTTTGTGTGCTTGACTCGGGTTTGTCCCGTGTGAGTCAGGATTTGAATTTGGAGTCGGTTTTTGGCCCGGTGTCGGTTTTGACTCTAATTAGGGTCATTTTAATGGAAACGACATGATAAAGACATTCATGGCATTATTTTTGACATTCGAGATTTGGGTTTACTCAGGTTGACTCAGGTTGACTCGAGTTGCGGGTTTCTGAGTCGGTTTTGGGTCCGAAGACGGTTTTAACTCTAAATAGTGTTGTTTAAATGGAAATGACATGATAAAGACATTCATGGCATTATTTTTGACATTCAAGATTTGGGTTGACACGGGTGACTCAGGTTGACTCGAGCTGCGGGTTTCTGAGTCGGTTTTGGGTCCGACGACGGTTTTAACTCTAAATAGTGTTGTTTCAATGCAAATGAAGTTAGAAAACTTTTGAAATCATTTTTCATATCCGAGTAGTGCATTAAACCGTCTCGTGTATAGCCAATCCACGCAAGCATATCAAAAACATGTTATAGTCCGATCATCATCGGGTGGTTTTTGGAAGGTGCAGATACTGGGTATCTACAGAGCCCCCACTTTGACTGAGGCTTGGACGGGGCGAAAGTCAAAGTATAGCCTCCAGGTCAATCGAAGATTACAACCTGAAGACTATTGAGACGTCGAGGCGACTCAAAAGGGTTTGAGCCGAGGACCTGCCGTTGGGAAGGGCGACGTCGAGGCGACTCGGGAATTCGAGTCAATGACCTGCCGTCGGGAACATTTTAAAGTCTATCGAATTTCGATTCGGGTCGTTTAAAGTCCATTAGACTACGTATAAAGGCTCGCCAGCCATAAGAAGGAGTCATACCTGAGGCATCTTCGGGATATGTCCTTGAATTATTTCTTGTTTGCGCGCAAAGGCTCGCCAGCCATGTTGAAGGTGCGTTTTGAGGCTCACCAGGTATGTTGAAGGTATGTTTTTAGGCTCGCCAGTTATGTTGGGGGCGCGTTTTGAGGCTCGCCAGCCAAATTGAAGGTGGTGCGTTTTGAGGCTCACCAGCCATGGATGGTCGAATGATTGACTGCAGGAAATAGCTTGAAACAGCGGGCTTATTTCGAGATATTGTCCGGTGATGACTTCTAACCAGGTTGACGTTGATAGGTTCGGCTAAGGAGCAACGAACTCCAACTTGCTGGACGTCCTAAGTGAACTCCGTGGGGATAAATCATCTAAGGAAGGCTCTCTAGAAACCCATTTAGGGAGGGCGCTGCAACGAGATCACGAATGGTGTTTTGAGGATCTTTGAAAGACCTGTGTGACTTCCATTTGAAAATCGGCACTCGTTGGGGAGTTAGAAACTTCTCAGGACTCGCCGGGGATATGAGTTGCTGCTCTTTGGGAGGTAGCGTATGCGATGTGATCGACGCGGTTAAAGCCTTTGGACTTGGCGGGTCGGCGTTTGTGGGGAAAAACCCAGTACTCTGTTGGGGTGCATTTTTTTCTCAAGATTACCTGCATTATTAGTGACCACACAAATCGGCAGTCGCATAGAAAAGCACGTAGCACGCAAGCATATAAGCATTTAAGCAATTAGCACGTAATATCTCGCATGAGGGGAGATATGAGTTTTGAAAGTTGTGAAGCTTAATATTGACTCTTGTCGCTTGTAGAACCGTGATTTGATAGATTGAGGACGCGTGACCATTGCGACGCTGACTCACACAGACGCATACTGACAGACTGACAAACAGACAGTCATGAACGTGATACAAAGTCGGTATCGACACGACACAGGGGTGACTCTGACAGACCTTGCACATGTATGTGCAACTCCTAGCCAAGAAAGGGTGACAACGCAAATCAAATCCCTGGAGTAGAAGGCCTACCCGGCTGGGGAACACGAATTGATTATCTTCTTCAGACATCCTTGCCTCTGTTTGCTCGTTTGAGATCCTTCCCTGAGACATGATGATTTGGAGAGCAGAACCAAGACCTTGTCATCGTCCGAACTGAGCACTAGACTATGGGCGGTTTTATTTGACTGTAGTTAAGACTCAAAAGATGTTTGAGGATAAAGGACGGGTGGCGTCTTGAAAAAGAAGCCCCCAGAGTGGGAAGGTAGGGATTTGACAAAACAAGGAATAGGCGATGTCTTTGTTGGAATATGTGTCCTCCGACAATAATGCGATCACGACTGTTGATCATGATGATCACATGTTTAAGTCTCAATAAAATGAATACAATTGGGAAGTAATATTATTCTTTGTCAATGGTCAACATATATCGGTAATGATTGGTGACTAGAGTTTGACATTCTTGTCGTGTGACGGTGGTGATCAGTTGACCCCTAGGTCATACCTAAAGGGCAATACTCTTAATTGATTATTTAATTAATCGTATAATGTTGCGAGTTAATTAAATTACTTGAAAATTGACGGACGATTTTGGAAGTAAAATTTACGTATCATATTGAAATGTGATTAAATAAGATACGGTCTGAGTAATTGAATTGTATCATTACTCGGATGAAATGATTGTTTAAATGTAACAATTAAATTGAATGAATTGTTATAAATACAATCAGTTGTAATTTATAATTGGTAAAATTTTTGGCACAAGTAATTATGAAATTACTAAGTCAATTTTTGTATGTGACGTATTTTTATTAATACGTTGATTTTTAATATGTTAAAAATACATAACAAATTTATGTCACACATGACATGTGACATATTGACAATTGACAAAAATAATATGGAATCCATTTCATCAAATGGACCGAAAAAAACAAGTGGTGGATTAAGCTAATTAATTATTTAATTAGTAGCTAAACATAATGATTGTTTTACTTTTCTAGCCATGCAAGCCTATTGTTCCTTGTGAAGAACAACCTTACCATGCATTGGCTCACCTTATGTCCTCCTCTTACACGGTTTGGAGAAGGCAAATGCCATCATTGTTTTTCCTATAATTTTCACCTAATAACACTAAAATGTTTTAGTGTATTCATTCATTCAACTCATCCAAAAATATATAGTTCTAGTGAGAAGAAAATTCCTCTCTTCTTCTCTCTTAAAAACCGAAATATATAAGAGTTTTATAAATATTTTGGTTCAATTTTCTACCTTGATTAATATTATACTAGTATTGTAATATTAATTAAAATTAAGAGGAGCCTTGGGTATAAAGCTTGGGGAGAGATCTTATACTTAGATCTTGTTCATCCATAAGGGAATAGCTCAAGAACAAGAGAGAAAGGTGATCTCTCTTGTGCCCAATATAACCGAAATATTAAATGTAAGGACATGATTTCTCCTCTATTTATATTATTGTTTGCATGCATAAAATCCATTTTAATTTTATGTCAAATTAATTTAGACATATATGAGTATGTTAATATGTATATGAATCTACATTTCCTTCAATCGGTATCAAGAGCCACGGTTGTTTGCATGCAAATTGGTTAAAAGTTTTTCCGAGTTATATGAATAACAAATAAAACATGTAAAATTTGTGTTATTATGATATATCACGAAATTATTACATGCATGTTAATATTTCTGGTCCTAAAGTGTTTTAGGATATTTTGGTTAATTTTTCGGATTTTTTTATTGTTCATAATTTACAATAATGGCATTTAAATGTGATTTTATGAGTAAAAATGTCATTTTTGGTCTAAAAATAGCTATACTTCGAATTTTCACTTGGTTTTTGGATATGTTGTCACATATATTATTTTGAGATAACCTGTAAATTTTCATAATTTTTGGACTAGTTATGCTCGAAAAATGAATTTTTAATTATTAAATTCGGATTTAAGTGAAAAATAGGTTAATATGATTTAAATTTCGAATCTGGTCATAGAAAATTAATATGTTGTCACATGCAATTTTACAAGATGTGTGTAAAATAATTGGCTATAAAGAAGTCTTTTAGCATGATTTATGAATTTTTGAAGAAAAATAGCATAAATAGTGACTTTATTAGTGGAAAATTAATAAAACATAATCTATGACTTAGGAAAAACGTGTAATGTTGCATTTTATTATATTTTTCAGATCTAAAATTGAAAAGTTAATGAAAATAATTTTTCCATGTTTTTATGATTATTTTATTATAAATCGATAAACCGCAACATTGTTTTTCGGAAAAAAATTTCAAAATTTTTAACCTACAGATTTTGAACATTATGAGTGTCATGGAATTTTTCCAGAATGTTCATGAATTTAAATTTCAAATTTTGAATTTATTTGGAATTTTTGGATTTATTTGAAGTTTAATAGCTTATTTTTGTAATTTTTGGTCCATTTATGAACAATTTTGTAAATAAAGGTTAATTATGGTCAAATTTTTAGTGAAGACTAAATTTTGAGTCCTAAGAGGTTAGGGTAATTAACTTATGCATAAATATGAGTTTATGTATTTTTGTGATTATAAAACGTTGAAATCACGCAAATCCGTAAAAACCGAGTAATATATGATATTGGCTATTTAAAGGCGATTTAGCATAAAAAATTGAGCATGTTCATACATATTATAATGCTGCATTTTCTTTATGATTGTCATAATTTTAATTTATGTAATTTTTGAATTATGTAATTTTACTTAGTATGGCCTTAGATTTTAAATTGGTATTTCCCGAAATGTATGGGAATATCGATTCGGTTGTAATTTTTATTGTGATCTCGTATCACCGTTTTGTAATTTAATAGATTTATTTTATTTTAGTTACAAATGTATAATAGGAAATTATGTAATTTATTATGTATTTTTTATTCATTAGGAGTTCCAAAAGACGGATTACTTCAAGAATGGCGATACATAAAGACGGTGTTACCTCGAGATGCGTGTCACAACCGAAGTTCAAGGGACCAATGGATTTGGTTTCCGAATATGTAATAGATTAATAGTTTTTATATTTTTAGGAAGGCCATACTAGGATTTATTTATTCTTTATGCTTGCATTTTATTTTATGTCATATGCATCGCTAAATCGCCATAATTAAACATGCATTGTCTTCTTTTTTTATCGAGTTTATCGACCGTGTCAATTAAAATTATCGTAGTTCACCGCTTTAGTTCACTTAAAACGTGATAGATAATGAATTGACATGACCTCTCGCTAAAACTATCAATTGAGACATAGCCTTACCAAATAGTAGAAACCATGAAAACCTATTTCGCGAGGGAGTGCGCTCGGCCCCACCGGGGTACAAACCTTGTTACGTAGGGGAAGTGGGTGATGAATGTTAATCCACCGAATTCATGTTGATGAGGGATGTATCGGCCACACCGTGCCCAAGTTAATGTGGGTTTGGATCATGGACACATTTATTCGAAATTTGGATTGAACTCAACAAAAGTATTTGATAAGGGATGTATCGGCCCCACCGTGCCCTTGTCGATGTGTTTTGGGCTATAGATAATTGTTAATGTAATATTATCGACCAAGAGTTCTAAAAGTAGAATCGATTAAACGTTAATCCACCGAGTTATATTGATAAAGGATGTATCGGCCCCACCGTGCCTAAGTCGATATGAATTTGGGTCTTGGAATCATTTATCTAGTTGGGTAGAGGTCACTAGAAAAATGCGTAAAACTTGTTTAAATCATACATTTTTACGAGTATAATTAAAACGACATTTGTTTTACTCCTTATATTTTGTTTTGTAGACCACTTCTTTTTCATAACAAATGGCAACATCAACACCAACTCCTAATGCTACACCACTCGCTACTTCATCTTGGCTCCGATCCTTTATGGATCGATGTAAACTTGAAAAGAATGGGTCAAATTTCTCCGAATGGGATGCCCAACTCAAATTAGCCGCCGAAGGTGACGACAAGCTTCGTTACCTTACCGAGGCCTCTCCACCCGAACCCTCCACTAGGTCCACCGCGGCCACGAGGGAAGCCTATGAGACTTACCAAAAGGAGTCCGCCGCAATGAAAAATGTCTTAATATTTGCGATGGAGGCGGAACTCCAAAGGAGAGCCTTTAAAATGGGCAATGCTAATGAGATTTACTCCAAACTTGTGACCATGTTTTCACAAACTCCGCAGATCGTCCAATATGAGGCGGCCGCGGCATTCTTTGATCTCGACTTCAAAGAGGGCCAAAAGGTTAGCCCTCATGTGCTCAAACTCATGGAGCTTGTCGAGACCTTGAAAATTCAAAAGGTTGAAATCCCCAAAGAACTCATCGTAGATAGGATTCTACACTCCTTGTCTAAGGTCAAGGCATATGTGCAATTCCGGGTGAATTTCAATATGCAAGACAAGGATGTGTCTCTTGAGGAGTTGCACAAGTTACTTGTGCAAGCCGAGAGGGACATGGGGTTAAATGTGAACCCCCCCAAGGATGTGCTTAATATAAGCGCAAAGAGTAAGGGGAAGTTCAAGAAGAGTGGAAGAAAGGGTAAAAAGCAAGCTCCCACATTCACCAAAGCTAAGTCTTGTGAAGCTAGCACATCCAAAGTCAAGAAGGGTCCTCTTGATAAATGCCATTATTGTAATGGCATGGGTCATTGGAAAAGAAATTGTTCCAAATACCTTGGTGATATCAAAGCTGGAAAGATCACTCCAGTAGGTAAATGACTAACCTTCTTTTATGTTTCTAATTCAACTATGGTATTATGATGCAAAGTTGTGATAATGTATCTCCCCTTTTATTGTAAATAGGGCCTCCACCAAGCAAAGACAAGGGAAAAGAAAAACAAGCATGAGAAACCATGGAGAAGCTAAGGATAGCTTTTGTGGAGCCTTGTTTTTCATTGTCTTATTTTAAATTATGTTTTGAATTTTTAGAACTTTAAGTTTCCGTGTTCGACATGGAAAGGTATTTTGGATAATAGATTGTATTTTGGATGATGGTGACTTGGTTTGCAACCCAAGTCACCCGTTTTATCATTTATCCTTTATGTTCTAAAATTTCATCTTTAAATGCTTGCGTTTTGAAACATAAGACTTTTCACTTAAAGGTGATCTTCTGAGACAATTATAGTGACGGGTTTCATTATATGTCCACATGCTTAAGGCTTGTGTATGATCATTTATAAAGTGATTTTGAGTCTATAAACTCTCTTAAAGGTATGTCAATCACCAAGTACACATATGAATTCAATAACAATTAGTCAACCTATGAGGTAGTTCTCCTTATACTTCAACATCATTAATTTGTGTCTCATATGCTATCTTTGAATGTTTAGTGTATTTATTCTAAAGATAGAGTGGGAGAAAAATGAGGACACAACACACAAGACAAAGATCATAATTGTGTACTTGTGTATATAAAGATCTACGCAAGAGAGAATGATTTGAATAAAGGTATATCTATTTACATAGTATGCCGAATAGATGAGATCTATGGTCTCAAGTTAGTTCTATATGACTAAAGAGACCAAGTGTAGTAATCATAAGAGTATATTCTCAAGATAACTACACGAGGAGACCAAAAGAAGTTTTGGATGAAAATGACTAATGCAAAGTCTTAACAAGTTTTTGACTAAGTTCTATATGATAAATTTTGACCAAATAGTTTCAATCATGAGTTTTACTTAAGAGCCTAAATGAATCAAAGTAACATACTAGTTATGATCAAAATCAAGTTGCAAAAATTGATATTCCGATATCTTCTATAGCCAACGTTTTAACCATACAAATGTCATTGCTTAACCTCCCTATGAAATGGTTAAATCTCCTTCCAAAAGGGTATTTGCGAGGGACGTATTCTAAATATTATTTGTATTTGAATAATGACATTGCTACACATCATTATGACATGAGTGTGTTAGAGATTTAAAATCTCTTTCCGTAAGGTTGAGATAAGACCACTTCAAAATAGGCATTTTGAAAGGATATGATGGGAACATATATGGTTTTATCCTAGTAACTTGGCAAAGCAATTTATATTTATATTCTTGACAAATTTCGATGGAGAAGTCAATTTCGAAATATGTTGAATTGAGTGGGATTTAGGAAATTCTCATGTGAAGACATGGAATTTAGTGGGAGCTATCATCCTTGAATGTATAAAACTCATTACTCATTAAAGAATGACGAGCCAATACCTTCTTTCATAAAGAAGCTTTTGAGTTTTCAATTCTGGATGAAAATGGACAATGATGAATCCAATTACATCATGGGATGTTGGATTAGTATTAAAGAGATACACATCGTATCAACATATACATAGGTTATTCATATGAATGAAAATGGGATTACCATTAGCAGTCATGGTAGTTCATTGAACCTGAGAACGGTTGATCTCATGATTATTAGTGACTAATGTTTCCGCCATTAGAATAATCATATACATGTCCAATTATGAATCATATGCATAAGAGCATGATGATTGATTTGTGAGCCATAACAAGAAACGTCATGAATTCTCAAGTAGAATCCGATGAGCGATTTCAGTGCTTGACGGAATGTTCCATTATGTGATAAGAGGTTGCACATTTTGTAGAAGATCCGAGCACATATAAGGATTTATGAGAATCCCAAATCTTTCAAACTTGAAAAGAAAAATGAGAAGTTTTGGAAAGATGGTTGGTTGAATAAGAAGTTATTCAAAGATAATATTTCCTAGTTAAGCTAGGACTTGTGAGAAGTACTAAGCTAATAATCTTGTCAACTATTACAAGATTCTACAAAACATATACCTAGTGCATTGTGTGTGGATGGAATACTTGATCGGTACAAGTTGTATTATTCATCGCAAATTCGTTCGTTATGAGATGATCGATAAGAAAGTTCTTTCAAGTTAAAGAACCAAAACCAAGGTCGAGAACCTTGATGTGTACTTGGTAAAATTCATGGTATGAGAACATGAATGTGAAGGAAATTGCAAGTGTAAGAAGTTTGAACACATGGACACATGAGATGTTAAACTTCTATTGCAATCAATAAGTGTTTACACTTATGATAAACATCACAAGGTTGTAATATGATATTGACTACCCAAGTGTGATGTCGACATTTGTCGTTTGAGTTATTATTAACTCACTTTGTACATTGTTATATCCAAACGGGTTGTAGAGACAATTGAACCCCGTTAAAGTGAACATGGATTAGCATTGTTTTTGCCCATAGTCACTTGTATGAGGTGACGTCTCGAAGTGACTAGAGTGTGAGGCGATTGATGGCAAGTTCAAGTGCCATAGAGTCATGTGAGATGACTAGTCGATCACATAGGCAGACTGTTAGGAACATTTTGTCGGGCCTTATGACCGCTTATAGAGTTCTGGCAAATTTATATAGCCTGGTCGTGGCGAGAGCTACTATAGTATTCAAATGAGTCGATTCTTTTGACTAAAGACTATTCTCCTAAGATGGCACATTTTATGATTAACTTTGATTTGTGTTACTACGACCTTCGTAAATGGGGTCAAATGGGCATATTTTGGGTTATGATGGCTGTGGCTAGTCGAAGGGAATGAGTGCGATAGGAATTGTCCATCCCTAGTCAGGGTTATAACAATATCTCAGGGCCACTCGAGGAGTAATGAACTGGAAATGCGTGGCCACGCTCGGAAGGTATCCAGAGTGGATAAATCCGGTCAATCAGTTATTCTCCAGATCGAGGAAACCACTCTGGATATGATCACTTGCAAGTACGACCTGAAAGACACCTTGCATTGAGTGGGAGATAGTAATAGGGCAATAGAATTGGTGACGCACACTTGTCGAGAACAAGTGGGAGATTGTTGGAATATGTGTCCTCCGACAATAATGCGATCACGACTGTTGATCATGATGATCACATGTTTAAGTCTCAATAAAATGAATACAATTGGGAAGTAATATTGTTCTTGTCAATGGTCAACATATATCGGTAATGATTGGTGACTAGAGTTTGACATTACTGTCGTGTGACGGTGGTGATCAGTTGACCCCCTAGGTCATACCTAAAGGGCAATACTCTTAATTGATTATTTAATTAATCGTATAATGTTGCGAGTTAATTAAATTACTTGAAAATTGACGGACGATTTTGGAAGTAAAATTTACGTATCATATTGAAATGTGATTAAATAAGATACGGTCTGAGTAATTGAATTGTATCATTACTCGGATGAAATGATTGTTTAAATGTAACAATTAAATTGAATGAATTGTTATAAATACAATCAGTTGTAATTTATAATTGGTAAAATTTTTGGCACAAGTAATTATGAAATTACTAAGTCAATTTTTGTATGTGACGTATTTTTATTAATACGTTGATTTTTAATATGTTAAAAATACATAACAAATTTATGTCACACATGACATGTGACATATTGACAATTGACAAAAATAATATGGAATCCATTTTATCAAATGGACCGAAAAAAACAAGTGGTGGATTAAGCTAATTAATTATTTAATTAGTAGCTAAACATAATGATTGTTTTACTTTTCTAGCCATGCAAGCCTATTGTTCCTTGTGAAGAACAACCTTACCATGCATTGGCTCACCTTATGTCCTCCTCTTACACGGTTTGGAGAAGGCAAATGCCATCATTGTTTTTCCTATAATTTTCACCTAATAACACTAAAATGTTTTAGTGTATTCATTCATTCAACTCATCCAAAAATATATAGTTCTAGTGAGAAGAAAATTCCTCTCTTCTTCTCTCTTAAAAACCGAAATATATAAGAGTTTTATAAATATTTTGGTTCAATTTTCTACCTTGATTAATATTATACTAGTATTGTAATATTAATTAAAATTAAGAGGAGCCTTGGGTATAAAGCTTGGGGAGAGATCTTATACTTAGATCTTGTTCATCCATAAGGGAATAGCTCAAGAACAAGAGAGAAAGGTGATCTCTCTTGTGCCCAATATAACCGAAATATTAAATGTAAGGACATGATTTCTCCTCTATTTATATTATTGTTTGCATGCATAAAATCCATTTTAATTTTATGTCAAATTAATTTAGACATATATGAGTATGTTAATATGTATATGAATCTACATTTCCTTCAGTCTTAAGGAAGAAGCCCCCAATAAAGAGTTATAAGATTAATTTTTGCAACTGGGTGGGCTGATTTTGAGGATTGATGTTGATGGTTGAGATTAAAATGGGTGTGCGGTTGTGTCCGTGTTGGGGGACTGCCTACGTATTCGCATGTTTGCGAAATCAAACCAGATCGTAGTTCTGAGCTGGTGTTTTTGAGGATTGAAAATTGGAAATGTTGTGAAAGGAGTATGCGGTTGTGCCCTTGTAATAGGACTGCCTATGAATTCGCGTGTGTGGGGGTGTGGTTGTGTCCTAGTAATAGGACTGCCTACGTATTCGCGTGTGTGCGAAATCAAACCAGATCGTAGTTCTGAATGTGTGTTGATAATTGATTTTGAGGTGTATGGTTGTATTCTTGAAGGACTGCTTACGTATTCACGTGAAGTGAAATCTAACCAGATCGTAGTTTTGAATGTGTGTGCCTAAGTGAGTTGTTAGGACCTTAAAGTGTGAGGGTCACGACGGTAAAAGCCATTTGGTGACTCAAAAATTAATTTGAGATAATTCCTCCTTGATCATGAATCGAAGAGGTGTAATTTATGAAAATGTTCCTTATCATGTGACCACACTAAAAAGTGGACCCTAAGGATAGATTGGGTATGTCCCGTTCTCGGTAGCAAAGCATTCAAGGACTTCGTATCTGGGTCAGGGTAAAAAATGCCTTCGACATTATGGAATGTGGAGCTTGGTAATAATGGGTTTGTTTGACAGATAAAAATTTGGAGTTGAGGGTCACGACGGTAAATTCCGTTTGGTGACTCGAATGTTGATTGGATATAATTCCCTCTTGATCATGAATCGAAGAGGCATAGTTTGTGAAAATGTTTCTTGTTATGTGAGCATGCTAAAAAGTGGACTCCAATAATGAAATGGGCATGTCCCGTTCCGGGGAGCAACGTTTTTTAAGGCTCTGTATCCGGGTCAGGGTGAAAATGGCTTCGACATTATGGAATGTGGAGCCTTGTAATAATAGGTTTGTTTAACAGATAAAAATCTGGAGTTTGTATTTTGTGGTGTTTAGGCCTGATGGGTTACGGCTTGTAATGTGGTGCGGAATGGGGTCTCAGACTTAATGTGGCCTGAGCACGAAATGGTTGGTAAATAATTTGTGATAAGAATCCCATGTCTGGACCTTAAAGGTTAAGGTGTGATGTTACGAGCTTAAGGGGAATCCTCAGAAGCCTAGATAGGTCTCCCTGTAGCAGTCTCTAGAAGGACTTAATGGTGAAACGATATTGGTTATGATCTTGAGGGGAATCCCCAGGATCCTAGATATGTCTCCCTGTAACAGTCTCTAGAAGGACTTAGGGGTGAAGCAGTTTTGGTTGAGGTTTTAGTGTTTGGTGTTTTGGACTTGTCGGTCCGGGATCTGGTGTGTTGGACTTGTTGGTCCTGGACTTGGTATTTTGGACTCACTTGTCCAGGATTTTGTGTGTTGGATGCTTTCTTTGGATTTTGGCCTTTTTGAGAAAAGGGTTTCAATCTTGTTTTGTTTTGATTTTGGCTTGGGTCTTGGCCTTGACGTTGGGTGAGTAGCCTTTGGTTTTTTCTTTGAGTGAATTGACTTTGGTTTTGCTTTGACTTTGACTTTGGCTTTGGCCTTGAGTGAATTGCTTTTGGCTTTGGTTTTTGCTTTGGCCTTCAGCTTTGGCTTTGTGTGAATGGATATTGGCGTGGGCCTTTGATTTTGGCCTTTCGCTTTGACTTTGGGTGATTGGCTATTGGCTTGGGCCTTTGATTTTGGCCTTTCGCTTTGGCTTCGAATGAATGGCTATTGGCTTGGGCCTTTGATTTTGGCCTTTTGCTTTGGCTTTGGGTGAATGGCTATTGGTTTGGGCCTTTGATTTTGGCCTTTCACTTTGGTTTTGCTTGGATCTATTGGTTCTTTGCGGTCTTTCGCTCGAGGATGGTGAAGGTACAAGCGGGGACGTACCCGGTGGTGAGAGGTCGATTCTCAGTTATGGTATGTTTTTGTGGGGAATGGGCTTGCCTTCCGTCATTGATCATGAACAAGGAGATGTTCTGGTTTGTTATATGGGTTCGTCGTAGAATCCCTCTGATAAGAGCTGGTTCTAGATCTAGTGCTAATGAAAGGTTTCTATTGCCAGACATGGAATAGGCAAAAAAGAATGGACACGGAGTTTCGAGTCCTCTGCTTACTCGATACGGAACGTCACTCGAGTGTACTCACATTGAATTGGAACATATTATTTGTTTTAAATCAATTCTCAAATCAATTCTCGTTGTTAACGGAAAATGGTAAAGAGGAGAATATATGATAGTTGGAAATCATGCTTTTATTTAGATAAATAAGAGGTTAGCACAGACTCGATGAATACATGTGACTCATGGGGACAGCCCCCAGTTATCATTTAGGAAAAAAAGGACATACGCTAGGATAGATATGAGAAAGCCTAAAACTCGGACTCGGACTCGAACTCTGACTCGGACTCAATCGTAGATACGGACTCCTAATCATCACTTTCCTCCTCGAAGGTCTCCTTCTCAGCATCCAGCGGCTTGAATGTCTGATCTTGAGCATTGACCCACTTGAGCACTTCACTCTCGTTGTTGGGAATGATATGAGGACAATAGTCCATGAGGCTTTCATCTCCTTGCAGAATGAGATGTTCATGAGGGTTGTTTTCATCACTTGGTTGGCCTAGGGATGACGCTACCAGTTCATGGTTGTCGATCAGATTTTGAATAACATGTTTCAGTTTGAAGCATGTTTCAGTATCATGACCTTTTCCTTGATGATATTGGCAATAGGCTTTGCCGTCCCAGAAACGGGTTTTCCTGCATTCAAGCGGGTCTGGAGTGGGTCCGATTGGTTGTAGATTCCCTTCAGTCACAAGATTTTGAAGATCCGCGGCATAGGTTGTGTTGATTTTGAAGATCAATCACAATATTTTTATCATAGAAAAGAATTAAAATGGTACATAAAAGAAAAGAATTTCCTTTAAAATGTAATTAACCAATTAATATCACCGAGTCACGGATTAAACCGTCGTGGTATATGGAACCAAGGGTGATTATAATTTATGGCTAAAAAGTTTGTCATAAAAAAAATGGTTTGAAAATACTTGAAATGGTAAAAACCGATTACAAATAAGAAATGAAATAAAGAGGAAAGACGAGAACAAACACGACTGGATTAAGGCCTGAGAGGGTATTGAGGCGCCAGCCATACTGCTATACAAGCAGCCCCTGTCTCAGGCCAAAATCCGGTTTTGGCTCGTCTAACCTATATTTGAATAGTTTTAAGCATTGTTCATGCATATAAACTCATAAAAATAGTAAAGACATGAAATAAATGAGTTATTTACACCCTCAAACTTACGTGTATTAATGTTTGCGACGTAGACGACTTTAGAGACGGTTTTCTCGTAGCGACTACTCACGATCAAAGAAGTTTAAAAGAGTGCCTTAAAAAAGGATTTTGTTTTGAAAATATGTTAATTAAAACATGTTGATTAATGAATTGAGGTGGTAAAATGCGTCGGTCGAATGCACGGCGATGGTACCAAACAATATGTGTAAGGCTTGTGTTAACGATCGGTAGGTCGTAAACACGTGTCGCTTTTGTGACTTAGGAAGTCGGGTCTAGAAGTTTAAGGGAGAAGGAGGGTGCGGACTCTCGCGTAAAGATTATGGTGTTTGAAGGTTGGTATTTATAGAGAAATGTGGGATGGTAGGTCGGTTGAGTTTGCTTAGAGGCTAAGCAGACACCCCAAAGAGGCGCGAGCCACCTAGTGATTGAAGGGGGTGTACTGTCCCTTTCAATTTGGACGTGGCCTATGCTCTATCTATTATTTGGTTGGTTTGATTTGTGGTAATAAAATGAGATGTCGTGTAACAATATGGGCACCTAATAAGATGATTTTGGGTGTTACTTGAGGTAGGTATTTTGTCTGCTTGACTCGGGTTTGACCCGTGTGAGTCGGGATTTGAATTTGGAGTCGAATTTTGGCCCGGTATCGGTTTTGACTAATTAGGGTCATTTTAATGGAAACGACATGATAAAGACAATGATGGCATTATTTTTGACATTCGAGATTTGGGTTGACTCAGGTTGACTCGAGTTGCCGGTTTTTGAGTCGGTTTTTGGTTCGAAGACGGTTTTAACACTAAATAGTGTTGTTTCAATGGAATGACATGATAAAGACATTCATGGCATTATTTTTGACATTCGAAATTTGGGTTGACTCAGGTTGACTCCAGCTGCGGGTTTCTGAGTCGGTTTTGGGTCCGAAGACGGTTTTAACTCTAAATAGTGTTGTTTCAATGCAAATGAAGTTAGAAAACTTTTGAAATCATTTTTCATATTCAATTAATGCATTAAACCGTCTCATGTATAGCCAATCCATGCACGCATATCAAAAACACGTTATTGTCCGATCATCATCGGGTGGTTTTTGGAAGGTACAGATACTGGCTATCTACAGAAAGGATTGCTAACCTTGCATTTACATGGCGAAATGGAGCTAAATTGATCGCATCTAATGACCAAGCATCAAGGAGAAGACAATACTAGAAGGCCTATGTAGATAATAAAGTGAGATGGGCAATGATGAAAGGATCCTTGCATCCCCGAAATGATCCTTGCGGATTGTGAAGGAGGAAAAGAAGAGAAGTTGTTTGTCCCAGGATCCGACCGGATTGTGCACAATCCGGGCGTCTCTGAGCATCAATATCCGAGCGTCTTGTGCCCAAGACGAGTGTTCCACAGCACCCTGATCCGAGCGTCTCCCCAGTGATCCGAGCGGATCACAAGGCGGTACCAACCGTGCCTCAGCACGGGACGAGCAGATTGACACGGGACCAGCAACACGGATATGCTCATTTCCTTCGAGAGGAGCATTTCCTCAACTTTTCTTAAGGGTCTTAATAGTCATTTAAGCCCATAGTTGTTAGAAATCTATATCTCATTACTATACATATTCATATATGTGATGATTTAATTTAGTCATAAAATTAAATATTTATCTTATGCATGCAAACAATAATAAGAATAAGGAAGAAATCATCATCTTACATTGAAGATTTCGGATTATTTGGGCACAAGTGAGTTCTCCTACTCACTTGTTCTTGATCTTCCTAAAATGGATGAACAAGGATTCAAGTAGAGAATCCCTCCCAAGGAATAATACCCAAGGTAACTACTTAATAAAATTAATATTATTATTACTAGAACAATATTAATTTGGAATAAAATTGACCAAAATATTATTTTGTTCTCTTAATATTTCGGCTAAGAGAAGGGAGAAAATAGGAAGAATTTTTATCTCTCTAAAACTCTTATTTTAGATGTTTTTTTATGAATGAATGTTACGCTAGTATTCAAGTAGTGTATATGGTAAATAATAGAGAAAAACCCATGGCTTTTCTCTATAAAAAACCGGGTAGAAGGGGGAGGTGGTGATGCCCAATGCATGATCAAAGTGCTCTTCACAATAACCACTAGGTATGCATGGCTAGGTTTAGGTAAATGATTATGCTTTCCACTCAAGGATTAATTAACACAATATTTAGCCTAAATCACCCATATTTCGGTCCATATTAAGATAAAATGGATTCCATTTTATCTTTGTCAATTTGTCAATTTGTCACATGTCACATGTCATGTAAAATTGTTATGTATTTTTAACATATTAAAAATCAACGCATTAATAAAAATACGTCATATACAAAATTGACTTAGTAATTCATAATTACTTGTACCAAAATATTTTACCAATTATAAATCACAACATCTTGTATTTATAATAAATTATTCATTCAAATGCAATTGTTTCCTTAAACAATAATTTCATCTAAGTAATAAAACAATTCGATCACTTAGACCGTATCTTATTTAATCAAATTATAATGAGATACGTAAATATTACTTCCAAAATCGTCCGTCAATTTTAAGTAATTTAATTAACCCGTATCGTCATACGATCAATTAAATAATCAATTAAGAGTGTTACCCTTTAGGTATGACCTAAGGGAATCAACTGATCACCACCGTCGCACGAAAAGTAATGTCAAACTCTAGTCACCAATCATTACCGATATGTGTGGACCAGTTGTGAGTAAAATATTACTTCCCAATTGTATTCTTTAGAATGAGACTTAAACATGTGATTACCATGATCAACAGTTGTGATCGCATTATTGTCGGAGGACACATATTCCAACAATCTCCCACTTGTCCTCGACAAGTGTGCGTCACCAATTATCTTGTCCTATTACTATCTCCCACTCAATGCAAGATGTCTTTCAGGTCGTACTTGCAAGTGATCATATCGAGAGTGGTTTCCTCGATCTGGAGAATAACTGATTGACCGGATTTATCTATCATAGATATCTTCCGAGCGTGGCCACGCATTTCCAGTTCATTACTCCTCGAGTGGCCTTGAGATATTGTTATAACCCTGACTAGGGGTGGACAATTCCTATCGCACATATTCCCTTCGACTAGCCACAGCCATCATAACCCAAAATATGCCCATTTGACCCTATTTACAAAGATCGTAGTTGTAATACTCCGTATTTATAAGTCTTGGAGTACTCTATCGAGTAGGCCTTACTCTGTCGAGTAAGGGTAAGTTGCGTTTTAGAAAAGTTTCTGACCTGTTGGGTACTCGATCGAGTAACTAGGGTACTCGATCGAGTAGGTACTCGATCGAGTACCTCGGGTACTCGATCGAGTGTCCGGTTTTCTGGGAGTTTTCTCGGGTTTTGTTAATTATGCGATTAAGGTATATAAGCTTTGTCGTCATTATTCTAAATCACTTTTGCAAAACCTAAATTCTTGTTTAAGAGAGAAAGCAAGCAAGTTCTTCATCCTAATCGCATTATTAGCAATCCCCGGAGTTTGGAAGGTCAGTTCTTAGCGTTGGTTATACCGTTGAGTTCCTTGCGTCAAGGGTAAGATCTGTGTACCCTTTTTATTGTCTTTCCTTTGATTTGGTTAAACCCTAATATAGGGATTTGGGGGTTTTTGAGTAGTATGTAATTTGGTAGCATTTATATGTCATATGATAGGAGAAGGGTTCATAGAGGAAGCTTTTGATACAACGGAAGAGAGACCGTCTAACAGTGTGCTTTCCGGTAGGATTTCTACTCGGTATTAGTCCCATAATGGGATATTGGTTGATGTGTTGTGATTGGTTGTTTGATATAGTAATTGTATTGTGATTGTGGTTGTGATCGTTGTCTATGGTTCGCGAGGCGTGGCCTCGGCTGAGTGAGGTCACTTGCGGGAGTGGCTTCACTCCCTAGTTTCGCCTTCTATGGAACCCGCCACAGAAGGGATGTGCACATTAATGGACAGGGTTATCGCTCACTATGTGGAGCGGGGATTTGGTGGGTACGGCTGTGGTCCCCCATCGGGCGGTGGTCCAGTGGACGATCGTGATTGAGATGATTGGATTTGGCGTGATTGTGTGTGTATGACGATTAAGTGGTTGTTTATCTTATTGTTAATATATATTGAGTTGTGTGATTAGTACGACCCGGTGTTGTTTTGTAAACTGCGGTGATCCATTCGGGGATGGTGAGCAGATATTGAGCAGGTATGAGATGAGTCTTGGGATACCGGGATGGCCACGACATGATGATAGGAGTCTTCCGCTGTAGCTTATTAGTTTATTTACATTTCAGCTAGAACAGTTAGTTTGAGAACATGTATTACACATTTGGTTTGGTTTTGGGAATTGTAACTCTTCGCTAAGTATTTATATTTAAACGTTGTTTCTTCATTGTTTATTTGATTATCATTGCCTCGGGTAACCGAGATGGTAATGTCTTCATACCTGAGTGGTCCTGGTAAGGCACTTGGAGTATGGGGGTGTTACAAATGGTATCAGAGAGACGATCCTGAAACTTGTAACCAATGAACCTAATGAATATAGGGAGTCAATTAAAATGAACCCGGGGTAAAAGTTGTAGGAGCTAATGCAAAGGCTTGGGAGACGTCCTAAAGTCACGAACTTGCCCTACAGTTTTGAACCGGTCACATGGGGGAGGGTTTGTCAAGTCGTATGTGTTGTTTAGTTAACTTGTGTGTTAATGTGATGAAGTGTGTGTAATTGTTGGATGTTTGAAGTAGAAAGTTGAGAATGTGAAAGAAAGGTTAATGATATATGTAGACTTGTTGTTGGAGTGATAACATGTTGGATGTTTATAAGGTGGCATTTAATAACATGATATAATAATCTCGTAGATCGTACGAAAGGATGTGTAGCATTATATGCTTAGTTATGATATAATATGTGGTTTTATAAAGTTTTTAGCATGTTAGCATATGATATAGCATGCGGGTAGCGTTTCTGAGTTAGCATGACTCGATCGAGTGGGACTGACTCGATCGGGTGGGTTTTTGATGATTTCGAGTCCAGAATCGTGTTTTTGGGCACTCGATCGAGTACCTGGGGCACTCGATCGAGTAGGGGGTCGAGTATGTTAGAGATCAGAAGGTCTGTTTGAGGTCTGATGTTGGGGCACTCGATCGAGTATGTTGGGCACTCGATCGAGTAGCCCGTTACTCGATCGAGTATGTTTGGGAACTTGATCGAGTAGGGGTCTGGGCAGCGTGTTTTCTTGTTTTGAGGTTTTGGCGCGTACGTTTATATCCACCCCTTTTTCTATGATAGTTTCAAGATGCCGCCCAAGAAGACTGCTTTGTATGCGAGAGCTGAGCTTATGATCATAAATGACATCGTTAAGATGTTGGAGCATCAGGATGCTCTCACTGAGGCTTTAAAGACTGTGGGGAAAGATAAGGATAAGGATAAGGAGAAGGAGGTTAATCATTCTAAAATCAGCCTCTATATAGCGAGGTTTAACCCGAAAGAGTATAAGGGAGTTGGGGAGCCTAACCTTCTCGATAGTTGGCTTAGAGAGATGGAGAACATACTAGATTTGGTTCTTTGTCCGATGAGATGAGAGTGGAACAGGCTGCGTTCTATCTGAGGGAGGCAGCTGGCAAGTGGTGGGATACAGTGAAAGTGAGTGCTAAGGAGATTTATACAAACCAAGGTTTACCTGCTATACCTTGGGAGGAGTTTCATAGGGCTGTGAAAAAGGAGTTTGTACCGGAGCATGTGAGGAGTAAGTTGAGAGAAGAGTTTGACAGTTTTAAGATGACCGCTAAGATGTCTGTGGCCGAGTACTACAGGCAATTCAATGAGAAGTCTAGGTATGCTGAGGATATGGGTTTGAGTGAGGAGAACCTGGCGTTGAGGTTTGAGAGGGGGTTGACCCCTAAGATTATGGATAAGTTACCCGTGGGGATCCTTACTGATGTTAAGGAAGCTTATGAGAGGGCTGGGAGAGCTGAGAGGTTGGTGGAGATGGCTCATGAGAGGTTAGGTGGTGAGAAAAGGAAGTCCGAGAGCGAGGGTGGTGGCCAGTCTAATCACAAGAAAGGCAACCCACGGTCGTCTAAGGGGTTTTCTTCCGGGTCGGGTTGATCTTTGGGGCTTCCTTTGGGCGCGGCCGGGGAAGTGTTAGTGGTAGTTGGGGTGTGACTGCTATAGCCTGTGGTGGTGTAGGCCACAATGGACATGAGTGCACAAGTGCACCGGGATCTTTCCGGAGACTGCGCAGCTACGCGAGCAACAGACCGGCTGGATCATGGCCAAACCGGGGAAGTCAGAGTTACCAGAGTGGAGGCAACCGCAACGGCGGTAATTCTTATCAGAAACCACCAACGAACAACAACAACAACAATCAAGGGTCGGGTGCTAAGCCGACCACATCAGCCAATACTGTCCAGGGAGGTGGACAGAAGACCAGTGGAAAGTTATTCATGATGGAGAAGAAAGCAGCTGAGGAAGATGCGCACGTTATCACCGGTACATTCCTTGTTAATGGTATTCCTACCTTTGTTTTGTTTGATTCGGGGGCTTCTCAGTCGTTTGTGTCTTCAAGTCATGTTAAACAGTTGGGTCTGAGGGTATATGAGTCTGTTAGTGAGCAAGTTTTTATACCTTCGGGTGAGTCTGTATCATGTGGGAGATTGTTTAGAGATGTATCTATGATAGTTGGGCAAGTTGATCTACCTGTAGACTTGCTAGAGTTTCCTTTTGACGGTTTTGAGATGATAGTCGGGATGGATTGGTTAGGAAAGTATAAAGCTAAGATAGACTGTCATCAAAAGAAAGTGTCTTTAAGAGGTCCTAAGGGTGTTAGTGTGTCTTATCGTGGGTTTCTAGTCAAACCCAAAGTTAAGTTGATTGCAGCTGTCACCTTGATGTCTTATCTGAGGAAGGGATGTCCTTTGATCTTGTGCCATGTGAGAGATGACCGGATGGAGAGTCCGACAGTTGATAAGATACCAGTGGTGGGAGAGTTTGCCGATGTTTTTCCTGACGAGATTCCGGGGTTGCCACCAAAGAGGGAGATAGATTTCACCGTTGAGTTGAAGCCAGGGACGGGGCCAATCTCAAAGGCACCGTACCGTATGGGTCCTAAGGAGATGGAGGAGCTTAGGAAACAGTTGGATGATTTGATAGAGAAGGGATACATTAGACCAAGTGTATCGCCATGGGGAGCACCAGTTCATTTCGTGAAGAAGAAAGATGGGAGTTTGAGGTTGTGCATAGATTACAGGGAGCTGAACCGAGTGACGGTGAAGAACAAGTACCCTTTGCCAAGGATAGATGACCTGTTTGATCAGTTGAGTGGTGCATCAGTCTTTTCTAAGATTGATTTGAGGTCGGGGTACCATCAGGTGAAGATTAGGGAGGTGGACATACCAGACAGCTTTTACGTCGAGGTATGGCCATTATGAGTATGTGGTGATGCCGTTTGGGTTGTCTAATGCACCGGCAGTGTTTATGGATTTGATGAATAGGATCTTCATATAGTTCTTGGACCAGTTTGTAGTGGTATTTATCGATGATATCTTAGTCTATTCTAAGACTAAGGAGGAGCATGAGGAGCATCTGAGGATCGTGTTGCAAACTTTGAGGGAGCATGAGTTGTATGCTAAGCTGTCCAAGTGTGAGTTCTGGTTAGAGAAAGTTGCTTTTCTGGGGCATGTGATCTCTAAGGAGGGGGTAGCTGTGGATCCGGCGAAGATTGAAGCAGTGACAAAGTGGGAAGCACCAAAGAATGTTGCTAAGATCAGGAGTTTTCTGGATTTAGCTGGATACTGCAGACGGTTCGTGAAACATTTCTCCAAGATAGCTAGACCTATGACAGCGTTAATGAGGAAAGAGAACAGGTTTCGTTGGGATGAGGGTTGTGAGACGGTGTTCCAAACATTAAAGGAGCGTTTGACCACAACTCCTGTCTTAGCATTGCCTGAAGGGTGTGAGAACTTTGAGGTTTATACAGATGCCTCGAAGAATGGGTTAGGATGTGTGTTGATGCATAACGGTAAAGTGATTGCCTATGCTTCTAGGCAATTGAAGCCTTACGAGGAGAACTACCCTACTCATGATCTGGAGTTGGGTGCGGTGGTGTTTGCTCTCAAGATTTGGAGACATTACCTTTATGGAGAAATCTTTAAGGTATTTTATGATCACAAGAGTCTCAAGTACATTTTCACTCAAAAGGAGTTGAACATGAGACAGAGGAGGTGGATGAAGCTGATTGGCGATTATGACATGGAAATCATCTACCATGAAGGGAAGGCCAATGTTGTTGCTGATGCTTTGAGTAGGAAGAGTGTACATTCTCTGTGTACAGCTCTATCTTTGATGAGGCTGAGAGATGAGGTAGCGAGTTTTGGGATACATATGATGCAGAAAGGAGATGCCATGGGTGATATGACAGTACAGCTTGAGTTTTATGATGACATTCGAGGTAAACAGGCGTTGGATCCTAAGATAGTGGAGTGGAGAGCTGGAGTAGAGAAAGGGACAGTGTCCCGATTTTCTATTCATACAGATGGTAGTTTGAGGTTCGATGGTAGGTGGTGTGTTCCTAATGATGAGGAGTTGAAAAAGACTATCATGATAGAGGCGCATTGTACACCATACTCAGTACATCCGGGTGGTGACAAGCTATACAAGGATTTGAAGAAAACGTTTTGGTGGCCTGGGATGAAGAAAGAGACAGCTGAGTTTGTGTCCCGTTGTTTCACATGCCAGAGAGTTAAAGGGGAACAGCGACGACCACAAGGTAAGATTCAGTCTTTAGAGGTACCTGAGTGGAAGTGGGAATCCATTTCCATGGATTTTATTGTGGGTTTGCCAAAGAGTCAACAGGGTAACAACATGATTTGGGTAATAGTGGATCGACTGACCAAGTCAGCTCACTTTGTTCCAATGAAAGATACATGGACTAAGGCACAATTAGCTATGGCCTATCGAAAGAACGTGCTTAAGTTACATGGAGTCCCTAAGGACATAGTGTCTGACAGAGATGCGAGGTTTATATCGAGGTTTTGGACAGAGTTGCAGGAATTGTTGGGAACAACTTTGAAGATGAGTACAGCATTTCATCCTGCGACAGACGGACAGACAGAGAGAACAATCAAGACTCTTGAGGATATGTTGCGAGCTTGTGTGATGGACTTTGGTGGTAGCTGGGAACAGAGGTTGGACTTGATAGAATTTTCTTATAATAACAGCTATCACACTAGTATTGGTATGGCACCGTTTGAGGCTTTGTATGGGAGGAGATGTAGGAGTCCAATCTGTTGGGACGATAGCGCTGAGGCAGTGGTTTTAGGACCAGAGATGGTGCATGAGATAGTGGAACAGATTAAGATGATCAGGGAACGGATGAGAGCAGCTCAGGATAGGCAAAAGAGTTATGCAGATCTACATCGCCGGGACATAGAGTTTCAAGTTGGGGACAAGGTTCTCTTAAAAGTGTCTCCTATGCGTGGGGTTATGATATTTGGGAAGAAAGGCAAGCTAAGTCAGAAGTTTATAGGGCCTTATGAGATCTTAGAGCGAGTTGGGGAAGTTGCATATCGTCTGGCTTTACCAGCTGCATTAGAGAGAGTGCATAATGTGTTTCATGTATCGGAGCTGCGGAAGTATGTGAGTGACCCGTCACATATGTTAGAGGCAGAGAGCTTAGAGCTAGATGAGTCCTTATCATATCTTGAGGTGCCTAAGCAGATTCTAGACCGAAAGGTTAGAAAGACTAGGAGTGGTGAGACAGTTCTGCTCAAGATCCTTTGGTCTAACCACGAGACCGAGGAAGCTACATGGGAGCCAGAGGAGGCTATAAAAGAGCGTTACCCTTTCCTTTTTGATCAGGTATGTATGGTTACGGGGACGTAACCTTGTTTCTTTTAGGGGGGTAGGAGATGATCGCGAACAGTTTTTAAGAGTTTTATACCCCTTTTGTATGTTGCGTCGGTATGTTTGTCGGGATGAGTTGGGTTAGTAACATGTTTTATGTTGAATTTTGTTTTGGTTGTTGAGTCGGGAATGTTATGGGAGTACCTTTGTTTAGTAGTGGTATGAACTTCGGGGACAAAGTTCCTTTTAAGGAGGGAAGACTGTAATACTCCGTATTTATAAGTCTTGGGGTACTCTATCGACTAGGCCTTACTCTGTCGAGTAAGGGTAAGTTGCGTTTTAGAAAAGTTTCTGACCTGTTGGGTATTCGATCGAGTAACTAGGGTACTCGATCGAGTAAGAGGGTACTCGATCGAGTACCTCGGGTACTCGATCGAGTGTCCGGTTTTACGGGGAGTTTTCTCGGGTTTTGTTAATTATGCGATTAAGGTATATAAGCTTTGTCGTCATTATTCTAAATCACTTTTGCAAAACCTAAATTACTGTTTAAGAGAGAAAGCAAGCAAGTTCTTCATCCTAATCGCATTATTAGCAATCCCCGGAGTTTGGAAGGTCAGTTCTTAGCGTTGGTTATACCGTTGAGTTCCTTGCGTCAAGGGAAAGATCTGTGTACCCTTTTTATTGTCTTTCCTTTGATTTGGTTAAACCCTAATATAGGGATTTTGGGGTTTTTGAATAGTATGTAATTTGGTAGCATTTATATGTCGTATGATAGAAGGAGGGTTCATAGAGGAAGCTTTTTGATACAGCAGTAGAGACCGTCTAACAGTGTGCTTTCCAGGTAGGATTTCCTACTCAGTATTAGTCCCATAATGGGATATTGGTTGATGTGTTGTGATTGGTTGTTTGATATAGTAATTGTATTGTGATTGTGGTTGTGATCGTTGTCTATGGTTCGCGAGGCGTGGCCTCGGCTGAGTGAGGTCACTTGCGGGAGTGGCTTCACGCCCTAGTTTCGCCTTCCGTGGAACCCGCCACAGAAGGGATGTGCACATTAATGGACGGGGTTATCGCTCACTATGTGGAGCGGGGATTTGGTGGGTACGGCTGCGGTCCTCCACTTTGGCGTGGTGGTCCAAAGTGGATGATCGATGGATCGAGATGATTGGATTTGGCGTGATTTGTGTGTATGATTAAGTCATCATTTATCTTATTGTTAATATATATTGAGTTGTGTGATTAGTACTGACCCCGGTGTTGTTTTGTAAACCTGCGATGATCCATTCGTGGATGGTGAGCAGATATTGAGCATGTATGAGATGAGTACTGGGATAGCTGGGATGGCCACGACATGATGATAGGAGTCTTCCGCTGTAGCTTATTAGTTTATTTACATTTCAGCTAGAACAGTTAGTTTGAGAACATGTATTACACATTTGGTTTGGTTTTGGGAATTGTAACTCTTCGCTAAGTATTTATATTTAAACGTTGTTTCTTCATTGTTTATTTGATTATCATTGCCTCGGGTAACCGAGATGGTAATGTCTTCATACCTGAGTGGTCCTGGTAAGGCACTTGGAGTATGGGGGTGTTACAGTAGTAACACAAATCAAAGTTAATCTGAAACTGTGCCATCTTAGGCGAACAGTCTTTAGTCAAAAGAATCGACTCATTAGAATACTATAGTAGCTCTCGCCATGACCAGGCTATATAAATTTGCCAGAACTCTATAAGCGGTCATTAGGCCCGACAAAGTGTTCCTAACAGTCTGCCTATGTGATCGACTAGTAATTCTCATATGACTCCATGGCACTTGAACTTTCCATCAATCGCATCACATTCTAGTCACTTCGAGACGTCACCTCATGTAAGCAACTATGGGCGAATACAATGCTAATCCGTGTTCACTTTAACGGGGTTCAATTGTCTCTACAACCCGTTTGGATGTAACAAAGTATAAGGTGAGTTAATAATAACTCAAACGATAAATGTCGACATCACATTCGGGTAGTCAATACCGTATTACAACCTTCTGATGCATATCATAAGTGTGTAAACACTAGTTGATGGTAATAGAAGTTTAACATACCATGTGTCCATGTGTTCAAACTTCTTTTATCGCATTTTCCTTTACATTCATGTTATCTTTCATAGTATGAACCTTACCAAGTACACATATAGGTTCCCAACCTCGGTTTGGGTTTTTTATCTTGAAAGAACTTCCCTGTCGATTATCACATAACCAATGAATTTGTGGTGAATGATATAACTTGCACTGATCAAGTACTCTACCCACTCACAATGCACTAGGTATATGTTTTGTAGAGTCTTGCAACAATTGTCAAGATAATTAGCCTAGCACTTCTCACAAGTCCTAGCATATTAGAAAATATTAATTTTGAGTAACTTCTTACTACAACTAAGTATCATTCCAAACTTCTTATTTCTCCTTTTAGCTTGAAAAGCTTAGGATTTTCATAAATCCTTACGTGTGTTCGAACTTTAATATGTGCAACCTCTTGACACACAACAGAGTGTTCTGTCCAACACTGAAAATGCTCATCGGTTCTCCTCGAGAATGCATGACGATTCTTCTATGGCTTGCCAATGAATCATCATGCTCTTATGCATATGATTCATTATTGGACATGTGCATGATTATTCTAATGGCGGAAATATTAGTAACTTTTAATCATGTCATCAACCATTCTTAGGTTCAATGAATGACCATGACTGCTTATGGTAATTCCATTTTCATCGATATGAATAACCTACGCTTCTGGTTGATTTGATGTGTATATCTCAATACTTATCCAACATCTCATGATGTGATTGGATTCATCATAGTCCATTTTCATCTAGAATTGACAACTCAAATACTTCTTTGTGAAAGAAAGTATTAGCTCGTCATTCTCGATGAGTAATGAGTTATAAACTTTTACAAGATGATTGCTCCCACTAAATTCCATGTCTTCACATGATAATTTCCAACTCCCACTTAATTCCATATGTTTCGCAATTGACTACTCAATCGAAACATTTCAAGAATTGAAATATATATTGCTTTGCCAAGTTATTAAGATAAAACCATATATGTTCCCATCATATCCTTTCAAAATACCTATTTTGAAAAGGTTTCAATCTTAACCTTTATGGAAAGAGATTCTTATCTCTAACTCATTCATTTTATAATGATGCGTAGCAATGTCATTATTTAAATGTGAATTATATCTAATACACGTCCTTCTCAAAATACCCTTTTCGGAAGGAGGTTTAACCATTTCATTTTTATAATGAGGTTAAGTAATGACATTTGCGTGGTTAATACTTAACTTAGCTCTTGTGGATATCGGTATATCAATATTTGCAACTTTTAGTCATAAATCTCATTTATTTTCAAGGATGCAACTTTGATTCATTTAGGCTCTTAAGTAAATATCAATATTGAAACTATTGGTCAAATGTTGTTCATAAACTAGTCAAAACTCTATTGTTAAGACTTAACATTAGTCATTCTTTTTCCAAAACTCTATTTTGGTCTCCTCGTGTAGTTATCTTGAGAACATATTCTTTTTGATTATTTCACTTGGTCTCTTTTGTCATGTAGGTATCATCTATATGAGACCATAGATCTCATCTATTCAAGTATACTATCTGTATAGGTATACAAATCATTCTTTCTTGCGTAGATCTCATTTACACAAGTACACAAATTTTTCTTGGTGTTCTTTGTGTTCTTCGTGTCTTCATTTTCTCCCACTCTATCTTTAGAATGAATACACTAGAGATTCAAAGATAGCATATGAGACACAAATAATGATTTTTGAAGTATAAGGAGGACTATCTCATAGGTTGCTAATTGTTTTAGGTTTGATAAGTGTACTTGGTGATTGACATTCCTTTAAGAGAGTTCATCAACTCAATATCACTTTATAATTTATCACACACAAGCCTTAAGCTTGTGGATATATAATGAATCCCATCATTATAGTTGTCCATTAGATCACTTTAAGTGAATGATCATATGTTTCTATGAGCAAGCATATAAAGACGAATTTTTAGAACAAGGATAAAATACGATAAAACGGGTGACTTGGGTTGCAAACCAAGCCACCATTATCCAAAATACATTTCCATGTCGAACACGGAAATCAAAAGGTTCTAAAATCCGAAATATAAATTAAAATAAGACAATAAAAAGCCTAGCTTCTTGATAGTTTCTCAAGCTTGCTTTTCTTTTCCCTTGTCCTTGCTTGGTGGAGGCCCTATTTACAATAAAAAGGGGATACATTATCACAACTTTGTATCACAATACCATAGTTGAATTAGAAACGTAAAAGAAAGGATAGTCATTTACCTACTGGAGTGATCTTTCCAGCTTTAATGTCACCAAGATATTTGGAACAATTTCTTTTCCAATGTCCAACACCATTACAATAATGGCATTTATCAAGAGGACCCTTCTTGATTTTGGAAGTGCTAGCTTCATAAGTCTTAGCTTTGGTGAAAGTGGGAGCTTGCTTCTTACCCTTCTTCCCATTCTTTTTGAACTTCCCCTTGCTTTTGGTGCTTATGTTAAGCACATCCTTAGGTGGGTTAACATTTAACCCCATGTCTCTTTCGGCTTGCACAAGTAACTTGTGCAACTCTTCAAGAGACACGTCCTTGTCTTGCATGTTAAAATTCACCCGGAATTGAACATACGCTTTGACTTTGGATAAGGAGTGTAGAATCCTATCTACAATGAGTTCTTTGGGGATTTCAACCATTTGAATCTTCAAGGTCTCGACTAGCTCCATCAATTTGAGCACGTGAGGGCTAACCTTTTGGCCCTCTTTGAAGTCGAGATCAAAGAATGCCGCGGCCACCTCATATTGGACGATCCGCGGAGTTTGTGAAAACATTGTCACAAGCTTGGAATAGATTTCATTAGCGGTGCCCATCTTAAAGGCTCTCCTTTGGAGATCCGCCTCCATAGCAAAGATTAACACATTTTTCATTGCGGCGGACTCCTTGTGGTAAGCCTCATATGCTTCCCTAGTAGCGGCACTCGACCTAGCATTAGGTTCGGGTGGAGAGGCCTCGGTGAGGTAACGAAGCTTATCGTCACCTTGGGCGGCTAATTTGAGTTAGGCATCCCAATCGGAGAAATTTGACCCATTCTTTTCAAGTTTACATCGATCTATGAAGGATCGGAGCCATGAAGTATTAGTGAGAGGCGTGGCGTTGGTGTTTGGAGTAGCCATTTGTTATGAGAAATAAAAGCGGTCTACAAAACAAAATAGATGGAATAAAACATATGTCGTTTTCAAAATAATAATACTCGTAAAAAATTAATTTAAACAAGTTTTATTGCATTTATCTAGTGACCTCTACCCAACTTGATAAATGATTCCAAGACCCAAATTCATATTAACTTGGGCACGGTAGGGCCGATTCATCCCTTATCAATATAACTCGGTGGATTAACGCTTTAATCGATTCTACTTTTAGAACTCTTGGTCGATAAAATTACATTAACATTTATCTTTAGCCCGGAACACATGCGACTACGGTCACGAATACTTCCGTTGAGCTCAATCCAAAATTCGAATAAATGTGTCCATGATCCAAATCCACATCAACTTGGGCACGGTAGGGCCGATTCATCCCTTATCAATATGAATTCGGTGGATAGACATTTATCACCCACTTCCCCTACGTAACAAGGTTTGTACCCCGGTAGGGCCGAGTGCACTCCCTTGCGAAATAGGTTTTCATGGTTTCTACTTTTTGGTAAGGCTATGTCTCAATTGATTATTTTAGCGAGAGGTCATGTCAATTTATTATCTATCACATTTTAAGTGAACTAAAGCGATGAACTACGATAATTCTAATTGACACGGTCGATAAACTCGATTAAAATGACAATGCATGTTTTAGTTATGGCGATTTAGCGATGCATGCAACATATAAATAAAATGCAAAACATAAATAAAATCCTAGTATGGCCTTCCTAAAATAGAAAATCTAATTAACTATTACATATTCGAAAACCAACTCCATTGGTCCCTTTAACTTCGGTTTTAGCATGCATATCGAGGTAACACCGTCTTTATGTATCGCCTTCTTGAGTGACACCGTCTTCAAGGAACTCCGGAATAAATAAATTACATAACAAATTACATAATTCCCTATTATACATTTGTAATTAAAATAAAATAAATCTATTAAATTACAAAACGGTGATACGAGATCACAATAAATTACAACCGAATCGATATTCTCATACATTTCGGGTAATACCAATTAAAAACTAAGGCCATACTAAGTAAAAATTACATAATTCAAAAATTACATAAAATAAAATTATGACTATCATAAATAAAATGCAGCATTATAATATGTATGAACATGCCCAATTTTATGCTAAATCGCCTTTAAGGAGCCAATATCATATATAAAACGGTTTTTACGGATTTTCGTGATTCAACATTTTAAAATCACAATAAATTACATAAAATCATATTTATGCACAAGTTAATTACCCTAACCAACTTAGGACTCAAAATTAGTCTCCACTAACTATTTGACTATAATTAACTTATATTTATTAAAAATTGTTCATTAATGGACTCAAAATTACAATAAAATGCTATAAACTTCAAATAAATCACAAAAATTTCAAATAAATTCAAAATTTGAAATTTAAACTCATGAACATTCTGGAAAAATACCATGACACTCATAATGTTCATAAAACTTAGGTTAAAATTTTGAAAATTTATCGGGAAAAACATTGTTGCGGTTTATTGGATTTATCAATTATAATCATAAAAACATGAGAAAAAATATATTCATCAACTTTTCAATTTTAGATCTGAAAAAGATAATAAAATGCAACATGTGAAGTTTTTCATTAGTCATGAAGTATGTTTTAGCAATTATTCACTAATTAAAGTCACTATTTATGCTATTTTTTCATCAAAAAATCATAAATCATGCATAAAGACTTCAGTATAGCCTATTATTTTACACACATCTTGTAAAATTGCATGTGATAACATACTAAATTTATATGACCAGATTCGAAATATTTCTCATATTAACCTATTTTTCATTTAAATTCGATTTTTATCATGAAAAATCCATATTTCGAGCATAAGAATTCCAAAAATCATTAAAATTTACAGGTCATTTAAAATAAAATATGTGAAAACATATCCAAAAACCACTGAAAAATTCGAAGTTAGCTAATTTTAGTCCGAAAATGACATTTTAATCATAAAATCACATTTTTAATGCCATTGTTATATAAGATGAACAATAAAAATCCATAAATTAACCAAAAAATCCTAAATACATTTTAGGACCAGAAACTTTAACATGCATAATTTATTTCGTGATATATCATAATAACACAAATTTATAAGTTTTATATGTTAATCGTATAACTCGGAAAAAACTATAACCGATTTGCATGCAAACAACCAAAGTCTCTGATACCACTTGTTAGAAATCTATATCTCATTACTATACATATTCATATATGTGATGATTTAATTTAGTCATAAAATTAAATATTGATCTTATGCATGCAAATAATAATAAGAATAAGGAAGAAATCATCATCTTACATTGAAGATTTCGGATTATTTGGGCACAAGTGAGTTCTCCTACTCACTTGTTCTTGAGCTTCCTAAAATGGATGAACAAGGATTCAAGTAGAGAATCCCTCCCAAGGAATAATACCCAAGGTAACTACTTAATAAAATTAATATTATTATTACTAGAACAATATTAATTTGGAATAAAATTGACCAAAATATTATTTTGTTCTCTTAATATTTCGGCTAAGAGAAGGGAGAAAATAGGAAGAATTTTTATCTCTCTAAAACTCTTATTTTAGATGTTTTTTTATGAATGAATGTTACACTAGTATTCAAGTAGTGTATATGGTAAATAATAGAGAAAACCCCATGGCTTTTCTCTATGAAAAACCGGGTAGAAGGGGGAGGTGGTGATGCCCAATGCATGATCAAAGTGCTCTTCACAATAACCACTAGGTATGCATGGCTAGGTTTAGGTAAATGATTATGCTTTCCACTCAAGGATTAATTAACACAATATTTAGCCTAAATCACCCATATTTCGGTCCATATTAAGATAAAATGGATTCCATTTTATCTTTGTCAATTTGTCACATGTCACATGTCATGTAAAATTGTTATGTATTTTTAACATATTAAAAATCAACGCATTAATAAAAATACGTCATATACAAAATTGACTTAGTAATTCATAATTACTTGTACCAAAATATTTTACCAATTATAAATCACAACATCTTGTATTTATAATAAATTATTCATTCAAATGCAATTGTTTCCTTAAACAATAATTTCATCTAAGTAATAAAACAATTCGATCACTTAGACCGTATCTTATTTAATCAAATTATAATGAGATACGTAAATATTACTTCCAAAATCGTCCGTCAATTTTAAGTAATTTAATTAACCCGTATCATCATACGATCAATTAAATAATCAATTAAGAGTGTTACCCTTTAGGTATGACCTAAGGGGATCAACTGATCATCACCGTCGCACGACAGTAATGTCAAACTCTAGTCAGCCAATCATTACCGATATGTGTGGACCAGTTGACAGTAAAATATTACTTCCCAATTGTATTGTTTAGAATGAGACTTATCATGATCAACAGTTGTGATCGCATTATTGTCGGATGACACATATTCCAACATTAGTAACCCTTATCTATATACCTAATCTTTAGTATAAATACCCCATTGTACTACCTAGATTAGCATGCTCTCTTAATCTCATCTTAGTCAATCCTTAATCAATTCTTAATCTCATCTTAATACTCTCAAATTAGTTGTAATAGAATTTATCAATATTAATTATATCTTAATCTTTCCTTAATTGTTCTTCATTTATTTTGGGTAATTAGAAGATTATTTGGGAGATTGACAACCTTCCATCAATCATCAAGTACTTCTATTATTCTTTGCATTATAATTTTGGAATCTCCATAGGTATAATTCTCTTAACCCTTGTTTTAATTATTGTTAATAACTTTCATTTGTTCATCATGTTTAGCCTTGTTAGTTTGATTGACAATCTTATTAGCATGTTGAATTTGATAATGAGTGAGTAGTCTCCTAGCTAGGGTTAATGGGAAATTAGGGGAAACCAACATGGCCAATGATTCATGCTTAATCTAATATGTTTTCATGATTTATTTGCTTGCTTGTTGTGATTTTAACTTATGCACATATTATGTTTGATGAAATGCGAGCCTATGAATCCTTGCATTTTTTGATCCATCACCTATCTTTTCAATGAGGCTTGTAAGCTTATACACCAACTCGAGCCTCATTAGACCATGCATATAGTTGAATAGGAAAAATTAAGTCGACTTGTAGGTGTTGTACAATCTTAACCGATTCGGCTCCGGACCCAAAACTTCCTAGGGATTGTAAGTTTATACACCAACTCGATCCCATCACAACAATAATTACTTGCTTATAGTTTAAGAATATGTTTGTATGATCAACTCCTATGAATACCCTATGAACCATGACACCCTAGTGCTTTTAATCAATTGTTTACATCTCCGTTCTATTTACCTTGCTTTGTTTTTATTGTTGATTTGTTTTAGTTGATCTCCTACCTCAACCCCAATTTGTGACACCCTAAGACACGACCATTTACAATTGAAAATCCTACATCAATACCCGTCCCTTGGGATCCGGCCTTTACTTGCCTCTTTGCTAAGAGTAGTTTGTGAAGTTATAAATATTTTTTTGGTTGGTAGCTTTTGACGACAAGTTTGAATCCACACCAAAAATGGCGTCGTTGCCGGGGACGGTGTTCAATCGATTTGATTTTCTTTAATTATTTTTAGTTGTGTCTTTCTTTACCTTGAGGGAGAGCACTTCCTCAAGGTACTTCTCACCTTTTACTCTTAGTGTACTTTGCAAGATGGATGTTATAGATTGTTGTGTAGAGGACCATATGAGTACTACTCTCATCAAAGACCCTTTGCAAGCATTGGAAGCCTTAGAAGCAGGTGAGGCCAAAAATAAGCATTGGGAGTTGGAAGTAGACCTCCTAGAAGCCGCTCTAGCCAACAAATAGCTCACCTATGAACAATCCATGTTGATAAACTATATTCTCGAGGAAGCATCACAATCCACTAAAGAAGAACAAGTAACCAATGATCCTATCATACAAGCCGAAGCGCTAGACGAATATGTCATGGCATTTGAGTATGAGGAGCTTGAGGAACAAGTTGAATATGCCATGAGAATGGAATATATAATGGAGATGGAGCATGTCCTAAATGAACCTTCATTGGTAGAAAGTGAGGTACAAACTTCAACTCTGAAACCCCTTCCCCCAAATTTGAAGTATGCTTACCTTGATGAATCTAAAACTAAACCCGTGATTGTTAATTAATGACTTGATGAGAATCAATGGGAAAGTTTGCCTGATGTGTGATGTGACCATAATTGGCGCATATTTAGCCCCCGAATTAGCCTTGTTTCCATGCTTTTTAGTGCTTATTTGGGTCATTTCTTATCTTTAGTTCTTTGTTTTGCATATTCTTTGAGATTTTGATCCCTTGGTAGGAAAGGAGTAAGAATCTTGCATTTTCATGGCAAAACGAGACTAAATTGATCGAATTCAATGACCAAGCATCAAGGAGAGACAAGATTAGAAGGCCTGTGTACATATCATAGTAGAAGAGCAACGTTGAGAAAGGATCCTTGAGTCCCCATGGAAATCCCCAAGGAATTTATGAAGAAAAGGGAAGAAAAGAAGAAGTTACTATGCTGACTGACAATCCGAGCGGATTGTCAACAATCCGTCCGTCCAGCCCCAAAGACAATCCGAGCGTCCTTGCTCGAATCCGCTCGGATTCCCCTCCACAATCCGCCCGGATTCCCAGAATCCGCTCGGATTCCAACGGTGCAATCCGCCCGTCCCGACCCTATTCCGCCCGGATTTCTTCACAGCACGGATTGTCTTCTTCAAGCTACGAAAAGAGAAGCCCTTCTCTCGAAAAATACCGGGTCCTCCTTGCTCAACTTAAAAAGTGTAATTACTAGTTTAGCCCTTAGTTAACCCTAATGCATCCTCCCTAATTTTCACTATAAATACCCCATTAGTCTAATTAGAGGAGCATGTTCTTCTTATCAATAATTAGTATAGTTAATATCAATCAAATCTCTCTTTAATATTGTAATCAAGTATTAATCAAGTTTTAATCCAAGTTCTAGTTCTTTAATCTCTCTCTTGTTCATCCTTTATTTTGGGTAATTGAAGATTATTTGGGTTATTGTTGGGAGATTGACAACCTCTCAATCAAACATCAAGTACTTCTTTTATTCTTGCTTTATTATTGGAATCATTAGTAGGTATAATCTCTTAATCCCTTTTTAATTATTGTTAATTACTTTCATTTATTCATCATGTTTCATATTGTTGGTATGATTGACAACCTTGCTAGCATGATCAGCATGATAATGAGTGAGTAGTCTCTTAGCTAGGGTTAATGGGTGATTAGGGGAAACCAACATGGGGAATGATTCATGCTTAAATTAATATGCTTTCATGTTTTATTTGCTTGCTTGTTTTGATCTCAACTCATGCACATGTTATATTTGATGAAATGCTAAGCCTATGAATCCTTGCATTTACTATCATCTCCTATCTTTTCAATGAGACTTGTAAGACATAACCCAACTCGAGTCTCATTAGACCATGCATGTTGTTGAGTAGGGAAGATTAAGTCGACTTGTAGGTGTTGTACAATCTAATCGATTCGGCTCCGGGACCCAAACTTTCCTAGGATTGTAAGATATAACCCAACTCAATCCATCACAACAATAATTGCTTGCTTATAATTTGAGAACATGTTTGTATGATCATATCCCATGATTCCCCTATGATCCCATGACACCCTAGTGCCTTTAATCGATTGTTTACACCCCTTTAATTCATCTTGCTTGTTTATTTTCATTGTTATTCTAGTTTAGTAACCTTCTACATCAACCCAATTTGTGACACCCCTTAGACACCACTAGTTACAATAGAAATCTCATTTCAACTCCCGTCCCTTGGGATCCGACCTTTACTTGCCTCTTTACTAATTGTAGAGTTGTTTGTGGAGCTATAAATTGTGTTTTGATTCGACCGTGACCAACGACCACATCTTAATTTGTGAACACTTAGCGGGATCGCATCAAAAATGGCGCCGTTGCCGGGGACGGTGTTTGTTTGATTTAGATTTCTTTTTATTGTCATTAGTTGTGTCTTTCTTCGCCTTGAGGAAGTAAAACCCCTCAAGGTTTGTTCTAATTTTTTTCGAGTTGTTTGATATTTTGCATGTCTAGAAGGTTACAAGGTAATTTGTTACCTTTTGACCGTGAAATCGAAAGAACCTTGACGAACAATAGGAGACTTGTTAGGAGGAATTTGAGAGGTGTTGGTGAAGTTGTTCAACCCACTAGTGAGTTTGTCAATCCTTTCGCAATAGAAGGAGAAGAAAACCCATTACACAATACCCCACAAAATCCACCTACAATGGCAAAATTCTCGTCACACTCCGTACCCACCGAGGAGAATCTACCAAATGGTACTCCTACACCGCAACATCTCACCGGAAATTTTATTGCCAAGTCCGCCTTCATCCAATTAGTTGAGAGGAGCCAATTCGGGGGGATGCCTAGTGAGGACCCTCATTCCCATATGGAAACCTTTTGCGACTATTGTGATGCTATCTCTCAAACGGGCGTGACTCAAGACCAAATTATATGGGTCTTATTTCCTTTTTCCTTAATCGGCACCGCAATGCAATGGTTGAAGGGCCTTGATAAGGCCACCCTTGGAATAGATTCTTGGAAGAAGTTGGCTCTAGCTTTCTACAAAAAATTCTACCCACCGGAAAAGACTAACATGCTAAGAGCTCAAATTACGGGTTTTAAGCAAAGGGATGAAGAGTCTTTGTATGAAGCTTGGGAGCGGTTTAAAGGTATTTGTCGCTCATGTCCTCACCATGGACTTAGCGAATGGTTTTTGGTGCAACAATTTTGGAATGGTTTATATGAAGATTCTAGGAACATTCTCAATATGGGATCAAATGGAATGTTCACCGAAGTTGATGACAATCAAACATGGAACAAGATTGAGGAAATGGCGGTCCATAACTCACAATATAGTAGACCTCGCAAGGCTACTAGAGGAGGAAAGCATGAAGTGGACTCCGTTACTCAATTGGGTGCTCAACTTAGTGCTCACATTGACACAATCAACTTGAAGTTTGAACAAGCTATGGCTAGACTTGAGGAAAACTCAAAATCATCGAAGCATCATGTTAATGCCATGACGGCATCCTCATCAATCCCAAGTGGGATATGTGAGAATTGTGGAACTTTGGGACATGACCAAGGTGAATGTAGGGGAACAAATGAACAAGTGAATGCTTTCCAAGCATGTACAAAAGTGGTACCCCTTATTCCAACTTTTACAATGATAACACCAAATTCCATCCAAATCTCTCATACAAAAGCCAAAATGTTCAAAACCCTCAAACAACATACACTCCACCACCCATGAGAAACCAAAATCAAAGACCCTTTTACAATCAAAACCAAGGTTACCAAAATCAAAATCCATACAATCACCAAAATGACCAAGGTTTTGATGTCCAAAAAGCGGTCCTCCAAATGCAAAAGAATCAACAAGAATTTTTCACTCAAATGCAAAAAGATAGCCAAGCAAAAGAAACCACCATCAACAACATTCTAGCTCACACCAAGATGTTGGAAACACAATTGACTCAACTAGCATCTTCGAGCTCACAAAGACAAAAGGGGCAATTACCACCTCAAAGTAATCCCCCTAGACATGAAACGGTTAGTGCCATTCACTTGAGAAGTGGTACAAGGTATGAAGCACCGAAGAAGCAAGTTGAGGATGAAGTTGTGGAAGCTAGTGAAAAGGAAGAAATTGTGCAAAACTCCAAAGGTGGAGAATCATCAAAAGAAGAAAGTTCAAAGAAAAATGAAGACAAGGCCAAGGAGAAGGAGCCCATTGTGATTAGACTTCCTTTTCCAAGTCGTCAAGCCAAGCCCAAATTTGATGATCAACTTGGAAAATTCATGGAAATTGTGAAGAATTTGGAAGTCTCAATTCCTTTCACGGAATTAATCAATCACGTTCCGGCCTATGCGAAGTACATGAAAGATATCCTCACAAAGAAGAAGTCGATCCGGAAGCTTGAGACTATCGCCTTCACTAAGGTGAGTAGTGCAATACTTCAAGGGAGTTCACCTCCAAAGTTAAAGGATCCGGGAAGCTTCTCAATACCGTGTACCATTGGCGACACGACGATCAACAAAGCCTTATGTGATCTAGGGGCTAGTGTGAGTGTCATGCCATACTCGGTGAGTAAAAGGTTGGGGATGGGAGAGCTTAAATGCACCAACATCACACTCCAAATGGCCGATAGATCGACGAAGACACCATTAGGGATATGGGAAGATGTCCCCGTGCGAATTGGGAAGTTTTTCATCCCGGTGGACTTTGTCATTGTTGATATGGAGGAAGATTCCAACATTCCAATCATCCTAGGAAGACCGTTTCTACACACCGCCGGTGCGGTGATTGATGTGAAACATGGTGAGCTCACTCTAGAAGTGGGAGATGAAAGCATAACTTTTAATCTTGACAAGACTATGAGAGCTCCTCGTTTGCATGAACCGTGTTTCATGATTGATCATTATAGCCGAAAGGATGAAAGGAAGAAATCGGAACTCCAATGGAAGAAGAAAATTGAAGATGCTCCATTCAAAGAGCAAGTGAATTGTGACAAGGAGAGCTTGCAAAGCTCATCAAAATCAACCAAGGAAGAAGAGGATGGCCTCATTGGCCAAGAGAAGAAATTGGGAGAGTTGTCTCCATCTAAGCAAGAGATTTTCAATGATCAACTCAATGAAGTTTGTGGTCTTTGGGACGACGAATTTGAAGGGATTTTTAATCCCTACATTGGTAATGCTATCGATCAAGACCAACAACAAGGGCCAAGGTCTATTGAGAACCTCTACCATGATAATGAACAAGCTTTTGATTACTTCTTCAAGGTGTTGAGCAACATCAACAACACCTTGGACATTCCCCCTTGACATCTCATCAAGAATGAGAGTTTGGTGGAGTCCTCCCTAAACCACCACTTGTAAATATTTCTAACTCCCTAACCTACTTTTCAATTCTTGTATTGCATTTTTGTCATCTTTGGATTTTTTATTTACTTTGATCAAAATAATTGTCATGTAAGAGAGAAGTGAGGGAGGGACTAACAATTTCAATTGATGTGTAGTGCTTTACCTTAGTGTGGGGATGGCAATTGCCTAGGCTATCCATGCCTTAGTAGTGCCCCCACAATGAAGAACACAAGACCTGAAGAAAGAATGAAAGAATGATAAGGGAAATGCGCTGTGCACGGGTGGGACTGAATCCGTGTACACAGAGGAAGAATCCGAGCGGATTCCCAAGAATCCGCCTGTCTTATGTAATCCGAGCGTCCTGCAGAGAAGGCGCCCGTCCCGAACTGAGCTGAATTTTGAAATTTTCTTGACTGTTAAAAAATCCGAGCGGATTTCTGAAAATCCGCCCGTCTTGGAGAATCCGTCCGTCTTGTGAGAAAAACGTCCGTCTTTGCAGCTGAGGAAAACAAGCAAAATTCTCTGGACAGAAATCCGTCCGTCTTAGAGAAAATCCGCCCGTCCCGTGTTCAGCAAATCCGAGCGGATTGTTACAAATCCGCCCGTCTTTAGGCGAGCTTTGCAAAGCCCAGAAAGACCAGAATCCGCACGGATTGGGCAGAATCCGCATGGATTGCCCCTGCAGATTCGAAATTTTCGGCCTCTTTAAAACCCCTCCCACCTTCATTCATTCATTCATTCATTCATAAACACTACCCACAACATCAAAACCCCCATCCTCTCCATCACAAAAACAAAAACCCTTAACAACATTCACCAAAATCAAATCAAACCATCCTTCCAACAACAAATTAATCACTCCTTCTTCAACAAAAATCAAAACCAAGCACAAAATCTTCAACCTTTGAGTCGATTTTTGTTTTCATAAAGGCAAAGCCTTTCACCTTCAAATCGATTTGGGCATACTACAAATTGAAGATTTTCCATTCTTTTCTTGGTTAAGTTCATCAATGGCAAGGACTAAGGGAGCAACAAAGGCAACAAAGGCACCAAAGGCTAAAGCACTCTCACAAAGGCAAAAGGCTCTTCAAACAAAGAAAGCATTGGCTATGGTGGTAGCAACACCAAACTTGGAAGTGCAACAACAACAACAACCTTCTATGGGAGCAACAACACCTTCTACTCCGGTAATTGATCAACTTTTGCATTATCCGGAGGTAACTTTTATTTCCGATACCCATAGAAATACCTTTGTCTAGTTTGCTATGAAGTCATTACAATCCACCAAATTCATATGTGAAGATACCTTACAAAAATTGGGTGTTCTTGAACAAACAAAAGCCTTTTTCAATGCCATGGGGTTAAAGAAATTGTTTGAAACAAGGGAATTGACATACCCCTCCCTTACCTTGGAATTTTTAAGTTCTTTGAAAGTCACCAAAGTTAAGAATAGAGAAAATCTCGAGTTTCGTCTAGCTAATGTTAGTAGACGCATTACCTTTAAGGAATTGGGTGAAATTTTGGGTCTTAGTGATGAATCGCGTTATCTTAAGCATTATGGAAAGTATGACCCCGAACCTCTTTGGGAGGCAATCTCCGGGAAGAAATTTGAGGATTTTCATGCGAGTCGTGCTCTTTTGGTCCACCATCCGGGCATAAGAGTATGGCACAAGGTTGTGGGAAATACCATAATTGCTAGGAAAGACACCAATCATTTCACAAGACTTGATTTTATTCTCCTTGAATCGGCTTTGAATATCGGAAGAATTCATACCAAGCCTTACAATTCTTTAAGGCTCTTGGTAGATAGATGGCTCAACATCGATAGTGGGAAGAAGGGCACGACCGTTATTGTCAATGGCGGCCTAGTCACGGTCCTAGCTAAGCACTTTGATCCTAACTTCAATAAGGATAACAAGTACAAAGCAAAGGAGGGTGGCCATCTTGTTGATATGCATACTATGATTCACAAGTTCAAGTGGGTTGCCCAAAACCCCCTTGACACTAAGTATGGATGGCTAACTAGTGAACCTAGATCGTTCACCTTGCCCTCGAAGATTTGTCGTCTAAGCGTCCACCGGACCAATTATCTACTTCCCCTTTCCAAAGAAGCCGAGTATATCATTCAACAACAAAAGGGTGATCTTGAAGCTCCCTCCTCTTCCATTGTCATACCACCTTACCCCTTTGAGTATGAAGAGTTCAAACCGGAAGGAGTTGAAGTTGGGAAAGACTATGTGACTCTTCTCATGCAAGCAATGCACAAGCAAGCCTATGAAGATCGGAAAAATGCCTACTTGGCTCAATATCTACCCCTCCTACATTTAGCTAGGCAATGACTACTTGATCCATCTTGTCCTTTGCCTAGTTGGGCGGATAGAGAGGTCTTATTTCCGGGTGCATCTAGGGCCGGTTTGGGTGACAATGAGGTTGTTGGAAATGATGAAGAAGTTGATGATAATATTGAGGAAGAAGCAAGTGAAGGAGAAAAGGATGAAGAAGATGGTGAAGATGAAGATGAGGAAGAAAGTGAAGAAGCAAATGACAAGGAAAGCGGCAATGTGACCACTTCTCATGAGGGAAGTGATGATGATGATAGCATGATGGAAGACTAGCAAGCCTTGGAGACTCCTACTCTCTCATGGTTTGTCTATTTCTCTCTTTGTATTTTATTTCATTTTGATCATTGTTGGAGTAGTCCTAGCCCCATCAAAGGACTCACACCTCGGTACCATTGAGGTGTTCTTATTTTATTGTTCCCATTTGTAAAATACAAAATGAAAAATTAGTTTCATGCATAGCATAGTGTGTGCATGAACTATACCCATCCTTGGACATTAGCAATAGTGTCTCACTCGGTTTGGGGAAGTTAATGCATACACAACGGGAGGTAATCTAAATTATCCTCTCCGTCATAAACAAAAACCATGCATCATGTAGTGTAGCTTAGTATAGATTGCATTTAGTATAGAAATCATGCATCATCTTTGCATAATTTCCATCATTTTGGCCATTGAGGACAATGCCCATATTAGTGTGGGGATGGGAATTCTAACATTTAACTCTTATTCAAAAATCCAAAAAAAATTGAAAAATTTCAAAAATCATAAAAATCATAAAAATTGAAAAACCCAAAAACAAGTTCATTTCCTTTGTATATATTGTTTTGTATATATTGTGTTTGTTTTATCCTTGTTCACATTGATTGACTACGCCACATCCGAGACATGAGGATATTGAAGACCGCATGGTATGATCTTTCCAATCTCCTTTTTCCTCTTTATGTTAATGACTATGTGGCTTTATTTTGATTGATACGGTATAACAATGTGAATCTAGGACTTGCATTTAGATTGTTTGTCATATTAGTTGGTAGAATCATTTGCATTAGGATGTTTATATGCTAGTTGCATCATGGCATGTAGTTGCATGTTAGAAAAATTTTGCAAAACCATCTACTTGGGAAGCTTGACAAGTGTATATAGGCCCTAGTAGATGCTTTTTGTTCTTAAGACTTTGCTTGTTAGAATGCTTGTAAAACACCCTAGGATGTGTCATGCTAGTATCCTTTGACCCATGGTTTAAGGCCTAGTCAAGAGTACCTTGTGGTGTGATAACTCCTTGGCTACCGTTTATTCCAAGGTGACCCTTGAAACCATGCACCCATCCATCCATCATCCATGTTCTACCACAATTTTGTCATCAAAAGGGAATGGGCACAAAAAGAAATCAATTTGAGTTCAATGAAATGAAAAGTGAAAGAAAGTTTGCAAAAATGCATCAAATGAAAAGAGGAGCAAAAATAGAACTCCTAAGCTTCAAATACAAGGCACCCTCGTTACTAATTGGGGTGACTTTGAAAATGTTCAAAAAGAAATGCAAAAAAGTTGTCAAGTATTGAAATGCCAAAAATCAAAAAGAAATGGCAAGAAAGTGTTCTCAAATGTCAAATGCCACAAGAAATTGGGGGGAAAACAAAAACCAAAGCAAACTCCCAAAATGAAACTCAAATATCTATTGATCCCTTTATCCATCGTATCCATTTTTGTGCATGGTAGAGAGGGGACGACCCTTCTTCTTGTCTAGGCAAGAGGGGGAATTCCGCGATCCTCCAGTGTTTCTAACGCCATAGGGAGTCTACTCTTGACAAAAGCATTTAACGATTGAGGACAAAGGTACCCTAGCTTGACACAACTTGGAGGTGATTTATTGGTATCCTTCTAGGCTTAGTAGTTTGAACAAATTGCATCTATGAAGGATTGTGTACCCTTGAATTGCTTCCCTTGTAGATAATTTCCGCCACTTAGATGAGGAAAGTGGCTATACTTTTGTATATGCATACATTACTTGATTTTGTGTGCTTAATGTTTGGATGTGTCGCCATTTTGGCAAGACCCACCTTGCCTTGCAAGAAGGCATCCTACCTCATGGTTGTCTTGTTGTGAGTTGAAGGGGCGGAGTGAGACCCGCTAATTGTCTCATATCGGCTATATTATTAGGATAGGTTAGTATTGGTCCTAGTCTTTGTCACCTCTTTACTCGGGACGAGCAAAGGTTCGGTTTGGGGATATTTGATGTGACCATAATTGGCGCATATTTATCCCCCGAATTAGCCTTGTTTCCATGCTTTTTAGTGCTTATTTGGGTCATTTCTTATCTTTAGTTCTTTGTTTTGCATATTCTTTGAGATTTTGATCCCTTGGTAGGAAAGGAGTAAGAATCTTGCATTTTCATGGCAAAACGAGACTAAATTGATCGAATTCAATGACCAAGCATCAAGGAGAGACAAGATTAGAAGGCCTTTGTACATATCATAGTAGAAGAGCAACGTTGAGAAAGGATCCTTGAGTACCCATGGAAATCCCCAAGGAATTTATGAAAAAAAGGGAAGAAAAGAAGAAGTTACTATGCTGACTGACAATCCGAGCGGATTGTCAACAATCCGTCCGTCCAGCCCCAGCACAATCCGAGCGTCCTTGCCTGAATCCGCTCGGATTCCCCCTCCACAATCCGCCCGGATTCCCAAGAATCCGCTCGGATTCCAACGGTGCAATCCGCCCGTCCCGACCCTATTCCGCCCGGATTTCTTCACAGCACGGATTGTCTTCTTCAAGCTACGAAAAGAGAAGCCCTTCTCTCGAAAAATACCGGGTCCTCCTTGCTCAACTTAAAAAGTGTAATTACTAGTTTAGCCCTTAGTTAACCCTAATGCATCCTCCCTAATTTTCACTATAAATACCCCATTAGTCTAATTAGAGGAGCATGTTCTTCTTATCAATAATTAGTATAGTTAATATCAATCAAATCTCTCTTTAATATTGTAATCAAGTATTAATCAAGTTTTAATCCAAGTTCTAGTTCTTTAATCTCTCTCTTGTTCATCCTTTATTTTGGGTAATTGAAGATTATTTGGGTTATTGTTGGGAGATTGACAACCTCTCAATCAAACATCAAGTACTTCTTTTATTCTTGCTTTATTATTGGAATCATTAGTAGGTATAATCTCTTAATCCCTTTTTAATTATTGTTAATTACTTTCATTTATTCATCATGTTTCATATTGTTGGTATGATTGACAACCTTGCTAGCATGATCAACATGATAATGAGTGAGTAGTCTCTTAGCTAGGGTTAATGGGTGATTAGGGGAAACCAACATGGGGAGTGATTCATGCTTAAATTAATATGCTTTCATGTTTTATTTGCTTGCTTGTTTTGATCTCAACTCATGCACATGTTATATTTGATGAAATGCTAAGCCTATGAATCCTTGCATTTACTATCATCTCCTATCTTTTCAATGAGACTTGTAAGACATAACCCAACTCGAGTCTCATTAGACCATGCATGTTGTTGAGTAGGGAAGATTAAGTCGACTTGTAGGTGTTGTACAATCTAATCGATTCGGCTCCGGGACCCAAACTTTCCTAGGATTGTAAGATATAACCCAACTCAATCCATCACAACAATAATTGCTTGCTTATAATTTGAGAACATGTTTGTATGATCATATCCCATGATTCCCCTATGATCCCATGACACCCTAGTGCCTTTAATCGATTGTTTACACCCCTTTAATTCATCTTGCTTGTTTATTTTCATTGTTATTCTAGTTTAGTAACCTTCTACATCAACCCAATTTGTGACACCCCTTAGACACCACTAGTTACAATAGAAATCTCATTTCAACTCCCGTCCCTTGGGATCCGACCTTTACTTGCCTCTTTACTAATTGTAGAGTTGTTTGTGGAGCTATAAATTGTGTTTTGATTCGACCGTGACCAACGACCACATCTTAATTTGTGAACACTTAGCGGGATCGCATCAATGTGTTAAAACAAGATGAAACGGCTATAGGTTATAGTCTAGATGACCTTAAAGGGATAAGCCCCAATTTTTGCATGCATAGAATTCATCTAGAAGAAAACCATAGACCTACCAATCAAGCCCAAAGGAGACTAAACCCTCACATGCAAGAAGTTGTAAAAGCGGAGGTTATGAAACTACTTGATGCAGGAATCATTTATCCTATATCGGATTCTTTGTGGGTTAGCCCCGTTCAAGTGGTACCTAAGAAAGGAGGTACCACGGTGGTGACAAATGAAAGGAACAAGCTAATACCCACAAGGAAGATCACCGGTTGGCGTATTTGTATTGACTATCATAAATTGAATTCCGCAACAAGAAAAGATCATTTCCCCCTACCATTTATTGACCAAATGCTTGAGAGGTTAGCCTCTAACAAATTATTTTCCTGCCTTGACGGGTACTCGGGATTCTTCCAAATCCCGATACACCCAGATGACCAACACAAGACCACCTTCACATGTCCCTATGGAACCTTTTCATATAGGAGAATGCCCTTCGCGCTATGTAATGATCCCACTACTTTCCAAAGATGCATGATGAGTGTCTTCTCCGATTACCTAGAAACCATAGTGGAAGTTTTTATGGATGATTTTAGTGTTTATGGAAAAGACTTTGACTCTTGTTTACATAACCTTTCTCTTGTATTGCAAAAATGTGAAGATGTTAGTCTTGTCTTGAATTGGGAAAAGTGTCATTTCATGGTCAATGAAGGCATTGTCTTGGGTTATTTAATCTCGGAAAAGGGCATCGAAGTTGACAAGGCCAAAGTGGAGGTGATAGAGAAACTCCTACCTCCCGTGAATCTTAGAGGGGTGAGAAGTTTTCTCAGTCACGCGGGTTTCTATTATCGTTTCATAAAAGACTTTTCCAAAATTGCAAAACCCCTCACTCTACTTTTGCTTAAAGATGCCCAATTCCAATTCACTAATGAGTGTGTTGAAGCTTTTAATAGAATCAAGGAAGCATTGATCTCGGCACCCATAATCCAACCACCAAATTGGGAACTACCATTTGAGATCATGTGCAATGCAAGTAACTACGCCGTTGGAGCGGTTCTTGGCTAATGGGTAGGAAAGGCCTTGTATGCTATCTATTACATAAGCAAGACTCTTGATGCCACCCAAGTGAACTATGATACTACCGAGAAGGAACTCCTTGCCTTTGTCTATGCTTTAGACAAATTCCGTTCCTATTTGCTTGGATCAAAAGTGATTGGTTTCTCGGATCACGGTTCTCTTAGACATCTCTTGATAAAGAAAGAAGGAAAACCAAGATTGTTGAGGTAGATTTTGCTACTCCAAGAATTTGATTTGGAGATAAGAGACAAGAAGGGAGCCGAGAATGTGGTAGCGGATCACTTATCAAGAATTCGATTTCATAGTGATGAGGGAAAGACACCAATCAATGACTCTTTCCCCGATGATATCTTAATGGCCATCCATTCACAACTTGAGAAACAAACCACACCGTGGTTTGCCGACTATGCTAATTAAATTGTTGTAGGAGTTCTTCCTCCAAACTTGAACTACAATCAAAGGAAGAGATTCTTGTTTGAAGTAAAGAGGTATTTTTGGGACGATCCCAATCTTTACAAGGAATGTAGTGATAGACTTTACCGAAGGTGCATACCTCAATGGGAAGTTTAAGGTGTTTTGGAGGGATGTCATTCATCACCTTATGAAGGACACCATGGAGCACGAAGAACTATTGCTAAAGTCCTTCAATCGGACTTCTTTTGGCCTACCATGTTTGGAGATGCTAGAGAGTTTATTCTCCATTGTGATCCATGACAAAGAACCGGGAACATTTCTTGGAGAAATGAGATGCCACAACAAGGAATATTAGAGGTAAAAATTTTCTATGTTTGGGGAATTGACTACCAAGGACCATTTGTATCATCTCAAGGAAACAAGTACATTCTTGTAGCCGTCGATTATCTATCAAAGTGGGTAGAAGCAATTGCTACCCCAACCGATGATGCCAAAACGGTTACTAAACTTCTCAAGAAAGTAATCTTCCCAAGATTCGGAGTCCCTAGAGCGATCATTAGTGATGGAGGGACACATTTTCATGAAAAGAAGCTCACATCTCTTTTGACAAAATATGGTGTTCAACATAGAACCGGTTTGGAATACCATCCTCAAACAAGCGGTCAAGTTGAAGTTTCGAATAGAGAAATCAAACAAATTCTTGAGAAGGTTGTCAACAAGACTCGCAAGGATTGGAGTATGAAGTTTGATGACACTCTATGGGCTTATAGGATGGCCTATAAGACTCCCATAGGAGACTCCCCTTACAAGCTAGTCTATGGAAAGGCGTGCCATTTACCAATCGAATTGGAGTACATAGCCTTTTGGGCGATCAAAGCTCTCAACCTTGATCTCAAGTTAAGTGGTCAAAAGAGGATAATGCAAATTCAAGAGTTGGAGGAATTCCAACTACAATCCTACGAAAATACCAAAATCTACAAGGAAAGGACTAAATTGCTTCATGACAAGAGGATTAGGCAAAAAGCTTTGCACAAGGGAGACAAAGTCCTTCTATTTAACTCCCGATATCGACTCTTTCCCGGGAAGTTAAATTCAAGATGGATGGCGCCCTATGTGATCACCGAAGTGGGAAAATATGGCGACTTCGAGATAAAGTCGGAAGATGGAAACAAGTTTAAAGTAAACGGTCAAAGGTTGAAGCCATATTATGAAGGAGCATTCAGTGGATAAGTCGAGGTCATCCGACTCGAACCTCTCCCACCATGAAAGGACCATCTAAGAGAGACTTTGGTGGAGTCCTCTCCAAACCACCACTTGTAAATATACTACCTCTTCTCACTTGTATTTTTAACTTTATTGCATTTCCACAAAGCATGATTTTCGATATGAGAGTTGGTGAGAGAGTGTTCCTAACTCTTTTGATGAGTGAAGGATCCAGGAATTAAGTGTGGGGAAGCACTCTAGAAGAACAAAAAGGAGGAAAATCCCCCCTCCCCCCGGGTGGAACTGAACCCGTGGGTGCTGTTCAGGAGAAGATCCGAGCGGCTCAGCTGGAATACGCTCGTCTTGGGCATGATCTGACCGTCCTGGCTCCAAGACGCTCGTCTTGGGTGTGCTGATATTGAAGAATTTGGTCTGTTCTGGAATCCGGGCAGATTATTCAAAAGACGCCTGTCTCTATCTGAAGACGCTCGTCTTGAGGGCAGTCCGCGCATCCTGACTGCTGGCAAAACTTATCATTCCTTGCTGTTTATGAATCCGAGCGTTCTCTGAACGATCCGCTCGTCTCCTGCAAGAAAATCCGCCCGTCTCACGCAAAATCTGCGCGTCTCAGCACGGGTCAGAAAAAACAGATTGCACTGACTATGGATCCGAGCGTCCTAAGCTCGATCCGCCCGTCTCCTGAAGCACTGATCCGCTCGTCCTAGTCACGGTTCGCGCGTCTCTCTAACGTGTTGCTCTCCTATTTTTGACATATGCAATTTCTTTCCCACCACATATTTCATGACACCGCATCTTTCCTTCCTCTATAAAACATAAAACCCCCCTCCCATATGACCCAAATCACAACAAAAGCACTCATTCACCTCTCTAAATTAAAAACCCCCAAAACCTAGGGTTTCAAGAAGGTTCTCAATTACAAAGAATACCTTCAACAAGCCAAGTTTCTAGATCCACCTTTAAAATGAGATCAAGAAGGTCTTTTTCTAGAGAAAGAAGAAGACCAAGGGTAATTGGAAGCTCCTCAACATCTCACCTCAACACATTGAGGAGAGAGCATGAAGAAATAGTTGATCTCTCAAGACTTAATGAGTTCTCCAACATAAAATTCGTCAATGATGTGCAAACTCTTATCTTCCATCGCCTACTCGGTAAGAACATTCTACCTACTAAGTTTATGTGTCATGATACTCTGAGGAAACTCGGCATCTATCATCAAACCGAGGTACTTTTTGACTTATTCGGTCTCTCATCTATGTTTCACATGCAAGAACTCACTTATCGGTCTTTAGTTCTTGAATTCTTGAGCTTTCTAAAGATTTCTACCTTAAACAAGACAATTTGTGTGGAGTTTAGACTAGAAATCACAACTCGAATGATGACTCTTGTAGAGTTTGCTAGTGTATTGGGTCTTGATGTATCACCTACCCGAACATCAAAGCCGCGGAATTATAGCTTAGCACCTCTATGGCGATCCATGACGGGTCGCGATTTCTCTTTCATTAAAGAATGCTTGGCTTTTCACATTCAAAACCCCATTAGTCAGCTTACTTATTGATTTATCGCCGGCACTCTCTTTACCCGCCGTGATCCCGCAATAGTGAATGAACTCGATCTTGTTTTTATAGAGTCCTACCTCAAGATACAAGGGAGGAGCGGCTATCACTTTAATGCCCCTAGTACTCCTTGAAAGATGGGCTAAGTTCTGGAATGGAGACGATGATGGTATGATCCACATAGTCAATGGGGGATTGATAACAAAGCTTGCAAAACTCTAACTCCAATTTCAACCACAACAATGTATATACACCTCTTCCGGGCAACACAAAGATTGATGAAATGTTGATTCTACGACAATACCATTGGATAGCTCTTGAAGGCTATGAGAAAAGGATTAAGTGGATAACTAAAGGGAGCACCCCCATCTACCTTCCAATGGAAGGCTTAACAAGGATTTCACCGCGGAGGGGTCCTCTCTCTCCAATACCATCTTATCTCATCCCAACTAAAGCAAATGAGGCAAATCAAGCCCCACCTACAACACAACCTCAACAACATGAACCCCAAGCAAATGACAAAGAAAAAGTTGTTATCCCGCCTTACCCATTCCCATATCAACCGTATAACCATCCAACCCCCTTCATTCTCCCACGAGATGACTTTTTCACGGGCCTACTTCAAGACATGCATAAAAAGCAATATGAAGCAAGGGTTGACAATTACGTTGCTCTCTACCAATAATTCCACCGATTGGCCCACCAAGGGCATATTAGTGAAGAGAGAATGCTTCCCTCTTGGGCAGAAATGGATATCCTTTTTTCGAACTCGGAACACACCAATGGTGGGATACATGGAGTAGGAGATGAATATTTTTTTGGTCTAGGTACTCCTAACGACAAGTAACCGAAAATGATAATCTGACCAAAATTGCGCCGTTGCCGGGGACGGTGTTAACTTGATTTGATTTTCTTTGATTGTTCTTAGTTGTGTCTTTCTTTGCCTTGGGGAAGTAAAACTCCTCAAGGTTTGTTCTAATTGTTTTCAAGTTGTTCGATATTTTGCAAGATGGATCTTATAGATTGTTTTGTTGGGGACCACTTAAGTATACCTTTCTTCAAAGACCCCTTGCAAGCATTGGAAGCCTTAGAAGCAAGTGAGGCCAAAAATATACGTTGGGAATTGAAGGTAGATCTTCTTGAGGCCGCTCTAGCCAACAAAGAACTCACTCATGAGCAATCCGAATTAGTACATAACATCCTTGTTGAAGCATATCAACCCATGGAACAAGAGCAAGCAATTGAAGATGACATCGTACAAACCGAAGAGCAAGAAAGAATTTGTCATGGAATTTAAGTATGATGAGATTAGTGAGCTTGAAGAACAAGTTGAATATGCCATGAGAATGGAGTGTCTAATGGAAATGGAGCAAGTTCTTAATGAACCTTCAATGGAGGAACGTGAGGTACAAGTTCCAACTTTAAAACCCCTTCCCCCAAATTTGAAATACACTTATCTTGATAAATCTAAGACCAAACCCGTGATTGTTAATGACAAACTTGATGGGAACCAATTGGGAAAATTGCTTGATGTGTTGAAACAACATGAAAAGGCTATAGGTTATAGTCTAGATGACCTTAAGGGGATAAGTCCCAATTTTTACATGCATAGAATTCATCTAGAAAAAGACCATAGACCTACCATCCAATCTCAAAGGAGATTAAACCCCCACATGCAAGAAGTTGTTAAAGGAGAGGTTATGAAATTACTTGATGCAGGAATCATATATCCCATATCGGACTCTTTGTGGGTTAGCCGCGTTCAAGTGGTACCTAAGAAAGGAGGTACCACGGTGGTAACAAATTATAAGAATGAGCTAATACCCACAAGGAAAATCATTGGTTGGTGTATGTGTATTGACTATCGAAAATTGAACTCCGCAACAATAAAGGATCATTTCCCCCTACCATTCATTGACCAAATGCTTGAGAGGTTAGCCTCTAACAAGTTCTTTTGCTCCCTTGATGGGTATTCGGGATTCTTTCAAATCCCCATTGTGGACATGGGCCACAGGCCGGTCTGTGGATTTGGGCCACCTACCGATCTGCGGTCACGGGCCACCTGCACGCCAAGCCAATCTGTGGACATGCAGCGGTCATTTGAAAGCCACGCTCAGCGGCGTAAAAATGCTTTCGACCGGATCATTTTAGATCGGCCGGTTTCGTCTCGGTAAAGGTCTCGAAACGATGCAGATATGTTTGGAGTTGCCACCAAGCAATTGTGGGATGCTTGGAACCCGTTCAAAATCCACTTTATACCTCGGTCAAACAAAGCACAAAGCAGGGTTTGACATAGGTACTAAAGATAAGGACTCGTCCCCCTTTTAGCATTCTATGCCTAAAAAGACTCTCGTACGCCCTGGATAAGGCCATCCACTATCCAAAGGTTCTGAGTAAGGGGTGAGGGTACGTATTGGGAAGCCCTTTAATCGGACACCCAATCCCGCCCGTGTTAGCGGCCTCTACTGATCGACCGTGGTTATTTAAGTGCAAAAGTTGATAAAACGGTGTAAATGCATGAATGCACATCCAAAAGTCTTAACCTAACATGTGAATATTTCCTAAGTCAGTTGTTTATGCATGTACCAAGAAATTGGTGTCAAAGTTGGATTTAGATTGGTTTGCATGTGAGACGGAAATTAAACATCCATTTACCAAATTCGGATTATGATGCTTAACACGATCCATTATTTGAAAAAGGGTGTCAAATGACAAAGTGTAAAAACGTAAGCTTGTCAATCTGATACGTCATATATTTGGATTAACCATAATCCGGATCGTCCTAGACAAATGCTAAAATGAAACAGAACAGTGTCAGGCAGCCCTTTTAAGGCGCGAGCCTATTGACGAGGTAAAGGGGTCTGCCCAGGTTTATAAAAGATGAAAACAGGAGGCCTTGGAGCGCGAGCCATGCGCCGAACCAAGAGGCGTCTCCTGGTTGTAAAAAGGTTGTTTAAAAACGTTTTGTTTTTGTGATTAGTGATTTGCAAGTATGATTTGCATGACTCGGAATAATTACTATTGTGTTAGTAATATTCGTTGTCGGATTTGCAAGTTTGAAAAGCATAATAAAATGGTAAAAGGATAATGTTTGATTTGAACTAATTATGTTAAGTTCAATTATTTGTAATTAGTCAAGTTTGTCATCGTACTCGGATTAAACCGACATGGTATAAAGAACCAAGGATGATTATGAATTATGACTAATATGTTTGCAAATGTAAATAAATGAGAAAAATGGTAAATAAAACAAAAGGGTGTAAAAATACCCATTAAAATGTAATTAAATAATAATATCATCGGGTCCGAGAATAAACCGTCATGGTATAAAGAACCAAGGATGATTTTTGTAATGGTCAAAATATGTTTATCATAAAAATGAATTAAAATGGCAAATAAAAGAAAATGATTTCCTTTAAAATGTAATTAACCACTTAATATCACCGAGTCACGGATTAAACCGTCATGGTATATGGAACCAAGGGTGATTATAATTATGGCTAAAATGTTTGTCATAAAAATTATTTGAAACATTTGAAATGGTAAAAACCGTAAAAGGAAAGAAGTAAAAATAAAAGAAAGTGTTGAAGGAAAGATGAACTCAAACACGTTTAAGTCTCACCTGGACACCCCATTGAGGCGCGAACCTCTTTGCATAGCAAGGGGCTTCTGTCTTAAGCCGAAACTCGGTTTTGGCTCGTCTAACCTATATTTGAATCGTGTCATGCATTCTTCATGCTCATAAACTCGTAAAAACAGTAGAGACATGAAATAAATGAGATATTTACACCCTCAAACTTACGTGTATTGATGTTTGCGAATTAGACGACTTTAGAGACTGTTTTCTCGTTGTGACTAATCGCGATCAAAGAAGTTTAAAAAGGTGCCTTAAAAAAGGATTTTGTTTTGAAAATGAGTTGAAAATATGTTGTTGAAAAACATGTTGATTAATGTTGAGTTGGTCGAATGGGTCGGTCGATGCACGGCGACGGTACCAAAAAAAATGTGTAAGGCTTGTGTTTACGATCGGTCGGTCGTAAACACGTGTCGATTTTGTGACTTAAGAAGTCGGGTCTAGATGTTTAAGGGAGAAGGAGGGGGCGGACGCTCGCGTGAGGATTATGGTGTGTGATGGTGGGTATTTATAGAGAAATGTGGGATGGTAGGTCGGTTGAGTTTGCTTAGAGGCTAAGCAGACACCCTAAAGAGGCGCGAGCTACCTTGAGATACAAGTGGGTGTATTGTCCCTTTCGCAAATTTGGATTTTGCATTTGTTCTAACCAATGTTTTATTGGTTGTGATTTGTGGTCTTTGAGGTTTGCTTAGCCGTGTAAGCTTCCTCTTGGGTGATATTTGGGGTAGGTAATTTGTGTCTTTGACTCGGGTTTGACCCGTGTGAGTCGGGATTTGAATTTCGAGTAGGTTTTTGGCACGGTGTCGGTTTTGACTCTAATTAGGGTTATTTTAATGGAAATGACATGATAAAGACATTCATGGCATTATTTTAGACATTTGAGATTTGGGTTGACTCGGGTTAACTCAGGTTGACTCGAGTTGCGGGTTTCTGAGTCGGTTTTGGGTCCGAAGACGGTTTTAATCTAAATAGTGTTATTTTAATGCAAATGAAGTTAGAAAACCATTTTTGAAATCATTTTTCATATCCGAGTAGTTCATTAAACTGTCTCATATATAGCCAATCCACACACGCATATCAAAAACACGTTACAGTCCGATCATCATCGGGGGGATTTTGGAAGGTGCAGATACTGGGTATCTACAGAGCCCCCAATTTGACTGAGGCTTGGACAGGGCGAAAGTCAAAGTATGGCCTCCAGGTCAATCGAAGATTAAAACCTGAAGACCATTGCGATGTCGAGGCGACTCAAAAGGGTTTGAGCCAAGGACCTGCCGTCAGGAAGGGCGAGGTCGAGGCGACTCGAGGATCGAGTCAAGGACCTGCTGTCGGGACATTTTAGAGTCTTTCGACTTCCTATTCGGGTCGTTTAAAGTCTATTAGACTACGTATAAAGGCTCACCAGCCATAAGAAGGAGTCATACCTGAGGCTTCTTCGGGATACGTCCTTGAATCTTTTGCGCTCAAAGGCTCGCCAGCCGGTGTTGAAGGCGGTGCGTTTTGAGGCTCGTTAACCATAAGAAAGAGTCATACCTGAGGCATATTCGGGATATTTCCTTGAATTGCTTCTTATGTGCATGCAAAGGCTCGCCAGCTATGTTGATGGTGCGTTTTGAGGCTCGCCAGCCATCGATGGTCGAATGATCGAATGTGGGAAATAGCCTGAAACATCGGGCTTATTTCAAGATATTATCTGGTAATGACTTTCAACTAGGTTGACGTTGATAGGTTCTGCAAGGGAGCGACGAACTCCAAATTCTTGGGGTCCTAAATGAACTCCGTGGGGATAAATCATTGAGCAAGGCTCTCTGAAAAACCAAATAGTGAGAGCACTGCATCGGGTTTGTGAGGATCTTTAAAAGAGCTGTGTGACATTCATTTGAAAATCGGTACTTGCTAGGGAGTTAGAAACTTCTCAGGACTCGCCGGGGATATGAGTTGCTGCTCATTGGGAGGTAACGTATGCCATGTAATCGACGCAGCTAAAGCCTTTGAACTTGACGGGTCACCGTTTGTTGGGAAGAACTCAATATTCTGTTGGAGTGTGTTTGTCTTATCAAGATTACCCGCAGGGTTAGTGACCACACAAATCCGCAGTCACATAGACAAGCACGTTGAATGCAAGGATATAAGCACGTAAGCACATAAGCATGTGAGCAATTGCATATAAGCAACTAGCACGTAAGCATATAAGCACGTAAGCATATAAGCATGTGAGCAATTAGCATATAAGCAACTAGCATATACTATCTCGCGTAAGGGGAGATAGGAGTTTTGAAAGTTGTGAAGCTTAATATTGAGTCTTGTTACTCGTAGATCTATGATTTAATAGATTGGAAACACATGACCGTTGGGACATTGACTCACACAGACACATACTGACAGACTGACAAATGGGCAGTCGTGAACGTGATGCCAACTCAGTATCGACACGACACGGGGGTGATTCTGATAGACTTTGCACATGTAAGTGCAACTCCTAGCCAAGAAAGGGTGACAACGCGTATCAAATCCCTGGAGTAGAAGGTTCGCTCGACTGGGGAACATGAATTGATTAACTTCCCTAGACATCTTTGCCTCTGTTTGCTTGTTTGAGATCCCTTCTCAAGGTATGATGATTCGGAGAGCGAAACCAAGACCTTGTCATCGTCCGAACCGAGCACTAGGCTATGGGCGTTTTTTTTTACTGTAGTTGAGACTCGAAAGATTTTGGGGATAAAGGACGGATGGCGTCTTGAAAGAGAAGCCCCCAGAGTGAGAAGATGGGAATTTGACAAAATAAGGAATGGGTGATGTCTTAAGTAAGAAGCCCCCAGTAAAGAGGTATAAGATTACTTTTTGCAGCTGGGTGTGTTGCTTTTGAGGATTGATGTTGATGGTTGAGATTGAAAAGGGTATGTGGTTGTGTCCTTGTTGGGGGACTGCCTACGTATTCGCGTGTTTCCGAAATCAAACCAGATCGTAGTTCTGAGCTGGTTATTGAGGATTGAAAATTGGAAGGGTTGTGAAAGGAGTATGTTGTTGTCCCCTTGTGATAGGACTGCCTACATATCCGCGTGTTTGTGAAATCAAACCATATCGTAGTTCTGAATGTGTGTGCAATGAATTGCAAATTGAAGGGTTTGAAAATTGAATGTGTGTGGTTGTATGGATGTGCCCTCGTAATTGGACTGCCTACGTATTCGCGTGTTTGCGAAATCAAACCAGATCGTCTTTCCGAATGTGTGCCTAAGCGAGTTGTTAGGACCTTAAAGTGATTTTGAGGTGTATGGTTGTGTCCTTGAAGGACTGCTTACATCTTCACGTGAAGTAAAATCAAACCAGACCGTAGTTCTGAGTGTGTGCCTAGGCGAGTTGTTAGGACCTTCAAGTGATTTGGAGGTGTATGATTGTGTCCTTTAAGGACTGCCTATGTATTCACGTGAAGTGAAATCAAACAAGATCGTAGTTCTGAATGTGTGCCTAAGCGAGTTGTTAGGACCTTAAAGTGTGAGGGTCACAACGGTAAAAGCCGTTTGGTGACTCGGAAATTGATTTGAGAAAATTTCCCTCGATCATGAATCGAATAGGTCTAATTTGCGAAAATGTTCCTTATCATGTGAGCACACTAAAAAGTGGACCCTAAGGGTAGACTAGGTATGTCCCGTTCTTGGTAGCAAAGCATTCGAGGACTCTGTATCTGGGTCAGGGCGAAAAAGAGCTTCGACATTATGGAATGTGGAGCTTGGTAATAATATGTTCGTTTGACAGATAAAAATCTGGAGTTGAGGGTCACGACGGTAAATTCCGTTTGGTGACTCGAAAGTTGATTGGAGAGAAATACCTCTCGATCATGAATCGAAGAGGCATAGCTTGTGAAAATGTTTCTTATTGTGTGAGCACACTAAAAAGTGGACCCCAAGAAAGCAATGTTTTTTTTGAAGACGCCGAATCTGAGTCAAGGTGAAAATGGCTTCGGCATTTTAGAATGTGAAGCTTGGTAATAAAAGGTTTATTTGACAGATAAAAATCTGGAGTTTGTATTTTGGGGTGTTTAGGCCGGTGGGTACGGCTTGTAATGTGGTGCGAAATGGGGTCTCCGGCTTGATGTGGCCTGAGCACGAAATGGTTGGTAAACAAATGTGGGATCAGAATCCCATGTCTGGACCTTAAAGGTTAAGGTGTGATATGACGAGCTTGAGAGGAATCCTCAGAATCCTAGATAGTTCTCCCTGTAGCAGTCCCTAAAAGGACTTAGGGGTGAAGCGATGTTGGTTGGGATTTTAGTGTTTGGTGTTTTGGACTCGTCGGTCCGGGATTTGGTGTGTTGGACTCGTTGGTCCTGGGCTGTGGACTTGTTGGTCCTGGACTTTGTGTGTTGGACTCATGGGTTCTGGACTTTGGACTTGTTGGTCCTAGCCTTTGTGTGTTGGACTCATGGGTCCTGGGCTTGAAAGTTAACGGTGTTTAATTTCGTCGTTTGAGTCTTTGTGAAGATAACGAATTTGAATTTCGCTATTTCATTTTCTTGAAAAGTGACGGTTTTGACTTTCGTCATTTAAAATTGTGGGAAAATAACGAATTTCGAATTCCGTTATTTTATTTTTGAAAAGTGACGGTTTTGAATTTTGTCATTTGAAACTGTGGGAAATAACGAATTTTGAATTCCGTTATTTCATTTTTGAAAAGTGACGGTTTTGAATTTCGTCATTTGAAATTGTGGGAAATAACGAATTTTGAATTCCGTTATTTCATTTTTTGAAAACTGACGTTTTTCATTTCGTCGTTTGGAATTTGTGAAAATAGTGAACTTGAATTTCACTATCTTCTTTTTTTTTATTTGAAAATGACGGTTTAAATTTCCGACGTTTGAAATTTGTGAAAATAGTGAACTTGAATTTCACTATCTTGTTTTTTTATTTTATTTGAAAATGACGGTTTTAATTTCCATCGTTTGAAATTTGTGAAAATAGTGAACTTGAATTTCACTATCTTGTTTTTTGATTTGAAAATGACGGCTTTAATTTCCGTCATTCGAAATTTGTGAAAATAGTGAACTTGAATTTCACTATTTTTTTTTTTTGAATTGGCTTTCGCTTTGGCTTTGGTTTTCGCCTTTGTTTTGGCTTGGATCTATTGGTTCTTTGCCGTCGGTCATTCCAGGAAGGTAAAGGTGCAGACGGGGATGTACCCGTTGGTGAAAGGTTAATACTTGGTGATGGGATGTTGTTTGTGGGGAATGGGCTTGCCTTCCGTCATTGATCATGAACAAGGAGATGTTCTGGTATGTTATCTGGGTTCGTCGTAGAATCCCTTTGAAAAAAGCTCGTTCGGAATTGGGTGCTAGTGAAAGATTTCTATTGCCAGACATGGAATAGGTAAAGAAATGAACACGGAGTTTCGAGTCCTTTGCTTACTCGGTACGGAACGTCACTCGAGTGTACTCACGTTGAATTGGAACATGTTGTTTGTTTTAAATCAATTCTCAAATCAATTCTCATTGTCAACGGGAAATGGTAAAGGGGAGAATATATGATAGTTGGAAATTGTGCTTTTATTTAGATAAATAAGATGTTAGCACAGACTCGATGAATACATGTGAATCGTGGGGACAGCCCCTAGTTTGTCACTTAGGGATAAAAGGACAAACACTAGGATAGATATGAGAAAGTCTAAGACTCGGACTCGGACTCGGATCGGTCTTAATCGTAGATACGGACTCCTAATAATCACTTTCCTTCTCGAAGGTCTCCTTTGCAGCATCCAGTGGCTTGAATGTCTGGTCTTGAGCATTGACCCACTTGAGCACTTAACTCTCATTATTGGGAATGATATGAGGACAATAGTCGATGAGGCTTTTATCTCCTTGCAGAAAAAGATGTTCATGAGGGTTATTTTCATCACTTGGTTGGCATAGGGATGAAGCTATCAGTTCATGGTTGTCGATCATATTTTGAATAACATGTTTCAGTGTCATGACCTTTTCCTTGATGGTATTGGCAATATGCACTACCGTCCCAGAAACGGGTTTTCCTGCTTTCAGACGGGTCTGGAGTGGGCCCGATTGGTTGTAGCTTCCCTTCAGTCTTGAGATTTTGAAGAGTTGCGGCATAGGTTGTGCTTAGTTTGGTGAATGTCCTTTGAGAACGTTCAACCTTGCTGTTTGACTTGAGACATCCGAGATGATTGTCTTGACTGAGAGGTGCAATTATGATTTTGCCAGCTTCAATCATATCTTGAATGGCATGCTTAAGTTTCAAATAAGTTTCGGTGTCATGGCCCTTGCCTTGATAATATTGGCAATAGGCATTACTATCCCAAAATCGGGCTCTCCTGTGTTCTGGTGGGTCCGGAGTCGGACCAATGGATTGGAGCATTCCTTCTGAAGCAAGTATCCCCAGAGTGGTGCCATATGCTATTCCCAGATCTGTGAAAACCCTTTGATGTTTTCCCAAGGTTCCAACATTGGTGTTTTTTGGGATGTTTTTGTGAGTTTTGTTTTTGTTTTTGTCAATCCTGGGCGGAAGCATGATTTTGTCGTTGTCAATGGGAAATTTTGAGGAAATTGTTTTGTATTTTGAAAGGGATTTTAGTGAGGTGATTTCATGTTCTTCGTTGGTAGGTTCGTGGATATGGGAACCATCGGATGACTCCTCATCAGTTGTTGGTTGGTGAATGGAGGATTGGTTTTCTCCTTGGCGGTCAGGTTCATTTTCGGTACTACCAAACCTTTTCTCCAAATTAGCTACTCGAGTGTTCGAGTCATCGATAGCAACTTGCAGCTTTGAGAATATGTTGTTGATGGAGGCGGAGAGCATCATTATAGCGCTTTGTAGGCCATCTTCCTCAATTGTATGAATTTTCTCATCGTCAGGAGATATAAGATGAGAGCGGTCTAGGGAAGATTCATGACTGTGTCCAATAGGGTTTTCTGGAGGGTTGTTTTTGTTGTTTGCTGAGGGAGGTAATGGTAATTCTCCCTTTTCGATCTTATCATCGATGGCACCTTCTAGGGGAGACACATTGCAGTGTCATGTCCGCGACTTTTATGATATTGACAAAACAATTTTTCGTCCCACCTACGTCCCCGCTTGTTTAGTAGAGGGTCTGGAGTTGGACCAATCGGTTTGAGCTTTCCTTTGGAGATTAGCCTTTCCAAGGCTGTGGCATAAGGCATACCCAAATCAGGGAAGGACCTATGAGGTCGTCCGGCTTTGGTTGGTGGAGCACCTAAGGAATTAGCTTCAGGGGTTTTGGTAGCCCTCCAACTAGGGTTGGTTTTGTCGTTTGCAACTAGCCGGCTTTCAAGGAGCTTAACCCTTTGCTCAATATCAGAAGAGGGAGAATTCTCCGTTATCATTTTGTCCTCAACTTGGGAGAGACGAGTGCTCAAGTTTTCCACGGTAGCTAGGAGTCGAAGGACCATGTTGTTGGTTTCAGCAGAAGTCATGGCGGATGCAGATTGATCAGCTTCTTCAGTTTCTGGTTGGCGCTCGATGGCACCCAAGGGATTCATAATAACATAAAGATAGGCGCTATAACTTGTCTTGGCAAGGTATTGCACAAACAAAGGCAAGTACGACACACATTTACAAAAGGCAGTTTTGTTGTGAAGACGCGACGGTGTGACTAGGTTATGAGTTCATTAAAGATCGTGAATGACCTCTTGTGTTTAAACTCTTGGTGCATAACTTTGAATTTAGACTCGAGTGTCGGCTTTGGCATAGTGATGCCTAAACAGAAGACTTCTAACGAGATTTGGAGGTGTATTGCTGGCGTGACGCCGTTGGACAAGACATGTACACAAACTTGACCTTTGACCGTAATGTAGGGGAAAGACGGGTTTAATACCCGAGAGGTTTTGACTCTACTAATGACATTGAAGATGTCTCGACAATTAGGCGACACGACCTAGACCAGAAAGTGGGCACTAACTTCGGCGGAGATTCGACGTTATCTAGACGACTTGACTTGAAATCGACCGGACTCTAACCGACTCGAGGCTGAATCAGAAAGGTGGACTGAAGTATTCGAAAATATAAATTTTCAAAAAGGTTCATTTGTCGTTTTATGGACGGTTTCCGAAGAGTAGGGATCTCCGAAAGTCTATCAGTTGAAAGGGTTGTCTTAGGTTTGTTTTCAAAAGACGGTTTGAGTTGAAATTGCGGCGGCTCTGAAAACAAAGTGTTGTTTCCGAATCACGGATTTGAAAATCGAGAATCGAAGAATTTGGAATCGTCATCACTATGGCCATGAAAACGGTTAAATTTGTTTTCAAAGGATTTAAAATTGGGTTGAAAATTTGAAAACGGTTAAATTTGTTTTCAAATGATTTGAAACTGGATTTGAAATTTGAAAACAGTTAATTTTGTTTTCTAATGATTTGATTTTGAATTTGAAATTAGAAAACGGGTAAATTTGTTTTCAAATGATTTGATTTTGAATTTGAAATTTGAAAACGGTTAAATTTGTTTTCAAAGATTTGATTTTGAATTGAAATTTGAAGATGGTTAAATTTGTTTTCAAATGATTTGAAATCTGAAAACGGTTAAATTTATTTTCAAAGATTTGATTTGAATTGAAATTCGAAAACGGTTAAATCTGTTTTCAAATGATTTGAAATTGGGTTTGAAATCTGAAAACGGTTAAATTTGTTTTCGAAGATTTGATTTTGAATTGAAATTTGAAAACGGTTAAATTTGTTTTCAAATGATTTGAACTTGGGCTTGAAATCTGAAAACGGTTAAATTTGTTTTCAAAGATTTGAAATTGGAAATTGGGAAGATTGAATTCGTCATTACGACGGGTTAGAAAACCGTTTTAACCTTTGAAAGACGGTATGCAAATCGAAAATTGTGAGAATTGAAATTGTCATTACGACGGCTTAGAAAAGCCAAATTAGATTTCGAAAACGAGATTTGAAATTTGGAAAGTTTCATAGGATGAAATCGTCATAACGACAGTTTGAAAAACGTTTTTGATCAAAAATTGATTTCGAATTTTGAAAATTCGATGGTAGAACTTGTCATTACGACGGCGTAAAAGGGCGCTTTGAGAATGCAACGGTCGGCGAGGGGCCGAGGTTTAAAACGGTCATGATGACGATGTAAAAGGGTATTTTGAAATGGTTTGTGAAAACCAAGGTTTGAAATCGGCGTTACAACGACGTGATAAATGTGCATTTGAAATGGTTATAAAAACCGGGTTTTGAAAATCGTCATTAAGAAGGCGTAAAAAGGTATGCAACGGTTGGCGAAAGACCGAGGTTTGAAACGGTTGTGAAAAACCGGGTTTAAAAATCGTCATTACGACGGCCTAGAAAGGCGTGTTGAAATGGTTATAGAAAACCAAGTTTGAAAATCGTCATTACGACGGTCTAAGAAAGGTGTGTTGAAATGGTTATAGAAAACCGAGTTTGAAAATCGTCATTACGACGGTCTAAAAAAGGTGCTTTTAAAACGGTTATAAAAACCGGGTTTTGAAATGGCCATTATAACGGCTAAAATGTGTTTTTGAAACGGTTGTAGAAAACCGGTTTTGAAAATCGTCATTACGACGGTATAAAAAGGTTTGCAGCAGTCGGCGGAAGACCGAGGTTTAAAACGGCCATTATAACGGCGCGAAATGTGTTTTTGAAACGGTTGTAGAAAAACCGGTTTTGAAAGACGTCATTATGACGGCCTAAAAAGGTTTGCAACGGTCGGCAAAAGACCGAGGTTTGAAATGCCCATTATAACGGCGCAAAAAGGTGTTTTAAAAGTTTGAAAATGACACGGAAGGACTTATGATCACATAACACATAAGCACTTGCAGTTTCATTATATTATGCATCATGCTGACACGGGTTTTGGCTTAAAAGAGTGGGTTACACACCAAGTGATCAAACCCCGATTTGCGAGAGGGATACCAATGCAAACAAAATGTGTAAGGAAGGTGCCCTAGCCTCGTGCTTGAAGGAAGTGAAAGCTCTTTGATGAAACATAAATATGTAACTTCAATGGTATGCTTGACTCAATCAGGATTCAAAACACGGGAATGAGAAAACTCACGCCGAGGAGACGAGCCAATTGGTCGAAAAGGGTTAGCTTGTGGGCCCAGACAAGGAACCCGACTTATGACCGTAATATCAATTAATGCTCTTTAACCACGACCTCGTTCGAGTTTCACCTCTAAGGATCACAAAGACACAAGTGTCCTAGTTTTCCCTAGCGGAGTCGTCAATCTGTGGACATGGGCCACATGCCGGTCTATGGATTTGGGCCACCTACCGATCTGCGGTCACGGGCCACCTGCACGCCAAGCCAAAGTGTGGACATGGAGCGGTCTTTGAAAGCCACGCTCGGCAGCGTAAAAATGCTTTCGACCGGATCGCTTTAGATCGGTCGGTTTCGTCTCGGTAAAGGTCTCGAAATGATGCAGAGATGTTTGGAGTCGCCACCAAGCATTTGTGGGATGCGTGGAACCCGTTCGAAATCCACTTTTTACCTCGGTCAAACAAAGCACAAAGCAGGGTTTGACATAGGTACTAAAGATAAGGACTCGTCCCCCTTTTAGCATTCTATGCCTAAAATGACTCTCGTACGCCCTGGATAAGGCCATCCACTATCCAAAGGTTCTGAGTAAGGGGTGAGGGTACGTATTGGGAAGCTCTTTAATCGGACACCCAATCTCGCCCACGTTAGCGGCCTCTACTGATAGATCGTGGTTGTTTAAGTGCAAAAGTTGATAAAACGGTGTAAATGCATGAATGCACATCCAAAAGTCTTAACCTAACATGTGAATATTTCCTAAGTCAGTTGTTTATGCATGTACCAAAAAATGGTAAATAAAACAAAAGGGTGTAAAAATACCCATTAAAATGTAATTAACCAATAATATCATCGGGTCAACGAATAAACCGTCATGGTATAAAGAACCAAGGATGATTTTTGTAATGGTTTCGGAGGGGATGATGATTGAAGAATCTTCCTAAGCTAGGTGGCGCGGGCGTGAGGCACCCACCAAGGCCAAGGTGAAGTTTTTCTTTCTCCTCTCATCTTTCATGACAAGAATTTCATGCTTTGTTAACTTGTTTTATAATTGATTGTTTCAATTTTTGTGGTGTCCTCGTAAAAAGAAGGACTATTATTCCACCTTGGCAACATCTAGGTGATGATAAATTAATTGCTCCCACTTGTAAAAATCCAAAACGACAAACTAGTTTCATGCATAGCATACTTGTGCATGAACTCCCCCATTTCTACACTAGCAATAGTGTCATTTTTGGTTTGGGGAAGTTCAAGCACAAGAAATGGGAGTTAATTCAAATTATGCTCTCCACCCAAAAAAAAAAAATCATGCATCATATAGTATAGAATGCATTCACTTGTTTATATATGTCATGTAGTTTGCATTTAGTGTAGAATTCATGCATTCTCATATAGCTTGCATAATTTCCCATCGTATTGGTCATTGACGACAATGCCCATACTAGTGTGGGGATGGGGAATTCTAACTTGACCTTTAAATCAAAAAATGATAAAAATTGAAAAATTTTGAAAAATACAAAAATATGTTCCTTTATTTCATAAAATAAAAAATCCCTAAAACTTTGAAAAATTGAAAAACCCAAAAACATGTTCATTCCTTTATAGTGTAGTTTTGTATATATTGTATATACTTGTTTGTTTGTTTGTCTATCCTTTTTCACATTGATCGACTACGTCACATCCGAGACATGAGGATCATGAAGACCGCATGGTATGATCTTTCCAATCTCTTTTTTCCTCTTTATGTTAATGACTATGTGGCTTTATTTTGATTGATGCGGTATGAAACAATGTGATTATAGGAGTTACATTTAGCTTATTTGGCATACTAGTTGGTAGACACATTTGCATTAGGTTGTATATATGATAGTTGCATCATGGCATGTAGTTGCATTTAGGAAAATTTTGTGAAAGCATCTATTTGGGAAACTCGACGAGTGTATATAAGGCCCTTGTAGATACTTTTTCTTCTTGAGACTTTGCTCATTATAATGCTTGTAAAACACCCTAGGATGTGTCATGCTAGTATCCTTTGACCCATGGATTAAGGCCTAGTCAAGAGTACCTTGTGGTGTGATAACTCCTTGGCTACCGTTTATTTCAAGGTGACCCTTGAAACCATGCAACCATCTTCCATATTCTACCACATTTTGTCATCAAAAAGGGAATGGGCACAAAAATTATCAAATTTGAATTCAAAGCATTGAAATGAAAAGAAATGAAAAAGTTTGCAATTTGCATCAAAAGAAAAGAGGAGTACAAAAATAAGAACTCATATGCTTCAAACATAAGCACCTTCGTTACTAATTGGGGTGACTTTGAAAATGTTCAAAAAGAAAATGCAAAAAGTTGAAATTGTCAAGCATCAAATGCCAAACATCAAGAAATGGCAAAAAGAAATTATTCTCAAAAATGTCAAATGCCACAAGAAATTGGGGGGAATAACAACAACAACAAAAGCAAACTCCCACATGAAACTCAAAATACATTGATCCCTTTTATCCATCGAATCCACTTTTGAGCATGGTAGAGAGGGGACGACCCTTCTTCTTGTCTAGGCAAGAAGGGGAATTTCACGATCCTCCAGTGTTTCTAACGCCATAAGGAGTCTACTCTTGACGAAAGCATTTAACAATTGAGGACAAAGGTACCCTAGCTTGACACAACTTGGAGGTGATTTATTGGTATCCTCTTAAGCTTAGTACCTTGAAGAAACCGTATCTATAATGGAGTGTGTACCTTTAGATTGCTTCCCTTTTAGATAATTTCCGCCACTCAGATGAGGAAAGTGGCTATTCATTTTTGTAGATACATCCATTACTCATTTTTGTGTGCTTAATGCTTAGAAGTATCGCCATTTTGGCAAGCCCCACGTTGCCTTGCAAGAAGGCATTATACCTCGTGATTGTCTTGTTGTGAGTTGAAGGGGCGGAGTGAAACCCGCTAATTATCTCACATCGGCTATATTAGTAGGTTAGTCTAAATAAAGGTCCTAGTTGTAGTCACCTCTTTACTCGGGACGAGCAAAGGTTCGGTTTGGGGATGTTTGATGTGACTCATATTTGATCACATTTAGTCCCCGAATTAACCTCGTTCCTATGCTTTATAGCACATAATTGGGTCATTTACTATCTTTAGTTTCCCGTTTTGCATATTCTTTAAGGTATTGTCTCCTTGGTAGGAAAGGATTGCTAACCATGCATTTACATGGCAAAATGGAGCTAAATTGATCGCATCTAATGACCAAGCATCAAGGAGAAGACAATACTAGAAGGCCTATGTAGATAATAAAGTGAAATGGGCAATGATGAAAGGATCCTTGCATCCCTGATGTGACCAATATTTGAGCATATTTAGTCCCCGAATTAGCTTTGTTCTTATGCTTTTTAGTGCATAATTGGGTCATTTACTATCTTTAGTCTTTCGTTTTGCATATTCTTTGAGGTTTTGTTTCCTTGGTAGGAGAGGAATGCAAACCTTGCATTTTCATGGCAAAATAGAGCTAAATTGATCGAATCTAATGACCAAGCATCAAAGTGAAGACAAGACTAGAAGGCCTATGTAAATAATGAAGTATATGGGCAATGATGAGAATATCCTTGCATCCCCAACAAGATCCTTAAGGATTGTTGGAAGAAGAAAAGAAGAAGAAGCTTGCTGAGCTACTATCCGGGCGTCTTGGCCACGGGACGAGCGTCCTCGCTGGCCACAATTCGAGCGTCCTTTAGCCAGCCCGCTCGTCCTAGCCCTCTACAATCCAAGCGTCTCATTCCTCAGGCCACTCGGATTCCTTCCCAGTGCAAGCCGTCTCCTCCTCAGTCCACTCGGGATGCGCATATTCCTTGAAGACTAGCGAAGCGGAGATGAGCATCTCCTTCGACAGGAGCATTTCCTCAACTTTTCTTAAGGGTATTACTCGTCATTTAAGCCCTTAGTAACCCTAATTTATGTACCTAATCCTTAGTATAAATACCCCATTATACTAATTAGATTATCATGTTCTTCATATAGAATCTTAATCTCATTCTAATCTTATAATCAACTTTTAATTAAGCATTAATACAAATCTCATTTCCTTAATTTCTCTATTGTTCATCATTTATTTTGGGTAATTGAAGATTATTTGGGGTTTATTTGGAGGATTGACAACCCTCCAATCATTCATCAAATACTTCTATTATTCTTTGCTTATTATTTTGGAATCATCATTAGGTATAATTCTCTTAATCCCTTTTTAATTATTGTTAATCATATTCATTTATTCATCATGTTTTGTCTTGCTAGTATGATTGACAACCTTGTTAGCATGTTAAACTTTATAATGAGTAAGTAGTCCTCTTAACTAGCGTTAATGGGGAATTAGGGGAAACCAACATGGGGATTGATTCATGCTTAATCTAATATGCTTTCATAATTAATTTGCTTGCTTATTGTGATTTCAACTTATGCACATGTTATGTTTGATGAAATGCGAGCCTATGAATCCTTGCATTTTTTACCCATCACTTATCTTTTCAATGAGACTTGTAAGACATAAACCAACTCAAGTCTCATTAGACCATGCATATAGTTGTATAGGGAGGATTAAGTCGACTTGTAGGTGTAGTACAATCTAATCGATTTAGCTCTGGGACACAAACCTTCCTAGGGATTGTAAGATATACACTAACTCGATCCCATCACAACAATAATTGCTTGCATCTAGTTGAAAACATGTTTGTATGATCAAATCCCATGAATCTCCTATGAACCCATGACACCCTAGCGCTTTTACTCAATTGTTTATCATCTCATTTTAATCATCTTGCTTGTTTACTTACATTGTTATTTAGTTTAGTGATCTTCTTATCTCAACCTAAATTGTGACACCCTTAGACACCACTACTTGCAATCGAAAATCCTACATCAATACCCGTCCCTTGGGATCCGATCTTTACTTACCTCTTTACTAATAGTAGAGTAGTTTGTGAAGTTATAAATATTGTTTTGCTCTAGGTACTCCTAACGACAAGTAACCAAAAACGATAGTCTGACAAAAATGCCGCCGCTGCCGGGGACGGTGTTAACTTGATTTGATTTTCTTTGATTGTTCTTAGTTGTGTCTTTCTTTGCCTTGGGGAAGTAAAACTCCTCAAGGTTTATTCTAATTGTTTTCAAGTTGTTCGATATTTTGCAAGATGGATCTTATAGGTTGTTTTGTTGAGGACCACTTAAGTATACCTTTCTTCAAAGACTCCTTGCAAGCATTGGAAGCCTTGGAAGCAAGTGAGGCCAAAAATATGCATTGGGAATTAGAGGTAGATCTTCTTGAGGCCACTCTAGCCAACAAAGAACTCACTCATGAGCAATCTGAATTAGTACATAACTGTAATACCCGCCCTTTTAGAGACCCTTTGACCAGCATTGACTGACCTTGGGAGCGGTAATAGTTCTTAGAAGTGCGTGCCAAAGCTATCTTGGGTTTCGTGTTATGTGTGGTACTCGATAGAGTAGAGGCTACTCGATCGAGTAGCGTGGTTACTCGATCGAGTAGGGGGTCACTCGATCGAGTATGTGGGGTACTCGATCGAGTATCGGGTTTTCAGCGAGGGTTTTAATCGCGTTTTGTTAAATCCGCAAATCATTTCCGCCTCATTCCTTCTATCCTTTAGTCGCCTCTTTCCCTTCCCTTCACCATAAAACCTCCATGGAAGCCTTTTGAAGGTTCTTGTGCCTTAGGAGAGCGTCACTTGAGTCGGGTAGCGGTCTTTTACCGGGTTTCTCCTTATAGGTATGTCGTCATCATCATCCGTATCCTTGTCTTTGCAGTTAGGGTTTGCTTGGTAGTAATAGATGATTGTGTTGTGGTTATAGGCTTTGCTTGATTGCTGGATATGTCATATGTTGGCATGGATTGGTTGCAGTTGCTTAAAGGTAGGTTCGCCTACTCAGTTTCTGTAGATGGTCTTGTGTGTTGGTTGTTGTGTCATTGTGGTTGTATTGTGATTGTTGAGTAATATCGTATTCGTATTGTGACGGTTGTTGATTGTGATTGTTTGTCTCTGGTTCTCGAGATGCGTTCTCGGCTGAGTGGAGTCACTTGCGGGAGTGGCTTCACGCCCTAGTTTCGCCCTTCGTGGAACCCGCCACGGAAGTGGATGTGCACATTAATGGGACAGGGTTATCGCTCGGTATGATGAGCGGGGCTTAGGTGGGAACGGCTGCGGTCCCCCACTGGCAGGGCTGGTCCAGTGAACAGTCGATGATGGAGATTGATTGGTGAAGTGTGATTGTGTGTGAGACTCATTGTGTTGTGTTGTGTCGATAGATGTTTTTGATATTGTCGTATCTTATCTCAGTACTGACCTTGTGTGGTTGTCTTGTTTGTTTATGTGTCTGCCGTGATCCCTTATGGTGAGCAGTCGTTCTTAGCAGGTGTTAATGTCGTTGATAGCTGGAGTCCGGGCAGGGATGAGTCCTCACGAGATTTGATAGTTATAGCGAGTAGCCTTTGAGTTGTACCTTTTATAATGTTTGTTGGTTTTAAATCACTTGTAATATAACATAATAGTTCTTTTATCGACATTTGATTATTACTATCCTCGGGCAACCGAGATGGTAATGCCCTTATATGCTAAGGGAGGCCTAGTTAAGGCTCCTCTGAATATGGGGGTGTTACAAAGTGGTATCAGAGCGACGATTTTGGAACCTGTAACAAATGAACTTAATGAACTTAGTGAGTCTAATAAAATGAACCTGGTGTATGTGTGATGGGAGCCCCAGCTGATGCTAGATTTTGGGTGAGTAGGCGCCCTCATTTCAAAATCTTGGCCCCATAGTACTTAAGCCAGTCACAGGGTATGGGAATGTGGAGTCCGTGCGTATATATATGTGACGTGTATGTTAATTGTGTCGGAGTTATTTGTGGTCGAGTCTTTGTTAACGTAGAGATGGGTATAGTAGTTGCGTTTGGATGGAGTATAGTGCAGTTTTGGCGTGATTAGTGAGTTGTATGATGGTTATGAGAACCGTGATAGGAGCTTATTTAATAGAAATGCGTGAAAATGTGAAAATGTATGCCATAATATGAAGGTGATCATGTTGGCATTTGCTTCAGGTTGTTAATAACGGTAATCATATACGAGTTTATAAGCCCTACCGTATTTACAGTGAGGATGGTTAAGGAAGTGTTAAGTTATAATATGAGACATAGCATATAGTAATGCGTATATGCCTTGTTTATTAGTAGAAACTTTCCGCTGCGTGACGATCGATTTGTGTAGTAAAACTTTGTTTATGTTGAGTTTGAACATGATAAGCTTTAAATTGCTATGTAGAGTATACATTATATTTTTATGACATATGAAAGAATGAATTATCGTTAATTATATGTTTCATGTTGATGTGAACACGAGTTTGGTAGTAATGTGGTAAGATAAGTTTAAGTAAGGTATGATGACGTGATTATGGTTATGAATGACTCGGTAGCAGGTAAACCGAGTTGGGTAATTTGTTGTAGCATAGTATGACATAAGCCTTAATTGTTGAGACGATATGGTATGCTTGAGTAATAATGGTAATACGTGAACGAGTATGATAACTAGTGGCGAATTCCGAACTTAGTTTGGAATCGACACGCCATATTGTTTTTGCAGGAACCATCTATTTACTTCGTATTTCTGACCGAGTACTTAACTATACTTGACCGAGTGCGAGTGCTTACTAGACCGAGTAGACCTCACCCGATCTAGTTAGGAATCTATGACGTCGGGATGTGGAAATTTTCTGCAGATACTCGACGAAATAGCGCCTACTCGATCGAGTAGAAGGCACTCGATCGAGTACCCTAGACACTCGATCGAGTAGGTTACTGTACAGTGATTTTGCGGGTTTCTTAAAACCCTTATTCCTTCTTATTTCCTCATTCTTCTTCTTTATCCTAACCCATAAGCTCTTATAACCCTCAAACAAACTCTCATAATCTTGTAGTGTGGTGATTGATTTGGGTTGTTTCTTCTTATTTGTTTGCATTCTTTTACTTTCCTACTTAATGAAGGTATGATTTCTCCTCTATTTACATGATTTATTACTTTGGATTTCTTAGAATGATGGCATAATCTGAAATTTTCGATTCATAGGGGCGAATTATTGCTTTTAATTGTTGAAATATGATTCACATGCTTCCCTTTTCTTGAATGTTGGTGATTAATTGCTGTAAAAGTAGACTAGAAATCGCAATTTAGGGGCCGAAATTTCTCGGGTTACGAAATCAAAAATTTATTTGGGTTGTTTTACATTGATTAGATGATGGAATTGAGTACTATACATTATATATATCATGTTGAAGGATGAATTTTGATGATTTTCACCTTAAAAAGTTGCCTAAAAACTCCGTCTTAAAAGTGCCCCAAATGGAAATTCGTTTTCTATATTTGAAATTTGGTGTTGAATATGAATGTTTAGGTAAGGGATAAACTTCAATATGATAGTAGTGATGTTAATTGATGGTGAATATGTCAAAATCGTTACAGCAGTAGAGATCGTCTGACAAGTTTACTTGAGTTGTTTGTTTCCAATATTGAAAGTTGATGATGATATGTTTAAATTTTCTTTCCTATGAGTATATATGAATGTCTCACATGATGTTAAGTAATTGTATGAAATAGCGTATTGAGTCAGTACATAATATCCGAACTCGTTTGGTAAATGGTGTTATCATGCTAAATCATTCAAATGTGGAGACCGTCTGAATTACCATAAATTGTGGTTATATATCAACTTGGGAACTTCTTGGTGAATGTGTGTACCTAGCTGAGTATTCAAAGTTTAATTGTATGAATTACGTGCTTCACATGTCTATACGAGTTTGTTTAAGTTATATGCTGAAACAGATGTCGATACCGAACGTAGGGACCCGTCAGAGTAAACGGGGAAGGGTTACACAGCCTGAGACTGGGAAAGGGAGTGGACCCGTAGTACCCGCGGTACCGGAGTACCCTTCGGTTGTGTTTGTAGATTTCAAACAGAGGGAGCGTTTTGTAGCTTTGAAAAAACGCAAAATGAGGCCAACGAGGTGTGTGGATACCACACTTTTGACTGATTTAGGAATAGAGATGGATGTGCGTCACATATTTGAGACCTTGGGCTTTACGGGGTTGTACAGGCTGAGGAAACATTCCTACCCTTTTTTAACCTTGGAGTTTATGAGCTACTTTAGTTATGACCCAGCTGCCCAAACCGTTGAGTTTCGGTTGATGAACACAAGTTTCTTGCTTATTATGGATCTTTTCGCTTCTCACCTTGGGTTGGCCAAGCCTCCCAAGGATTCCATCACTGATATTCCTACTGAGTGCGGTGTCTGCCACCTAATGTCTTGTCTTACCGGAAAGCCAGCTCCCAACTCAAGCAACATGTTGATTAATAATGTTCAGCATGTTACATTGAGGATCTTTCTTCGTTCTCTTTCGAACCTCCTTTATGATAGACCGGATATCAGTAAACTGAACAATCATGAGGTGTTGCTTCTGATGTCTTACCTCAACCCGGAGCGGACCGAGAGGGTGGTATTTAATGCTCCTTCCATCGTCTGCGCTAGCCTTGCTTTGATGGCTACGGCCACTTCCCGGTACTTGAGTTGCGGCGCTATCGCCACTCGGTTAGCTGAAAAGCTAACCGACTTTGAGGCTTCTTCCGAGTATGTTCATCTGGCTACACCGGTGCCCATCATGGACCGTGACTACTATCTCGACCTGAAATGGTTGAGAACTTTAGTTGATGGCAGCCTTGCTTGGAGGGTGTGGGGCATGAGCTGGATGAAGATTCCAGCTCCTGAGCACCTCTCACCGACGGAGCCGTTAGAACCAGTGGTTGTGGCTGTGGACTCCGACGAGGAGGAGGAGGAGGAGGAGGAGGAGGATGTTGATAGACCTCGACAGTTGAGGACGTACCTCATTGATGACATGATCCTCAGGGTGATGCCCGAGCCGAAGAAGGGGGAGAACGCGGCGGTAGTGGAGGAGAGGCCCAGGTTGGGGAGAGGACCCCGTCGAGTGAGAGAGAGGACCGCTGAGACTAGACCACGGCCGGTAGCACCACCGCAGCAGCACCCTTTTCCGTGCTACCCTTACCTCGACACCCCGGAGACGCGATCGAGCTACTTAGCAGAGAGAGTGTCATCTACCTTGACACTCCGGAACATGCACGAGATGGCGTACACTCAGGGGATTGGGACAGAGGGACCGCATCCGGTATGGTGGAGTGGAGTTGGGGACTATAGTGGGGTTTTCCACTCCTACGGGGTAGATCAGTCAGCTTGGGGGACACCTCAGTCCTTCGCTTACGGTGGCTTGACCCCATGGTACGTGAGTCCTGGAGCCGGAGCAGGGGTTGATGCGGGCATTGGTTCATCGGGAGCGGGTACATCGGGAGGCGGTGGTGGTGGAGATGAGGTGATGGAGGAGGAGGAGCAGCAGCAACAGCAAGAGTGATACTCCTATTCTTTATCTTTGTGTTTGGTTGATGATAGTCGTCGTTAGATTATGGTAGTTGTTGGTTGTTAGAACTTTTATTTTCGGATTTGTATGGTTGGCCATAAGGCCGGATTTACTGGTATGACTTTGCTGCAGGATTTTGGGAGTCGAAAAGTTATTCCGACTCATGTTATGGGACGATTATGTATATACATGTGGTTTATGACAGGTTTTCGAAGGCATGTGGCCTGTAGGTACTCGACAGAGTACCCCGTACTCGGTCGAGTAGCTGCAGGAATGAAAGAAAAGAAGCATTCTGATCTCGGGCTACTCGATCGAGTAGCACTGTTACAGGAACTTTTGAAAATTAAAAATCGTTTAATTGTTATATAATTGTGTGTTTGATGTTTAACATGGTTATTAGTGACTAGCAACATGTTCGGACCGTTCACTTCATGTGGTGGAAGTCGTGCTTGGTTTTAAACGCGTATTTGCAACGAATAAGAGAGTTGTAATTATTCTTATTGCATTCGTTTTACATCCGTTTTGTCTACAAGTTATATTTCACCGAACTCTATATATACGAATTCAAATGATATGCTTATACATGCTTGACAGTGACTAGTTGTTCCAACATGGTTGTATATATCTTTATGTTGGACTGGTTGTACGAGTAATATGATAATGTCTATAATGAATAAGAAGGTTTGGATTTATGTCACGTGCAAGTAATAAGTAACATATGTAGTAATTTGGTGGTGAACTTCGGGGACGAAGTTCCTTTTTGAGGGGAAGAGTAATGTCGCAAAATAAAAAGTCGGATTTTGAAATTATGTTGTGGTTCGTTTATAATGTTCTGTTGTTTAATTACAAAATTTTCTATTACTTCGGCCACATTGCGTGTATGAAGTTGTAATTGGTTACCTTAGTTTGTTGAGTAATTTATGCGTCGAAGTGAAAGTTGATAGTCGTGGTGCCATGTATCGTAATTGTTTCCCGTTGTTGAGTAACACGATAGTATGGTCATGCGGCATGTTGATATGAGATACGTTTCGCGTTGCTGGTTGTTGTTAAGTGAAAATGTAAGTTCGTGGTGTGTTGAGTATTTCAAGTAGTATATTGTAAGAGCCGACCTATATAGAGTGACAGTTGATGATGATGACATAAGGGAATGGTATTTCCGGGGAGTAGTGACCTGTGTCGAAAGAGGAGTGATGTTGTGGTGTTCCCATAGTTGGTGTTGTGAGATAGGTGAGTTGAACTTCGGGGACGAAGTTCTTTTAAGGGGGGGAAGACTGTAATACCCGCCCTTTTAGAGACCTTTTGACCAGCGTTGACTGACCTTGGGAGCGGTAATAGTTCTTAGAAGTGCGTGCCAAAGCTATCTTGGATTTCGTGTTATGTGTGGTACTCGATAGAGTAGAGGCTACTTGATCGAGTAGCGTGGTTACTCGATCGAGTAAGGGGTCACTCGATCGAGTATGTGGGGTACTCGATCGAGTATCGGGTTTTCAGCGAGGGTTTTAATCGCGTTTTGTTAAATCCGCAAATCATTTCCGCCTCATTCCTTCTATCCTTTAATCGCCTCTTTCCCTTCCCTTCACCATAAAACCTCCATGGAAGCCTTTTGAAGGTTCTTGTGCCTTAGGAGAGCATCACTTGAGTCGGGTAGCGGTCTTTTGCCGGGTTTCTCCTTATAGGTATGTCGTCATCATCATCCGTATCCTTGTCTTTGCAGTTAGGGTTTGCTTGGTAGTAATAGATGATTGTGTTGTGGTTATAGGCTTTGCTTGATTGCTGGATATGTCATATGTTGGCATGGATTGGTTGTATTTTCTTAAAGGTAGGTTCGCCTACTCAGTTTCTGTAGATGGTCTAGTGTGTTGGTTGTTGTGTCGTTGTGGTTGTATTGTGATTGTTGAGTAATATCGTATTCGTATTGTGACGGTTGTTGATTGTGATTGTTTGTCTCAGGTTCTCGAGATGCGTTCTCGGCTGAGTGGAGTCACTTGCGGGAGTGGCTTCACGCCCTAGTTTCGCCCTTCGTGGAACTCGCAACGGAAGGGGATGTGCACATTAATGGGACAGGGTTATCGCTCGGTATGATGAGCGGGGCTTAGGTGGGAACGGCTGCGGTCCCCCACTAGCAGGGCTGGTCCAGTGGACAGTCGATGATAGAGATTGATTGGTGAAGTGTGATTGTGTGTGAGACTCATTGTGTTGTGTTGTGTCGATAGATGTTTTTGATATTGTCGTATCTTATCTCAGTACTGACCTTGTGTGGTTGTCTTGTTTGTTTATGTGTCTGCCGTGATCCCTTATGGTGAGCAGTCGGTCTTAGCAGGTGTTGATGTCGTTGATAGCTGGAGTCCGGGCAGGGATGAGTCCTCACGAGATTTGATAGTTATAGCGAGTAGCCTTTGAGTTGTACTTTTTATAATGTTTGTTGGTTTTAAATCACTTGTAATATAACATAATAGTTCTTTTATCGACATTTGATTATTACTATCCTCGGGCAACCGAGATGGTAATGCCCTTATATCCTAAGGAAGCCCTAGTTAAGGCTCCTCTGAATATGGGGGTGTTACAATAACATCCTTGTTGAAGCATATCAACCCATGGAATAAGAGCAAGCAATTGAAGATGACATCGTACAAACCGAAGAGCAAGAATAATTTGTCATGGAATTTAAGTATGATGAGATTAGTGAGCTTGAAGAACAAGTTGAATATACCATGAGAATGGAGTGTCTAATGGAAATGGAGCAAGTTCTTAATGAACCTTCAATGGAGGAAAGTGAGGTACAAGTTCCAACTTTAAAACCCCTTCCTCCAAATTTGAAATACGCTTATCTTGATAAATTTAATACCAAACCCGTGATTGTTAATGACAAACTTTATGAGAACCAATTGGGAAAATTGCTTGATGTGTTGAAACAACATGAAAAGGCTATAGGTTATAGTCGAGATGACCTTAAGGGGATAAGTCCCAATTTTACATGCATAGAATTCATCTAGAAGAAGACCATAGACCTACCATCCAATCTCAAAGGAGATTAAACCCCCACATGCAAGAAGTTGTTAAAGGAGAGGTTATGAAATTACTTGATGCGGGAATCATATATCCCATATCGGACTCTTTGTGGGTTAGCCCTGTTCAATTGGTACCTAAGAAAGGAGGTACCACGGTGGTAACAAATGATAAGAATAAGCTAATACCCACATGGAAATTCACCGGTTGGCGTAAGTGTATTGACTATCGAATATTGAACTCTGCAACAAGAAAGGATCATTTCCCCTACCATTTATTGACCAAATGCTTGAGAGGTTAGCCTCTAAGAAGTTCTTTTGCTACATTGACGGGTATTCGGGATTCGTTCAAATCCCCATTATGGACATGGGCCACAGGCCGGTCTGTGGATTTTGGCCACCTACCGATCTGCGGTCACGGGCCACCTGCACGCTAAGCCAATCTGTGGACATGCAGCGGTCTTTTGAAAGCCATGCTCGGCGGCGTAAAAATGCTTTCGACCGGATCGTTTTAGATCGGTCGGTTTCGTCTTGGTAAAGGTCTCGAAACGATGCAGAGATGTTCGGAGTCGTCACCAAGCAATTGTGGGATGCTTGGAACCCCTTCGAATAGTTGGAATAAGGGGTACCACTCTTGTAATAGTTGTGTTAGTTATTTAGACCATGTTAATACTCATCTTATGATATTTAAATTACAAATTAATTTAAAGTGGTCTAAATCTACATGCATGCAAAAGAATGTATAAAAGAGATGGTATAAAACCATCTTAAGACAAAAATTCTTTACATTGTTATAAGGCAAAATGGGCACAACTCAAGGACTCCTTCCTTGATGTTGTTCTTGTGCTAATGCAATAAGGATGATCCTCCAACACCTTAATTACCAAAGTTGGTAATCTCCTAAGGTGGCACCCAAGATTAACCCAAAATACTACTAAAAATACTAATTAGGTAAATGTAGTAGTAACCTTGTTTTTGTATATTTGATGTAATAGATAATATTATTACTTTGATAATATTATCATTTGATAAATATATGTGTTTTTTTGGATGTTTTAAGATGGAAAAATAAGAAAGAAAATTGGTCCCTTACAAGAAATGCCAACCGGTTTTTATAAGCTAAAGATGGACCAATTTTTTTCTCAATTTTTCAACTACTCAAAATGAGGTGAATAGTAGGGTATATATAGCAAAATATGGGGAACAAATCTTAGTGGAAAATCCACTTAAATGGACACATGTATGCCCTCAAAAAACCGGAACAATTGGACTGTATTTGGTCCATTTCGGTTTCGACATTTGCCCCACAAATGCTTATAAGTCTTATATTTAATTATCTTACATAATTAAATATTAATTTAATTATTTAACACTTAAATAATATAAATTAACTACCAATAACTACTTAACCATTAAGTAATCATAAGACCATTTTATCAACATACAATGTGTCAATATTAACCCATTTAGCTAATTTTACAACCTCTTGTAAAATTTAATAGCTAATTGATTCTACCTCAAAACATATACACATATCGTATAAAATTAATTAATTAACAATTAATTAATAAATTCTAATCATTTATTATTTAAATATCTCATAATTAAATAATAAATCTCTTTGTCCCGAGTTCGTAACCCGTCATCAAATAATACATTTATGTGACTAACTAAGAGTCAAATAATACAAGGAATTAATTATCTCGTATCTCATACAAACAATTAATTTATTCTATTTGGGCGTCATCCTATAGGTGTGACCTAAAGGGATCAGCTGATCACCGCCGTCACACGACAGTAATGTCAAACTCTAGTCAGCCAATCATTACCGATTAACGATGACCATCTGACAAATAAATGAATAAATCCCTGATATTCCTTTTACGAGATTTATTATGTAAACGCACTTATTGTGGAGGACACTACTCCAACAATCTCCCACTTGTTCGACACAAGTGTGCGTTACCAATTCTCTTGTCCAATAATATCTCCCACTCAATGCAAGATGTCTTTCAGGTCGTTCTTGCACGTGATCATATCATAAAGTGGTTTCCTCGATCAGGAGAGTGACTGTTTGACCGGATAATCTACTATAGATCGCAATCCGAGCGTGGCCACCCATTCACAGTTATTTCTCCTCGAGTGGCCTTGAGATAAAATATGACTTAAAAGAACAATCCTGTTGACCTATTTTCTTCATTCGATACAGATCACAATGACCCAGTAAATGCTCATCGGCTTCCTTTTACGGTGCGACCTAGAACAAAAACCAAAGCCACCGGAACACCGTACCAACTCAGACAAATAGTCACCAGTCTAAAGAATTGAATCGAAGGAATAAATAGAAGTCCTCGCCACGACCTAGCAACAAAAGGACTCTATAAACGGTCACTGTCCGACAAATTGTCTCACAATATGCCCATGTAATCGACCAGTCATCACTATGACCATATGATAGTCGAACCTGTCATCTATCGCTTACAATCTAGTCACTCTGAGACGTCACCTCATTAAGTAACTAGGGACAAAATACAATGTTAATCCAGTTCACTTAATAGGGTTCGACATTGTCTTTACAACCTATTTGGAGAAAACAAAGTATATAAATTCAGACATAAAACTGAATATAACGATAAATGCAACTTATCATATATGAAATAATAAATACAATATTTTGATTATTATATATCATATAATTTACAACAGTTATGGCATTCGTCTCAACCCCATTGAAACTACATGACTATCATGTTTAGCTTGAGACAAAGGTTTGGTTAAAGGATCAGCGATGTTGTCAGCTGTCCCAACCTTACAAACTGTAATTTCTTTCCTTTCGATTAAATCTCTAATTACATGAAATTTCATAAGTACATGTCTAGACTTGTTACTAGACTTGGGCTCTTTTGCTTGAAAAATAGCCCCACTGTTATCACAATACAAAGTGATAGGATCCTCGGCGGTCGGAACTACTTTCAGTCCCTCTAAAAAATGCCTAATCCAAATGACTTCTTTTGCGGCTTCAGAGGCGCAATGTACTCACTTCCAGTTGTAGAATCGCGATCACGGACTCTTTGAAACTTTTCCAAAGAAACCGCCCCTCCGTTCAACAAAAAGACAAAACCAGCCTGGGATTTCAAATCATCCCTATCGGTTTGAAAGCGGCATCCGTATAACCTCTTATACGTAATTCAGATTCTCTTCCAAACACTAAGAATGAATCTTTAGTCCTTCTCAAGTTCTTCAGAATATTCTTGACGGCTATCCAGTGACTCTCACCTGGAGTTTTCTGAAAACGACTCGTCATACACAAAGCATACGAGACATCAGGATGAGAACACATCATAGCATACATGATCGATCCAACAGCGGAAGCATAGGGAATCGATTTCATGCGTTCAATATCCTTAGGCTCAGCAGGACACTGTGACTTACTCAAAGTGATCCCACTGCCCATAGGTAGAAAACCTCTCTTGGAGTTTTTCATATTGAATCGGTCAAGAATCTTATCGATATAAGCTTCTTGACTCAATGCTAATATCCTTTTAGATCTATCCCTATAGATCCGGATACCCAAGATGCGCTGAGCTTCTCCCAAATCTTTCATTTGGAAGTGATTTCCCAACCACTTCTTAACAGAAGCAAGCATATCAACATCATTCCCAATGAGTAATATGTCGTCCACATAAAGAAGTAAGAAAACAACTTTACTCCCACTAAACTTCATGTATAAACATGGTTCCTCAATACTTCGAGAAAAGCCATTCTGTTTAATAACATGATCAAAACGATGATTCCAACTCCTTGACGCTTGCTTAAGACCATAAATGGATCTCTTAAGTTTGCATACTTTGTTAGGATTTTTAGGATCCACAAAACCCTCAGGTTGTGTCATGAACACTTCCTCTTCCGAAACCCGTTCAGAAAGCGGTTTTGACATCCATTTGCCATATCTCATAATCATGAAAAAAGAATCGCTAACATTATCCGAACAGATCTAAGTATAGCAAATGGTGCAAAAGTTTCATCATAGTGTAAACCATGAACCTGAGTGAAACCTTTTGCAACCAATCTAGCTTTGTAGACATCTCTATGTCCATCCATGCCGATTTTAATCTTGAATATCCACTTACACTGAAGAGGTCGAACATCTTTAGGTAAGTCAACCAGTCCCATACCCGATTATCGTACATGGAATCCATTTCGGATTGCATGGCCTCGAGCCATAGCTTAGAGTCGAACTCATAATAGTGCTTTATAGGTCTTAGGTTCATCACTTTCTAAAAGTAAAACCTCATAGTCACCATCTTCCTCGATAATACCAAGGTATCTATCAGGCTGGCGACTAACCCTTTCTGACCTCCTAGGTTCAGAAGGAACAATAACTGATTCAGACGTAGAAGGAACATCTTCCTGCAGTGTCACATCAGTTTGTGGCTCTTGAACTTCATCAAGTTCAAATTTTCTCCCACTCTGTCTTCTAGAAATAAACTCTTTTTCTAGAAAGACAGCTTCACGAGCCACAAACACTTTGTTCTCGTTACTATTGTAGAAGTAATATCCACAAGTTTCCTTAGGGTAGCCTAAAAAAATACACTTTTCAGAACGAGGTGCAAGCTTATCGTCAGACTTGCTCTTGACATAAGCATCACAACCCCATACTTTCATGTATCATGATTCGGGACTTTTCCTTTCCATATCTCATATGGAGTTTTATCGATTGCTTTAGTGGGACTGTTATTAAGTGATTGTACAGCAGATAAAATGGCAAAACCCCAGAATGACTTAGGTAACTCTGTTTGACTCATCATCAATCGAACCATATCTAATAAATTTCGATTCCCCCTTTCAGGCACACCATTTAATTGTGGTGTGCCAGGAGGAGTTAACTGAGATACAATACCACAGTTTATAAGATGATCTTTAAAGTCATTGCTTAAATATTCCTCACCACGATCTGATCGTAATGCTTTAATCTTCTTATTTAATTGGTTTTCTACTTCATTTTGAAATTCTTTGAACTTATCAAAAGCTTCACTTTTATACCTCATTAAGTAGATATACCCATATCTACTCATGTCATCGGTAAAAGTAATGAAATAGTCATAATTACCTCTAGCAAAGTGTATTTGTCATTGGGCCACAAACATCGGTATGTATTAAACTCAATAACTCACTAGCTCGAGATCCTTTTCCTAGAAAAGGTGAACGAGTCATCTTGCCAAGAAGACAAGATTCACATGTACCAAATGATTCGAAATAAAAAGGTTTAATTACACCAATCGACACTAGTCTTTTAATGCGCTTCTCGTTGATGTGTCCTAATCGACAATGCCAAAAATAAGATAGATCAGGATCACCTATTTTGAGTCTTTTATTATCCAAATGATAAACATCGTTGTAAGTATCTAGAATATAAATACCATTGATTGAAATAGCTTGACTATATACAATCCCATTAAGGGAAAAAGTACAACACTTGTGTTTAATTACAAAGGAAAACCCTTCTGTGTCTAACACAGATACGGATATTATATTTCTAGATAGCGTTGGTACAAAATAACAATTATTAAGATGTAACTCCAACCCCAAAGCTAAACTAAGTACATAAGTTCCTACAGAGACGGCAGCTACTTTAGACCCGTTTCCCATTCGAAGATCGACATCACCCTTGTTTAGCTTTCTTATGCTTTTTAGGCCCTCCAAATGATTACACAAGTGAGAACCACAACCAGTATCTAATACCCAAGTTGTATTTGAAGAATAATTTATGTCTATCATAAAAGATTCAGTTAAGAAATTACATGTCGGCTTCACAATGCCAGCTTTTATGTCATCCAGGTACTTTGTACAATTACGTCTCCAATGTCCCTTGTTATTACAATAATTACATGTATCTTTAAGAGGATTACCCTTTATAGGTTTTTGATTGGTAGAGCAATTCGCAATTGCTTTACCTTTGCCCTCCACCTGAACGGGTTTCTTACCTACATTCCTCTTAAACTGCTTCTTCCCCTTCACGTTAATCGCAAGCACATCTTTCCTCGTACTCCCACTCAATCCCATGTCCTTCTCTGCTTGCACAAGCAGAGAATGGAGCTCATGTAAACTCTTTCTCATGTTTGTCATATTGTAATTTACCCTAAATTGGGTAAATCCCTTGACGTGCGAGAGAGAGTGGAGCACTCGGTCCACCACAAGTTCGTCGGGGATCTTGCATCCCAACCCCTCTAAAGTTTTCACGTACTCAATCATTTTAAGTACGTGTGAACTTACAGGTTGACCATCTTTGAGGTTAGCCTCAAAGAAACGAACAGCGGTGTCATACTGAATTATTCTCGGGGCTTAAGAAAACATAGTATAAAGCCTCGAGAATACTTCATGTGCATCGCGAAACTTGACACATTGCCTTTGTAAAGCAGGATCCATTGAAAAAATCAAAACATTTTTTATTGCAGCGGATTCCTTTTGATAATTTGAAAAAGCCTCCCTTACATCGGCAGTGGCCCTAGTACTAGGCGAAGGGGGAGAGGGATCGACAAGATAGCGTAATTTGCCATCACCTGCGGCAGCTAATCGAATTTGTTCCTCCCAATCTTTAAAATTACTACCGTCGGCTTTTAATACATATTTGTCCATAAAAGAACGTAGCCATGAATCTCTAGCTATGGTGGCGGTTTCACTAGTAGAAGCCATCGAGATTACTACAAAGGAAATAAAGGAAAGATTAACATTTATCGTCTAGAAATATTTAACTTGTGAAACTATTTAACAAGTTCCCATTTATATAATGATCTCCCACTGAATTATATAAATGATTCCAAGATCCAATTTTATATAAAGACGGGCACGGTGGACCGATTCAACCTATATTTATATAAATTTGGTGAGTCAACAACTTTGACTGATTCTACTACTAGAACTCTTGGTTGGCGGATTTTCTTAAAATCTATCTTTTAGCCCCAGAATAAATATGGGCACGGTGGACCGATTCAACCCATATTTATCTCGTTGAGTCCAACCAATTTTCACGTGTAACAACTTTTATTACCCTACTTACCCAACGTAAAAAGAGTGTACCTCGGTGATCCGAACCTACCTCTAATGAAGAAGGGATTCATAGGTGCTATTATTTGGTAAGGCTTAATCTCAATTTTAAACAAATGTGAGAGATCTTATCAATTTAATTGTCTATCAATTTTAAGTGAACAAAATTAGTATATGCTAGACGATTAAATTGATAACAACAAAAAAAATAAAACATGTAGTGACAATTTGGCATGAATGCATAGAAGAATTAAAACAAACAAGTCCTAATATGACCACCTAGTTAATCTAATTAACTAAAATTATTACACTTTGGAAACCAACTCCTTGGTCCCTTGAGTCTTCATAAATTGGCCTCCTTCTTTAGGATTTCGGAACGCCTTTCCAAAAACACCGTCTTCATGAAAACTCCGTCTTTAGAAGCTTCATCTAATTACTAATTATTAAATTACATAACAATACCCTATTATACAATTTGTAATAAAATTAAAATAAAACTATTAATTAATTACAAATTAGGCGATGCGAAATCGCAATTAATTACAAAACAAGTCGATATTCCCTTACATTTCGGGAAATACCAACTTCTACCTATGGCCATATTAGGAAAAATTACATAATTATAATTCTAAAAAACATTCATCTAAATGAATAATAAAATGCATTATGGAAAATGACATGCCAAATCGTCTAACTTACCAACAACGAACATTTGAGCTTGCCTTGACGGAATTTTTACCAATAAAAATTCATAATCAATTCTTAAAACACTTTTAAGACTTACTCATCATACTAATCTGGTCTAATATGAAGATAATTATTCTCAACAATTATCTTGAATTTATATGGGAATTAAAACACAATTGTGACAAAAATGATATAATAATTCACAATTATCATACAAAAATTCCATTTAATTTAAAAATTTATGAAAAAATAAATTTTAAAGCCATAAACATTCTGGTCTTACACCAAAAATGTCATGCAAGTGAAAATTTTTGTTTTTAAAATTTATTTAAAATGATTTCACAATTTAATCGATAAAGCGACAATTTTTACGATTTAATTCTAAATCAAACCATAAAAATTGAAATGACTTAAAATAAAATTTTGTACATTTTGGAACAATTTCCAGGAGCTAAAAATTCAGAAATTTCGAGCCCTAAAGTTAAATCAATATTTATTTACAAAATAACCATTATTTACCCATTTTTATCAAATAAAAATCAATAAACTACCTAAATTAATCACATTAACCTAAAGTATCTACTTATCTCATAAATAAAACATGCATGTGGTTATTTATATATAAATATGCATAAAATTAACATGCAACCCAATTTAATTAACTCTTAATTAATTTTAATACATTTTTACTCAATTTTATGCCAATTAAGTTATAAAAAGTGAAAAAATTTAATAAAAATCAAATTTTCATCCCATATCATCCTAAGACCAGATTATTTACATGCAAGACTATATTATGTGATAAAAGGAATTGTAGTAACATAATATCAATTTTATTAATTTATCTCATAAATCACTAAAATCGTCTTAAGACAACATGCATGTATTTAACAATGCTCTGATACCACTTGTTAGTTATTTAGACCATGTTAATACTCATCTTATGATATTAAAATTACAAATTAATTTAAAGTGGTCTAAATCTACATGCATGCAAAAGAATGTATAAAAGAGATGGTATAAAACTATCTTAAGACAAAAATTCCTTACATTGTTATAAGGCAAAATGGGCACAACTCAAGGACTCCTTCCTTGATGTTGTTCTTGTGCTAATGCAATAAGGATGATCCTCCAACACCTTAATTACCAAAGTTGGTAATCTCCTAAGGTGGCACCCAAGATTAACCCAAAATACTACTAAAAATACTAACTAGGTAAATGTAGTAGTAACCTTGTTTTTGTATATTTGATGTAATAGATAATATTATTACTTTGATAATATTATTATTTGATAAATATATGTGTTTTTTTTTGGATGTTTTAAGATGGGAAAATAAGAAAGAAAATTGGTCCCTTACAAGAAATGCCAACCGGTTTTTATAAGCTAAAGATGGACCAATTGTTTCTCAATTTTTCAACTACTCAAAATGAGGTGAATAGTAGGGCATATATAGCAAAATATGGGGAACAAATCTTAGTGGAAAATCCACTTAAATGGAAACATGTATGCCCTCAAAAAACCGGAACAATTTGACTGTATTTGGTCCATTTCGGTTTTCGACATTTGCCCCACAAATGCTTATAAGTCCTATATTTAATTATCTTACATAATTAAATATTAATTTAATTATTTAACACTTAAATAATATAAATTAACTACCAATAACTACTTAACCATTAAGTAATCATAAGACCATTTTATCAACATACAATGTGTCAATATTAACCCATTTAGCTAATTTTACAACCTCTTGTAAAATTTAATAGCTAATTCATTCTACCTCAAAACATATACACATATCGTATAAAATTAATTAATTAATAAATTCTAATCATTTATTATTTAAATATCTCATAATTAAATAATAAATCTCTTTGTCCCGAGTTCGTAACCCGTCATCAAATAATACATTTATGTGACTAACTAAAAGTCAAATAATACAAGGAATTAATTATCTCGTATCTCATACAAACAATTAATTGATTCTATTTGGGCGTCATCCTATAGGTGTGACCTAAAGGGATCAGCTGATCACCGCCGTCACACGACAGTAATGTCAAACTCTAGTCAGTCAATCATTACCGATTAACGATGACCAGCTGACAAATAAATGAATAAATCCCTGATATTCCTTTTACGAGATTTATTATGTAAACGCACTTATTGTGGAGGACACTACTCCAACAAGTTGGAATAAAGGGTACCACTCTTGTATGTTTGAAAAGCATTCACTTGCTTACTTGTTCCCCTACATTCACTTTGGTCATGTCCCAAAGTTCCACAATTCTCACATATTCCACTTGGAATTGATGAAGATGCCACCATGGCATTAACATGTTGCTTTGGTGATTTTGAGGCTTCTTCAAGTTTAGCCATAGCCTTTTTAAACTTCAAGTTGATGGTATCAATATGAGCACTAAGTTGAGCACCCAATTGAGTAATAGAGTCCACTTCATGCTTTCCTCCTCTAGTAGCCTTGCGAGGTCTACTATATTCTGAGTTATGGACCGCCATTTCCTCAATCTTGTTCCAAGTTTGATTATCGCCAACTTCGGTGAACATACCATTTGATCCCATGTTGAGAATGTTTCGGGAGTCTTCATAAAGACCATTCCAAAATTGTTGTACCAAGAACCACTCGCTAAGTCCATGATGAGGACATGAGCGACAAGTTCCTTTGAATCGCTCCCAAGCTTCATACAAATATTCTTCGTCCCTTTGCTTAAAACCCGTGATTTGAGCTCTTAACATGTTAGTCTTTTCCAGAGGGTAGAACTTTTTGTAGAAAGCAAGAGCCAACTTCTTCCAAGAGTCGATTCCAAGAGTAGTCTTATCAAGGCTTTTTAACCATTGTTTCACGGTACCAATTAGAGAAAAAGGAAATAAGACCCATCGAATTTGGTCTTGAGACACTCCGGTTTGTGAAATCGCATCACAATAGTCACAAAAAGTCTCGATGTGAGAATGAGGGTCTTCACTAGGCGTCCCCCCAAATTGGCTTCTTTCGACTAATTGGATAAATGCGGATTTTGCAATGAAATTTCCGGTCAAGTGTTGTGGTGTGGGAGTACCATTGGGTAGGTTCTCCTCGGTTGGTACGGAATATGATGAAAACTTAGGCATTGTGGGTTGATTTTGTGGTTGATTTTGTGTTGGGTTCTGCTCACCTTCTCTTGCAAAAGGGTTGATGAACTCAATAGTATTTGGTTGAATATATACAACCTCACCAATACCTCTCAAATTATTTCTAGCAAGTCTTCTATTGGTTGTCAAAGTTCTCTCAATTTCGTGATCAATTGGTAACAAGTTACCTTGTGATCTTCTAGACATGCAAAATAGAAAACAAGTCGAAAACAATTAGAACAAACCTTGAGGAGTTTTACTTCCCCAAGGTAAAGAAAGACACAACTAATAATAATCAAAGAAAATAAAATCAAGTTAACACCGTCCCCGGCAAAGGCGCCATTTTTGGTCGGACTATATTTTTCGGCTACTTGTCGTTAGGAGCACCTAGACCAAAACAATATTTATAACTTCACAAACTACTCTACTGTTAGTAAAGAGGTAAGTAAAGGTCGGATCCCAAGGGACGGGTATTGATGAAGGATTTTCGATTGCAAGTAGTGGTGTCTAAGGGTGTCACAATTTTGGTTGAGATAAGAAGATCACTAAACTAAATAACAATGTAAATGAACAAGCAAGAAGATTAAGATGAGATGTAAACAATTGATTAAAAGCACTAGGGTGTCATGGGTTCATAGGGGATTCATGGGATTTGATCATACAAACATGTTTCAACTAGATGCAAGAAATTATTGTTGTGATGGGATCGAGTTAGTGTATATCTTACAATCCCTAGGAAGGTTTGGGTCCCGGAACCGAATCGATTAGATTGTACAACACCTACAAGTCGACTTAATCCTCCCTATCCAACAATATGCATGGTGTAATGAGACTCGAGTTGGTTTATGTCTTACAAGTCTCATTGAAAAGATAAGTGATGGGTAAAAAATGCAAGGATTCATAGGCTCGCATTTCATCAAACATAACATGTGCATAAGTTGAAATCATAACAAGCAAGCAAATTAATTATGAAAGCATATTAGATTAAGCATGAATCAATCCCCATGTTGGTTTCCCCTAATTCCCCATTAACCCTAGATAAGGAAACTACTCACTCATTATCAAGTTTAACATGCTAACAAGGATGTCAATCATATTAACAAAGCAAAACATGATGAATAAATGAAGATGATTAACAATAATTAAAAAGGGATTAAGAGAATTATACCTAATGATGATTCCAAAATAATAAGCAAAGAATAATAGAAGTACTTGATGAATGATTGGAAGGTTGTCAATCCTCCAAATAAACCCCAAATAATCTTCAATTACCCAAAATAAATGATGAACAATAGAGAAATTAAGGAAATGAGATTTGTATTAATGCCTAATTAAAAGTTGATTACAAGATTAAAGAGATATTAGAAGAACATAAATTATATTAAGGATTGATGATAATTTAATTAGTACAATGGGGTATTTATAGTGGAGATTAGGTACATAAATTAGGGTTACTAAGGGCTTAAATGACGATTAAGACCCTTAAGAAAAGTTTAGGAAATGCTCCTCTCGAAGAAAGATGCGAGACTCCTTTTTGCTAGTCTTTCAGAAATATGCGCATCCCGAGTAGAACAAGGAGAAGGCGTGCTGTACTGGATGACAATCCGAGCGGCCAAGGGGTCGAGATGAGCGGATTGTGGGGGTTGGATGAGCGGACTGGAAGGTGGAATGCTCGGATTGTGGAGGCGTTGGACGAGCGGGCAGGCTGGAGGGACGCTCGGATTGTGGAGGTTGGACGAGCGTCCCGATGCTGCGATGGGCGGATTCTAGTTCAGCAAGCTTTTTCTTCTTTTCTTATTTTCTTCTTCCAACAATCCTCAAGGATCTTGTCGGAGATGCAAGGATCGTCTTCATCATTGCCCATTATTTACAAAGGCCTTCTAGTCTTGTCTTCACTTTGATGCTTGGTCATTAGATTCGATCAATTTAGCTCCATTTTGCCATTAAAATGCAAGGTTTGCACTCCTCTCCTACCAAGGAAACAAAACCTCAAAGAATACGCAAAACAAAGGACTAAAGATAGTAAATGACCTAATTATGCACTAAAAAGCATAGGAACGAGACTAATTCGGGGACTAAATATGCTCAAATATTGGTCACATCACCCGGGTAATACCACAACAATGGCGTAGATTATTTGTGTTTATTGACAGGTAAATAGTAAACACTACAAAAAAATAAGGGCAAATTGACGGATTTTATCCGTCAAAAATGGCTATATACTATCAAAAACTCGCATTTCTGACGGAATATCCGTTAGTATTGTCCGTATGTACAAATCGTCACAAAAATAGGATTTTTGACGGATGTTTTTGTCAGGAAGTCTAAAAACTGACGGATTCCTAACGGATAATCTGTCAAACCCTCCCAGGTCTGATGGAAAAGTCAACAAAAAGTTGACAATTCTAACGGAATTTCGTCAAGAAATTGACTTTTGTTGACTTTTCTGACAGATATTCCGTCAGAATTGTCAACATTAGATGAAATACCTGTCAGAAAAGTCAATAATTTGACTTAACTGAAGGATCATCCGTCATAACCCCTTCAAACTGTATTGCCACCATTAAACACTAGTCAAGGCTCGTATTTATTATAGATATAATATGTGGACATGGCCACCTACGCGCCAAGTCGATCTGTTGGACGCATAACGGTCTTTTTGAAAGCCACGCTCGGCGGCGTAAGAATGCTTTCAATCGGATCGTTTTAGATCGGTCGGTTTCATCTCGGCAAGGTCTCGAAACGATGCAAGAGATGTTCGGAGTCGCCACCAAGCATTTGTGAGATGCTTGGAACCCGTTCGAATCCACTTTATACCTCGGTCAAACGAAGCACAAAGCAGGGTTTGACATAGGTACTAAAGATAAGGAATCATCCCTCTTAAGCATCCTATCTCTAGAATGACTCTCGTACGCCCTGGATAAGGTCGTCCACTATCCAAAGTTTATGAGTAAGAGGTGAAGGTACGTATTGGGAAGCCCCTTAATCAGACACCCAATCTCGCCCGCGGTAGCGGCCTCTACTGATCGATCTTGGTTGGTTAAATGCAAAAATTGATAAAACGGGTAAATGCATGAATGCGCATCCACTAGTTTGAACCTAACATGTGAGCTTTCTATGTCGGTTTGTTTAATCCAAGTATCAAGTATAAGATGTCGAGTTGGATTTAACGTTGATTTGCATGCAAGACGGAAATTAAACATCCATTTACCGAGTTAGGTTTATGGTGCATAACGTGATCCATTTGTCTTAGTAAGGCATTTTGCAAATATAATGTTGAATGTGCCGATTCGTCATCTAATCCATCCTGTATTCGGGTCAACCGAAGTCGGGATCGTCCTAGACAAATGTTAGAAGGGGAACAGACCCTGCATCAGGCAGCCACAAGAGGCGCGAGCCTATTGTCGATGCTAATGGGTCTGCCCTGGTCTACATCAGACCACCATAAGAGGCGCGAGCCTGTTGGCGATGCAAAGGGGCTTCCCCTAGTTTAAAAATATAAAAATAAATGGCTTATTTAGGCGCGGGTCAACAAACGATGGAAAACGCCTTCTGACCGTTGAAAGGGTTTGTAAAAATGTATTGAAAAATGGGTGTTTAAACCCGTCTTGATTTGAAAAGGTCGTTTAGGCCGCTTTTGTGTTGATTTGAAGAACGTGACTCGAATAATCTTCATTGTTTTGACAATATTCGATGTCGGGTTCAGTTTTGCAAGCTTGACATGAATAGTTTTGAAAATGATTATGAACTAATTATTTTAAGTTCATTTGTATATAATTAGTCGGGTTAAAATCCGACATGGTATGTAGAACCAAGGATGACTTTGTGTTGATGACTAATACATTTATTTTGAAAATGTAAAGAAATGATGAAGGGCTTTAAAATACCCTTCAAAATGTAAAGAAATGAAATAAAAGGTTTTAAAATACCTTTTATAATGTAATTAACCAAATATTATCACCGAAACACGGATTAAACCGTCATGGTATTAGGAACTAAGGGTGAAAAATGTTTTTATAGTTAAAAACTTGTCATGAGAAAAATGATTTGAAAATATTTGAAATGGTAAAAACCGATTACAAATATGAAATAATAATGAAGGAGATGAAGAAACCAAACACGGTTTGGATTTAGGTTGGGCAGCTGCTTTAGGCGCGAGTCTGTATGCTACGTAAGTAGCTTCTGCCTCAACCAAAAATCCGGTTTTGGCTCATTCTTCCCATGTTTTGGACCATGTTATTCGTGATTTAGCATGTTATAGTCATGAAACAAATGAAAACATAATAAAATAAGATTATTACACCCTCATACTTACATGCTAAGCTTGTGGCGAGAAATCGACGTAAGTGTATCAACTTGTTTGGCCGGAAAACTCTGTTTAAAACCGTTTTAGTAAGTAAAAAGAGTATTTTGTTAAGTTTAGTGATGGTGTAGTGGTCGAGATGGTCGGTCAAGTAATTTAATGCACGATGATGGTACCAAACAATGTGTAAGGCTTGTGTTTACGATCGGTAGGTCGTAAACACGTGTCGGATTGTGACTTGAGAAGTCGAGTTTATAATTTTAAGGGAGAAAAGAGGAGGCGGACACTCGCCTGCCTTCAAATGGTGGCATTTGAGGGGTATTTATAGGAAAATGGGTGGTTGTGTGAGTTTTGAGCGACGTGGCCGCATGGGCTGTTTAAAGAGGCGCGAGCCATGTCGCACGTCTTCGAGGTGTCTTGTCACTATCACACGAGGAAATCATCATTTGTTCTATCCTAGGATTTGGAAGAATATGATTTGTACTTGACTATGTAAGATTCCGGGAAACCTTAACATAGAAGCATTTGAATGGTTTGTTTTTTGTGTTTGACTCGGTTTGACTCGTTGTTGGAGTCGGGATTTGAATTTGAGTCGGTTTTTGGTCCGGTGTCGGTTTTGACTCTAGTTAGTGTCATTGCGACCCCGTCGTCATGCATTAAACACTCCAGGTACTTTTGAAAAGTTTTAAATGTTTTATTTTCGAAATCGTTTTAAGTTTTCCAACGTATAGTTGTACACAAACTGTCGATCAAACGCTGCGATTCCTAAGCATGTTGTAGTCCGATAATCATCGGGTGTTTGTTGGAGACTCGACAGATACTGGGTATCTACACAATAATGTGTATTTGACTTGTTGACCATATGAGTTTTTTTTTACTCGTATAATTCGCTTAATAAAAACTTTAGAATTGACTCATTTTCTAAAATAGGTTGTGAAATTAAACTCAATGGTGTTACTCTACCCAATCTAAATATCACGGGAAAAAGAAAAAAAAAAGTATTTAACGAATAAATCTCACAGGTGCATCAAAACACGATGAAAAAAAAGTAAAACATAATAAGAGAAGTATTTATACACCAAAAGAAAGTTATTTTGTGATTAACATTCTCTTTAATAGCATCGAAAAAAAAGTTCTAATGTTAGGATTGAGAAGAAAATTTAAAATTCAGAATTTGCTTAAATAACTTCTTTTTTTTTTAATTTTATAGTCTCTAATTAAAAGCTCTTTCACATTTTATAATTTTTTTAACTAGTTAGAATAGAGTAATAGCATACGTAAACATTCCGAAAAAGGATGAAATATTAGAGATGATATTTACAAAGTACTCCGTTCTATTTGCTTTTAGTTTTAGATTCTAACATTCTGAAAAATATTGATGATAAATCTAAATTTTTTAGTTTTAGATTCTAACATTTTTTATATTTCAACTTATTTATGCTCAAAATTTAATATTTTTTCTCCTTAAAATAGAATTGAGAAGAACATTAAAGATGAAAGGGGTACATCTTATAAATTGTTCTACAGCCCTACCAACGTCAAACTTTAAGCTTGAAGTGCTATTCTTTTGTGTAAGAGTTTCATGTAATGCAAACTTGATATCGAGATTAGTTGTTTACAATATGGAGGCTAGTGCAGCTCTGGAATATCAGGAAGGACCAACGTAGTACAAAGCGAAGTGGTACAAAGTGGAATTTTGAGAATCGACAATAAGTTACACTTAAAAGGTCATTTAATCTATGACTATTCTCAAAATAAGTGAACACTCAAAAGGTTATTTAATTTATGACGATATTAGTACTTTGTAATTGTTTTGAGTTTATTTCTTTCTCTTACGTTAGTAGAAACTTTAATAAGGTAGCATACGGGCTAGCTCATGCCATACCATGGACTGTTGGTAGGCGTATTTGGGAAACTGATTTTCCGAACCGGTTACTATGTAAGATGAATGATGATTTAATGGAATTTGATTAACCCGGGTTTTTGCTTTAAAAAAACGTCATTTAAACTCTCAACACAAAGTTAGATTCGTTGTCCTATTAGCTTATAGGATTATAAAATTAAGTATATTAACTTTCTAATATGATTTTTTTTTAAATTATCATAATACGACCTCACAAATTCTCATTTAAGACGATACTATCCGTTAAGACGGGTCAAGTATCATACTTGTCAAGACAAATATATTGTTTTTCCTATGCATTTTTATATACACAGTAATACAATTGGTCGGACTAAATATTTTCGGTAACTTGTCGTTAGGAGCACCTAGACCAAAACACAATTTATATCTTCACAAACAACTTTACAATTAGTAAAGAGGCAAGTAAAGGTCGGATCCCAAGGGACGGGAATTGAGATGAGATTTCTATTGCAACTAGTGGTGTCTTAGGGGTGTCACAATTTGGGCTGATGTAGAAGGTCACTAAACTAAATAACAATGAAGGTAAACAAGCAAGATGAATTAAAAGGGTTGTAAACAACTGATAAAAGGCACTAGGGTATCATGCGGTCATAGGGGATTCATGGGAATTGATCATACAAACATGTTCTCAAATTATAAGCAAGCAATTATTGTTGTGATGGATTGAGTTGGGTTATATCTTACAATCCTAGGAAAGTTTGGGTCCCGGAGCCGAATCGATTAGATTGTACAACACCTACAAGTCGACTTAGTCTTCCCTACTCAACAACATGCATGGTCTAATGAGACTCAAGTTGGTTTATGTCTTACAAGTCTCATTGAAAAGATAGGTGATGGGTAAAAAATGCAAGGATTCATAGGCTCACATTTCATCAAACATAACATGTGCATGAGTTGAGATCAAAACAAGCAAGCAAATAAACCATGAAAGCATATTAATTTAAGCATGAATCACTCCCCATGTTGGTTTCCCCTAATTACCCATTAACCCTAGCTAAGGAACTACTCACTCATTATCATGTTGAACATGCTAGCAAGGTTGTCAATCATACCAACAAAGTGAAACATGATTGATAAATGAAAGTAATTAGCAATAATTAAAAAGGGATTAAGAGAATTATACCTACTAATGATTCCAATAATAAAGCAAAGAATAAAAGAAGTACTTGATGCGTGATTGAGAGGTTGTCAATCTCCCAATAATAACCCAAATAATCTTCAATTACCCAAAATAAAGGATGAACAAAAGAGAGATTAAGGAAATAAAACTTGTATTAAAACTTGATTAATTGTTGATTACAATATTAAAGAGAGATTTGATTGATATTAACTACACTAAAGATTGCTAAGAAGAACATGCTCTTCTAATTAGACTAATGGGGTATTTATAGTGGGGATTAGGTGTAGGAATTAGGGTTAACTAAGGGCTTAAATGACGATTAAGTCCCTACTTAAGGAAACGCCGGTATTTTTGGAAGGATGTACATCTTTCTTGAAGCTTGAAGAAACGAAATTGTCTGCCTGGGAATCCGTGCGTCTTTAGCACGGGACGACCGGATTCGTGGGTCTCTGCCCGGGCGTCTTGGGGAGTAGACGGGCGTCTTCTGGGGTTGCTGCCCGGGCGTCTTGGAGTGAAGACGCACGGATTGTGAAGGTGGAGGACGGGCGTCTTCAGGACAATCCGCACTGATTGCTGGACAGTCTCGTTTCTTCTTCTTTTCTTCCCTTTTCTTCATAAAATCCTTGGGGATTTCCTCGGGGATGCAAGAATCTTTTCTCATCATTGCCCATCTATTATAGTATGTACAAAGGCCTTCTAATCTTGTCTCTCCTTGATGCTTGGTCATTGAATTCAATCAATTTAGTCTCGTTTTGCCATGAAAATGCAAGGTTTGCACTCCTTTCCTACCAAGGACACAAAACCTCAAAGAATATGTAAAACAAAGAACTAAAGACAATAAATGACCCAAATATGCACTAAAAAGCATGGGAACAAGGCTAATTCGGGGACTAAATATGCTCTAATTATGGTCACATCAAATATCCCCAAACCGAACCTTTGCTCGTCCCGAGTAAAGAGGTGACAAAGACTAGGACCATTATTTAAACTAACCTAATAACATAGCCGATATGAGATAATTAGCGGGTCTCACTCCACCCCTTCAACTCACAACAAGACAACCATGAGGTAGGATGCCTTCTTGCAAGGCAAGGTGGGTCTTGCCAAAATGGCGACACATCCAAACATTAAGCACACAAAATCAAATAATTGATGCATCTACAAAAGAATAGCCACTTTCCTCATCTAAGTGGCGGAAATTATCTACAAGGGAAGCAATTCAAGGGTAAACACTCCTTCATAGATGCAATTTCTTCAAACTACTAAGCCTAGAAGGATACCAATAAATCACCTCCAAATTGTGTCAAGCTAGGGTACCTTTATCCTCAATCGTTAAATGCTTTTGTCAAGAGTAGACTCCCTATGGTGTTAGAAACACTGGAGGATCGCGGAATTCCCCCTCTTGCCTAGACAAGAAGAAGGGTCGTCCCCTCTCTACCATGCACAAAATTGGATACGGTGGATAAAGGGATCAATAGATATTTGAGTTTCACTTTGGGAGTTTGCTTTTGTTTTTGTTTTTCCCCCCAATTTCTTGTGGCATATAACATTCGAGAACACTTCCTTGCCATTTCTTTTTTGATTTTTGGCAATTCAAAACTTGACAACTTCAACTTTTCTTTGCATTTCTTTTGAACATTTTCAAAGTCACCACATATGTAGTGAGGGTGGATTATATTTGAAGCTTTAGGAGTTCTATTTTTGCTCCTCTTTTCATTTGATGCATTTTTGCAAACTTTCTTTCACTTTTCATTTCATTGAACTCAAATTGATTTCTTTTTGTGCCCATTCCCTTTGATGACAAAAAATGTGGTAGAACATGGATGATGGATGGATGGATGCATGGTTTCAAGGGTCACCTTGGAATAAACGGTAGCCAAGGAGTTATCACACCACAAGGTACTCTTGACTAGGCCTTAATCCATGGGTCAAAGGATACTAGCATGACACATCCTAGGGTGTTTTACAAGTATTCTAACAAGCAAAGTCTTAAGAAGAAAAAGCATCTATAAAGGGCCTATATACACTTGTCAAGCTTCCCAAGTAGACGGTTTCGCAAAATTTTCTAACATGCAACTACATGCCATGATGCAACTAACATATAAACATCCTAATGCAAATGATTCTACCAACTAATATGACAAATAATCTAAATGCAAGTCCTAAGTTCACATTGTTATACCGCGTCAATCAAAATAAAGCCACATAGTCATTAACATAAAGAGGAAAAAGGAGATTGGAAAGATCATACCATGCGGTCTTCAATATCCTCATGTCTCGGATGTGGCGTAGTCGATCAATGTGAACAAGGGTAAAACAAACACAACATATACAATAATATATACATGACTACACTACAAGGGAAATGAACATGTTTTTGGTTTTTCAATTTTTTCAAATTTTTATGGTTTTTTGAATAAAAGTTAAGTTAGAATTCCCCATCCCCACACTAATATGGGCATTGTCCTCAATGGCCAAAATGATGGGAAATCATGCAAACATGATGCATGAATTCTACACTAAATGCAAGCTACACTAATCTACACTACATGATGCATGGTTTTTGTTTATGACGGAGAGGATAATTTAGATTACCTCCCGTTGTGTATGTATGTACTTCCCCAAACCGAGTTAGACATTATTTTTAATGTCCTAAGGTTGGGTGTAGTTCATGCACACACGATGCAATGCATGAAACTAAATTTGTCATTTTGGATTTTCAAAAGTGGGAACAATAAAATAAGAACACCTCAATGGGGCCGAGGTGTTAGTCCTCTATGTTGCTAGGACTACTCCAATCATGATCAAGATAAATAAATAAAACAAAGAAGTAGACAAACCTCAAGAGGGTAGGAGCCTCCAAAGCTTGCTAATCTTCCATCATATCATCACTATCATCATCTTCCTAAATAGAAGTGGACTCATCACCACTTCCCTCTTCACTTTCTTGTTCACTTTGTTCATCATCCTCTTCTTCTTCTTCACTAGCCTCTTCATCAATGCTATCATCAACCGCATCACCGACAACCTCATCGTCACCCAGAATCTCACCCCTAGATGCACTCGGAAAGAAGACTTCTATATCCGCCCAACTAGGCAAAGGACATGAAGGATCAAGGAGTCCTTGCCTAGCTAAATGAAGGAGGGGTGGATATTGGGCTAAGTAAGCATCTTCCCGATCCTTAAAAGCTTGCTTGTGCATATCTTGCATAAGAAGAGTCATATAATCTTTGCTTGCTTCAACACCTTCGGGTTTGAACTCTTGGTACTTGAAAGGATAGGGTGGTGTGACAATGGAAGAGGAGGGCATTTCAATTTCATCCCTTTGTTGTCGGATAATGTATTCGGCCTCTTTTGAGAGGGGAAGGAGACAGTTGGTCCGATGGACACTTAAACGACAAATCTTCGAAGGCAAAGTAAAAGATCTAGCCTCACTAGTGAGCCATCCATACTTGGTGTTAAGAGGGTTATGAGAGACCCACTTGTATTTGTTTATCATAGCATCAATATCAATGAGATGACCACCCTTTTTCGCCACATAATTGCTATCCTTGTTGAAGTTCGGATCAAAGTATTTAGCCAAAAGAGTGACTAGACCTCCATTCACAATAACGGTAGTGCCTTACTTCCCACAATCAACATTTAGCCATCTATCCACCAAAAGCCTTAGAGAGTTGAAAGGCTTGGTGAATTCCCTTCCAATGTTTAAGGCCGACTCAAGAAGAACAAAATCGAGCTTGGTAAAGTGGTTGGTGTCTTTTCTTGCAATGATGGTATTCCCTATGACCTTGTACCATACTCTAATGCCCGGATGGTGGACTAATAGAGCACGACTAGCATGATAGTTATCAAATTTCCTTCCGGAAATTGCCTCCCAAAGAGGAGCGGGGTCATACTTGCCAACATTCTTGAAATAACTAGGTGAATCACTAAGACCCAAGGCTTTACTCATTTCCTCAAAGGAGATGCGCCTACTAACATTAGCTAGGCGGAACTCGATGCTTTCCATAGTCTCAACCTTTGTAACTTTCAAAGAACTCAAGAATTCTAAGATAAGGGAGGGTTATGTTAATTCTTTTGTTGTAAACAATTTGTCCAACCCCATGGCTTCAAAGAAGGCTCTAGTTTGCTCAAGGACACCCAACTTATCTAAGGCATCTTCACAAATAAACTTGGTGGATAGAAAGGATTTTCTAGCATACTTGGCAAAAGTTTCCCTATGGGAGTTAGAGATGAAAATTACCTCCGGATATTTCGAAAGTTGAGCAATTTCCGGAGTAGTAGATGTTGTTGCTTCCAAGGGAGGTTGTTGTTGTTGCATTTCCAAGTTTGAGCTAGCTACCACCATAGCCAATGAGGCTTTCTTTGCTTGAAGACTCTTTTGTCTTGTTGATAGTGCCTTTGCCTTTGGTGCCTTTGTTGCTCCTTTTGTCCTTGCCATTGATGCTTGAACCAAGAAAAGAGTGAAAATCTTCAATTTCCAAGTGTACCCAAATCGATTTTAAGATTAAAGGCTTTGCCTTTATAAATTCAAAAATCGACTCAAAGGTTGAAGATTTTGGTGCTTGGTTTGATTTTTGTTGAAAGAGGAGTGATTAATTTTTGTTAAAAGGATGTTTTGATTTGATTTTGATGAATGTGGTTGAGGAAATCTTGTTTTTGTGATGGAGAGGATGAGGGTTTTGAGTTTTGGGGTTTATGGGTAGTGTTTTGAATGAAGGAATGAAGAAATGAATTTGGGAGGGGGTTTATAAAAGACCCGAAAAATTTGAAATGCGGGGGGAAGACAAGCGGCTTTCCTTCGGGACGCCCGGATTCTGTCTGTTCTGGGCTTCAGAATTCTCGCCTAAAGACGGGCGTCTTTGAGCAAAGACGCTCGGATTGTTCAGCTGCGGGACGGGCGTCTTTCAGTGAAGACGGGCGGATTCTTTTCCAGTGATTTTTCTTGTTTTTCTCAACCAAAAAGACGGGCGTCTTCTCTTTCAGGACGGGCGTCTTTTTGAGGACGGGCAGATTCTTTTGCAGGACGCCCGGATTCGCTAATAGTCCCAAAATTTTAAAAATTCAGCTCAGAGGGACGGGCGTTTTGTGACAAATACGCCCGGGTTGCCTGAAGACGGGCGGATTCTCTTGAAAACGCTCGGATTCTGCCCCTTTTACCCGGATTCAGTTCCATCCGTGTACTTGCATATCCCGTGTCATTTTTCATTCTTCAAAATCTCGTGTTCTTCATTGTGGGGCACTACTAAGGCATGGATAGCCTAGGCAATTGCTATCCCCACACTAAGCTAAAGCACTACACATCAATTGAAATCATTAGTCCCTCCCTCACTTCTCTCAAAAATGATAATTATCTTGATCAAGGCATAAAAATCCAAAAATGACAAAAATGCAATATGAGAATTAAAATGCGAGTTAGGGAGTTAGAAATATTTACAAATGGTGGTTTAGGGAGGACTCCACCAAACTCTCATCCTTAGTGAGATGTCATGGGGGCATGTTCAAGGTGTTGTTGATGTTGCTCAACACCTTGAAGAAGTAATCAAAAGCTTGTTCATTGTCATGATAAAGATATTCAATAGATCTTTGCCCTTGTTGTCGGTCTTGATCAATAGCATTACCATTATAGGAATTAAAAATACCTTCAAACTCATCGTCCCAAAGACCACAAACTTCATCTACTTGATCACTAAAGATCTCTTGAGTTGATAGAGACAATTCTCCCATTTTCTTGTCTTGGCCAATGAGGCCATCTTCTTCATTGCTTGACTTTGGTGAGCTTTTCAAGCTCTCTTTGTTACAATTCACTTGCTCTTTGAATGCAGCATCTTCAATTTTCTTCTTCCATTAGAGTTCCGACTTCTTCCTATCATCCTTCCGGCTATACTGATCAATCATAAAACATGGTTCATGCAAACGGGAAGCTCTCATGGTCTTGTCAAGATTGAAAGTTATACTCTCATCTCCCACTTCTAGAGTGAGCTCTCCATGTTTCACATCAATCACCGCACCCGCGGTGTGTAAGAAAGGTATTCCTAGAATGATTGGAATGTTGGAGTCTTCTTCCATATCAATAATGACAAAGTCCACCGGGATGAAAAATTTCCCAATTCGTACGGGAACATCTTCCCATATCCCTAATGGTGTCTTCGTCGATCTATCGGCCATTTGGAGTGTGATATTGGTGCATTTAAGCTCTCCCATCCCCAACCTTTTACTCACCGAGTACGACATAACACTCACACTAGCCCCTAGATCACATAAGGCTTTGTTGATCGTGGTGTTGCCAATGGTACACGGTATTGAGAAGCTTCCCGGATCCTTGAGTTTTGGAGGTGAACTCCCTTGAAGTATTGCACTACTCACCTTAGTGAAGGCGATAGTCTCAAGCTTCCGGATCGACTTCTTCTTTGTGAGGATGTCTTTCATGTATTTCGCATAGGCCGGCACGTGATTGATTAATTCCGTGAAAGGAATTGAGACTTCCAAATTCTTCACAATTTCCATAAATTTTCCAAGTTGGTCATCAAATTTGGGCTTGGCTTGACGACTTGGAAAAGGAAGTCTAATCACAATGGGCTCATTCTCCTTGACCTTGTCTTCATTTTTATTTGAAATTTTTTCTTTTGATGGTTCTCCATCCTTGGAGTTTTGCACAATTTCTTCTATGTCACTAGCTTCCACAACTTCATCCTCAACTTGCTTCTTCGGTGCTTCATACCTTGTACCACTTCTCAAGTGAATGGCACTAACCGTTTCATGTCTTGGGGGATTACTTTGAGGTGGTAATTGCCCCTTTTGTCTTTGTGAGCTTGAAGATGCTAGTTGAGTCAATTGGGTTTCCAACATTTTGGTGTGAGCTAGGATGTTGTTGATGGTGGTTTCCATTGCTTGACTATCCTTTTGCATTTGAGTGAAAAACTCTTGTTGATTCTTTTGCATTTGAAGGACCGCTTTTTGAACATCAAAACCTTGGTCATTTTGTTGATTGTATGGAGATTGATTTTGGTAACCTTGGTTTTGGTTGTAAAAGGGTCTTTGATTTTGGTTTCTCATGGGAGGTAGGGTGTATGTTGTTTGAGGGTTTTGAACATTTTGGCTTTTGTATGAGAGATTTGGATGGAATTTGGTGTTTTCATTGTAATAGTTTGAATAAGGGGTACCACTCTTGTATGCTTGGAAAGCATTCACTTGTTCATTTGTTCCCCTACATTCACTTGGGTCATGTCCCAAAGTTCCACAATTCTCACATATCCCACTTGGGATTGATGAAAATGCCGTCATGGCATTAACATGATGTTTTGGTGATTTTGAGGCTTCTTCAAGTCTAGCCATAGCTTTTTCAAACTTCAAATTGATGGTATCAATGTGAGCACTAAGTTGAGCACCCAATTGAGTAACGGAGTCCACTTCATGCTTTCCTCCTCTAGTAGCCTTGCGAGGTCTACTATATTGTGAGTTATGGACCGCCATTTCCTCAATTTTGTTCCAAGTTTGATTGTCATCAACTTCGGTGAACATTCCATTTGATCCCATGTTGAGAATGTTTCTTGAATCTTCATATAGACCGTTCCAAAATTGTTGTACCAAGAACCACTCGCTAAGTCCATGGTGAGGACATGAGCGACAAATTCCTTTGAACCGCTCCCAAGCTTTATACAAAGATTCTTCATCCCTTTGCTTAAAACCCGTAATTTGAGCTCTTAGCATGTTAGTCTTTTCCGGTGGATAAAACTTTTTGTAGAAAGGTAGAGCCAACTTTTTCCAAGAATCAATTCCGAGAGTGGCCTTATCAAGGCCCTTCAACCATTGTTTCACGGTGCCAATTAGAAAAAAGGAAATAAGACCCATCGAATTTGATCTTGAGTTACACCGGTTTGAGAAATCGCATCACAATAGTCACAAAAGGTCTCCATATGAGAGTGAGGGTCTTCACTATGCATCCCCCCAAATTGGCTTCTTTCGACTAATTGGATAAATGCGGATTTGCCAATGAAATTTCCGGTTAGATGTTGTGGTGTGGCAGTACCATTGGGTAGGTTCTCCTCGATGGGTACAAAATGTGATGAAAACTTAGGCATTGTGGGTTGATTTTGTGTTGTATTTTGTGTTGGGTTCTCCTCACCTTCTCTTGCAAAAGGGTTGATGAACTCAGTAGTTGGTTGAATATCTACAACCTCACCAATACCTCTCAAATTTCTCCTAGCAAGTCTTCTATTGGTTGTCAAAGTTCTTTCAATTTCACGATCAAAGGGTAACAAGTCACCTTGTGACCTTCTAGACATGCAAAATATCAAACAACTCGAAAACAATTAGAACAAACGTTGAGGAGTTTTACTTCCCCAAGGCAAAGAAAGACATAACTAATAACAATATAAGAAAATCTAAATCAAGTTAACACCGTCCCCGGCAACGGCGCCATATTTGGTTCGGACTAAATCTTTTCGGTAACTTGTCGTTAGGAGCACCTAGACTAAAACACAATTTATATCTTCACAAACAACTCTACCATTAGTAAAGAGGCAAGTAAAGGTCGGATCCCAAGGGACGGGAATTGAGATGAGATTTCTATTGCAACTAGTGGTGTCTTAGGGGTGTCACAATTTGGGTTGATGTAGAAGGTCACTAAACTAAATAACAATGAAGGTAAACAAGCAAGATGAATTAAAAGGGTTATAAACAATTGATAAAAGGCACTAGGGTATCACGGGGTCATAGGGGATACATGGAAATTGATCATACAAACATGTTCTCAAATTATAAGCAAGCAATTATTGTTGTGATGGATTGAGTTGGGTTATATCTTACAATCCTAGGAAAGTTTGGGTCCCGGAGCTGAATCGATTAGATTGTACAACACCTACAAGTCGACTTAGTCTTCCCTACTCAACAACATGCATGGTCTAATGAGACTCGAGTTGGTTTATGTCTTACAAGTCTCATTGAAAAGATAGGTGATGGGTAAAAAATGCAAGGATTCATAGGCTCGCATTTCATCAAACATAACATGTGCATGAGTTGAGATCAAAACAAGCAAGCAAATAAACCATGAAAGCATATTAATTTAAGCATGAATCACTCCCCATGTTGGTTTCCCCTAATTACCCATTAACCCTAGCTAAGGAACTACTCACTCATTATCATGTTGAACATGCTAGCAAGGTTGTCAATCATACCAACAAAGTGAAACATGATTGATAAATGAAAGTAATTAGCAATAATTAAAAAGGGATTAAGAGAATTATACCTACTAATGATTTCAATAATAAAGCAAAGAATAAAAGAAGTACTTGATGCTTGATTGAGAGGTTGTCAATCTCCCAATAATAACCCAAATAATCTTCAATTACCCAAAATAAAGGATGAACAAAAGAGAGATTAAGGAAATAAAACTTGTATTAAAACTTAATTAATTGTTGATTACAATATTAAAGAGAGATTTGATTGAAGAACATGCTCTTCTAATTAGACTAATGGGGTATTTATAGTGGGGATTAGGTGTAGGAATTAGGGTTAACTAAGGGCTTAAATGACGATTAAGTCCCTACTTAAGGAAACGCCGGTATTTTTGGAAGGATGGACATCTTTTCTGAAGCTTGAAGAAACGAAATTGTCTGCCTGGGAATCCGTGCGTCTTTAGCACGGGACGGCCGGATTCGTGGGTCTCTGCCCGGGCGTCTTGGGGAGAAGACGAGTGTCTTCGGGGTTCTTTGCCGGGCGTCTTGGAGTGAAGACGCACGGATTGTGAAGGTGGAGGACGGGCGTCTTCAGGACAATCCGCACGGACGGATCGGGACGATCTCATTTCTTCTTCTTTTCTTCCCTTTTCTTCATAAAATCCTTGGGGATTTCCTCGGGGATGCAAGGATCTTTTCTCATCATTGCCCATCTACTATAGTATGTACAAAGGCCTTCTAATCTTGTCTCTCCTTGATGCTTGGTCATTGAATTCAATCAATTTAGTCTCGTTTTGCCATGAAAATGCAAGGTTTGCACTCCTTTCCTACCAAGGACACAAAACCTCAAAGAATATGCAAAACAAAGAACTAAAGACAATAAATGACCCAAATATGCACTAAAAAGTATGGGAACAAGGCTAATTTGGGGACTAAATATGCTCTAATTATGGTCACATCAACAATATTATTTTACCTATGCATTTTTATATACAAAATAACACAAGTGATATGTACATGACTTATTTTAAAACTTAAGACGGATATTACCTTTTTAAGAGAGACTTACCGATACGACCTATTCTCATGATAAATGATCATAAGATTGCTTCACATAAACATAGGTGCATTGACTAATCTCTTCAGTACATCCCATTAAAACTTGCCACGCAAAATAAATCAAAGCAAACAATTCGACTTTTCACTGAAATAGATACATGATTAGAGATCTAAAATAACTCAAAAAATTAGATAGTAAACACAAATACGTATACACATTATACACTAATGGGGGAAGGGGAGGTTTGAAATTAAATGGTGAGAATCATAAAATTACGTATAAAATCTTAGGTCATCAATCATACGATGTTGTAACTAACCATTATAAAATTATGAAGTCGTATTCTGATATTTTTAGTATGAAAATAGGGACATATATACCCGGTTAACTTGTATCCTACTGTTATTAAAATTGCTCCCTCTACATAGTATTTGATTTAGTCTCAATTACAAAACGTAGAGTACTTTTAATGATAAAATTGTATAATAACAATTATGTGTAAAATATAATTTAAATTAGATACTTATCTTTTTATAATTTTTGCTTACTGATTTAAGTAGATAACTTTTCAATTGTTTACAATTAAGTACTAATATATTTATCTTATCTTATTTTAATATTTTATAACTTAAATAATTCACAAAACTTAAACCAATAATAATTCACAAAACTTGAATCAATAATATCGTTCCAAAAGTTCCTCTTTTAAGTATACTAGTATTGGTGCCCGGCTTCGCCCGGGCTACCTCTACTTACCATTAATTTTTTTTATTAAATAAAATTACTTAAAGTTGCATAACACATAAATTTATCATTAATATATTTTTTTATAACATATCCTAAAATTACGATGAAATAAATTTTGAGACAAATTCACTACTCCCGCTATTAATATTTTACTCTTATTAATGAAACAATAGTAATAACATTTCACTACTTGCCCGTAATCATTGTTACTTTCACTACTCCCGCCGTAATTATTGTTACTGTCACTACTGCCGCATTAATATTGATAATTTCACTACTCCCGCCGTAATTATTGTTACTTTCACTAATGTCGCATTAATATTGATTATTTCACTACTCCCGTTGTTGTTTCTACAGCTCTCACTAATCTCGTTGATAATATTGTTACTCTTACTATTCAAATGAGTGATTACTATCATATAACAATATCCAATGTTACTACAATTCTTTTCTTTACTGACGAAATTACTTTTACTACTTAGGCATGCAATTTTAACAGGATTATATATTTATATAAATATATTACATATATTCATTAAATCAAATCGAAAAAATTATGCAATATTATAAATTGTGGAATCTAACTTGAATTATTTATAACCTACTTATTATATTTTTATATGTTAAATAAATTAACATCTCTATACATCTAATAAACTATAAAGTTTAATAAAATTCTATAGATTTTAAATTTAATATATAATTTTATGATGATAATAATTAATACCATAAGTGTGCATGTTTATACTAATTAATTATTTTATTTTTAGGAAATTGACCATCTTCTAGTCTTCTATAAATATTTAGGAAAATTATCAGGCATCTTCTTTCTTTTAGTCTCCTTGAAATTGACCATCTTAATTAATTATTTTATTTTAAGAAAATTCACCATATTTAGGAAAATTAGCAAGCTTCTATATAATTTAATTTTAACCCAAACTATATAATATTGGCATTGAGATCCCTTAATTGGGTCCATCACACAGTACTATTGATTTAAAACTATATAGTATAATTAATTTGTATAAATTTCTTTAATTACATTGAAATCCCTTGATTTCTGGATTTAATATATATTATTGATACTAGATAGATATAAAAGTACTAAAATCGTAAAACAAAATATTTTATATCTGATAAATTGTATTAAAATTGATTTTAATATAAGAGTTGGTGAAAATTTAGAAAATAGGGTTAAATTTTACTTTTTTTTTTTTTTTTTTGAAATCGGTTAAATTTTACTTTTGGTGAAACATAAAGAGGTTTAATTGCTCCAAATGAAATTTATAGGGCTTAATTTTACAATTGAACAAAGTTAAGAGGCTTAATTACTACTTCCACGTTTTTTTATTTCTTGTGCAAAAAGAAAGGGTAGAATATAATGACGCTTTTTTATTTCTTGTGCAAAACGAAAGAGTAGAATATAATGGTTAGGAGGGACTAGGGAGTAAGTATTTGAGATTTCATCGACAATCTTCTCTTCCCGCAAAACCGCCTTACTCTTTATTCTGTAGCCGTTCCTTCCTCCTCCGTCGTTTCGTGTTTTCATCGGAGTAAGTTTATCAAATTTCAATTAAATCGTTATCTTTTAGATCAGCAATGTTATTGCTATTTCAATTAATTGTTTAATTTCAATATATCAGGTCGATTCTTTGCTTGTCAGGTACTCAACTAAATTCTTCACTGAAGCAGCCATGGCGGTGAGTTTCCCTAGATCTTACTTTCATTTTCAAATTGTTTAAACTTAATTGCCTTTTGTGTCAAGGATTAAGGATCTGCCTTTATGTATTTGGCCTATTAAATAATTGTTTGAATATATTTTATATTGTTAATTATTCGAATGATTGTTTTATCTTTTTGTAATTCGAAGCGTAATACATTTCGTTTCTGTGCACAATTTTTTCTAGTTTGTCAGGGTTTTGGGGTTGATTCGAAGCGTAGTACACTTCGTTTCTGCCCACAATTTTCTATCTTTTCTCGGGGTGTTGGGATTTGATTGATTGGTATCAATGTGAAAGAATTAAGTAAGTGGTTAGAAGAAACTTGCTTATTGTCCATTGAGTGACGTTCTTTTGTAATAACTACTCATCTTCAGTAAGGGGTTTACGCCTTACGGTACTTGCTTATTGTCCACAGGAAATTCTTGAAGCACAAGTAGAAGCACTTTTGAATGTAGAGAAGCAAATGAGGAATGCTAATGAAGTTGCTGAAACCAAAAAGGCTGTGTGTAACATTCTTAGCCTTTGCTTTGAAGCTCGTGCCTGGAAGATGTTGAATGATCAAATTGTTTTGTTGTCGAAGCGTCGAGGTCAACTCAAACAGGTATTCACTGCTGATTGTTTTTGTCACATATACTTATTTGGAAAGGTAGTTACTTTTGGAGCCCTCCATTGACATAATTTATTTTCCGATTTGATGAGAATTTAGGTGCCCTTGTCAACTTTCTGTTTAGCAATGGTTCAAACACTTCAAATTTCAAACCTTCTATGATTCTTCCAATTTGAAACTGATATCTTAGATTCATTTGTTAAGGAAATTACAGACCTTTTATTTAAGATCATATTTGGTATTGAGTAGATTAGTATCAGCACCAACAAATTATAAATGACAAATTTCATTGTCGGGTTTGACTATAACATTTCAAGTAGCATATTTAGTAGAAGTGTTTGGTAATTAGTAGTTTTAGATTAGTAGATTCTTCTATCTTGTGAATATAGTGGGTAGTTGGTGGGTGTGTTAGTGGGTAGGCTCTTTAATGTCAAGTAAAATGGCATTGGTGAAGGGTTAATAAGGGTAGTTTAGGTACTTAAATCAGTTTGTGAGTGGGTTTGTGATAATAATAGAATTATTCTTGTAGTAAATAGAAAGTGGGACCATAAATTGTAGTGGTAAATTTTGAAAATTATCTAGGGTATTTGTCCTTTCTCAACGCAAAATTTTACTAAAATTTAGAATTGTATAGAAATGGTTGAAAATGAGGGGAGTATTTCAATACACTATTTACCACACTCTCAAATTAGTAGATTTGTTAGTCAAACATTCTTGTTGTATCCAACTTTACCACTCCTCACTCTCTCTTCACCATCTTGCCATCACCAAACAACACCACTCTTGTCATATTTACATCACCCCAGCCGCTTTCAATGCACATAAATGAATCCACCTTCCCTAGTCCCCTTTCCCATCGTGCTCGACCACCGGACCTCGCCCCATTGAACTCGTAGATCTTCACGCAGATCTCCTCCTTGTCTTCGTACATCACCACTTTTACTATTGGGTGGCGGTGAGGTGGAGTTTAAGGCAGATATGAATGTCACGGTGTCACCTATGCCTTTGAGTTTTTTTTTGGGTGGGTCAGCTATGTTAATATCTAGGCTCGGTGGTGGTGTCTGGGAGGTTTTTGGGCTGATCGCCATGGATGTTGGAGGATCTTCAGGCTCTCCGATGGTGGTTGGGTGATGTTGGGGTGGTCAGTTGTTATTTGGTGATGGTGGTGGCTGTGGTGGTTTAAGGGTCGTTGGCAGGTTGGTAATGAGGGCGGTTAGATGTCGTAGTTGAGATGGAGGTTACCAGGGTACAAGATCTTTTAATGAGCAACGGTATACAGTTCTAACTTCTAAGAAAATAATTGGGCCAGGAAGTTGTTAAATGGCGTTAAATGTCTCAATAATGAAAATGTGTGTTTTTGATGAACAAAGGGACTACAATTCTGTGTGTGCATATTTTAAAACTTCTCAGGGCAACTTAAGTGGTGGAAATGATTTTTAATATTATCCATTTGAGTTGTATCTGATTAATTGATTGTCTTTTGCATTATCCTTCCATGAAATTTGTATGATATTATTTGTTGCTTTTCCACTTATCTAAAGCAGAACTCTGTTCTTACCAGGCTGTGACAGCTATTGTGCAGCAGGCAATGCAGTACATAGACCAAACGCCCGATCTAGAGACTCGCATAGAGCTTATTAAGACTCTTAACACTGTATCAGCGGGGAAGGTAAAATATGTTCGCTTAGGGATAGATATATGTTCATACTCATAGTTCCAAATGTTTACAGATAGTCTCGGAGTATGGTTTATACCGTCTTTGTATTTTGTGCAGATATATGTTGAAATAGAAAGAGCAAGATTGATTAAGAGCCTTGCTAAGATCAAGGAGGAACAAGGGCTTATTGATGAGGCTGCTGAGTTAATGCAAGAGATAGCGGTTAGTATGGCTTTTGTATTTTTTTGGCTTGCATACATTTTTAGCAGTTTTTTTCAGCCGGATTCATTTGAACTAATGAGCTAGCTTCTTGCATTTCTATAATTTCTGATTTGGCAGGTTGAAACTTTTGGTGCTATGGCAAAAACCGAGAAAATAGCATTCATTCTTGAGCAAGTATGTTCAGCTTTTCACCAACATGACGTTTTCATACCTGTTTCCTTCACTGGAAATAAATATGTTGGGCTACTTACGAACATCCCCTTTCACCTCTTATTACTTGCTGAAAGGCTGGGTTCATATTTGAAATTAGGTTCTAATTTTCAGGTCCGTCTTTGTTTGGACCGTCAAGACTATGTCCGGGCTCAAATCCTTTCAAGAAGGATTAGTCCTCGAGCTTTTGAAGTCGATTCTTCAAAAGCAGAGCTAAAACATAAAGGTGATGCTGTAGTAGAGGTTGCCCCCGCTGATATTCCCTCTCTGCTTCAGCTAAAACGTATATATTATGAGCTGATGATTCGGTTAGTTGCATTCTGTTCTATGCATATTCCAATGTGGTCTTGTTGCCTCAGCTTTTCTTTAAGTTTGGTTTTCTGCAATTAATCTGATATGTCCAGAAGTAGGATCTATCCCGACTTGCAAAAGAAGGTTTTGTTTTTATGTCTGTATCTCTAGTTTTGTTTTCCTTATTTGATGGAGTTTCATTGAGGACGTGGAATCTGGGTTGAAGCTTCATTAAAAACGTTTTCTTGTTTTTTGGGAACTAGAGATCTAAATTTCATGCGATATGTTTATTCTTTACTCTTTGGTATTTGCTACTAGAACTCTGTATTATTAAAAAAGAGGCATTGGATTGAACCAAGGCTGATACCGTACACCATTTGATTCTGTAGATGCTTTACTTCCCTTGTTCTAAGACTTGGGGCATGTTCTTCTGAACTTTAATGCGAATTTCAAGAAAATTTAAATATAAATTTAGATTTCTTGAGAAAGATCAGAAACCTCACAATAAGGTCAAAAAAGTTGAAGAGCTATGTGCAAAAAGCTCAGAACGTATTGGTCTAGCTTAACAGATATATCTTCTAGATTAGATATGTACCCTCCTACTGGAACAAGTGTTACCCATCTGGGTGTCTTGTTGTACAGAACTCAGTGGCCGTTGGTGTTCTTTGATCGATATCCTCTGCTTGAGAGATTTGCGGCCTTACGTCATTGAAATTCTCCAGAAAGAGTCATTTGAAATTCTATATCATGATTCTTACGTGTGAATTTTATGGTCTTGGTTACTCGTGTATATTGCAATTTTTTAAACATTGGTATTCTGAGTGCTTAACAAGTTGCATGTTCTTCAGATACTACAGGCACCACAATGAGTACCTTGAAGTATGTCGATGCTACAAGGCAATCTATGGCATACCTTCTGTTAAGGAAGATCCTGGACAGTGGATTCCGGTAAATAACGGTTTCATTATTAAATTCTAGCATTATCATTTGTCTCTTTGGTAGTTCTATAATATGTCGCTGTATGCAGATCCTAAGGAAAATCTGCTGGTATTTGGCTCTTGCTCCACATGATCCGATGCAGTCAAGTCTTCTTAACTCTACTTTAGAGGATAAGAATCTTTCTGAAATTCCCAAGTTCAAGTATGTCAATATTTTGTCGATATATTTTTTTCCCCGAGGTGTGAACTTCCTTACATCTGCTTCTCTTGTGTGGTTTAATGGGTTCTCGACTTCTCGTGATATGCTGCATAGATTGCTGTTGAAACAGTTACTCACAATGGAGGTTATCCTGTGGACAACACTTTGGAACGAATTTGAGGTTGAATTTGCTAGTGAAAAGAACTTGCTTGGGGGCCCTTTAGGTGAAAAGGCTGCTGAAGATCTAAGGCAAAGGGTTATTGAACATGTTAGTAATACTATTTATTCATCTATTTCCTTTCGTTCTTTAAGAACATCAACTGTTCATTGATTGCATTTTTCATTGGTTTTGCAGAACATACTTGTGGTTTCAGAATATTACTCTAGGATCTCCTTGAAGAGATTTGCAGAATTATTGTGCCTTAGTTTACAGGTTTGTTGCCTTTATATATGAGAACTTGCGAATATAACTCTTTATCACAATCAAAGGCTGGTGACATTATTTTGTTGGACTTAACTTTTGCATTCTCTGTTGTTCAATCGAGATTTGGAATCTGTATTATATATTTAGCTAGTTTATGTCTGTATGTCTAGATTTTGGTTTCATTGATTGCATATAGGATTTTCATTTTTGGTGCCTCCTAAGTTTCATTTCTGCAAATATTAAACTAGAAAAAAGCTCATTGCAACAGCTTTATGAAGTCAAAAGATATGCAAACTTAGATGCTATCATTGCGTCTTAGAGGTTGAGTGTGATACTTCTTTGTCTATGTAAAACACTTGTCGGTTTTCATTTCGAGGTGTCTGTGAATTACACTTGAATCTTTCTTTTTGTGACCGCACATTGTTCATCATCTTGCAGTTTTTCGACATCTTATTTTTTTTTTTTGGCAGCCGACATCTTATTTTATTCCTTATATTCATGAAAAATAAAGTAGAACTACTCGTTTCCTCCTTCTGGCTTCATAATGTTATTGTCTCAGGATGCCGAGAAGCATCTATCGGATATGGTGGTTTCCAAAGCTTTGGTGGCGAAGATAGACAGGGCAACAGGAGTTGTATGCTTTCAGGTTGTCAAGGACAGCAACGCTGTCCTCAACTCTTGGTCAATGAACCTAGAGAAGCTGCTTGGCCTGGTTGAGAAGAGCTGCCATCAAATACACAAGGAGACCATAGTTCATAAAGCTGCTCTTAAAGTCTGAGCTTATGAAAGGTTCTCGAAAGTTCATCCATGAGTCTTTCTTAGATCCCGTTTACAAGAAGGAAATCAGAGACGGACTCAATCTTTCCCATTCAAAATGCATCTATCAATGTTTGTTATGGAGAAATAGTTTAACCTGTTTCAGCTGCATTTTGAACTCAACGGCCTGATTATGCACTGGCTGTTATTTTAGCCTCCTGTTATTTGCTATGTAGAATGTAACTACAACATCGATATTGTTGGTAGATGATGTGATTTGTGGAGCGATTGCTAAAAACTAGATTGTTATATCTATTTTAACATCAAGTATAACATTTATACTTCGTAAGATCTAAGCAAAACTAAACTAGACTTGATTAAAGGGTAGCAAACCAGAAGTTAGGGTTGAACCCAAAAGAAGACGAATAATCTAAAACAAATCTAAACTATTGCTAATAACTAGACTTGATTAAAGGGTAGCATCGATATTGTTGGTAGATGTGATTTTGAGCAAGTAGGAGGATGAAATTTCTGCTAAGTAAACATTTTTTACCAACAAAATTTGGAACATAGAACCAATTAGACTTGGGTCACTCGGATATTTTGGGTTTCATGTTTGATTTTGTTAGACTACAATATTTTGAGGATTGCTATCTATTTTCCCCCCTCTTACCTTCTCTCTCACCTTCTCCCTTTACTCACAATCGGTTAAATTAAAATATATTGTGTGGAGTCGGATGACAAAAGGATAAGGCAAAGTATATTACTCCCTCCTATTCATTTTAACTCTCCCCTTTCAAAAGGGCACGCAAATTAAGGGGAGAGTTATTTTATTGTAAATTATTGTAGTGATGTAAGGTAATTGGAGAGAGAGAATGTATTATTGTGGGGTAAGATGATTAAAATAAGTATTGTTGTGGGGTAAGGTGATTAAAATAAGATAAAGTATGAGTATTGTGGGGTATTGTTGTGGGGTAAAGTGATTAAAATAAGTATAAAACTTTACTAAATAAGGAAAGGGGAAGAGTTATATGAATAAATGAAAAAGAAAATGGGAGAGTTAAAATGAATAGGAGGGAGTATATTTTACACTTTTTCTTTTTGTCGCCCGAAAATTACTAAAATCGCCCGACTAAAAGTCGATATTACCCTTAATTCAATAATTCCCTTCATCACCAGAACTACACCATCATTTTCCAGTTAACTGTCTTACATCCAAACTCTCCCTTCCCTCTCTAACATCTAAATCACGGGCACAAAAAATTTCATCTACAATTCTACATCTAAAATCAAGAACAATAACAATTTGCATTGACTTGATCGTAATTCCAATCTGCATTTCTCTCCAATATTACTAAATCAATTCAAGATGCTTGACAAGAATCAATGAATTGGGGCCCTTTCTACTGGATCAAGTTTACACATACGTCAAATTAAACTTTGAAACAATCATAAACAAGGATAATACCTCCAATCACTCGACAATCTATCTTCAAACTAGTAAGGTGTCACCGTGTCAACATGGAGGCAACCTTAATCTGAGAATACAACCAAATTAGAGTAAAAATGGCTTTAATGATTGAAACTTTGATAAAGTGAGTAACTAGGAGCGAGAATAAAAGTAACAAGTTGACGTTTGAAGTTAATTTATACTGGGCTTGTGAGGAGTGGATGTTCACAATTATCTGGGTTGTTGTGGGTTGTCCGTGCATCATTCACGACGCAACCATGGCTATGACGTGCTAAATACATGAAGGCCTGACTCGGTAAAATTAGGTGTCGTAAAATACTAGAATTAACCTATCAAATTAACAATTTATAAACCAAACTCAACTCTACACTATGCTATTAAGGATAGTAGTAAAGGGAAGTAAGGGTCGAACCCAAGAGAAGGGATTTAAGACTAAAAACTTGAATTGTAAACTATTGACTACTAAGTAGGTCTCTACTACTAATCAAGATCCTAATAACAACTTAAACTTAACAAAAGGCAATAATCACAAACAATGGCTATTAACAAAGATCAAACTAGTAGGAAACATAGATGGAAAAGGATTGGTTTTGGGAAACAAACATGGGAAAATGAGTAAAGATTGAAGATCTTCCTATTGAGACAATTCCACAAACAACTAGTATGCAAGATTCGATATAAAGAGGGAAAACTTGATGTAATTCTCTCTTAGTAACCCAACAATGATAAAGTTTGACTCTTTTTACTTTCTTATTTATATCTACCCAATACTATCACCTCAAGATGTTGATACATGCAAATTAAACCATCTACACATATCCTTCAAACTTAGACAACAAGTCATTAAATCATGAAAAGAGACTAAGCATGAGCATTAAGAATTTACCAAAAGATGAAGCTAGGATCAATTCCTCATAAGATTAAACCATACAAATGAGCAAAAGACATGGACTTTCCTATTTGTTGTATGAATCCTTTAAACCAAATCAACAAACAACAAACTTGCTTCAACAATCCCAACTAAATTAAACCATTTCCTTAGGATTTGCACTAGTCAAGTAAATAACATGCAAGGATGGCCAACCCAAACATTCAATTACTCAACATAAGAAATTAAGCACAAGAAAAGAGCATTAGATAAATTAAGAGAGGTTTAAGAGTCTTACAATACCAAAGTTGGATACTTTGATCAAATTACATCAAGCAAAGGAAAGATTAGCCTTCCATCTTCTTAGAAAAACCCAAGAAATGAGGAAAGATTAACATCCAAAGCTAAAAGATTACAACTTTTGCCCAAAATAAAGTGTTCTTCCTACTACAAGTTTCTAGAGATTATTCAATAATTAGGTGATAACTAGGTCTTCAAAATGAGGAGTATATATAGGGGTGCACTCCTTTCTAGGTTAAACCCTCCAAAAACAAGCCCAAAACACGGTTTGCTTAACTAAGCCCGTGTTTAAAACAGACTTGCGCAGGATACTCTGATGGTGGCGCAGGGTGCGCAGGCTGCGCAGTCTTGGCGCAGGCTGCGCCCCAGTTCGGGACTCCCCTATAAACTTCCAAGTTTTGCTTGCTTCTTTACTTTCCAAACTTCACTCGTCATTGCTTGCTTGAGACGGACTTCTTGTCTTGGTTGAAACAACATGAAATCTTCACCTTGACTCTTTGATACGGTTGCTTCCTTTGCCTCAAAAGGTGATCAATTCAAGACTAAGTCCTTTGTGACCCAAACTACAAAGAAATAGAGTAAGCCGGTATTTCCGAGATTAACGCCTAACTTGGCTCTAACATTTGAATAAACAACCTAAAATTATCATACTAGACACGACTTATTTGATACTATCAAGGTCCCATGGCAAGATCGTGCGTGATACACGAACTGACGTGCGACTTGTCGAGTGCGCCACACAGATTCACCAGGGAAGCGCCGTGGATTACACGCGACATCACCATGAATGAGTCATGTGATTCACACGAACACCGTAAATTTTGCATTCATCGATTCCGTTCATCTGTACAGGTCTGAAAACATTTTGCATTCATCGATTACGGACATCTGTATGGTAGAATCCAATTCATTCGCAATGTTCTTGTTCTTATGACATAAAATTGTCAATCCATTTTTATGAGTTGTAATTCAAAAAATGTGTGGAAATTGAATAAAAGAAAGTGTAGCAATCAAATTCGTATCATTAAAGTCTAATTAGAATCATAGATATTGTAAAGTTGCAGCTTGTCGTAAGATATCAATAAGAGAGCAAAGAAATAATCAGGAGTAGAATTGTAAATTTTATGTCAAATTCGGGCGATATTTAGTAAAACTCGGGCGACATAAAGCAGCACTCATATTTTAACGGGTTATTAGAGGAAAAGGAAGAAGAAAAGGTAGATAGCAATTCTCTATTATTTAATAGGGTTATTTCATAAGAATAATCCATCCTATTGGTGGTCTGCAATAATCACTCTATCCTATCAATAATACCAATTAAATCCAACCTAAGCACGATACCTTCTAATAACGAACCACCTGATATTTTTTTAAGTTTATGTTGGAATATTTGATAGTTTTTGGACAACCTAGCTGGTATATGTGATGTTTATGTGTAATATTTTCAAGTGATGGATCAAGTATTTGGTTTATTTGATACATATAAACATACAAAAATATCAGCTGGTTCGTTATTAGAAGGTATGATGCTTAAGTTGGATTTAATTGAGATTATTGATAGGATGGAGTGTTTATTGCATACCACCAATATGATGGATTATTCTTATGAAATAACCCTATTTAATATTGTGCGAAATATAGTCATGGAAAGAGATCTCCTGATCTAGGGAGTGTATAGTAGAAGCACATGATATAATGTGTAGTAACAAAATTTGTTAGAGATCTAAAATAAAAATTAAGAAAAATTCAAAATTATATCCTTTTAAGACTTGTTATTAGACCTGTCAAATTTTGATTCGACTCGTTCGCCTCGAACTCGGAATGACCTATTATTTTGGGTCGATCTGTTGGATTAAAGGTAAATCAATAATTTTATTAAAATATTAATATTAATATACTATATTTTAAATAACAATTATAGAAATATTATTTTTAGTATTTAAACAAACAAAATTTTAAAAATTAATTTTATCATTTAATAATAAAATAATTATTAAAAGAACTTTATTTTTAAATATAATTAAATATTAATTTTAAGGACCAGATCAATTTAGTGTTCAACTCCCCCTCAGAGGAGGTAAACCAACCGACAATTCTTTGGGGAAAACATTCTAATACTCCTGAATCAAGGGCCTAACTGTAAATTCTGCTGGAAAAGAACTAGTACCAACCTTTTAATTTTTTTTTACCAGCACGATGAAAACATGTTGTTCTTCTCCCATCTCTCTTATCTTAGCTGCTTCAAACAAAAGCACCACTCCACTACAGGATTTAGATAAGCTGGGGCTTACATACTCTCTTATGTTGAATAGCAGAGGAGTAAAGATAATCCCATTGCTTCCTTGCCTGAAGGTATATTTGTTGCTCCTTCCTTGATGCACAACATTATTAACAAACTCCTATGATGCAGTGTAAAACCCTAAGGCCTCTACCAATTTACAAAACATTGAGATTTTCATAGAAATTGAAATGGTTAATCGAACAAGGATACAATTTACTGAACTAATTTCCACATAATACACAGAAAAGAAGAACATGAAATTTATTAAACAAGAAGATTAAAGTAACCACATGATTCACATGTTAATTTAGACTTACTAAACAGACTTTGAACGTTCAACTACAGATAATCACAAGTTGAATTTCAGGCCTGGCACAAACTACAGAAATTTCACAACTTTGTAAAGTTGAGAAAATACTCAGGTTTTCAATTTTCATTCAATAATAAGTTGCCGCAATGCAGTGTGGGAAGGGGTCCTTATATAGGTCTCTCCTAGAAGTTCAGTTCATTTGAACACCTACATTCAAAGGCTACAGATTATGGACAAGGCCACCCGCGCCGCGCGAATCCACACGTTGTGTATTTGAGGCGGCAACACTTCTCCCACGGAACCTTGGTGAACCAAAGCACGTCATAAGGCGTTACCGTACTTACCGATTTCAAAGGCATTAAAACCGGTGAATGGTTTGCACAAGCCTTCATTTGTGGAGTCGCCATCAATTTTTGTGGAAAATTGGAACCGTTCGAATACTTCATGCCATGTCAAGACACAAACTAATGACATAAACTCTAAGAAATTCATTACCCTTAGGCATTATATGTCTAGAATGACTCTCGCGATGCCAATGAACACGGATGCTCACAGAGATCTAAGTAAGGGGTGAGAGTACGTATTAGGAAGCTCTTAATCAAACACCTAATTGATAAAGCTAAAGTCGTATCACCTAAATCAAAGTAATCCTATCTCAGTACTAACAAAATATCTAGTGGCAAGAAAGGTATCGAATCCACAGGGAGGCGGTAATATTCATTTTGTTAATATTTAAAGTGTCTTAAAGTAACCGATTTCTTGGGGGTTTTGTTTGCATATTAAAGTAACCTATGAAAGTTGTACCTTGCCATGTAGTAACTGATAGTCCTGCAGTTGAGTCCTGTTTTGCTATTACCGTTACACCTCCGCCCCATAATGGGAGCAAGATGGAGGACCGTGCTTTTGTATCTCCTTTTGAAGGACATGACAAGTTGAGCTACCAGGAGGATTCAGGAGGTAGACTTAGTGCATTAGGTGCGTTTTCGGAGGTTGACGATGCTATTATGGTGGACAGAAAGGAAGTACCTTACTGCGTGCGAAGAAGGAACGACAAGAGGCTAAGTATTGTGAGGAAGCCTGTGCTGCGAGACGCCCTTCTATTTTAAAAGTCAAGTTTGAGTGGTGGCCTAAGATGAAGAATGCTGAAGGGGCTTCATTTAGTCAACGGTCAAGATGTGCGTTGCCTGATTGTTAATGACTTATAAAGTAAGGTCACGCAGGACTTCAAAAAAACCAGCGCTAACCGGGAGGCAGCCCAGGAGGAATAAGCTTTGTTTTAGCAAAGGACATTTTAGTTTACTTAATTGCTTGCTTTGTTTGCATTATAATTAGGATATATTTTCGTTTGCCACTGAGACAATTGGGACGCGTGCTTTGGTTTTTGTTGGGAGGTATGTGCGTTATTTTCAGGTGCATCGGCAAAGAGGCGAGTCGTCTTGGCAAACTAAGCCTGAAAGACGAGTTTGTGCTGCGTATAGAGCAGAGAAAGTCAATCGACAGGTTGTGTTGGTCGATCGACTGGAGCTGTTAGTCGATCGACTGGTTATTTTGGTCGATCGACTAACCCTTGAAATCAGCGCATTATTTAAGCAGATGATGATCCCGATTTTGCTGTGGGTGATGATTAGTGGCAGCTGTCCACGACCTCCCTTGTTTTTGGATGGTTTGGGGAGGTCATTAAATTGTAAGTTCCCGCTGCCTCTGTTTCCTATGCTTTCCTTCGTTCATTTTCATTTCGTCTGCGTACCCCCTTTTTTCTTTATATTTTGCACTGCTGCTAGTGTTTGCTGAACACAATGAGGGCATTGTGTGATTTGGTTCAGGGAAGGTATTCATCTGTCTGTTTGCATCCATCTGCATTTTTACTGCATTTCTGTTTGCATGTTTATTGCTTTTCCGTATGCATGCATTGTTTTTCTTTTTTCACTATAAGAAACTCAAAAAAATTGAAAAATTTTAAATTTTTTTACAAAAAACATGTTTTATTTTGCATTTTAGGTCAAGTCGGAACGGTTAGATAACAATGATGAAACTGCTTATGTGCTTTATTTTTAGCCCAAGCCTTGCTTTGCCATTGCCTTTCTTGTACAGTCATTGCATAATCTACGAGTTTGTGATCAACTTTTCTGAAGGAATAGACTTGACTTAATATCGGCAAACTACTCAAACATTTCTGAGGTATAGAGCTTAATAAACTGATGAAATTCATGATCAGTTTCATGCTAGGATGAGAGTAGTACTCCTTATAAGACATGTAAAATCAAATTGCATAAACACGATTTTTATCTCTTAGTACCTGTATGCATTCGGGTTAGTGGCGGTGTCACATATGGAGAGGCATCCTTTTTCTTCTTATTTTACCCTTGAGCCTCACATTAGCCAAATTGACTTGTTTTGACCCAATTGCTAACCACATTCCTATTAGGGCTGAGCAAAAAATCCGATTATCCAAACTGATCCGATATCCGATCCGAAAGTTAAGTTTGGTTTGGATATCTGATCCGAAATCTTTGGTTTTGGTTTGGATATGGATATTAGAATTAAAACATTTGGATATCCGATCTGATCCGAAACTTTAGTTTTCTAATTTCGAGAAAATAAAATTTTATTTGATACAACAACTTAATTAATGTTTAAAATATTAGAGAAATATCTAGGTGGTACTTAAATTTCATAGCGAGAACATTTGAATAAGAATACGAAAGAAAATATCATGTAAAACTATGAATATAATCGTGTTTCAAACTTAATTTTAAAGTAAATTCAAAAGTATGGATATCCGATGGATATCCGCATCCGATCCGATTATTTTGGATACCCGAACATTGGATATCCGAGACATTTGGTTTGGATATTGGATATCTAACTTCACGATTTCTAATATGGATATCCGATCCGAACTAGCACTTTGGATCAAATATCCGATCCGTACTCTGCCCTAATTCCTATATAGCCTACCTTAGTTAAGCTTGTACGGTTAATATTTTTGGGTACGTGTGTATCTGTCGATCGTGGCAAATATTTTTGTTGTGAAGGGTCTGAGAAAAGGAAAGAAGTTGAAAAAATAGAATTGAAAAAAAAAAGAGAAAAAAAATATATAGAAAATCAAGTTGAAAGAAAAAAGAAGATGGTTTACTCCTATGCTCTTATTCCATATTATCTGAGGAGTAATTCTTGTTTTGGTGTGTGAGTTTATGCCAGTTTTGGCATCGTTTTATCTTATATGGTTGGCTTGTTGAACGAGACTTGTTTACTATTGGTTCCGTTTTGGTACTAGCTTGGCTCTTACCTCCACTTTTCCAAAAATGTTTTGCCCCTTCTTACCCAATTACCTTACTTCACCATATTTTGAAGTCCTCGGCATGTGTCTTGGTCCTGTTTGGTTGGAATGCATATGTACGGTTGGTAGAGATCAGTTTCATGTTAGATTGCATGCATGTTCTTGTAGGTCGCAGTTAGGTGATTGGCTTATTTTCTTTCTATCTTACACTATATACTCATGTTCTTTATCGAGTGATGAGTGACCCGTGAGAGTCCGATATATACGAGTCTTGCAAGGTTGAAGGTTCAGTAAGTTGTTTTATATGTATAACTCGTTTGCATTTGATTTTGTGCTTTTGTTTTGGCTACTTGCATTAAATTGGTTTGGGCGTATGAAGCATAGTTAGCTCTGAGATTATCTACCGTTCCATTAGTTGTTTATATCTTTAGTCTTTGCTTGCTTGGGGACAAGCAAGGGTTTGGTTTGGGGAGGTTTGATGCGTGCCTATTTCATACATTTACTTTATTCAATTACACGCATTTCTATGCTTATTTAGTAGTGACTAGCTACTATTCTCCCATGAATCGGCTACTTTGGGTTATTTTGTATTTTATGCAGATTTGGATCCGAAAGAGTGTAAACAAGCCAAAACCCGTCCCCAGAGGATACTTGTGAAGTTAAGTTTGGGAATGATCATCTTGGAATGCATGAAGACGAAAGGAAGCATGATTAAGTGGTGATTGTCGCTGCTGTTCACCCAGAAAAAGTCGATCGACTGCTTTTGCTCAGATAATTAGTCGATCGACTGGAATTTTGGTCGATCGACTATTTTACTTACCAAGTCGTGTTTGCTTAACTTGTTAATTCGGCCCATTAGTTGTTTAATTAATAATGATCAGCTATTTTTTATTTAAAGAGAAGTTGAGAACTTTATTAGGCCATCTTTCACTTTTGCAAAAACACAGTTTTACGTTACTTTGTTCTTTCAATTTTCGGATCTAAACTTATAATTTCTCTCTTTCAATTTCGGTAATTTCAATTACTCTTCATTCTTCAATTCATTCTTATTGTTTATTTCTTCCTTATTAGTTGCAAGTTTTATGTTCAATTATTATTTACGTTTCGTCATCATGTTTAATTCGATTATTATTATTATTGTTGAATTAGTTAGTTTAATTATGCGTAGCTAAACTTCTTATGCTAGGATCTATGGGATCCGCGATTCTATAACATAATATGTTAGGGTTTTAGGTCTAGCTGTTTACTCCGTCTGAATTGTTAATCATAGCATCTGATAGCGGTTTGATTAATTAAGTGCACGTAATTAGTTGACCATCTTGTTGAACCTTGACCTGGATCGAGAGATTGGAAAAGGCGAAGACTTGCTATGAACAATAGGATACTCTAATTAGGGCGAGAGCTACATTAGAATTCTAGGGCGAACGGTTGACCGAGAGGACCTGTTTAGTACCCTTCAGACCGTTTATTGCTGACCGTTGACTTTACCTTAGATCGTTGTAGACCACGGTGAACCGACCATCCTAGCTGTTTCTATTAGGTTCATTTACCTATTATTAGACTCTTCTAATAGTGAACTAATTAACTTCTTAATATATGTTCTTTAGATCTAGTGCATGCATAACTAAATAAGAGATTAATAAGGAAAAAACAATGTCCCTTACAATGTTAAGTGGCCCTAAAATAAGGGAACAAATAAGGTCACCTTCCTTATTTGTTCTTGAGCTATAATATGTTGGATGATCCTCCAAAATCCCAATGTACAGATCCTCCTTTGATTGCACCCAAGACTAATCCCTTAAACTAGTATATTAATTAATTAGATTAATATAGTAGTACCCTTAAAATTAATTCTAATAATATACTTATTACTACACTAGTAATCTTATATTGTGATTAGAATTTATGATGAACAATTTCTTATTCCTAAAACAAGTTTAGAGAGAAGTGGGAGAGTTGTGTGTAATTTGCATGTAAGGAGAGCAATGAATAAAGTAGAGAACAATTCTCTTATAGAAAAGATGTGGAAAAACCGGTGGTATAAGGGCAAAATGCCAAAGGATGGCATCTTCCCTTTTGCTTTTTGTCTTCACAAGAAAATAGGATGTGTAAGCTAGTATGTATAGGTATGATTACATCTTATTTTATCTCATAAAATAAAACAACCACAATCCACCACAACTCCCTCCATTTCGGTCCACTTCACATAAAATGGACTACCATTTTATTTTGTCAATTTGTCATTTGTCACACAATATGTCACATGTAGTATGTTACATGTTATTAATTAATTTAATGCATATTTATCAAATAAATATCATTTTATAAATTAATTAAATCACATACAACAAATTGACTAGTGATACTTGATCACATAAATAAAATGGGTCATATAATTATAATTCACAACATCTTGTAATTATAATTAACCATTCATTCTTATCTCTATTGTTTCACAAACAATAATCAATTTTAGTAATTAAGTATTTCAATTACTAAAATAAATCTTATTTAATCCAATTACAATAAGATATAAATATTCTCTCTCACAAATGAATTGTTCAATTTTAAGGAATTGATTAACTTGTATCGTCATACAATTAATCAATTTGTCTATTAAGGGAATTGTCGTTTAGATATGACCTTAAGGGATCAACTGATCACCACCGTCAAACGACAGTAATGTCTAACTCTCGTTAGCTGATCATTACTGATAAATGTTGATCAGGTGACTATATAAATGAATCATCCCTTACGTATTCTTAATGAGATTTAAACATGTGATCACACTATTGTTGAGGACACATATTCCAACAATCTCCCACTTGTCCGAGACAAGTGTGCGTCACCAATTCTCTTGTCCTAATACAATCTCCCACTCAATGCAAGGTGTCTCGCAGGTCGTACTTGCATTTGATCATATCTTGAGTGGTTTCCTCGATCTGTAGTGTAACTGTCTGACCGGAATTATCTACCGTAGATACCTTCCGAGCGTGGCCACGCATTTTCAGTTCACTACTCCTCGAGTGGCCTTGAGATTTCAGACAACCCTGACAAGGGGTGGACAATTCCTATCGCACTATTCCCTTTGTTTAGCCACAATTCATCATAACCCAGAATATACTCATTTGACCTCATTTACGATAGTCGTAGAGCATAGATCAAAGTCAATCAGAAATTTGTGCCAACTTGGGCGAATAGTCTCTAGTCAAAAGAATTGACTCATAAGAATACTATAGCAGCTCTTGCCACGACCAGGCTTTATGAATTACCAGAACTCTATAAGCGGTCACTGTCCGACAGAGTGTCCCATACAGTCTGTCTATGTGATCGACTAGTCATCCCATATGACTCTATGGCACTTGAACTTTCAATCAATCGCATCACACTCTAGTCACTTCGAGACGTCACCTCCTTTAAGTAACCAGGGGCGTATACTATGTCAATCCAGTTCACTTTAATGGGGTTCAATTTGTCTCAACAACCCATTTGGATTTAACAAAGTAATAGATGAGTTTAATAAAACTCAAACGATAAATGTGATTATCATATATGAATAGTCAATACACTATTACTACTTCATATCTCATAATCTGTAGTGTACCTTTTACACTAGTTAAAATGCAATAAAAAGCTTGGCAAGTGGATATACCATATATCCAAACATTCCAACTTTATGAATTGCTATTTCCTTCTATTCAATATTATTTCTAATAACTTGAATTTATCTCTAAGTATATGTCTAGTCTTCTTACTAGACTTGGGCTCTTTAACTTGAAAGATGCTCCCACTGTTATCACATAACTTGTGATAAAGTCATTGGTAGAGGAATGTACTCTCATTCCCTACGTTGACCATTTTATCACAATTTACGTAGATTCTGTTTGTAGAATTTGCAATGGTCGAAACTAAAATATTTTTCTAGTCTCATACTCCCAATTCAATAAAAACAGCCTAGGATTTCAATAAATCCTTTTCGGTTTAGAAACTAAAGTTTGTGCAACCCTTCAACACATAACTTACTTTATCATCCAAACATATGAACGAATCCTTAATTCTTCTCAAGAATCTCAGAGATGTTCCTTTAGGCTTTCACAAGCCCCATCATGGGAATTAACTTGTTATTGACTTATTATGCTCTTAGTGACGAGAGGTGTCGTCGTGTCTCCCAATCAAACACATTTATATTCTCAACAAACAACTAGTTAGTGGTTAAGTCGAGGTCGATCCATGGGATGGTGTGCTTTGGGTTGTAAGTCTATCTATCTCAATTTATGCTAGTGTCACAATTGTTGGGGTTCGTAGTTGTGTTCTAGACTAATGCAAGCAATAAAGTAAAACAAGCAATAAAAGGAAGGATGTAAACAAATGACTAAAAGTGCTAGGATATCATGGGTTTATAGGGGATTCATGGGAGTTGATCATACAAACATGTTCTAAATTATATGCAAGCACTTATTGTTGTGATGGGATCGAGTTAGTGTATATCTTACAATCCCTAAGAAGGTTTGGGTCCCGGGGCCGAATCAATTAGATTGTACAACACCTACAATTCGACTTAATCCTTCCTATTCAGCTATATGCATGGTCTAATGAGGCTCGAGTTGGTTTATGTCTTACAAGCTTCATTGAAAAGATAAGTGATGGGTAAAAATGCAAGGATTCATAGGCTCGCATTTCATCAAACATAACATGTGCATAATTTGAAATCACAACAAGCAAGCAAATTAATTATAAAAATATATTAGATTAAGCATGAATCAATCCCCATGTTTGTTTTCCTTAATTCCCCATTAATCCTAGCTAAAAGATTACTCACTCATTATCATGGGAAACATCTCATTAATGGTGTCAATCATCACAACAAGTATAAACATGATAAGAGAATGAGGAAATAAACAATAAAGAGTGAAGAGTAAAGAGATTATACCAAACTTGAGATGAACAAATGGAAAGGAAAGAATAATAGAAGAAAACTTGATTGATTGATGAAGAGTTGTCAATCCTCCAATAATAACCCAATAATCTTCAATTACCCAATAATAATAAACTTGAACGATGATTAAGGAAAGATTAATATGTAATTTTGTGGAATGATTGAGATTAATCTATTCTAATCTACTCCTAATCTAATCTAAGAGGGTTTTGTATTATGGGAACCTCTCCCTCTTGATTATTACAAATGGAGTATATATAGTGGTGCATTACTAGGTTAAGTAAGGATAAATTAGTAAATAATAATGCTAAGTTTTAAAGTGGAGAAATGCAAGTCTTTCAAGGATATGAGCATATCGCGCTAGTGTCAACACCATCCGCTCGGATTAAGGAGGGAGACGCTCGGATTGTGAGGTGAGGATACGAGCATCTTTTGCACGGGACGCTCGGATCATGAGAGGGGGAGACAAGCGTCTTCTGCCTAAGTCGCTCGGATTGTTCCTCAAAGTGCTCCTTGCTTTACCTCCTTTTGCATTTCCTTATTCTTGTGTTGTTGGTCTTCGGTCTTGCCTCCTCTTTCATACTAGTCCATCCAATATCATCAACAAGATTACAAATATGCACGGGAGACGGGAATTTCGCCTAATTATCTTCCTTCCTACAAAACATACGAAATGCACTAGGAAAGCAAAATAGAAAGCATTTGACAGATAAAATGGCTATGGAATGTTATAATAGTATGCAAAATAGGCTCAATTAGGGGACTAAATGTGCGCAACTAAGAGTCACATCAAATATCCCCAAACCGAACCTTTACTCGTCCCGAGTAAAGAGGTGACTAGAACTAGACCTTTATTTAAACTATTCTAATAATATAGCCGATGTGAGACAATTAGCGGGTCTCACTCCGCCCCTTCAACTCATAACAAGACATCTATGAGGTAAGGTGCCTTCTTGCAAGGCAAGGTGGGGCTTGCCAAAATGGCGATCCATCCAAGCATTAAGCACACAAAACAAGTAATGGATGCATCTACAAAAGAATTGCCACTTTCCTCATCTAAGTGGCGGAAATCACCTAAGGGGGAAGCAATTTAAGGTTACACATTCCATCATAGATACGGTTTTTTCAAACTACTAAGCCTAGAAGGATACCAATAAATCACCTCCAAGTTGTGTCAAACTAGGGTACCTTTGTCCTCAATTCTTAAATGCTTTCCTTAAGAGTAGACTCCCTATGGTGTTAGAAATACTGGAGGATCGCGGAATTCCCCTTCTTGCCTAGACAAGAAGAAGGGTCGTCCCCTCTCTAACATGCACAAAAGTGGATTTGATGGATAAAGGGATCATTATATTTTCGAGTTTCATGTGGGAGTTTGCTTTTGTTGTTGTTTTTCCCCCCAATTTCTTATGGCATTTGATATTTGAGAACATTTTCTTTACCATTTCTTTTGATGTTTGGCATTTCAATACTTGACAACTTTCAACTTTTTGCATTTTCTTTTGAACATTTTCAAATTTACCCCATTTGGAGTGAGGGTGCTTATATTTGAAGCATAGGAGTTTTTATTTTTGTTTCCCCTCTTTTCTTTTGATGCAATTGCAAACTTTTTGACTTTTCATTTCATTGCTTGAACTCAAATTTTGAACAATTTTTGTGCCCATTCCCTTTTTGATGACAAAATGTGGTAGAACATGGATGATGGTTGCATGGTTTCAAGGGTCACCTTGGAATAAACGGTAGCCAAGGAGTTATCACACCACAAGGCACTATTGACTAGGCCTTAATCCATGGGTCAAAGGATACTAGCATGACACATCCTAAGGTGTTTTACAAGTATTCTAACAAGCAAAGTCTCATGAAGAAAAAGTATCTACAAGGGCCTATATACACTTGTCAAGTTTCCCAAATAGATGCTTTCACAAAATTTTTCCTAAATGCAATTATATTCCATGATGCAACTATCATTTATACAACTCTAATGCATATGCTTCTAGCAACTAGTATGCCAAATAATCTATATGCAATCCTATAATCACATTGCTTATACCGCATCAATCAAAATAAAGCCACATAGTCATTAACATAAAGAGGAAAAAGGATATTGGAAAGATCATACCATGCGGTCTTCTATATCCTCATGTCTCGGATGTGGCATAGTCGATCAATGTGAAAAAGGGTAGACAAACACAATATATACAAGACTACACTATAAAGGAAATGAACATGTTTTTGGGTTTTTCAATTTTTCAAATTTTTATGGATTTTATGCTTATGAAATGAAAAGACACGTTTTTGTATTTTTCAAAATTTTTCAATTTTTTTTTGTATTTTTGGAATATAAATTCCCATCCCCCACTTTATTTTGAACATTGTCCTCAATGTACATGTAGGAGTAGGAATGAAAAAGAAATACATGTTTTTGGATTTTTAAAGTTTTATGGAAATTGAAGTACAAATGCAATGATATGAATGAATGCATGCTTTAACTAAATGCAATTCTATATGACATATATGACAAATGAATGCAATCTAAGCTACACTAAATGATGCATGTTCTTCACCTATGATCAAACCTCCCCAAACTGATTTAAACACTATTACTAGTGTAAAAATGAATAGGTTTGGTCATTAGTGAATAAGAATTCTAGTCTATATGCTACTAACTATATGAATATATTACAATGAAAATTATACTATGTGAACTATACTATATGAATTATTCTAAGGTGAATGATATAATACAAATACAAGATAATTGAAAATGTAATACAACTATACATGAGATAAAGGAAGGGAAAAAGAATATCTTACACTTAGAGGTGGTGTGTTAGACACCTCTTACCATCTCACTCGTCATCACCATCATCATCGCGGTATCTATACCCGCTAGAACCTCCTTGGTCATACCCTCCTCCTTGGCCGTAGAACCCTCCACCTTGGCCGCCAAAGTTGCCGTCTTGGTTCCCTTGATTAGGGAACAATAAGTGCGGTTGAGCCCAAGATGGGCGAGGGCCTCTAGGGTCGATATACCCTTGTTGAGCCATTTGGTAGTATTGAGGATAAAGGGCCAAATTGTTATCAACCCTCCCATCGTGTACTCCAAGATCGACCCGTTGCAAAAGCTTCATCAAATCATTCATATTTGGAGCATTGGGGACTTGTGAGTTGAATGGCACATGAGGAGTGGGGTATGACGGAATGGGTACATAAGATGGTGGTGCATTACCTCTTACCAGCATCCCACGAGGTTGTTGAGGTTGGCGAGGTGCTTCTTCTCTTTGAGGTGGGTTGGGGTGGATCTCAATGTCGAGGAGGTAGCTCGGTGTAGGCGAATACCGACTCAACCTTGGTTCGGTAGGTGGCACATTCCACCCCGTGAGAACAATAGAAGAGCACCCCTTTGTAAACCACTCCACACTCCCGGTTTGGGTGTAGGTACACCACCGGTGGTGGTTGAAGATGGCCTCATCATCAATCAAGGTGCTCCCTTCGAGCTTTACATAAGTCCCATGAAGGTTAAACCCGGAGCAAAGGTCATTGTCAAACATTGTGACTAGGCCTCCCATCACGAAGGTCTTAATGTGGGAATTCCCTTGAGCAAAATCGAAGAACTTTGTGAGCATCTCAAGGGGAGTGTTGAAATTATAAGGCCTTGTCCCTTGAACATTCAAATATGACTCTAAGAAGGTCAAGTCAAGGAGAGTGCACCTATCTTGTTCATATCTCCCATTGATAATGCTGGCAATGAAGCGTTCGGTGATTCGAATCACTGGATGTTGAATTGCGAAGGTATAGCATTGTTTCAAGTGTATGAAGTCCCTCCCGGAGATAGCTCTCCAAATGCGGTCAACATTAAAGTCGGCGGGTTTGTCGGTGTTTTCCGTTGGCATAAGAAGACCAAAGATATTTGCAAATTGATCAAGGGTTAACCTATGGTCTCGATTCATAGTCAGAATTCCATGCATACAGTTCTCCGAGTATTTGTGACGATGCGGAGACTACACAAGAACTCTAGGGTAAGGCTAAGGTAGGTTTTCTCATGAGTATAGAATAGCTTTCCGAGTCCCATTCCATCAAAGAACATTTCAGTTTGATACCTTATACCTAGGACCTATAAAACATTGGTATAAATGAATTGAGTCGGTTCATAATGCTTACCTAGCAATGTGATGAATTTTTGGCGATGATCATTGGAAGTGAAGATCACTTCCGGGAAGTATTTGAGTTGCTCCACCCCTCCTATCATCACATTGTGATAGCCTCTTGCCTCTCCTTGGGCGGATGAAGAAGTACCCTTGGCGCTTCTTGGGTGCGGTCTCAACGAACTTCTTGCCTTTTCCCTTTAGGTTCATCATTTTTGGTCGAAAAGTTAGGGTTTTTGGGTTGATTTTGTGATGGGGGTTTTTGGGAGATGATGATGTGAGATTTAGGGTAGGTAAGATAAGGGAAATGAGGGAAGGTGGGGGTGTTTATAAAGAAAAAGGAGTGGAGGACGAGCGGATAAGGGTCGGACTCGGGCGGATTCCACGAGGTTTCCAGCTAAAATCAGGACGATCCGAGCGTCCCGTAGTGAAGACGAGCGTCTTCGAGGAGCAATCCGAGCATCTTGTTAGGAGGACGCGCGGATTCTGAGTCAGAGATCTTGGCACTTTTGAGACTGGCTGGATACGTGCGTCTCTTGCTTGAGACACGCGTCTTGCTAGGAATCCGAGCGGATTCTCTTCCAGCTAAAAACTATTTCCAAGTCCATGCTCAGGACGAGCGTCTCGGGTCTGATACGAGCGTCTTCCCTTTCGAGACGAGCGTCTTCCAATGAATCCGAGCGGATTCTTAGTCAGCGCTAATTAGTGTTCAGGACAAGGTTCAGGACGAGCGTCCTACCCTCGGGATGAGTGTCTTGTGCCGTCTTTCTTGATCCTTTCTTCAAAAATCGTTCCTTTGCACCCTTTTGTGATTCCTTCTTATCTTTTTCTGAAAATATGCTCAATAAATGGGTAAGAAACCCTCTCTCTCCACTCTCATATAAGGAAATGCGAAATTATATACAATATTATACAATGCAAAGATTATGGGAAGGAATATTTTACAAATGGTGGTTTGAGATAGGACTCCACCAAACTAGTTCAAATTGTCGGAATTCTTTGTCCATAGAGCTCAAGGCTCTCAAAAGAAGATCAAAGGCTTATGAACAAGCCCCAAATAAGCATAAGTATGGTTTGATTAACTTCAAAATAAAGCTTGGCCAAGGAGTTTTGTCATTCATTCTCTTTTTCACCTTCCTCTTGGCACTTGAGTATTTGCAATGCTTCAAACCAACAAGCCCATGATTCTTGTCAATGAAGTATGGCTCACTTTCGTCCGGAAACTTCCACTTGCCATCTTCCTCTTTCATTTTGGTGATGATGATAGCATTTTGATTACTCAATCCTTCCAAAGTAGAAGGAGAATTTTCACAACATTGATGATCGGGTTCTTTAGAAGTTGAAATTGTGGATGCCAAATTTCCACAAGTGGCTTCATTTGCAAGTTTGTTCTTGAGCTTTTCCACCAATAACCCTTTATATGACGATTTGACTTTTTAGAGGAGATCCACCATATCATCTCCAATAATCATAGGTTCCATGGTGGGTGTAAAATAGTCTTCATAGGCAATAGTGAAGGGGCATTCTTCTTATTCATGATAAGATATCTCAAATTTCTCAAGGATAGGCTCCTCAAGTAGAGTAATCTCATAAACTTCCTCTTCCTTATCCCATGAGTTCTTACAAAACATGATCTTGTCATCATGGCTATCTTCATAGGAATCATAAATGGGGGTTTCATCTTTCCTCAATAATCCTTCCTCCACCATCTCAATGTTCACATCAAAAGACACACCCTCATACTAAAAAAGGCTAAGAATATTTGGCTTACTCAACCTTGTGTCTTCTTCATCGGATACAACATTTTCATACTCACAAGAGCTCAAAGGGATTGGCTCTTCCCACTTCTTATTAAAGGTAAATCCTTCAAACTCGCATTCATGATCAATGTCTAAGGAATGGGGAGGAGTAGTTACTTGAGCTTCTTTTATTTGGGAAATTTGAATCTCCAATTCCTTACCTTGGGTAACAATGCCTTGAAGAACATTGTCCCTATTTTGGCTCTCCTCTATGTTGGAATATGTGTTCTCCGACAATAATGCGATCACAACTGTCGATCATGATGATCACATGTTTAAGTCTCATTTTAAGAATACATGTGGGAAGTAATTTTTTACAGTTAACTGGTCCACACATATCGGTAATGATTGGCTGACTAGAGTTTGACATTATTGTCGTGCGACGGTGGTGATCAGTTGATCCCCTTAGGTCATACTTAAAGGGTAACACTCTTAATTGATCATTTAATTGATCGTATGTCGATACGGGTTAATTAAATTACTTAAAATTGACGGACGATTTTGGAAGTAATATTTACGTGTCTCATTATAATTTGATTAAATAAGATACGGTCTAAGTAATAGAATTGTTTTATTACTTAGATGAAATTTTTGTTTACGGAAACAATTGAAACTGAATGAATAATTTATTATAAATACAAGATGTTGTGATTTATAATTGGTAAACCGTTTTGGTACAAGTAATTATGAATTACTAAGTCGATGTTGTACATGACGTATTTTCATTAATACGTTGATTTTTAATATGTTAAAAATACATGACAATTTTACATGACTAGAAACTTGTGACATGTGACAAATTGATAAATTGACAAAGATAAAATAAAACCCATTTTATCTTATATGGACCGAATTGAAGGGAGTATTAGGCTAAAAATTGTGTTGATTATTTTAAGTGGAAAGCATAATCATTAACCTAAGTGTTAGCCATGCAAACCTAGTTTCTTTTGTGAAGAGCAACTTGGTCATGCATTGGCCCTAGCCCCTTCCCCATACCCGGTTTCCCAACCATGCAAGCAAAGGGTTTTTACCCTTTATAATCTCTATAATGCACATATATCCTAACTAGTTGTGCATTATTATTATTCATTCAAAAATGAACTTATAGAAGTTTAGAAAGAGAAATAAAAACTCCAAAATTCATCCCCTCTTGCCCGAAAATTTCAAGAGGACAAAACAATATTTTGGGTCAATTTTTATTAGATTAATATTGTTCTAGTATTAATAATATTAATTTTTAAGAGGTTATCTTGGGTATACATCTTTGGGAGAGATTCTACACTTGAATCTTTTTTTCTTCCATATAAGGAGAGCTCAAGAACAAGTAAGAAGGAGATCTTACTTGTGCCCAAAATCCGAAACTTTCATAGTAAGAATGACGATTTCTTCTCTATATTTATTTATGTTTGCATGCATAAGATCACAATTTATTTTATGACTAAATAGATTATCACATATATGAATATGTTGAGTATAATGAGATGTAGATTTCAAACAAGCGGTATCAAGAGCCTTAGGTTGTTTGCATGCAAATCGGTTATTGTTTTTCCGAGTTTTACGATTAACAAATAAAACTTATAAATTTGTGTTTATTATGATATATCACGAAATTAATTATGCATGTTAAAGTTTCTGGTCCTAAAATGTTTTTAGGATATTTTGGTTTATTTATGGATTTTATTGTTCATTTTTATTAATAATGGCATTAAAAATGTGATTTTTATGATTAAAATGTCATTTTTGGACTAAAAATAGCTAAACTTTGTTTTTTTCCAGTGGTTTTTGGATATGTTTTCATATATATTATATACTAATGGCCTGTAAATTGTCATAATAATATGAGTTGTTATGCTTGAAATATGGTTTTTTCAAGTTAAAATCGTATTTAAATTGATAAATAGGTTAATATGAGATATATTTCGAATCTGGTCATAGAAATTTAGTATGTTGTCACATGCAATTTTATAAGATGTGTGTAAAATATTTGGCTATAATGAAGTCTTAATGCATGATTTATGAATTTTTGATGAAAAATCACATAAATAGAGACTTTAATTAGTAAAAATTGCTAAAACATACTTCATGACTAGGTAAAAACTTCACATATTGCATATTATCACATTTTTAATATCTAAGAGTGAAAAGTTAATAAAAATAATTTTTCTCATATTTTTATGGTAGTAATTGATAAATTCGATAAACCGCAACATTGTTTTCCTCGATAAATTTTCGAAATTTTTAACCTAAGTTTTTGAATATTATGAGTGTCATGGTATTTTTTCAGAATATTCATGAGTTTAAATTTCAAATTTCAAATTTATTTGAAATTTTATAATTTAATTTGAAGTTTATGACCTAATTTTGTATTTTAAGCCCAATTATGAACAATATTAAGAAATATAAGTTAATTATTGTCAATATGTTAGTGGAGACTAATTTTGAGTCCTAAGTTGCTTAGGGTAATTAACTTGTACATAAATATGAATTTATGTAATTATTGTGATTTTAAAAGGTTAAATCACGCAAATCCGTAAAAACCGTTTAATATACGATATTGGCTCCTTAAAGGCGATTTAGCATAAAATTGGGCATGTTCATACATATTATAATGCTGCATTTTATTTATGATTGTCATATTTTAATTTTATGTAATTTTTGAATTATGTAATTTTACTTAGTATGGCCTTAGTTTTAATTGGTATTACCCGAAATGTATGAGAATATCGATTCGGTTGTAATTTATTGTGATATCGTATCACCGTTTTGTAATTTAATAGATTTATTTTTATTTTTAATTACAAATGTATAATAGGAAATTATGTAATTTATTATGTAATTTATTTATTCCGGAGTTCCTTGAAGACGGAGTCACTCGAGAACGCGATCCATTAAAGAAAGTGTTGCCTTGAAATGCGTGCCAAGATCGAAGTTCAAGGGACCAAAGGAGTTGGTTTCCGAATTTGTAATAGTTTATTAGATTTACTATTTTAGGAAGGCCATACTAGGATTTATTTTTATGTTTTGCATTTTATTTATATGTTGCATGCATCACTAATTCGCCATAACTAAAACATGCATTATCATTAAATCGAGTTTATCGACCGTGTCAATTAGAATTATCGTAGTTCACCGCTTTAGTTCACTTAAAACGTGATAGATAATAAATTGACATGACCTCTCACTAAAAATAAACAATTGAGACTTAGCCTTACCAAGAAGTAGAAACCATGAAAACCTATTTCGTGAGGGAGTGCACTCGGCTTTACCTGGGTACAAACCTTGTTACGTAGGGGAAGTGGGTGATAAATGTCTACCCACCGAATTTATAAATATGAGGGTTGTTTTCGGCTTTACCGATGCCCAAGTTGATGTAAATTTGGATCATGGACACATTTATTCGAAATTTGGGTTGAACTCAACGAAAGTATTCTCGACGGTTGCCGGATGTGTTTCGGGCTAAAGATAAATATTAATGTAATTTTATCAACCAAGAGTTCTAAAAGTAGAATCGATTAAAGTGTTAATCCACCGAGTTATATTGATAAGGGTTGTATTCGGCTTTACCGATGCCTAAGTTAATATGAATTTGGGTCTTGGAATCATTTATCAAAGTTGGGTAGAGGTCACTAGATAAATGCAATAAAACTTGTTTAAATTAAATTTTACGAGTGTTATTATTATTTTGAAAACGACAAATGTTTATTCCTTCTATTTTCGTTTTGTAGATCACTTTTATTTCTCATAACAAATGGCCGCACCAAACACCAACGCCACACCTCTCACTAATGCTTCATGGCTACGATCCTTCATGGATCGTTGTAAACTTGAAAAGAATGGGTCAAATTTCTCCGATTGGGTTGCCCAACTCAAATTAGCCGCCCAAGGTGACGACAAGCTTCGTTACCTCACCGAGGCCTCTCCACCCGAACCTAATGCTAGGTCGAGTGCCGCCACTAGGGAAGCATATAAGGCTTACCACAAAGAGTCCGCCGCAATGAAAAATGTGTTGATTTTTGCGATGGAGTCGGATCTCCAAAGGAGAGCCTTTAAAATGGGCACCGCTAATGAAATCTATTCCAAGCTTGTGACAATGTTTTCACAAACTCCGAGGATCGTCCAATATGAGGCGGCCTCGGCATTCTTTGATCTCGATTTCAAGGAGGGCCAAAAGATTAGCCCCCACGTGCTCAAATTATTGGAGCTAGTCGAGACTTTGAAGATTCAAAAGGTTAAAATCCCCAAAGAACTCATTGTAGATAGGATTCTACACTCCTTATCCAAAGTCAAAGCATATGTTCAATTTCGGGTGAATTTTAACATGCAAGACAAGGACGTGTCTCTTGAAGAGTTGCACAAGTTACTTGTGCAAGCCGAAAGAGACATGGGGTTAAATGTTAACCCACCTAAGGATGTGCTTAACATAAGCACCAAGAGTAAGGGGAAGTTCAAGAAGAATGGGAAAAAGGGTAAGAGGCAAGCTCCCATGTCCACCAAGGCTAAGACTTTTGAAGCTAGCACTTCCAAAACCAAGAAGGGTCCTCTTGATAAATGCCATTATTGTAATGGCGTTGGACATTGGAAGAGGAATTGTTCCAAGTATCTTGGTGACATCAAAGCTGGAAAAATCACTCCAGTAGGTAAATGACTATCCTTTCTTTTATGTTTCTAATTCAACTATGGTATTTTGATACAAAGTTGTGATAATGTATCCCCTTTTTATTGTAAATAGGGCCTCCTCCAAGCAAAGACAAGGGAAAGGAAAAGCAAGCTTGAGAAATCATCAAGGAGCTAGGAGTAGCTTCCAATGAAGCTTGGCTTTTTATTATTGTCTTATTTAAGTTATGTTTCGGATTTTTAGAACTATTTTGATTTCCATGTTCGACATGGAAATGGTTGATCCTTTCTAAACAATTGTTGTATTTTGGATTTTGGTGGCTTGGTTTGCAACCCAAGTCACCCCTTTTATCGTATTTCCTTGTTCTAAAAATTCGTCTTTATATGCTTGCACATAGAAACATATGATCATCTACTTAAAGTGATCTAATAGACAACTATAATGATGGGATTCCTTATATGTCCACAAGCTTAAGGCTTGTGTATGATCAATTATAAAGTGATGTTGAGTTGATGAACTCTCCTAAAGGAATGTCAATCACCAAGTACACTCTTCAAATCTAAAACTATTAGTCAATCCATGAGATACTCCTCCTTGTACTTCAAAATCATTATTTGTGTCTCATAAACTATCTTTGAATATCTAGTGTATTTATTACAACGATAGAGTGGGAGCAAAATAAAGACACAAAGAATACAAAGATAATTTGTATACTTGAGTAAATGAGATCTACGAAAGAAAGAATGATTGAATACAAAGATAATTTGTATACTTGAGTGAATGAGATCTACGAAAGAAAGAATGATTTGTATACCTATATAAGAGTATACACGAATAGATGAGATCTATGGTCTCGAATAGATGAGATCTACATGACAAAAGAGACCAAGTGAAGTAATCAAAAGAATATGTTCTTAAGATAACTACACGAGGAGACCAAAAGAAAGTTTGGAAGAAAATGACTAATGAAAAGTCTTAACAAGAGATTTGGCTAGTTTATAAACAACATTTGACCAAGAGTTTCAATATTGATATTTACTTAAGAGCCTAAATGAAACAAAGTTGCATCCTTGAAAATAAATGAGATTTATGACTAAAAGTTGCAGAGAAAGATATGCCGATATCTAAAAGAGCTAAGTTAATTGTTAACCACGCTAGTGTCATTACTTAACCTCATTATGAAAATGAAATGGTTAAACCTCCTTCCGGAAAAGGGTATTTTGAGAAGTACGTGTATTAAATGAAATTCACATTTAAATAATGACATTGCTACGCATCATTATAAAATGAATAAGTTAGAGATCAAAATCTCTTTCCATAAGTTTAAGACTGAAACCTTTTCAAAATAGGTATTTTGAAAGGATATGCTAGGAACATATATGGTTTTAATCTTAATAACTTGGCAAAGCAAAATGTATTTCAATTCTTGAAATGTTTCGATTGAGTAGTCTATTGCGAAACATGTGGAATTGAGTGGGAGTTTGAAATTATCATGTGAAGACATGAAATTTAGTGGGAGCAATCATCTTGTAAAATTTATAACTCATTACTCATTGAGAATGACGAGCTAGTACTATCTTTCACAAAGATATGTTTGAGTTTTCAATTCTAGATGAAAATGGACTATGATGAATCCAATTACATCATGGGATGTTGGATAGGTATTGAGATATACACATCAAATCAACGAGAAACGTAGGTTATTCATATCTATGAAAATGGAATTACCATAAGCAGTCATGGTCATTCATTGAACCTAAAAACGGTTGATCACATCATTAAAATTATTAATGTTTTCGCCATTAGAATAATCATGCACATGTCCAATAATGAATCATATGCTTAAGAGCATGATGAGTCATTGGCAAGCAATAGAAGAATCGCCATGAACTCTCGAGGAGAACTAATGAACTATTCTAGTGTTTGACAGAACACTCTGTTATGTGACAAGAAGTTGCACATATTGAAATTCGAGAAACACGTAAGGATTTATGAAAATCCTAAGCCATTCAAGCTAAAAATAGAAATAAGAAGTTTGAAAAGATACTTGTTTTAGTAAGAAGTTACTCAAAACTAATATTTTCTAATATGCTAGGACTTATGAGAAGTGCTAGGCTAATCATCTTGACAATTGTTGCAAGACCCTACAAAACGTATACTTAGTGCATTGCGAGTTGGTAGAACACTTGACCGGTGCAAGTTATATCATCCACCATAATTGTTGGTTATGTGATAAACAACAAGTAAGTTCTTTCAAGATAAAGAATCTAAACCTAGGTTGGGAACCTAGATATGTACTTGGTAAGGTTCATGCTATGAGAGATAACATGAATATAAAGGATAGTGCAATACAAGAAGTATGAACACATGGACACATGGTATGTTAAACTTCTATTGCAATCTGTGACACCCTCACATATCGCGGAAAAGTAAACACGTAATTTTAGAATAAAACTGCATGGATATGTTTGTAATAGGTTCAATTGGGTAAAAACCTGTAATTTTTAAAACCTGAACCTGTTATAAAGATATCCAAATTGGAAGGTGTCAAACATACAAGGTCTAACTAGAAGTGTCATAACATAACCATCGCTAAAGTCGCGAATAGCAAATTATAAAACCAAATGTAAAGAGGGAGACATATGTCCCTAAAATGTATGTGACATAAAAAGTGTTTAAGGGTCACAATAAAATAAAGCCAATCTAGGTTCCAAGGTTACTTTGCTCGCTAGCTCGTCCATGTACCCCATATATGCATCACCTACCTGTCATTCGCATTTTATACAAATACGAAAGCCACAGTCAGTGGGGAGTAACTCCGAGTTCTCCCAGCCACGAAATGTCATAATTAATATAACATGTAAACATAAGAATATGAATATGAATAACACATAGCCTTAGCATATAGATGCTAGACAATCGTGCTTATCATGTGAACGACAATATAACAACACATAGTCCTAGCATGTGAATACTAGACCGACTCATACTACACTATCATGTGAATCACATAACATCCAGGAATCCAAACTCTATCAACCATAGCCGGCTTGCATCTCACCTTCTATGATTCATAGAATCATCAAACAAGAAAGGGCAATATATCAAAGACAGGCATAAGTTCTTAGTCCCGTCAATAGTCACTCAGAACTCGAGTCTATACCACGAGGTAGGGAAGGTAATCGAACCGGTATCTTGGCTCGAGGTTCTATCAAAACATGGCCAAGATACAACACAACCCTAGCCTAAAATCTTGAGACCTAGACATGCGGATACACACCACCGCACCCAAGACCCACAATTTTTCTAAAACAAAGTGAGTACCCTAAGGAGTCCACCAAAGGGTTGGCTAATACTTAAGCTGACCACTTACTCTCAAAATAAGTAACGAGGTCATGCCCCAACTTGGATATAAACCCACCAAGTCAGGAACACAGAGGCTATTAAGCAGTGAACATACACTCGTCAAAGACTATAATGACCTATCTATGATGAAGGCCGAAATACTCACCTAGGACCTAGTCCCAGCTAGTCCCAGCTTGAATACTTTAGCCCACACCACACAAGACAAGTAGAATACCCAATTAACCATAAGAGGGGCAAAGAGTCCAACTTACCAACATAAATGCTAACATTCTATCATGTGAAAGGCTATATAAATGTCTATCAGCAGACAATCCAACCATATCCTCAATCAATGTCATCAATAACCAAATTATAGCTAACCATCAATATCATAGTCCATGAGAATAAACGACAATGGCTAAAGGCAAACAAGACTCAAGCATAAGGCATCCAAAGCATCCAACAACCAACATGTGAAATGATAATTACAAATATCAAGGCATAACATAAAACCTCCAATAACAACCAATCTTACCTCAAAGACAAACCCTCGACCCGAGTCCCGCGACGGGTCATCGGTCAAATCGAGGCTGACTGGTTTAAACCTAGTTTGACCAAACTCGTTCGGTCAATCTGGCCCAGCTCAGAGTCTTGGCCTACTTTGGCCCAAATTACAAATTTTATCGCAATATTATTCTCATGCTATTTCCAATTTCTATCATGTGAAAAACGAAAGTAAAACATTATCAATCACCTAAACACTTATCAAACAACAAACACAACATCAACTACTAATGTGACATTAATTCGTCGAGTAACTCGGAATAGTTACCTTACGCTAGCAAAGAGACAAGTAATAACTTGAGAAAGCTTCTAAAACCCAAAATTACTCTTCATCTTCAACCACATATGAGCCACCTAAAATAATTATGTGAAAGGACGATATTAACGAATTATCTTTATATAAAGTATGAGACGGAAATTAATTTAATTATATTTTAAATAAACCAAACTAGCGTCAAAACAATTTATGGACACGGCTCAAAAGTTATTATGACAACCTCAAACTCGGCCTAACCACCAACTACACATGGCCTCAAACTCGTGACTTAGCTAGGCCACGGCCAGGCCACAGCTAGGCCACTGGGAGTCCGACACGACCACCACCCGACTACCCATAGTCACCCTTCACCCTACTTCATAACCTGGCCCAAAAATCAGTCTAAAACAGAACCCAAAAGATGCCTAAGTTCGACCCCAACTCCAGTCCTCAAATGCAAAGTGAAAACCCACGATGACAGCTTTCGTCCCTGCCCAAAACAGAGTACCAATCGTCCCCTTAAGACTCCATTCTCGCGCCTAAAAACAGTCCTAGCTGAGCCAACTAAGTCAGCATTTAAAACGGTTTTAGAGCGGAAATCCACAAGTATAAAGCAACTCAAAAACAGACCCTAAAGACTACAAAAATCGCCCCATCACAGAGTCCAAATTAGTCCAAAACAATCCCTACATGTCAGTATACACCGTCTCAACTATAAAACACACCAATTATCACCCAAAACAATCCATACATGTCAGCTTACACCGTCTTAAATATACCACTTACTAGCTAGCATTCCAAATGATCCCTAGAGGTCAGTATACACCGTCTTAATCATCTCCACATATCAGTATACACCGTCTCAACTATACAACTGACTAATTAACATCCATAAGGATCCCTATATATAATTATACACCGTCTCAATTATAAAACAGACTAATCAGCATTCGAAATAAACATATTTTACAAGTAATATTGAGTAACCTATCATTGTTACCTTTTTCCGATTGAACTAATCATTTATGACTAACAAATCTTCTACTGCACCGTCTATCTCAAAGACCTACAACCGTCTTATAATAAATAAAGCTGAAAATATAAATTGGGTTTGTAAAAATACGTAACGAAAATGAATTTTACTTACAACGGATTGACAGGAACGATGGGAGTAGCAATATGGAACGAAAATCATTGATAACGGATGACAAACGGAGTGGCAGGATCAATTTAAAATCAAAAAAAAATCAAAACAGAACGAAAAGAAGAAAAAGGAAGGGAGAAGAAAGAATGATGCGTGAGAAATGAGGGAGCAGCTTGCCTGCCTGCTATTTATTATACGTACGTTTCTTCATCGTTAAGAAACTTCGATAGTTATTAAAACCGTTTTGAGTTAAATTTAACCGGTTTAAGTAAAAGTTTCAAATAATAAAAAGAATCATTTATAAATAAATTTAATGAGTGAAAATAAAATAAACTCAGCTAGTTAACGTAAATAATACAATATCAGCTTGAATCGGAATTATTAGCGATTTTTACAAAACTAACGGATATTAATAAAAATTGCTAATTTAGTGAAATAAGCTCAAAATAGCTAATTGGACGGTTTTGTTCCCAAAATCCATCTCGGGTTCACTTAAAACAACTTTCATAAGGACTCGTAAAGAAACGGAAATTATTAAATAAATAAACTCGAACTAATTTCAATAAACTCGAACTAACTTTAAATAAAATTATTAATGATTATTAAAATTAACGTATCGAATTATGATGAAATTAATTAATTAGCTAAGCATATATATATAAATCGTTAAATGATGTAATTAAATTCAAAATAGCAATTAAAAGAATTTTATCCAACTTAATAAAATACGGGGTGTTACAATCACCCCATCTTTTAAAAAGTTTCGTCCTCGAAACTTGAAAGTATAAATGAAAGGTTATAAAAAATAAAACTGAAATTGGAATCGGTAACCAAAACATTTAAAAGGTCACTTATCGTAAGAATCAAAATTCTTTCAAAAGTTTCAAATAAAATTTTCCGACGTAACCGATTCTCATCAAAGGAACGGAAGTGCTCTCGTTGCGCATTCAAGAACATCACATTCCAAATCCAAGATAAGGTCAAAGGCAAATCATTTGTATAAATCGAAAATCAAAATACTTTCGAAAACATTAATGAAGAGTTTTCAAAAGTATAAGTCTCATTCATGGAACGAAATTGCTCTTGTTGTGCACACAAGAACGCTAACCTTCCAAGTCAAAGACAAATTTAAAACCGAAAATCACTCGTCGACAAGAGTAGAACAAGTTATTAAACGTTTCTAATAACGAGTTCTAACATCCGATCAACGTTAAAATCAAAAGAAAAGGTAATCTACTCAAATTTTCTTTTGCAAAAAGCCAAAATAGAAATAAAGGTTTCACTTTTAAACCCAATTGGGGGTCAAATCCCTGAAAGTGTAACATTAAACTTTGACAAAGAAGTCATAAATAGATCAAAGTTAACAGAAATTGGACAAAACTTACCGAAATCTCGGGTCTAGTAATTAAAATTACGATAAATGAGTTTATATTCAAGGAAGGAATAGGGAACTAAATCAAATTTTTATTTTCAGATCTTTTAAAAATAGGTTAAGTTTGCAGAAGTGACATAAACTTTTAAGAATGAATCGAAACTGGTAGCTTGAAAGTTTAGAAGTTGTACAAAAAGGAAAGTAACTTAGATAGCATAGAAACAAAGTATGTTAAGAGAGCTCAAACTTAAGCAACAAGAGAGCTATAATGAATTTCATAGGGTAGAAATTGAAGTCAAAATTACAAGGATGTCAAAGATAGAGTTTCACAAGATACGAGTGTCAAATTTAAAGGAGGAGCAAGATGAAGCGAGAAAAAGAGGTATGAACGGTAACGCTTATGATCAAGGAGAAAGGAAAATTAGACAACAAGAAAACTTAAGCAACATGTCAGGGTGTGAGACTAAAAGAGTCGAATCATAAAGATAACTAGTTAACAACCAGTAAGAGATATTAGAATTAGGGAGGTATTCAAGACAAGGAAATAACGAGTAAACTTCTATACTTAAGAATCAAATCCAACCAAGGTATGAACGAAAGGGAGGAAAACGATTAAAGGTATGAAAGAGGATTTTAAGGCTTAATCCATACGCTTCCTAAAACTTAAGGTTCTCTCTAACAAGGTCACGTCTATTAGGGTATTGTACCTTCATAACAAAACGACCAAATCCCAAAACAAGGGTCAAGGTAAAATAAACGCTCGTTTAAGGGGTGGTAAATCGGTTAGATACTTCTTCCACCTATCTTATCACATATTAGGATTTCCCTAAAGCAAATATACCACTCAAGTATAAAAGCATCTCTTTATCTCAAGCACTCGACACAACCTTAATGTTTTAAAAACCAAAGAATGAATTGACAAAGACTTCTCAACAAAGTTCTCAAGGAACAACTAACACCAAATCACATTCCCAAACTATACGGGATTGTTAACATCTAAAAATGGGTTTTCTTCCAAATTCATATTCTAAACTTATCTCATGTTTACTCCTAAGGTAACAACGCTCAACCTACTAACCTTTCAAATCCCAAACAAAAACAACAAAGCTAAGTTCTATAACTTTAGTAACATAGGCAACTCATTCCTAACACAAAGAATCCACCAATCGATTATACTCGCTTTGTCAAGGAACTAGGTATAAGAATCATTAAGTATGTCTCATCACATTACCTAAGTCTTTCTAACCTCACGACTTCTCAAAGCCAGGGTTAAGGGTCAGACACAAACAATCTCCTCAAAAGTCGAATTTTCCAACCCAGGTCAACATTCCTCACAAGAAAGAGTACTATCTAATGGCGTTAAGGGAGGATAAGCAAAGAACAAAGGACAAGTTAGGAGTACAAGCGTAGCTTTTAAAGTAAAACAGAAGGGAGTTTAGAAGGAGGATAAGCACCAAGAGATTAAGAATAAGACGAGATACAAAAAGAACGAGAAACATCTTCAAGGAAGTAGAAGCATTCTTCAAAGGTTGAACAAATCTTCAATCCTTAGCAATCGGCACTAAATCTTGATCTTCGTAAAATATAAGTGTCCTTTCAATGGAACGGAGATACTCTTGGCGATCACTCAAGAACATCAATATTCCAATTCAAAGACATAAAAATACATTTTTACACCAACAAATGATAAAACTAATTATCAGACGTCTCCAATAACAAGCTTTAACACTAATTGACGTTAAAACCAGTGAAAAACATTAAAATATTTTCAAAACCTTTAGTTCAAAAATTTTTTATAAGAAGGGTAATAACTCCATTAGCTATAGATAAGCTCACGGTCATTGATCCAAGAACGCAACAATTATTAAATGACAATCAACAAACAGGTTAGTACCTAACAAAGAGCAAACACAAAGAGACTACAACATAAGGTCCTAAGTCTACCCATCTTACCCATCTCTCGAGTTTATTATTTCAAGGTCAAGTTATTTATATTGGGGTGCACAAACGTGCGTCGGGAGCAAATATGCTCTGATACCAACTTTGACACCCTCACATATCGCGGAAAAGTAAACACGTAATTTTAGAATAAAACTGCATGGATATGTTTGTAATAGGTTCAATTGGGTAAAAACCTGTAATTTTTAAAACCTGAACCTGTTATAAAGATATCCAAATTGGAAGGTGTCAAACATACAAGGTCTAACTAGAAGTGTCATAACATAACCATCGCTAAAGTCGCGAATAGCAAATTATACAACCAAATGTAAAGAGGGAGACATATGTCCCTAAAATGTATGTGACATAAAAAGTGTTTAAGGGTCACAATAAAATAAAGCCAATCTAGGTTCCAAGGTTACTTTGCTCGCTAGCTCGTCCATGTACCCCATATATGCATCACCTACCTGTCATTCGCATTTTATACAAATACGAAAGCCACAGTCAGTGGGGAGTAACTCCGAGTTCTCCCAGCCACGAAATGTCATAATTAATATAACATGTAAACATAAGAATATGAATATGAATAACACATAGCCTTAGCATATAGATGCTAGACAATCGTGCTTATCATGTGAACGACAATATAACAACACATAGTCCTAGCATGTGAATACTAGACCGACTCATACTACACTATCATGTGAATCACATAACATCCAGGAATCCAAACTCTATCAACCATAGCCGGCTTGCATCTCACCTTCTATGATTCATAGAATCATCAAACAAGAAAGGGCAATATATCAAAGACAGGCATAAGTTCTTAGTCCCGTCAATAGTCACTCAGAACTCGAGTCTATACCACGAGGTAGGGAAGGTAATCGAACCGGTATCTTGGCTCGAGGTTCTATCAAAACATGGCCAAGACACAACACAACCCTAGCCTAAAATCATGAGACCTAGACATGCGGATACACACCACCGCACCCAAGACCCACAATTTTTCTAAAACAAAGTGAGTACCCTAAGGAGTCCACCAAAGGGTTGGCTAGTACTTAAGCTGACCACTTACTCTCAAAATAAGTAACGAGGTCATGCCCCAACTTGGATATAAACCCACCAAGTCAGAACACAAAGGCTATTGAGCAGTGAACATACACTCGTCAAAGACTATAATGACCTATCTATGATGAAGGCCGAAATACTCACCTAGGACCTAGTCCCAGCTAGTCCCAGCTTGAATACTTTAGCCCACACCACACAAGACAAGTAGAATACCCAATTAACCATAAGAGGGGCAAAGAGTCCAACTTACCAACATAAATGCTAACATTCTATCATGTGAAAGGCTATATAAATGTCTATTCAGCAGACAATCCAACCATATCCTCAATCAATGTCATCAATAACCAAATTATAGCTAACCATCAATATCATAGTCCATGAGAATAATCTACAATGGCTAAAGGCAAACAAGACTCAAGCATAAGGCATCCAAAGCATCCAACAACCAACATGTGAAATGATAATTACAAATATCAAGGCATAACATAAAACCTCCAATAACAACCAATCTTACCTCAAAGACAAACCCTCGACCCGAGTCCCGCGACGGGTCATCGGTCAAATCGAGGTGATCTGGTTTAAACCTAGTTTGACCAAACTCGTTCGGTCAACGGCCCACTCGTAGTCTTGGCCTACTTTGGCCCAAATTACAAATTTTATCGCAATATTATTCTCATGCTATTTCCAATTTCTATCATGTAAAAAACGAAAGTAAAACATTATCAATCACCTAAACACTTATCAAACAACAAACACAACATCAACTACTAATGTGACATTAATTCGTCGAGTAACTCGGAATAGTTACCTTACGCTAGCAAAGAGACAAGTAATAACTTGAGAAAGCTTCTAAAACCCAAAATTACTCTTCATCTTCAACCACATATGAGCCACCTAAAATAATTATGTGAAAGGACGATATTAACGAATTATCTTTATATAAAGTATGAGACGGAAATTAATTTAATTATATTTTAAATAAACCAAACTAGCGTCAAAACAATTTATGGACACGGCTCAAAAGTTATTATGACAACCTCAAACTCGGCCTAACCACCAACTACACATGGCCTCAAACTCGTGACTTAGCTAGGCCACGGCCGGCCACGCCTAGGCCATTGGGAGTCCGACACGACCACCACCCGACTACCCATAGCCACCCTTCACCCTACTTCATAACCTCGACCCAAAAATCACCCAAAAGAACCCAAAAGATGCCTAAGTTCGACCCCAACTCCAGTCCTCAAATGCAAAGTGAAAACCCACGATGACGGCTCTCGTCCCCGCCCAAAAACAGTACCAATCGTCCCCTTAAGACTCCATTCTCGCGCCTAAAAACAGTCCTAGCTGAGCCAACTAAGTCAGCATTTAAAACGGTTTTAGAGCGGAAATCCACAAGTATAAAGCAACTCAAAAACAGACCGTAAAGACTACAAAAATCGCCCCAACACAGAGTCCAAATTAGTCCAAAACAATCCCTACATGTCAGTATACACCGTCTCAACTATAAAACACACCAATTATCACCCAAAACAATCCATACATGTCAACATACACCGTCTTAAATATACCACTTACTAGCTAGCATCCCAAATGATCCCTAGAGGTCAAGATACACCGTCTTAATCATCTCCACATATCAAGTATACACCGTCTCAACTATACAATCGACTAATTAACATCCATAAGGATCCCTATATATAATTATACACCGTCTCAATTATAAAAAGACTAACCAAAGATTCGAAATAAACATATTTTACAAGTAATATTGAGTAACCTATCATTGTTACCTTTTTCCGATTGAACTAATCATTTATGACTAACAAATCTTCTACCTGGACCTCTATCTCAAAGACCTACAACCGTCTTATAATAAATAAAGTGAAAATATAAATTGGGTTTGTAAAAATACGTAACGAAAATGAATTTTACTTACAACGGATTGACAGGAACGATGGGAGCAGCAATATGGAACGAAAATCATTGATAACGGATGACAAACGGAGTGGCAGGATCAATTTAAAATAAAAAAAAATCAAAACAGAACGAAAAGAAGAAAAAGGAAGGGAGAAGAAAGAATCTTTGCGTGAGAAATGAGGGAGCAACTGCACACTTTTTGCTATTTATTATACGTACGTTTCTTCATCGTTAAGAAACTTCGATAGTTATTAAAACCGTTTTGAGTTAAATTTAACCGGTTTAAGTAAAAGTTTGATAATAAAACGGAATCAATAATAAATAAATTTAATGAGTGAAAATAAAATAAACTCAGCTAGTTAACGTAAATAATACAATATCAGCTTGAATCGGAATTATTAGCGATTTTTACAAAACTAACGGATATTAATAAAAATTGCTAATTTAGTGAAATAAGCTCAAAATAGCTAATTGGACGGTTTTGTTCCCAAAATCCATCTCGGGTTCACTTAAAACAACTTTCATAAGGACTCGTAAAGAAACGGAAATTATTAAATAAATAAACTCGAACTAATTTCAATAAACTCGAACTAACTTTAAATAAACTTATTAATGATTATTAAAATTAACGTATCGAATTATGATGAAATTAATTAATTAGCTAAGCATATATATATAAATCGTTAAATGATGTAATTAAATTCAAAATAGCAATTAAAAGAATTTTATCCAACTTAATAAAATACGGGGTGTTACACAATCGACTAGTGTTTACACACTTACGATATACATCACAAGGCTGTAATATGGTATTGACAACCCGAATGTGATGTCGACATTCGTCGTTTGAGTTATTATTAACTCACCTTATACTTTGTTACATCCAAACGGGTTGTAGAGACATTGAACCCCGTTAAAGTGAACACGGATTAACATTGTATTCGCCCATAGTCACTTACATGAGGTGACGTCTCGAAGTGACTAGAGTGTGATGCGATTGATGGCAACTTCAAGTGCCATGGAGTCATGTGAGATGACTAGTCGATCACATAGGCAGACTGTTAGGAACACTTTGTCGGGCTAATGACCGCTTATAGAGTTCTGGCAAATTTATATAGCTTTATCGTGGCGAGAGCTACTATAGTATTCTAATGAGTCGATTCTTTTGACTAAAGACTATTCGCCTAAGGTGGTACAGTTACAGATTAACTTTGATTTATGTTACTACGACCTTCGTAAATGGGGTCAAATGGGCATATTTTGGGTTATGATAGCTGTGGCTAGTCGAAGGGAATAAGTGCGATAGGAATTGTCCACCCCTTGTCAGGGTTATAACAATATCTCAGGGCCACTCGAGGAGTAATGAACTGGAAATGCGTGGCCACGCTCGGAAGGTATCTATGGTAGATAATTCCGGTCAATCAGTTATTCTCCAGATCGAGGAAACCACTCTCGATATGATCACTTGCAAGTACGACCTGAAAGACACCTTGCATTGAGTGGGAGATAGTAATAGGACAAGAGAATTGGTGACGCACACTTGTCGAGGACAAGTGGGAGATTGTTGGAATATGTGTCCTCCGACAATAATGCGATCACAATGATCATGATGATCACATGTTTAAGTCTCATTTTAAGAATACATGTGGGAAGTAATTTTTACAGTCAACTGGTCCACACATATCGGTAATGATTGGTCGACTAGAGTTTGACATTTGTCGTCGTGTGACGGTGGTGATCAGTTGATCCCCTTAGGTCATACCTAAAGGGTAACACTCTTAATCGATCATTTAATTGATCGTATGTCGATACGGGTTAATTAAATTACTTAAAATTGACGGACGATTTTGGAGGTAATATTTACGTGTCTCATTATAATTTGATTAAATAAGATACGGTCTAAGTAATAGAATTGTTTTATTACTTAGATGAAATTTTTGTTTATGGAAACAATTGAAACTGAATGAATAATTTATTATAAATACAAGATGTTGTGATTTATAATTGGTAACCGTTTTGGTACAAGTAATTATGAATTACTAAGTCGATTGTGTACATGACGTATTTTCATTAATACGTTGATTTTTAATATGTTAAAAATACATGACAATTTTACATGACTAGAAACTTGTGACATGTGACAAATTGATAAATTGACAAAGATAAAATGGAACCCATTTTATCTTATATGGACCGAATTGAAGGGAGTATTAGGCTAAAAATTGTGTTGATTATTTTAAGTGGAAAGCATAATCATTAACCTAATTGTTAGCCATGCATACCTAGTTTCTTTTGTGAAGAGCATCTTGGTCATGCATTGGCCCTAGCCCCTTCCCCATACCCGGTTTCCCAACCATGCAAGCAAAGGATTTTTACCCTTTATAATCTCTATAATGCACATATATCCTAACTAGTTGTGCATTATTATTATTCATTCAAAAATTAACTTATAGAAGTTTCGAAAGAGAAATAAAAACTCCAAAATTCATCCCCTCTTGGCCAAAAATTTCAAGAGGACAAAACAATATTTTGGGTCAATTTTTATTAAGATTAATATTGTTCTAGTATTAATAATATTAATTTTTAAGAGGTTATCTTGGGTATACATCTTTGGGAGAGATTCTAAGCTTGAATCTTTGTTCTTCCATATAAGGAGAGTTCAAGAACAAGTAAGAAGGAGATCTTACTTGTGCCCAAAATCCAAAACTTTCATAGTAAGAATGACGATTTCTTCTCTATATTTATTTATGTTTGCATGCATAAGATCACAATTTATTTTATGACTAAATAGATTATCACATATATGAATATGTTGAGTATAATGAGATGTAGATTTCAAACACTCTAGCATTTGTTTGAAGAAGTTTTGTTGATCTCCCATCATTTGGAGGATCACATTTTGAATGGTTGCATCTTCTTGTTGTGGGTGGGTGTAAAAGTGGTTGTATTGTAGTATTTGGAATTCATTATGAAGTGGGTATTGGGTGGGTGGTTGTTGTGGATATTGGATGTGGTGATTTTGGTGGGAAAACTTGGGGTAATAGTTAGGATTTTCATTGTATGAATAGTAAGGTAGGTTTATGTTGACTTGCTCCTCAAACTCCCCATACCCATAGTCATACTCAAAAGATCCAACATATACTCCATATGTCAAGTCTTGAGCCATCATAGCTAAGACAAGGAAACAACTACAAGCATGGAAACTACAATAAAATGGTAAAAACGAACCTTGAGGAACAAGTTCCTCAAGGTTAAAGCACAAATAAAAATAGACAAACAAGTAAGAGCTTAATCACATAACATAGTCCCCGGCAACGGCGCCATTTTGACGAGAGGTGTCGTCGTGTCTCCCAATCAAACACCTTTATATTCTCAACAAACAACTAATTAGTGGTTAAGTCGAGGTCGATCCATGGGACGGTGTGCTTTGGGTTCTAAGTCTATCTATCACAATTTATGCTAGTGTCACAATTGTTGAGGCTTGTAGTTGTGTTCTAGACTAATGCAAGCAATAAAGTAAAACAAGCAATAAAAGGAAGGATGTAAACAAATGATTAAAAGTGCTAGGATATCATGGGTTCATAGGGGATTCATGGGAGTTGATCATACAAACATGTTCTCAATTATATGCAAGCACTTATTGTTGTCATGGGATCGAGTTAGTGTATATCTTACAATCCCTAAGAAGGTTTGGGTCCCGGAGCCGAATCAATTAGATTGTACAACATCTACAAGTCGACTTAATCCTTCCTATTCAACTATATGCATGGTCTAATGAGGCTCGAGTTGGTTTATGTCTTACAAGCTTCATTGAAAAGATAAGTGATGGGTAAAAATGCAAGGATTCATAGGCTCGCATTTCATCAAACATAACATTTGCATAAGTTGAAATCACAACAAGGAAGAAATTTAATTATGAAAATATATTAGATTAAGCATGAATCAATCCCCATGTTTGTTTCCCTTAATTCCCCATTAATCCTAGCTAAAAGACTACCCACTCATTATCATGGGAAATATGTCATTAATGGTGTCAATCATCACAAGTATAAACATGATAAGAGAATGAAGAAATAAACAATAAAGAGTAAAGAGTAAAGAGATTATACCAAACCTGAGATGAACAAATGGAAAGGAAAGAATAATAGAAGAAAACTTGATTGATTGATGAAGAGTTGTCAATCCTCCAATAATAACCCAATAATCTTCAATTACCCAATAATAATAAACTTGAACAATGATTAAGGAAAGATTAATGTTTAATTGTGGAATGATTGAGATTAATCTATTCTAATCTACTCCTAATCTAATCTAAGAGGGTTTTCTATTATGGGAACCTCTCCCTCATGATTATTACAAATGGAGTATATATAGTGGTGCATTACTAGGTTAAGTAAGGATAAATTAGTAAATAACAATGCTAAGTTTTAAAGTGGAGAAATGCAAGTCTTTCAAGGAGATGAGCATATCGCGCTAGTGTTGTCACCATCCGCTCGGATTAAGGAGGTAGACGCTCGGATTGTGAGGTGAGGAGACGATCGTCTTTTACACGGGACGCTCAGATCATGAGAGGGGGAGACGAGCGTCTTCTGCCTAAGTCGCTCGGATTGTTCCTCAGTGTGGTCCTTGCTTTACCTGCTTTTGCATTCTCCTTATTCTTGTGTTGTTGGTCTTCGTTCTTGCCTCCTCTTTCATACTAGTCCATCCAATATCATCTACAAGCTTCCAAATATGCACGGGAGACGGGAATTCCGCCTAATTATCTTCCTTCCTACAAAACATACGAAATGCACTAGGAAAGCAAAATAGAAAGCATTTGACAGATAAAATGGCTATGGAATGTTATAATAGTATGCAAAATAGGCTCAATTAGGGGACTAAATATGCGCAATTAAGAGTCACATCACTTAGCATATGTTAAATCACGGCATGTGCGTCTGTTGGCATACATGATCGTTCTAATGGCGGAAACATTAGAAATCGATTTCATGTAATCAACAACTTAATAGGTTCAGTGAACGACTCTAACTCCATCATAGCAATTCCACTTTCATCAACATGAATAACCTACTCAACCTTGTTGATGTTTAACAGATATGAAAGATCTTATCATCATAGGACTCTCAACTCTATGCCAATATTCTCTCACATAGATTCGTTAATCGAAAATATATCGCAGCTTTTCCTAGTCTCCCAATCACTCTTGACAGAAGAGAGCATTGGTACATTATTCTCAATAAGTAATATGTCTTCAACATATAAGACATGGGAAAAATAATTCTAGCTCCCACTTAACTTCATGTATAATCATGATTCTTCAATCATATGAATGAAACCATTCTCAATTATCACATGAACGAAAAGTATAATCCTTTGATGCTTGCTTAAGACCATTCTAGGATCACTTAATAAAGCTACGCATCATACGTTAGGATTCTTAGATATTTATCTAAGGTTTTGTGTTCCAAACACATCCTTCTCTAAATTTCCATTTTAGAAAAGTGAATTTTTAATATCATTTGCCATTCTTCATCAAAATGAAATGTGGCGACTCCTAACATAATTTATCTTGATCAACATCTTCATGTCGATCTATGCATTTTAGTACTCTAAAGCTCTATTTACTTTAAAGAGACCCTCGCCTTAAAGTAAATCTACTCTTGAGTAACAATCTTAGGATTGTATTGCTATGTCTCGTATGCAACAAGGTCGATTTTGTAATACTCTGTATTTTAATAATAATTTATAAGAATAATTTATGTAATTTAATGATTGATTAAATGACATTTCTAATCATAAATACAAGTAAGACGTTAATTAAATAATAAATTAATAATTCAAGTCAGGATTGGGTTTGGCTAGTATTTGTGCTTTGGGCTTAGTTGGTAATCGAGTGTTGGACTGTGTGGTATTATTATATGGGCCGAACTTATTTAATTGGTATTAGTGTAATCGGAATTTATATCGGGAATTAATAATAATATATAAAGGTAATTATGATTATAATAATAAATAATAAAGTTATGGCAATAATAAATTAGTAAGTATTATATGAGGAAATCATAGTTATGTTAGGATTAATAGTATATGATAAATAATAATGATATAATTATAATGACAATTCCTGCTACTAATTAGAATAAGGAAAATTATATAGTTTCCTAATTGACCTCGCTTTCTCTATAATCCTACCCTATAAATACCCTATTAAATCTGAGAAATAAATCACAAATTAAGAGGATGAGCTTTTGGAGACGGAATTAGCAAGCGATAATAAATAGGTAACAATTTCTAATCTTGTTTTATTTTCTTATACAACTGATTGTCAGACGATCTTAAGACACTTAGAAACTGAGCCAAACCTTGACGGAATGAGACCAAACTTTGGGAGGTGGTTCGTGGGGTTGCAAGGGTTGGAATGGGTATAGTGGTGGTGTTAGGGATGGCCTAGGATGGCGGTGGCAGGCGGCTAAAGGTGGCTGGTCAGGGGGTGTTGCAGGTTAGGCCGTGGGTATTTGTAGTGGGTAATTGAACCCTTAATTGGCCGAGTCTTGACCTGGGCATGGTAGGGTTGTGATGGGGGGAGGTTGTCAACCATGTTGTTGGTGTTGGCGTGGCGGCATGTGGTGGTTTTTGCAGGTGGTGGCCGGAAAACGCGAAAACAGAGGATTTGACGCGGCTGTTTTTAGACGCGTACTATAGCCGTGTTTCTGGCTGTGAGTGGGCATGGAGGGTACCATTAGAACCATCATAGACCAGGGATGACAATAGCGGTGGCCGTTGGGTGTGGGAGTGGCTGTAGTGGTCGTGGTGATGGTGTAAGATGGTGAGTGAGGGAGTAGTGTTGGTTGTGACGGTTGAAGAGGGTTGTTAGGGCAGGGTGTGTAATACTCCGTATTTATGAGTCTTTGGGTACTCTATCGAGTAGGCCTTACTCTGTCGAGTAAGGGTGAGTTGCGTTTTAAAATAGTTTCTGACCTGTTGGGTACTCGATCGAGTAACTAGGATACTCGATCGAGTAAGGGGGCACTCGATCGAGTACCTTAGCTACTCGATCGAGTAGCTCGGTTAGCGGGTGATAATTCGACGGGTTTTGTTAATAACACAGATTAATATATAAATCTTTCCGTCACTTTCATAATACACTTTTACAAACCTAATAACATTAAAAGGGAGATTCAAGTTACGTTCTTCCCATTCATCCGTGTTGTTGACAAATCCCGGAGCTTGAGAGGTCGGATTCCATCGTTCTTTATACCTTTGTGATCCTTGCGTCGAGGGTAAGATCTACATACCAATTTTATAGTATTTCGTCAAGTTTCGTTAAACCCTAATTTTGGGATTGGGGGTTTTGTTGTAGATAATGATTGGTAGTGATTATGTGTATGTATGATAGGAGAAGGATTTGTAGAAGAGGCTTTTTTTATACAATTTGTTGAGACCGTCGATTGTGTTGTTGTTCGGTAGGATTTCTACTCAAAAGTATTAGTCCCATAATGGGATGATTGTTGATGTGTTGAGATTGATTGTTTGATATAGTAATTGTATTGTGACGGTTGTGATTGTGATTGTGATTGTGATTGTGATTGTGGTCTCTGGTTCTCGAGGCGTGTCCTCTACCGAGTGAGGTCACTTGCGGGAGTGGCTTCACGCCCTAGTTTCGCTTTTCGTGGAACCCGCCACGAAGGGATGTGCACATTAATGGACAGGGTTATCGCTCATTATGAGGAGCGGGGATTTGGTGGGTACGGCTGCGGTCCCCCACTGGCAGGGCTGGTCCAGTGGACGGTCGGTGATTGAAATTGTTGGAATTGGTGTGGTTGTGTGTGTGACGGTTAAGCTGTCTGTTTATCTTATTGTTGATATATATATTGAGTTGTGTGATTAGTACTGACCCCGTTTAAATGTTTTAAAAACTGTGGTGATCCATTCGGGGGTGGTGAGCAGTTATTGAGCAGGTATGATGTGATGCGTATGGGATAGCTGGGATGAGTCATCACGTGGCGATTAGAAGTCTTTTGTGTCGACGATGTTTTATAGCTTTGATAGTTTTAGCGATGAGACCGTCCGAGGATCTTGTATTTCTTTTTATCAGTTTGGTATTGCTATGTAATCACTTTAAACTTTATTTACTTTTAAAGTTGTTTCGTTATTGTCTTATGAATATCATGCCTCGGGTAACCGAGATGGTGGCATCCTTATACCTGAGTGGTCCTGGTAAGGCACTTGGAGTGTGGGGGTGTTACAAATGGTATCGAGCGACGATCTTGAAACTCGTAACCAATGAATCCAATGAATATAGGGAGTCAATTAAAATGAACCGGGGTAAAGGTTGTAGGAGCTAATGCAAAGACTTGGGAGACGTCCTAAAGTCGCGAACTCGCCCTACAATTTTGAACCGGTCACTATGGGATATGAGTCGAGATCGCTATGTGTTTACCTTGTGTATTGTGTACCTATGTAGTGATGTGTGGCATGAATCAGTGGATGTATGTATGTTGAGAGTGGGGAATGTGTAGAAAAGATGGTGATGATGTGATTTCGTATGTTGTTGATTGAAAGCATGTTGCATGATAGTTGGTTTACAATGTTGGTTAGAATTGTTAGAAAAGTGTATGAGAATGATGAGTAATGTGTTGGAAATGGATGAATTGATTGGAAAAGATGGAGTAGCAATTGCATGAGAATATGAATTTTGTGATTATGAATATGTTTAGGTGACGAAGTGTATTTGTAATGTTGTTGTATTAGTAACATGGAAATAGGATTTGTAATGTATGAGAATGTTTTGTGTTACGAAAAGTTATAAAATTTAAAGTATGCGGTTAGTACATGACTAATGAGTTAAATAATATATGTGCATGATGGATGTTGTTGCTTGATTTTTGAAGATGGTAACATGAGATTAGCAATACTGGTTTTATCAAGATCTTGAGTCGTTTTGTCTACCTTGTTGTTGTTTAAGTCGTTTGGGAAGTAAAAATCAATAGTTGTGTTTTTCGTTTATAAAGAGGTTGTCTTTAAACTGTTATAACTTGAGATGCATAAATGATTTTGATGTGATTCCAATTGGAGGTGATAGCTTGTCCTTTTACGATTCTAACGATAGGTCACGCGCCCAAAACGACCAAGTAATGAGTGAGTTATGACTGTTTTACGAAAACTGGACAGTGCTGAGAATTGGGGTACTCGATCGAGTAGCCATGGTACTCGATCGAGTAAGGGGGAACTCGATCGAGTATGTTAGTTACTCGATCGAGTAGCCCTGGTGATTTGTTTTACGTGCTTCTGATCTTCACTTACTCGATCGAGTAAGTCCCTTACTCGATCGAGTGTCCTGTACTCGATCTAGTGACCCCTGTTTTGGGTCATATGCTTATCTTTTGACTTCGTTGCATATTATGTTTAATTCAAAGATGTTATTTTACTTCTTTATGCATTGTTTTACATGTATGTTGATCTTGATGCGTAAGTTACCCAATCTTATGGTGTAGTGAGTGGCACCTGTAGTGAGTAGGAGTTCGGTGGGAGGACATGAGTTCTATGTGTTGTGATAGATAGTGGAAAAAAAGAAAAGGGAGATTGGTATTGCTTAATTGAGGCATAGAGCATGTTTTGTGAGACGGGATGAGTGATATGATTGTGTGTTGAGTAATGTAAGAGTAAGTGAATGTGGGCAAAGAGTGATGTAAGTTTAAGGAACGTGAGAATGAAAAAATTGAAAGAAAGGATGTGGATAGTAGCAACCTGAGATGTATAACGAATTATGGAAGGAGATGGTTAGAAATAGTGTTGAGTAAGAATATATGTAATGAAAGGTCGTTTTAGAGGAATTGAGAAGAGTGGTTTATAGTGAACTTAATGGAGACATGTCGCGACGTGGATTTGCAGATAGTGACTGAGTTTGGAAATTTTTGTTATCGAGAGACGAAACTAATGTGTGATTTCCTTGGGCAATTAACGGTAAAAAAAAAAAATGATTTCTAGAGATGTAATTATTTGAACTTTAAATGTTGATTTTTATGGACAAATTAACGACAAGTGTGAGTGAGTGGAGTGATGAGAGGGGACACATGGTAAGGAAGAATGAGATAATATCGATAAGAAATAATGGGATTGGAATTTTGGAGCAATGAGAAGGTGATCGGAGCACTAAAAAGTTAGGAAGAAGTAATAAGGAGTTGAATGGTTAATTGCTTTAGTCGAGTGTAAAAAGAAAAGCATGAGGAGAGTAAAAAGTAAGCTAAGGAAAATTTTCACCGGAGTTATGTGATATAAAGGTAAGGAATCATCGAAATGTGTGATATTATCATGAGGATGTTAGTTAATGGTTATATGGGAGCTTCAGGACAACATGATTAATAATGAGTTTCGAGAAATTAAGGAAAGTAAGAAGTTAGTAGAATATCTGCATGATATGAGATTTTGGTGGAGAAATGGATGATGATTCAATTAAGGAAAATGTTGGGAAGAATGTTGAGGTAATTTTGTTCATGGATTCGATGTTCGTTGTTTGGGATGTTAACCAAAGATAGAAAAGAAATCATGATGTTTAGAGATGAGTGAAGAGGTTTGATGTCCGGACAGTGGTAGTGCTATGGTCTTTGACTAGTGGTTAAGGGTGAGGGTATATTAGAAAAGTGGCAATTCTAAAGAGGCTGATTTTGTAAAACCGAATTGATAAAAGTATGGTTGTCGGGAAGTATAAGACATAGTCTTAGGAGGTGGTTTCTCATAATGAGTGTTAGATGTATGGTTATGTATGGCGAAGGAAGGTCTTTGGTGATGAGAATGGAAGAATGTGATGAGGGGCATGCGAGTTAAGCTCGGACAACAGGTAACCTTTGTTGAGTGGTAACTTACGTGATCGGGATTATTTGGTTGGATGTGATTGTGTCCGTGATATATAAATGTTTGTGTGAGGTTTTGACCTCACAAGACGTGGTATGGTGTGATTATCATAAAGTTGTTATTTGAATGTTTTGTAATGCATGTTGAGTACGCTGATCTAATTGAATGATATTCAAAAAGGTAATAATTTGAGTGATCTGGCATGACTGGCTATACTTGTATGTATTCATGATACATGTCAAACTGTGATATGGTAAGAGGATGATATTCACGGGGTTATTATCTGTTTAATTCATATAATATGTTGCTTGTGATTTAGTAAAGTGGATCTGAGTAAGTTTTTCTTGTTCGAGAAGTTATGTTGAGCCAGTACTTATGGGATTATGTAAGTTGTGATGACTATCGATGTGGTTGTGGTGCCTCGGATGGTGATCCGGGCACGATATTTAGTGTTGTGATGCGGGTATTTTCGCATGATGCGGTGTGGTGTTGGTGGCGATGTTGTGATGCCGTCACCGGATGTGGTGGAGTAGGCAGGATGTTTATGATTCAAGTTTCAAAGTACATACCGATTATACATAGATTGTTGTTTTGTTTGATGTTGCTCCCTGCGAGTTTCAGTTGGTGCAGATAGACAGTTGTCTTGTTTATTGATGTTTCTTACCAGTTCAGTTTTGGTATGAGAGTAGAGTATGATATGAAGAGAGTTGTATATGTTTTCGTTGTTGTCATGGTATAGTGACATTCTGTTGATGGGACACGATCGTCGGAAGTTATTCTGATACTTTTGATCTTGTTTTAAGATGAGGCTTTAGACATAGTCATGGTAAGTGATCGGTGGAACATGTGTTGTATTGATCTGGACACTGCAGGTGGTTCATAATCAGATTTTGGGACAATGAGTGTAGGGTGTTGGGAATTAGTGTCATGTTAATTTTTGTATGAGTTTTGCGGTAATAAAGAAAAGAACTTGAGGATCTAGTGTGAGTGTACGTAACAAGTGTGGATAGTGAGTTATGCTTTTGACGATAAGAGTTTTATGTAGTTTATATAGAGAGGTGTGTCATGTTGCGGTAATAGGGAACAAGTGAAGTTTTGGATTAAGTTAAGGATTTTGTGGTATAGGTTAGGTGGTGTGACGAGTGAAGTGAAGTATGAGAGTTGTTTAAGTAAGAGAGCCTTGGATATGTGCATGGCGAGTGTTTAGGTTCTAGGTGGTTATCTTTGACATGCGGTGGTGATGAGGATAATGAAAAGATATATCCAGGATTTAGTATTAGTGAGTTACGAGGACGTAACATTTATCTTAAGAGGAGTAGGATGCGATAAAAGAGATTTTGATGGTTGTACATATGGTAGTATATTTGGAAGTAGAGTGTCGGTGTAACATAAGATATGGATTTGTATATGTTGTGGTTGATAGTGTTAAAAGGTCATGGACGTGCTTGTAGTAGTTCGATGTTAGGAATGCGAGAATACTTCGATAGTGTTGACAGTTGGATGATGAGGTTATGAGTGTGAGTAAACTTCGAGGACGAAGTTCCTTTTAAGGGTGGTAGAATGTAACATTCCGTTTGATGTTTATGTAGTTGGTTATGTATGGAGTTAGTGTCGGAAGAGTTTATGATGTAGTTGATACGACATCGTGAGCGAGGTGTGGAGGTAGGAATAGTTGGTAGAGTTGGTGTTAAGAGTTCATGGTTTCATGTTCTGTAAGTTGGGGTTTTGTTTTGAGTTCTTAGTAGCTTTGTTGCGTCTTGACCGAGTTAGTATGTTTGTTTTTATGTATGGGTTGAACTTCGGGGACGAAGTTCTTTTTAAGGAGGGAAGACTGTAATACTCCGTATTTATGAGTCTTTGGGTACTCTATCGAGTAGGCCTTACTCTGTCGAGTAAGGGTGAGTTGCGTTTTAAAATAGTTTCGACTGTTGGGTACTCGATCGAGTAACTAGGATACTCGATCGAGTAAGGGGGCACTCGATCGAGTACCTTAGCTACTCGATCGAGTAGCTCGGTTAGCGGGTGATAATTCGACGGGTTTTGTTAATAAACACGATTAATATATAAATCTTTCCGTCACTTTCATAATACACTTTTACAAACCTAATAACATTAAAAGGGAGATTCAAGTTACGTTCTTCCCATTCATCCGTGTTGTTGACAAATCCCGGAGCTTGAGAGGTCGGATTCCATCGTTCTTTATACCTTTGTGATCCTTGCGTCGAGGGTAAGATCTACATACCAATTTTATAGTATTTCGTCAAGTTTCGTTAAACCCTAATTTTGGGATTGGGGGTTTTGTTGTAGATAATGATTGGTAGTGATTATGTGTATGTATGATAGGAGAAGGATTTGTAGAAGAGGCTTTTTTATACAGCTGTTGAGACCGTCTGATTGTGTTGCTGTTCCACGTAGGATTTCCTACTCAGTATTAGTCCCATAATGGGATGATTGTTGATGTGTTGAGATTGATTGTTTGATATAGTAATTGTATTGTGACGGTTGTGATTGTGATTGTGATTGTGATTGTGATTGTGATTGTGATTGTGATTGTGATTGTGATTGTGGTCTCTGGTTCTCGAGGCGTGTCCTCGGCTGAGTGAGGTCACTTGCGGGAGTGGCTTCACGCCCTAGTTTCGCCTTCTGTGGAACCCGCCACAGAAGGGATGTGCACATTAATGGACAGGGTTATCGCTCATTATGAGGAGCGGGGATTTGGTGGGTACGGCTGCGGTCCCCCACTGGAAGGGCTGGTCTAGTGGACAGTCGGTGATTGAAATTGTTGGAATTGGTTTGGTTGTGTGTGTGATGGTTAAGCTGTCTGTTTATCTTATTGTTGATATATATATTGAGTTGTGTGATTAGTACTGAGTACTGACCCCGTTTAAATGTTTTAAAAACTGTGGTGATCCATTCGGGGGTGGTGAGCAGTTATTGAGCAGGTATGATGTGATGCGTATGGGATAGCTGGGATGAGTCATCACGTGGCGTTAGAAGTCTTCCATTTGTGTCGACGATGTTTTATAGCTTTGATAGTTTTAGCGAGAGACCGTCCGAGGATCTTGTATTTCTTTTTATCAGTTTGGTATTGCTATGTAATCACTTTAAACTTTATTTACTTTTAAAGTTGTTTCGTTATTGTCTTATGAATATCATGCCTCGGGTAACCGAGATGGTGGCATCCTTATACCTGAGTGGTCCTGGTAAGGCACTTGGAGTGTGGGGGTGTTACAGGGTGTTTGTGGGCTGTTGGTAGCGGGTTGGCTGGTGGTTTTTGTCGTGGGTCTCGTCGTGGTGTGGGCTAGGAGGTGGCAGAACTAGGTGGTGGTCGTGGTGGGTTGTGGTGGCATTTTTGGGCGTGTTTATGGGGGGGTGTTGAACACGGTGTATAGTGGGGTGTGTGTTGTTTTGTGAGCGGGTTTTAAATTGTTTAATTAGTTCGGGTGAGTCGGGTTCGTAATTGAATCGGGTTTTTAGTTATCATAAACCTTTAATAATTATAATAAATAATTAATTTGAATAATTAAATAAATGGAATAAATAAATGAATAAATAAGTAAAGTTAGTAATTATAATTGTTGTAATTGTTATTATTATATAGGTGACGGAAATTGTGAAGAATTATAATCGGGTTGGATTTGCTTTATTTATTTGGATTGCGTAATTGGAGTGCTTGCTTGCCAGGTAGGATAACTATTCAACTCGTGTTGTCTTTGTTGGTTTGTGGAATTTATAAAAGTATTGTGAAATTGGATGGATTAATGGATGTGGATTATATATCGTTGGATTGTTTAATTATTGATTATTTATATTGGAATTTCGTTTGCATTGGATACCTCAGCTCGTGTCTGAGATGGTTTTTATAACTGGCATGGTGTATAATTGAATACCTCAACTTTGGTTGGGATGATGAATACCTCAACTTCGGTTGGGATGGTGAATACTTCAACTTCGGTTGGAATGATGAATACCCCGGGCCAGGGATTGGCGGGATGAATGGGTGTTTCGGGTGATGAGCTCAGTTGTTTTGGCATTATATATCGTATCATTTCACTTTGACTTGTTGTTGGTTATTCCTACTCAACCATTGGTTGACGTGTTTTGCTTCGTGTCAAAATAAAATTGATGCCTGCTTTAATTGATGGCATCTTGTGGTGAACCATTTAATATTTCCGGTTAAATGGGAGCGATTTAAATAGCGAGGTTTTGAGTTAGCTGGATATGGGGAGCTTGGGCGTGTGAGCTTTCAGACCTGCAGGAGTCTAGATCACAAATGTAGTTATATCACTTATTTAATTTCCGCTACGAGTTGTATTTATTTTTATATTAAGTTGTAGTTGATTAAGTTGTAATAAACATGTAATCAGTAAAGTTTTTATTTAAAGTACTTTGGTATTGTTATACTTTGTTATTCACTACCTCGGGAAACCGAGATGGTAACAGTCCTATTTATTTGGGAATGTCTAGCTAAAGGCTCCTGAATAAATGGGGGTGTTACAAAGTGGTATCAGAGCAAAACGATCCTCAGGCCTAACCAATGAACAATAATGAACATAGGATGCGTCTAATAAAATGAACCCGGGTAGAAACTGTTAGGAGCCCACTTAAGGCTTGGGATGAGTAGGGCCCCTCACACCAAACTTCCGGCCCTTTCAGTTTTGAACCGGTAACCCTGAGAGAATATTTGAGAGTGTAGGGTAATCTAAAATAAAAAACCGTTTATTTGCCTTAGAGTTTTGGTTGCCTTGTTTGAATATTGTTTCATTGATTAATGCGGTTACGGGGCCGTAACCTTGCCTTTAGGGAGAGGGGATGTGATATGGTTTTAAGCATTGATATATACATATGTGATTATGTGATAAATATGTTGGCATGTGTGATTAACATGTGAAGTATTAAGGGAATTGTGTGAAATTGTGAAGAACGTAATTTTAGTTGATTTCCCGGAATTTTACCCTTGATTTTTTTGGCTGCCATTTACTACCTGTTTAAAGTTATCATATACAAAATTAATGATTAATAGCTTTATGAGTTAGCTTTCATATGCCACTGGTCTCGTGTTTAAATAATATACTGTTTAGGAGAAATAAATATTTTAGTGGACAGTAGTCGAAATGTTCCTGTACAGTGATGTTTTCGCGCCATGTTTTTGTAAAACTTGCCATTTAAAAACTACGTAATTATTTGTTATAATTCTAACGCCAATGTTTAATAGACTCATGTATGTTTCTAAATTAGTAAGCCACGTTATAAGAAAATATTTTGACAATTTATGGTGATTTTTACAAGTTGACCTAAGTTTCTGACAAGATGCTGTAAAATTTCTGTTTCGATCAAGTAGTTTGTAAAATGCATTATAAATCGATCCTATGAGTTTTTGACTTGATTCTTTTTCTCATGGTTTATTAACTTTCTTTATTTTTCTAAAAAGTATATGTTCTCAATAAGTAGTTATGCTATTATATATTAATGATTGTTAGGAGTGATAACATGTTTTCCTAGCCTTGAAGATTGTTAGAAGTTATAACATGTAAAATGTATAACAAGTTTTGTTTTTGATCTCTTGAACATTATATTTGATGTTGTCAATTATGTCAGGTAGAATAACATGTCTAGTGATATGCGGAATGTGTTGCCTTAAGCCATATATATGTTCACGATAATTGCATCCATGTTTAAGTTAGATATCATTATTAAGAAAAGACTAAACAATTGTCTGTATTTTGTTATAGATTGTTATTTATCTTGGCAACGTATTCGTCGGTAGTTAAGTGAAATAGTTGAGTTTAAATAAAGTTAGTTCGAGTATACTTTTTTTTTTTTTTGACAGCTGTAAAGGAAAGTTTTACGATCTCATGGCCTGTCGAGCCAAGCCATGCGCTAAGCTATTAAGATGTCTTGGAATAAAATTAAAAGACAAACAATGAAAAAAGGTAGAACTGTCCCGCATATCTTCCAAAAGATCCGCTATAAGATGATCCGCCTTGGCCACCCCTGCAAGTTCATAAAGAAGCTGTAAGCAATTCTACGAAATCTGCACATGAAGATGCCTCTCGCCTCCGAAGAAGCCCAATAGAGAGCATCCCGCACCCCCAACGCTTCCGCCTGCATTGCCGATTCCGCTCTAGTCTGCAATTGCCAACGCTTCAGTTCCCGGCCTGTCCGATCATACGCCACCCATCCGAAAGCTGCCGCACAATTCCGATTCCAACTCGCATCCACTTCAATACGAATGGTATTACAGTGGTCAGAGGAACCCACCATCCGGAAAGGAAACCCCTCCTTAATAGTGGATTGAGTATTGGCAATAGCCATTTCATCTGTCCCTCTAGGATCATTCTTGAGTCTTCTCCCGTCTTCATGATTAATAAGGATGTGGACTTTCTCTCTAATTAAATTAAAAAAGTACCCGGATATGACCTGCGAGTTTAGAGGGAGACCATCAAACTTAACCCTATTTCGAAGATTCCACAGACCCCACATAACTGCCATGAACATTATCGTGCGCTCCTTTCCTCCTTCCCCTCTAGCTAAGTAGCTAACCTAATCAATAATCCAGTTATTGATACTGATGAATCCGACATTTTCAACCCTTATACCTAGATCCGAGCCAGCCCAAATCCTGCTTGCAAAAACACAGTCTCGAAATAGGTGTTCCACCGTTTCCATATGTCTTTGAATGGTCCCGCACATGCCGCAATTGACACCTACTTCCATTTTCTCTTTATAAGTTCTTGTCCCACTGGAAGTGTGTTCGATAAAATCCTCCAGATAAGAATTTTCCAACCATTTGGAATTGGGAGATGCCATAGTTGCTTCCTGCAGAAACCCTTCTCCCGTTCTCCCATCCTAATTTTATCCTTCCGGGATCCATTCCGACCGATATAATCTTCAAAAGCCATCCCGTACCCACTCTTAACCGAGTAAGTCCCATCCCTCGTGAAAGGCCAGAAAACCTTATCAATCATCTGCCCGCTTCGAATAGGAATAGCCAGGATCCTGTCCGAATACTCCTCCTTAAAAAGTGACCGAACGTAGGGCTCATTCCAATCCCCATTTGGCAATAGAAGATGGCATACCTGTAGGTTAGCCAAATGAATATCATTAATACCAAGCCATCAGTCTCTTGGTTCCGGGCATGCACCCCCAACCCACCTGGATAACCATACGTTTAGGGTAGAATCGCGTCCCGGCTTCCATCCCATATGGGCCTTGACCAATTGAAGTCCATAGATTAAACTACGGATTCCCCATGACGCACCAGTTCCTTTGATGTGTCCACTGCTGCTAGTAACCATGTTTGATCAAAATCATTTTTGACGAAAGATCTTGCAAAACAAAGATGTGTCACCAGATAATAATCTCCACCCATGCTTGGCCAACAAAGCTTGGTTTAAACACGCCACATTACGTATCCCAAGACCTCCATTACTCTTAGGGAAACTCAAGAAGTTTTTACTGCACCAGTGAATGTTCTTCCCTAATTTACATCCCGTTCACCAAATTGTGCCAAAAGAGAATTAATCTTTTTGGCCACACTTACCGGAATCTTAAAGACCGATAGAAAGTAATTTGAGAGATTTGATAGAACTGATGAAATTAGAGTAAGTCTTCCCGCTGATGATAAGAAAATCCCATTCCACGAAGAGATGCGTTTAGTAATGTGCTCCACCAAGGATTTGAAAATACCTTTTTTTGATTCCTGAAACTCCGCCGGTATACCAAGATATTTCCCAATACCTTTGTTTGCCCTAATCTGAAAGACCTTTAACATATGCTGGACTTTTGCAAAGGTAGTATTTGGGCTGAAGATGATACCTGATTTTGACGGATTTATTTTTTGCCCAGACATCTCACAATAATCGTTAATAATAGACATTAGATTCTCCGCCGTTGCACCCTTGTCCTTGAAGAAGAAAACCGAGTGATCCGCAAAAAATAGGTGGGTAATTGGGCTTACCCCCTACAAAGAGGAAAACCATGAATATGTCCTTCATCATGGGCCGCATCAATATTCGCTGAAAGAACCTCCATGCATAAGATAAAAAGATAAGGAGACAGTGGATCGCCTTGTCTCAGCCCACACGAAGGTCGGAATTGAGGTAACGGTTTCCCATTAAAGAGTATTTCATAATTCACTGTAGTAACACAGCTCATAATAAGCCTAATCAGCTTCTCGGGGAAACCAAACTTTAGGAGTACCGATTCCAGAAAATCCCATCTTACCCTATCATAAGCCTTACTCATATCTGCTTTGAAAGCACATCTACCATGTTTTCCCTTTTTAAACCGCGAAATATTATTAATCGCCTCATGCGCCAACAGAATATTATCGCTAATGCTTCTACCTGGCAGGAAGGCATTTTGTGATACACTAACCAGGGAACCCATTACTTTCGCCATCCGATTGGCAATACATTTGGTAACAACTCGCATTATCACATTACAGAGACTTATAGGGCGATAATCCGAGACTCCTTCCGGTGTATCAGTTTTAGGAATAAGGGTAATGAATGTTCTGTTAGTCTCCCTCAAAACCCTACCAGAGTTCAAGATGGAAAGAACCGCATTGGTAAACTCACCTTTGATAAGCGACCAACATTTTTGGTAGAAGTAAGCTTGTATGCCATCCGGGCCCGGAGCTTTAAAAGCCCCCATCTGGAAAACAGCTCCCCTAACTTCTTTAGCTGTGAACAGTCTACCTAACCTGTCTCCTTCGTCCGGTGTCACCCCCCGCGTGACGTGTTTGAGTATATTAGCAAAGACCGATCCATCCCGTATCTCCACACCATGACCCGATGCTAAAAAAAGATCTATGAAGGCATTCTGGAATTCACCACCAACAAAAACGTCATCGTAGTGCCATTGGCCATCACATCCTTTAATCCCGTGAATGTGATTACGTCCTGCTCTCCCCTTGACCCAATTAAAAAAGAATTTTGTACATGTGTCCCCATCCACCGTCCACTTTAATTTTGCTCTTTGTTTCCAAAAAATTGCAGTGGCTTTGGCAAACTCCTTCACTTCATCATTTGTGCTATCATATTCATCACATCCTCCCCCAATGCAAGCTAGATCCATCCCCAATTCAAGTTTTCTGTCAAAATCATCCCATTTCCCTTGCCATTCCGCCTTTTTATCAAGAGTCCATTTTTTAACACTATTCCGAACTCGAGCCAACTTTCTAGTGATACGGTAAGCCGGGGACCCCTTATCACTCGTACTCCAAACCTGTCTCACCTTTTGAAGACAGTCCTCATAATCTAATGCCCAAGCATCTAGCTTAAATGGTTTCTTACCATCATTCTTAACCAGATTTAAATTAACTTCGATCGGGGCATGATCCGAGATTTGGATGGGGTAGTGCTTGATACCAGAATTTGGGAAAATGGAGAACCAATCTTTCGAGCCCAAAGCTTTATCAAGTCGCTCATAAACCCGTTGATTGCCCTTTCTGTTATTGCACCATGTAAACCGCGGTCCCTTAAAAGGAATCTCCACTAAATCATTCCTTAACTTCCATAAACTGAAATCCTCCGCTCCTTCAATCGGTCTCTGACTATTACTTAATTTATCACAACTAAACTCAATTTGATTAAAATCTCCCACTATCAGAAAGGGATAGTGACATGTTTCCATCCATTTTTCTAAGTCCAAAAACACGGAGCTACGCATGCTTAAACATGGAGCACCATAAAAAAGCACGAGATACCATAATCGTCCATTATATTTCTCGACAGCAAGGATAATGAAATTATTACAAGCCTTCACTAGTTTCATTTTAGCTTCATTTCTCCAACCTACCCATAAACCACCCGAAGCCCCCACGGCATCAACCCCAAAATGTCTACTAAAGCCCACATACCTAAAGATAGGGAAAATTTGGCTTGCACTACATTTCGTCTCAATTAAAAACAGGAAATCATAAAAATTACTACCTAATAACGCTCTTATTTTAGGAATTGTAGGGGAGAGCGTGTTATTTAGACCCCTACAATTCTAAAAAAGACCCATCATGGTGAAAGAGGAGGTTGTGAAGGCCCAACCTCCGCAAAGCCATCCTGATCAGCCGCCATGCCATTCACCGACGGATTAGACGAATCACTTGAATCAAGCATTATCACATCCTCCACATTAACCCGAAAGCCCCAGGTTTGTTGTTGTTGTTGTGACCCCCTTTTTATTCCCGGACCCCAGCAGCTTCTCTTAGCCATCTTCAACAGATAAAACTTAGCATTTTCCAAGGACGATCTCGCCTCCTCTGGAATGATATAATCATGGGCCTCAGTACAACATTTCCTCTTTCTGGCCGCCCCGATTTCATCTTTGAATGTCTCCCGCATCTCAGAAACATGATACGCATCAGCTAAACCAAGAAAACCATCAGAGTTACTCTCCACTGGTAACGCAGCAACCTGCCTGGACTTAGCACCATATTCAGGGATATCAAAGAACTTAAGCTTCTGCCCAACAAAAAAAGACTTGCCTCTGACCAGTCCCACCTCCTTCTCGTATGCATCCTGCATCATTTTCTCCAAAGGGACCAAATTGGATGATCCCTCATCAAGTTCTTTATCCTTCCTAATTATAGTAGCTGAAGTAAGAGATATTGCTCTAGCATTCTCCTCATTATCAGTGTTAGACGCTTGCTCCCCAGCCCCTGAAACACCCCCAATAGCCAGCTGAAGCTCAGTATTAACCACATCAGTACTGTCAGAGGATATAATGATAACATCCTCCTCCTCTCTAGCTGCAGAAGAATCCTCAGAAGTATAGCTAGCTCGATCATTTAGCCACTGGTTAGCTGTCCCCTGAGAGGGTGAGCCATCAGAGTCAAAGGCTGCCCCAGCAGGAGCAACAACCTGAGCTCCCTCATGGGAACCCAACACATTCAGATCATTATTATCAGCAGCATTATTTGCCTCCATCTCTGCATCCACAGCCATTGCAGCCAACTCACCCCTAAATTCCATCCCTTCACCATTCTCATTAACTTGCCTCGAACATTGACCCACCTGTCTTGTAAGGGCTCCCTCCGGATAATGATACCAGGAAGGTAAACCCTCAGCTGGTGCCTCAAAAATCTGGTTATATCCCCTTTGTTCATCTTCCACTTGAGCCCAATCTAAATCACCTTCAATCCTGCAGTTTATGGCAGCTTGTATTCTCTCATCCCTATCCACCACCCCACTCAAACTATCATGCTGTGAGTAGATGACATAAGGGTCCTCTGCTTGTAATTGAACCAACACTCCCTGCTGCAACAAATTCATCTCCCCCCGCCCCTCCAATTCTTATCCCTCCATCTCTTCTCCTGCACTATGAAAACTCTCATTATTAGTATCCTCTTCCTCCAACCAGCCCCCCGCACCAGGCACCCCATTACCATTTATCAACTGAGCATCAGTGTGCATCTCCACATCCTGTAGCTGGTCTTCATTAGTAAGCCCCTGCCCCTCACCATTTTCCACCCCCTGAGTGTCAACCATAACCACATCCCCATTAGCATTTCCATTTTCAGGGATAATCCCAGCAGCCATACCATTGGAGGGACCCCCATTATCCTGACTCAGAGTTCCATTAGCCAACCCACCATTCCTTAATTCCTGCCCATTGCCCTCAGCCCCAACTTGGAACACCACAGGTCCAGCAAAAGGCTGATCTGTAACTGCAAACATCATCCCCGGCAAGACCCTCCCCCCTGGTGTAGTGCCCAGGTCAAAGTCTACAACCCGTTCAGGTGACTCCCATCTCCTCCTTCTCCTCTGCTGTCCTCTTGCTTCACCCAACTTATCCCTCGAAGACAGGAACTTTGTGGTAGAGGGTGTAGCACGAAGGTCAAGGTTGAATATAGTATGATTGCTATTAGCTTGGTAGACTGGAAAACCTTTATCAACCGACCTATCTAACATACCATTGATGCTAGACACCACATAAACTAAGGATTCTCGACATTGAGACCCCCTATGTCCAATTTTCCCACACTTGATGCAATATTTGAAAACTTCTTCATAACGAAATTGGATCCATAAAAGGTAACCCCCCTCCATTGCCAAAAAGAAACCAGGCATTAATGGTTCATTAAGCCTCAAGTACACCTTCAATCTCAGATAATCATTGTCCGGTACCAAATGAAAGGGTTCAACTTGAAATTGATGACTGAGTAACTTACCCGCAATTTGTGCTACCTCCATAGTCAAATATTCGAAAGGAAGTCCACAAACCCGTACTCCAATCTCAGCATACGGGAATCGAATAGTACGAGGAACCGTATCCCTAAACCATTTAGAGAAGACCATTACTGCCCCATCAAAGGTAGCAGTAGTCCGTTGCAGCAGACCTTCCCTATCCTCATCATCAGCACAGTGAAACACAAAAACTTCTCCCATCCTAAAAACTGTGATAGCACCCCTTGTAGTCCACTTCCTCCTAATGACATCGTTCACTAGCTCAGCCTCAAACAGTCTGTAATCCACCAGAAAGCCCAACACACAGCATTCCCAAAATTCTCGTGACTTCCCCAGAGCAGCCGGGTCGACATTGATAACCCCTCCAGATCTTGGAAATCTCCAAATATTAGCATGTAGTGGATTCTGAGGGTGGAAATCAGCATCAGGAAAAGGTTGGTGAGCATACTGATGACCCACCCCATTCTAAAGATTCCCATTGCCCATCTCCCCAGTCACATAGTCATTTCCCCTTGATAAACCTTGAGCATTCATGATGAATCTTTTAATTGAAGAAACAGAGGAATAAAAAGATGGCTGGGTTCCCAAATTCAGAAGATTGTGATTTTTGTATCGAGATTTTTTCTTGGTATTTAAGAGATTTATGTAATGTGATGAGTTTGACGAAATCCCAACAGCCATTAGAAGTGATTTAAATAGTGGGAGGAGCTACACTTATCGAAGAGGAAGATCAAACGACTCTATAATCAATGCAGCTAATACCCAATCAGCCAAAGAATTAAACTTGAGCCACCCACACCTCAATAAACCCCAATTAAAATCCCTTCTCCTCAATGATTACAGGAATAGGAAGGGATAAAGGATTAAAGATCCGCCCCTTTTTGCAGAACTGGAATCTAGGGTTTCAACCACCTAATAAAATCCCCAAAACGTAAATGATTACTACCACTTTATTGAGAAACCAAAGGATCTAATCGAAAAAACCAGAAACCTGACACGAATTTGGGGGAAACAAAAAGAATATTGAAGAGGTTAAAAGGGAATAAGCTCAAAAGTAAGCTAGGATTAGGAAGAAAATTAGGCTCTTGAAAGAGAGAGGAGCTCTCTGCTAGTTAGAGAGAGAGACTTTGTGGCACATGAAATGTATAATATGCTTGCAATAGTTCGAGTATACTGTATGTTGTGGTTTTGCTATTTAGAACTAAATCAAAGATTTTGTTATTCATTTAGCCATTAATGGGTATTGTGTTGGAAATAATAATTGTCTTATATTACAATGCGTGTTTCATGTTTTGGTGACGTTACAACAATGGTTTGGTTGTTCTTATTGTTTGTTATTCCGAACTTCGAGGACGAAGTTAATTTTTAGGGGGAAGGAATGTAATAGTACAAATATTTTGAGTTATTATTTGTATACCTTGTGATATGATTGATACGGGTGATAATCATAAATGGATAATTGTGTTGGATGGTAGTCGTTTTGAGAAATTTTATAAGTGTTCTTGTAGTAGTTATGGGCGAACTTCGGGACGAAGTTCATTTTAAGGGGGGAAGACTGTAATACTCTGTATTTTAATAATAATTTATAAGAATAATTTATGTAATTTAATGATTGATTAAATGACATTTCTAATCATAAATACAAGTAAGACGTTAATTAAATAATAAATTAATAATTCAAGTCAGGATTGGGTTTGGCTAGTATTTGTGCTTTGGGCTTAGTTGGTAATCGAGTGTTGGACTGTGTGGTATTATTATATGGGCCGAACTTATTTAATTGGTATTAGTGTAATCGGAATTTATATCGGGAATTAATAATAATATATAAAGGTAATTATGATTATAATAATAAATAATAAAGTTATGGCAATAATAAATTAGTAAGTATTATATGAGGAAATCATAGTTATGTTAGGATTAATAGTATATGATAAATAATAATGATATAATTATAATGACAATTCCTGCTACTAATTAGAATAAGGAAAATTATATAGTTTCCTAATTGACCCCGCTTTCTCTATAATCCTACCCTATAAATACCCTATTAAATCTGAGAAATAAATCACAAATAAGAGGAGGAGCTTTTGGAGACGGAATTAGCAAGCGATAATTAATAGGTAACAATTTCTAATCTTGTTTTATTTTCTTATACAGCTGATTGTCAGACGATCTTAAGACACTTAGAAACTGAGCCAAACCTTGACGGAATGAGACCAAACTTTGGGAGGTGGTTCGTGGGGTTGCAAGGGTTGGAATGGGTATAGTGGTGGTGTCAGGGATGGCCTAGGATGGCGGTGGCAGGCGGCTAAAGGTGGCTGGTCAGGGGGTGTTGCAGGTTAGGTCGTGGGTATTTGTAGTGGGTAATTGAACCCTTAATTGGCCGAGTCTTGACCTGGGCATGGTAGGGTTGTGATGCGGGGAGGTAGTCAACCATGTTGTTGGTGTTGGCGTGGCGGCAGGTGGTGGTTTTTGCGGGTGGTGGCCGGAAAACGCGAAAAAAGAGGATTTGACGCGGTTGTTTTTAGACGCGTACTATAGCCGTGTTTCTGGCTGTGAGTGGGCATGGAGGGTACCATTAGAACCATCATAGACCAGGGATGACAATAGCGGTGGCCGTTGGGTGTGGGAGTGGCTGTAGTGGTCGTGGTGATGGTGTAAGATGGTGAGTGAGGGAGTAGTGTTGGTTGTGACGGTTGAAGAGGGTTGTTAGGGCAGGGTGTTTGTGGGCTGTTGGTAGCGGGTTGGCTGGTGGTTTTTGTCGTGGGTTCTCGTCGTGGTGTGGGCTAGGAGGTGGCAGAACTAGGTGGTGGTCGTGGTGGGTTGTGGTGGCATTTTTGGGCGTGTTTATGGGGGGGTGTTGAACACGGTGTATAGTGGGGTGTGTGTTGTTTTGTGAGCGGGTTTTAAATTGTTTAATTAGTTCGGGTGAGTCGGGTTCGTAATTGAATCGGGTTTTTAGTTATCATAAACCTTTAATAATTATAATAAATAATTAATTTGAATAATTAAATAAAAGGAATAAATAAATGAATAAATAAGTAAAGTTAGTAATTATAATTGTTGTAATTGTTATTATTATATAGGTGACGGAAATTGTGAAGAATTATAATCGGGTTGGATTTGCTTTATTTATTTGGATTGCGTAATTGGAGTGCTTGCTTGCCAGGTAGGATAACTATTCAACTCGTGTTGTCTTTGTTGGTTTGTGGAATTTATAAAAGTATTGTGAAATTATATGGATTAATGGATGTGAATTATATATCGTTGGATTGTTTAATTATTGATTATTTATATTGGAATTTCGTTTGCATTGGATACCTCAGCTCGTGTCTGAGATGGTTTTTATAACTGGCATGGTGTATAATTGAATACCTCAACTTTGGTTGGGATGATGAATACCTCAACTTCGGTTGGGATGGTGAATACCTCAACTTCGGTTGGGATGGTGAATACTTCAACTTCGGTTGGAATGATGAATACCCCGGGCCAGGGATTGGCGGGATGAATGGGTGTTTCGGGTGATGAGCTCAATGGTTTTGGCATTATATATCGTATCATTTCACTTTGACTTGTTGTTGGTTATTTCTACTCAACCATTGGTTGACGTGTTTGCTTCTGTGTCAAAATAAAATTGATGCCTTCTTTAATTGATGGCATCCTGTGGTGAACCATTTAATATTTCCGGTTAAATGGGGAGCAGATTTAAATAGCAGGTTTTGAGTTAGCTGGATATGGGGAGCTTGGGCTTGTGAGCTTTCGGACCTGCAGGAGTCTAGATCACAAATGTAGTTATATCACTTTGTTATTAACTACCTCGGGAAACCGAGATGGTAACAGTCCTATTTATTTGGGAATGTCTAGCTAAAGGCTCCTGAATAAATGGGGGTGTTACAGATTTGGGATAAGGTCATAATACCATTGCTTTCGAAAAGCAACATTTTAACAACAAGACATGTGTGCTAAACTCCCACTGAGCTATACTCCTTTTCTATCTTTATAGGTTATAGTTCCATTACTTTCACAAAGTAGCACATTAACTATAAGACATGTTTGTGATGATCTAATCTACACATAATACGTTAGGATTCTTAGATCTTTATCTAAGGTTTTGTGTTCCAAACACATCCTTCTCTAAATTCCCATTTTAGAAAAGCGAATTTTTAATATCATTTGCCATTCTTCATCAAAATGAAATGTGGCGATTCCTAACATAATTTATCTTGATCAACATCTTCATGTCAATCTATGCATTTTAGTACTCTAAAGCTCTATTTACTTTAAAGAGACCCTCGCCTTAAAGTAAATCTACTCTTGAGTAACAATCTTCGGATTGTATTGCTATGGCTCGTATGCAACAAGGTCGATTTGGGATAAGGTAATAATACCATTGCTTTCGAAAAGCAACATTTTAACAACAAGACATGTTTGCTAAACTCCCACTGAGCTATACTCCCATTCTATCTTTATAGATTATAGTTCCATTACTTTCACAAAGTAACACATTAACTATAAGACATGTTTGTGACGATCTAATCTACTCCCACTCTATCTCTTAGAAATACCTCTATCTTGTTAAGAGATAGCTTTTTGAGTTACAAACATATATGGTGAGGTTTTAGAAGTTTCTCTTAGACTGACGTATTAGCTCATAAAAGACCACCTCTATCATGGCAGCTTGATTCATGTAATATGCGAGTCTTATCCATGTCATCTGTTAATTAGACTCTCTATTTTAGGTATTTCCTGGTTGACCATCCGTTTAGAATAATGTGTTCGTTTTGATTTATAAATTCCCTAATATTTGAGTTCAATAGCTCAACAAAACTTTATAATTGATCTTGCACAAGTAAGTTGTTACTTTTAGTAACAATGGCATAAGGAGAATCAAATTCATAGCTTATGGACATATAATGATCTAATCATTATAATTGTCTATTGATCAATTTAAGTCGATAATCTTATGTTTCACGATGCAAGTAGTGTATGATGATAATCTTAGAACAAATGATACGATAAAGTGAATGACTTGGGTTGCAAACCAAGTCACCAATATCCAAAGCACAACAATTGTTTAAAGGATACAAACAAATTTCCAAGTCTAACGAGGAAATTAAAATAGTTCTAAAATCTCAAAATACAACATGAAAATAAAGACAAAGCAATATAAAGCCAAGCTTCCATAGATCTAGCATCATGGGCGGCTACATCTAGCTTCCCTTAAGATCTTCTAAGCTTGCTTTTCTTTGCCCTTGTCCTTGCTAGGATGCCCTAATTACAATAAAAAGGGTAATCATCACAACTTGTATCAAAATACCAAAGTTGAGATCTAAACATAAAATATAGGGATAGTTATATACCTACTGGAATAACTTTTCCAGCTTTGATATCGCCAAGGTATTTTGAACAATTCCTTTTCCAATGCCCAACACCACTACAATAGTGGCATTTGTCCCCGGACGGGGCACTCTTCTTGGACTTAGAGGAGCTAGCTTCACAAGCCTTTCCTTTGTTCTTGTAGGGAGTTTGCTTCTTTCCCTTATTCCCACTTTTCTTGAAAGTCCCTTTGCTCTTAAGATTAATGTTGAGCACATCCTTGGTGGTGCTAACACTTAGCCCCATGTCCCTTTCGGCTTGCACAAGCATTTTGTGCAATTCATCAAGGGAAACTTTCAAGTTTTGCATATTAAAATTCACCCTGAATTGAACATATGCCTTAACCTTGCTTAAGGAATGAAGAATTCGATCAATGACGAGTTCCTCAGGAATCTCTACCTTATGCATTTTTAGAGTCTTAACATGCTCCATCAACTTGAGCACATGAGGGCTAACTTTTATGCCCTCCTTAATGTTGAGATCAAATAATGCGGATGACGCTTCATATTGAATGATCCTAGGAGTTTGTGAAAACATGGTCACAAGCTTCGTATAGATCTCATAGGCGGTGCTAATCTTTATAGCACTCATTTGGAGTTCGGCCTCCATTGCAAAGATCAACACATTTTTGATCGCGGCCGACTTCTTTTGGTAAACCTCATAGGCTTGCCTAGCGGCGGTCATAGACTTAGCATTAGGCTCGGCGGGAGAGGCCTCGGTAAGGTAACGAAGCTTGTCGTTACCCTCCGCGGCCAAGCGAAGTTGCGCGTCCCAATCGGCGAAATTGGACCCATTCTTTTCCAACTTACAACGATCCATGAAGGATTGGAGTCATGAAACATTGGTGAGAGTGTTTGAGCTAGTGGTTGCGGATGTGATTGGAGTTGCCATTGCAATTGAGAAAACAATTTCGACTACAAAATAGGAAGTGAAGGAATTAATAAACATCTATCGTTTTAACAATACTTGTAAACATTTTAAACAAGTTTTAAGCATTTATATAGTGACCTCTACCCAACTATTATAAATGATTCCGAGATCCAAATTCATATTAATTCGGGCACGGTGAGCCGATTCATCTGTTATTGAAGAAACCCAATTTGATTAAGATAGTGTTGATGATGCCTTAAGACAAATTAATCTCATTTGTTATTTAATTGTGTGCCTCTTAAGTTTAACCATGTGGCATGAAGCTCCAATTGTCAATTCAAGGTTATCAAGAATGTCATCATAAAGATCAAAGATGAAGATCGTTTAACACGAAGTTACGTTTAGGTGCAAAAACAACAGTTGAGTCAACAGTTAATTAAGGCTCGTCTTTGAAAGAAATATTTCGAAAATATTTGAATCTTTGTTAAAATGCTTTCAATGTTCACAAATGTTTTCTGGAAATATTTTGAAGTCTTTTAAAGAAAATTGAGCTTTCAATGACTTGCTAAGGAGTTTGCTTGCACAATAAGACACTTACTATAAATGGATTGTTTGCTTTTACATTTATGGAAATGTTTATGGTTCCCATAAACACAACCATTTATGCTTGTTTCTTGTTGAAAAACCCAGCCTATTTCTGTGTGTGTGCACAATCTTATTTCTTGCAATCTTAGGCATCGATTTCTTGAGGAAGAATACTCGGTTGCTTTGTGAAGAATTCGGATGGCTTGTGCATGTTGCCCAAGCAAACTACTTACAATATTTTAATCACTTGTGCTTATGAGTGTAAGATATTTTAATGTAAAGTATACTACTTGAACATTATAAATAGCTTGCTTAATTCATTTTTACAAGTGTGCAACAAACGAGTTTTAAACTGAAAAAGACTTAAGCTTTCAATCGAGTAAATTAACTTTGCAAAACCGTTTATCATTTCAAAATCTTTGAATCTTTTGTAAGTTTGTTTATTTATCTTTTGAGTCTTTTACTTGAGTTTGTTGTTGCACCTAGTCGTTTTAGTCGTGTTCAAGGATCCCGTGTTTTGTACTTAAACTTTATCTCCTCCGTTCAATTGAGTGAACAACATTGAGATAAGTGGTCTTGTAACAAACGGGTAGAACCAAAAAGTCTTAGGATAAAGTTATCCTTAAGCATGAAGTCTTCGAAGCGGAGTAGCTTTTGAGCATGAAGTCTTTCGACGGAGTAGCCCAAAGCAAAAGTCTTATTGCGGAGTAGCTTTAAGCAAGGAGTCTTTCGGCGGAGTAGCCCAAAGCAAAAGTCTTGGAAGCGGAGTAGCTTTTAAGCATTAGCAACCGGAGTAGGTTGGGAAGTTGTTTTATTATTTGGGGTGGTCTTAGTTTGTATGAGTTTACTTCTGAGACATTTAATAAAATAGCGCTGGACGTAGGTCGCGGAGTAGTGACCGAACCAATTTTTAAAAACATCGTTAGTCGTGTCTATTTCGTTTTATTTCTGCTACACACTCTACTCACGTTTTTATCTACAGAATCAACTGTTGAGTACACTGTAACTTCTGCTTGCTGAATCGTTGTTGAATACTTCTAACTCTATAGTTCTAAGTATCGACTTCTCCTTTCATCTAACCATTGTTTAAAGTGTTTAAGAGTTTTAAAAGAAGCTTTCATTAAGCTTAAAATTTTAAATAGACACCTAATTCACCTCCTCCCCCTCTTAGGTGCCCTCGTCTGTGACTCTTCACTTATCAATATAACTCGGTGGATTAACTCTTTAATCGATTCTACTTCTAGAACTCTCGGTCGACAAAAATTACTTTAATACTTATCTTTACCCCGGAACACATGCGACTACGGTCACGAATACTTCCGTTGAGCTCAATCCAAATTTCGATGTAATAACATTTTATTACCCACTTACCCAACGTAACAAGTTTAGCACCCCGGTGAGCCGAGCCTACTTCCTTATGAAATTGGGACTCATGGTTTCTACTATTTGGTAAGGCTAATTCTCAATTATTATTTAGTGAGAGGTCTTGTCAATTTATTATTTATCACGTTTTAAGTGAACTAAAGCGGTGAAATACGATAATTATAATTGACACGGTCGATAACTCGATATGAAATGCATGTGTTGTTATGGCGATTTGGCAATGCATGCAACATATTAAAATAAATGCAAAACAATAATAATAAATTCCTAGTATGGCCTTCCTAAAATAGAAAATCAAATAATCTATTACACATTCAGAAACCAACTCATTCGGTCCCTTGAATCTTCAAGTGGCACGCCTCCCAAGAACACCGTCTTTGTCGGAACACCTTCCCGAATGGCACCGTCTTGAAGAAATCCGGAGTTACAAATAATAATAAAAATACTAAGCTATTCCTATTATACATTTGTAAAATGAAAAAGTAGTAAAAATAAAAGTGATACGAGACATTAAATTACAACCGAATCAATATTCCCTTTCATTACGGGTAATCTCGATTAAAACTAAGGCCATACTAAGATAAAATTACATAATTCAAAATTATATAAATAAAATGACATTCAAAAATTGAAATATGCAGTATTATAATATGTATCTATCATATCAAATTATGTACCAAATCGCCCTATTTAACTTATATCGATTATATAACCCGGTTTTATGGAAATGCGTGATAATAACTTATTAAAATCACTAATCAATACTTAAATCAAATTTAAGCTCAAGTTAATTATACTAACACTCTTAGGACTCAAAAATTAGTCATCACTCAATTTTTGACAATAATTCAACTTGATTTAATTTTATGCTCATATTTGACCTTAAAATCATAACATTTATAAAATAAATTCAAATTAAATTAAAATAATTTCAAAATTTGAATTTTAAAATTTTGAACATTCTGGAATAATTCCATGACACTCATAATGTCAAAAATCATGGTTAAAATTTTCGAATTAATTTCGAGAAAAATATAGTTGCAATTTATCGGTTTTATCACATAAAACATCTAAATTATCCAAAAATTAATCCAATCAATTTTACAACTTTAGATATGATAATTACGATATTTATGCAACTTAAAATAATTTTTTCATGCGATGTAATTCGTTTTAGCTATTTATGCTAAAATAGTCACTATTTATGCCATTTTTACACTAAAAATTCATAAATCATGCTAAATAAAATCATTTCATTTCAAAATTTACATACAGTGTGTAAATCATGCATGTGTTAACATATTAAAATCTCATGGCCTGGCTCGAAGTTTAACTATATTTAACCATTTTACCTCTTTTAATCTATTTTTATCTCATAAAAATCATAAATCACGCAATATTAATCAAATTAATACGAGATTTTACATACAATAAGTAAATATGCAATTGAGTTCATATTAAAGTTTCAAGGTCAGAAACTAAGTTTAGCGATTTTTAGTCATATAACCTCCATTTATGCCATTTTTATCTCATAAAAATCATAAATCATGAAATATTAATCACATTAATATGAAATTTTACATACAATACATAAAATATTCATGTGAGGTCATACTAAAAAAGCACAGTCAATACTTAGATTTAACTATTTTTAGTGAATAAAAGTTCATTTTACTCATAAAAATGTAATAAAATCACTAAATATCATTAAAATGAGCAATAAAATACCATAAATCATAAAAAATGACCTAAAAACATTTTAGGACCAGAATATAAAACATGCATCATGATTTTGTGTCTTACTCTTATAAATCACAAATTTTTAGTTTTATATGTTAACATTTTGCAACATCCTATGCTCTTATACCAATTGTTAGGTTTATTTACCTATTATTAGACTCTTCTAATAGTGAACTCATTAACTTCTTAATATATGTTCTTTAGATCTAGTGCATGCATAACTAAATTAGAGATTAATAAGGAAAAAACAATGTCCCTTACAATGTTAAGTGGTTCGAAAATAAGGGAACAAATAAGGTCATCTTCCTTATTTGTTCTTGAGCTATACTATGTTAGATGATCCTCCAAAATCCCAATGTAGAGATCCTCCTTTGATTGCACCCAATATTAATCCCTTAAACTAGTATATTAATTAACTAGATTAATATAGTAGTACCCTTAAAATTAATTCTAATAATATACTTATTATTATACTAGTAATCTTATATTGTGATTAGAATTTATGATGAACAATTTCTTATTTCTAAAACAAGTTTAGAGAGAAGTGGGAGAGTTGTGTGTAATTTGCATGTAAGGAGAGCAATGAATGAAGTAGAGAACAATTCTACTAGAAAAGAGGAGGAAAAACCGGTGGTACAAGGGCAAAAAGCCAAAGGATGGCATCTTCCCTTTTGCTTTTTGTCTTCACAAGAAAATAGGATGTGTAAGCTAGTATGTATAGGTATGAGTACATCTTATTTTATCTCATAAAATAAAACAACCACAATCCACCACAACTCCCTCCATTTCGGTCCACTTCACATAAAATGGACTACCATTTTATTTTGTCAATTTGTCATTTGTCACACAATATGTCACATGTAGTATGTTACATGTTATTAATTAATTTAATGCATATTTATCAAATAAATATCATTTTATAAATTAATTAAATCACATACAACAAATTGACTAGTGATACTTGATCACATAAATAAAATGGGTCATATAATTATAATTCACAACATCTTGTAATTATAATTAACCATTCATTCTTATCTCTATTGTTTCACAAACAATAATCAATTTTAGTAATTAAGTATTTCAATTACTAAAATAAATCTTATTTAATCCAATTACAATAAGATATAAACATTCTCTCTCACAAATGAATTGTTCAATTTTAAGGAATTGATTAACTTGTATCGTCATACAATTAATCAATTTGTCTATTAAGGGAATTGTCCTTTAGGTGTGACCTTAAGGGATCAACTGATCACCACCGTCAAACGACAGTAATGTCTAACTCTAGTTAGCTGATCATTACTGATAAATGTTGATCAGTTGACTATATAAATGAATTATCCCTTACGTATTCTTAATATGAGATTTAAACATGTGATCGCACTATTGTTGAGGACACATATTCCAACAGTTTCTCTCTTTTATTTGAATTCGTTTATAATTTACTTTCTTTTGTTTGCTACCTTAGGTAATAGACAAACCCATTTCAATCCCCCAACTTTGTGACTCAGATATACTTGAATTGACATTTAGATTTGCAAACAGCCTCCCTGTGGATACGATCCCGACTTCCTTGCAACATTAGTTTAGGCCAATTGGTTTATCTTTGATAGGTGTGCGATTTAGCCTGTCAGCTACACTAATTATAGACTCAGGCCCTAAATCATATAACTAGAAGAAGAACAATAATCAAACGATAGTTTATACGATATTACTAACAATCAATTAATAACCCCCCTTCTAATCAATCTAGATCCTCTTTATCCTAGATGAATGATTTAGCTACTCTTAGTATATTGATTCACAACAATAAAGATAGATGAAAACATGATTGAAGTCATAAAATAATAACAATGAATTAAAAGCATAAACTTGAATAATAATTAATGAAGAACGATTAAATACCTTAATAATTAATGAGGAAAGATTAAAGATCCAAAAGTATGCAAGCCAACCAATTCTAAGAGTATTTTGCGGTACGAAAGTAAATAAAAGCGTAACCTAATAAACCCTACGAGTTTAGAATATATATTGCAAATAAGACGTGTTTTTGGAAAATACGGAAACTAGCCTATCAAAGAGGATCCTTGATCGAGCCTTGACATATTCGATCGAGGACAGGTTACTCGATCGAGCCTTTGCCTACTCGATCGAGGAACCAAGTGCTTCCAGCTTCATCTTTGTCTTAGCTTCTCTTTTTATCTTCAAGTCTCCTCGTTTCTCGTGCCATGCCTCGTGTATTCCGCTATGCCATATCCGGAATGCGCATCTTTACCTGATTCACCTCATATTGCGTCATTTCTGTATTAAAACATAAAGTAGAGGCAGTATCGACATTTCACTAATAAAGGCATATAAATGACATAATAGGCACGGAAACGGTATCAAAAACAACATAAAAGGAGTTATAAAAGTGTATATAAAAGTGATACATCAAACTCTCCCAAACCAAACCTTTGCTTGTCCCTAAGCAAAGCAATCACACCATACAAAAGACAAACATACAAATGGTGAATGAATAACTCAGAGCAAATGTCAAAGGACATACAAATCCCAAGATATCCATATCGATAACAAAGTAATGACCAAAAATTGTGCCAATAAAACAAATTCAAAGGCACGGGTAATAGAATAACGCAGCTCAACTCACGATGTGACATGATACCGTGACTCAGCCAAATACTTTTCAATCTTGCAAGACAAATTAGTTGGATTCTCGCGGTTTCATTCATGCACTCATAAGGGGTGAGAAATATGTAAGATAGAAAGAATTAAGACACTCACTCAACTTATGAAACATGCATGCAATCTAATGTGATAGAAATTTCTCCAACTAGTACGCATTCACAATAAAGACTAAGTACATGTATCAAGGACAATAGGGCGGCAAATGGGCAAGGGTATAGAAGTGGTTTGTGCCGAAACACGTATGGATATGTGAGGCTAAGACGGTAGTCGCAGCGCTAAACCAATAACCAATTCTAGTAATAATAATCATAACCATCCCAACTAGAGAAATCATCTCAACTTTGACAACATATGAGAGAATATGAAAGACTCTCCAAAAACGCATTAGACTATAGTAAACACCACTTATAATCTCCTAACAAAAACAAATGAAGCAATTCTTTTTTCTTTTTCTCTTTTCTTTTTTTCGGAATTTTTGTTTTTCTCTCTCTCTCTCTCTTTTTTTGTTTTTCTTTCTTTGCTTCATAATTATCTTCTTTTTCCAACATAGGAGATCAACACAATTGCTTACAAAATTAAAGCTACTACCCACAAGACATAAAAGTCCCAATCTCAACCAAAGTAGCTAAAATAACATGAGACTCAAGCAACTGCGACTGTCCCGAAAAGGTAGGGAAATTCTAGATTGTAGCTATGAAATAGGATATGAAATGGCTACAAAGTTCAAACGGGCTTCCAAAACAAGGTAATGTATGACTTATTTGAACGGTAAGAACCGCCTTTTCTCATGTACTCAATCATATGAACGCGCAAAAAGTTAAGAAACTAATGTGACACTTATGCAGTTTGATATTACATATTCCACAAGGAGACCACACTCTTTAGCCTAATTGACAAATGAGACCAGTTTATTAATGTTCCTGGCCTAGGAAGTTCTATAGACCTCAGAAATTGAAGTGGTTTACCAACATAATATTGTCAAATTTACCTGGCATAAGGCATATTGTGACGGCCAAGACTTAATTTATGAGCTTTGTTTATCATAAATAGCATGTCAAAACAATGTATATGGACAACTTAAGTGGGATTCAAATGCAAAGTCAAAGAAAATTATCATCATTGCTAAACAATTCACCAAGACTCGACCTAAAACAAAGAGAAACATATTTTTGTATTTTATAAATTTTTCAATTTTTATGGATTTTTTGATTTTTAAAACACACAACAAAAATAAAACACACACTTGAAAGTAAATCACACAAGAGAAATAAATACTCTCTCCCAAACCTAAATGTCACAGTGTCCTCATTGTAACGCCTACAGCACGACAATCACACAAAAATCCAGCAACTTAAAGGACACTACTAACAAAGGGAAGAGGGAAATAAGAAATACAATAAAATATATACAAGGAAAGATAATACCAGCTGTGTAGAAAAAGCTCCCCCAAACCAGCTGGAAAGTGAGGGATGTAGTGACCAGCTGTCACTACTGCGCTCCTCCATCATCATCATCATTACCACCATGGATGGCCTCATTGTACCCATCAATCTCCGCGAACATGAAATCCAACTCAGGATCAGGAACACGGCCACCACGGCCTCTAGCACGACCACCTCGTCGACCATGACCACCTTTAGGAACAGCTGCTGCAGCAGAGTAGATGCTGTAAACTGGCCGAATGGCCCTCTCTGAGAAAGAGGGACCCCAACATTCCTCAGGAAACACACTGAAAGGCTGGTGAGGTCGAATAGGAGTGTAGAATGGTTGACCCAGAGCACCAAACTCCCTACTGAACTGCCCATACTCCGCAGGAGTAACACCATAAAGATGAAAAACACGAGTATCATCACCAGGTGTAGTGTAAAAGCTCGGAGCAGTACAAGTATACTGACCTCCCCCAAAAATAGTCGTCATCTACCAAGGGCTCAGGATCCTCCATCGGCTCATAAGGAGCATCTCCCTAAAAATCACACAAACGGCGTGCAATCCTAGTAGTAATAGCCCCATAATCTAAATCCGCATACTTCCTAGTCATGCGGTCTAAGGCTTGGCAAACAAGGGCCGGTGCACTAAATATGAAGGTCTCCTCCTGATAAGGGTTCAAATAGTTAGCCAGAATCAACACTTCTAAGGACCGAGCCTTACTCCTGTCATGTCTCCTAAATAATAAATAACTCAATTACCTCAAAAATAGCCTGAGGCAAACATGTTGCACAACAAGCAAGGCCATAGAACTAACATCTGCATCCGCAAAACCTATAAACAAAGGAAAATATCGAACAACAGATAAACCAGCAGCATTATAAAAATCCCCATCATAATGCTTATCTAGGTCTAGGTACTTAGAAATTTGATCAAATGTCAAAGAACGTTCAACATTTAACAATCTAAATCGAATCAAGTGGTCCTTTGGGAGATAGACATATGAGCTAAGAAACGTAAGTGTCAATGCACGATAAGAGAGTTAATGCAAAAGAAATAGACCTTGCAACCCAAGTTGAAAGAACATATCATACATGGCCGTCTCAATACCCATAGTACGCAAAATCTTTTTGTCCACACACCTAGTAGGAAGCATTGTTTTTGTATTTATCAATTCCAAAAATTTATCCCGTTGCTCCTTATCACGAAATTCAACAAAAGGAAACTCGTCTATTGGTAGAAGCTCTTCCTCTTCCTCCTCGGAAGTCTCTACTACCACCGGCTGATGAACGGTAGCGCGCCTCTCCCGTGGCCTCTTGTTACCTTGTCCACTAGTCGACATATCTGTAAAAAGACAAGTATATAATCACAAACCAATTTAATCACCAAAACAGTTCACGTTTTTAAGACCACATGAGTCGGAAAATTTGATTTTGAGGTCGAAAATCACACATAAACCATGTAAAAGGCAAGGGAATTGCAATTATATAACAAAAAGTGGAGATTCCAAGCAAATAAACACAATTTCTAACCAATTTAATGCAAATTATCAACCCGGATTTATGAACCCAAATTCCCAAATTTTCGAAATTAGGACTTTAATTCATCAAATAGAGGGTTAATAAGCAAGGAAATAACAATTGTATATAAGCAATGGAAGATTCAAGGCAATAAACACAAGATTTGAGCAACAAAAGTCTAACTTTTTGGACCAATTAAGGCTAAAAAAACGGGACTTACTTGGATAAATATGAGCAATGAAATACACAATTAAGCAAAAAGGAGTGATTTAATCCACTAGCAAGCAATTTATCACAAAGTAGAATAAAGATTTGATGATGATATGAAGTTTTAGAGATGAATGATATGAGTATGAATTAGAGAATACAGAATAGAAAGGGACATATTTAACAAGAAAGCAAGGAATAAGTTGAGAAAAGAAAGAAGGAAATAGCTGGTCTGAAAACATGGAACCCGGTAAAGTTGTATCCTCGATCGAGCCTACCCCTACTCGATCGAGGCACCACTTTCCAAAATAGCCAACTCTCAACATTTGATATTTTAATTGACTTGCTTGGTTCCTCGATCGAGCCTTCATGGCAGTTGATCGAGCTCGAAAAATCCTCGATCGAGCCTCCTTTTACTGTAATACCCGGTATTTTAATATGATATTATATTAGGCCGAGTTACCAGCTGGGTCGTGTAGTGTAATTGTGACTCGGGTAACTATGTGACTCGGGTTTTAATTGATCTAACTAGGCTAGGCCCGTATCGTCTTAATAGCACCTATCCTATACATATAACTCATCTAACCAAACCCTAATCTCCCTATCACCATATTCACTTTAACCATGAGAAAAGAGAGAAAGGAGAGAAGAGGGAGCCGTGAGGGTTAAGAACTCGTGAGGCATTGCGAGACGATTCTCAGCCTATTCTCATCCTATTTCGTAAGTAGACTATCCTATTACCTCTTTATTCAATTATTAGCATAGTTATAGTAGTAGTGGAATAATTTTTATAATCCTAGAAATTGGTTTGGGGGTTTTGATTATAAATTGTATGAGATAAATGAATAGAATAGTTACAGCAATTTAAAGATTCGTTGGTCTGTGTTATTTGAGTGTTTTACCTGTCTTAAAATCATGGGATGTAAAAAGTTAAAGAAGAGACTCATGTTTATTCCAAGCCTAGTTTATGCCTGTGAAAATTGGTAGCATTTCATCGTGTGGTTTTTCCTGAATAAAGTATTTGTGAACGTCTATCTAAAAAGTCCGCGAATCAGTAGAGGCTAAAAGATTACTTCTAAAACATAATTTAGATATTGAATTGGTGCTGGGTCTTTTTCATATATTTAATTTAAAGAGTTTAGATGAGTTAGGCGTTGGTTTTACTTAAAAATATTTTGTCAAACTCGTTTTATGAGTCTATACTTTTTATGCGATGGTTTCTGTCAGTTTTTGGAAATCAGTCTGAAAACCCTTGATAAGTTTGGAATTTGAGAAAAACACGTTAGATATAATTTGTAGCTAAGACTCATGGGGTTCCAATTCAATTGGCCTTGCATCAATTCGAATTTTCTGGAATTAGTTATTCATTTTATACCGAGTCTGCCATGTGCAGGAAAATCAGGAAAAGTCGTGTTTGTTCTTTAAGTTGATATTCCTATTAAATTACGATGAGTCTAGGTCATGTGAATGATTAATTGACTGAGTAGGTGGTAATTATACATAATTATGTTATGTAGGTGATGGATATGTGAAGGATCATAATTGATTGCTTGTGCGTGCTTGGATTGCGAAAAGGTAGGGAAATACACTTGACTTATTATCGTTGATGTTGAATTGTGTTGACTTTTTTGTGTTTCATATGACCAAACTGTGAACGTTGACTTGATTCGTGGTTGTTGATTTATGTTATGATTCATATACTGGAAGGTGATTGACTGAATTGATCGTATTGAGTATGTTATCCCAACATTTGGTAACCGGCATGATTTTATGATTGATCAGCTCAATGATATATATATTGTGTTGCATTGATTTCTTTTGAGCATTCATATGCATTGGAGATGGAGGATGTTGTGGTGATGTGGTGTGGTGAAGATGATGTTGTGATAAGGCCCAGACGGGTTCTGCAGGACTTGCCCTGGTGTCCTCAGTGCAAGGAAAGCGCAGATCGGCTACGGTCGATATATAGTCTACCGGGGATCGGTATGGCTGGGTGTTCCGGGTTATGAGATATGAGTTGAGATGGAGATGGAGGTGACGGAGGAGCATGCATATCATATTTTGTTGTTTCATTGTATTCCCTACTCAACCTTGTGGTTGACCATGTGTATTCGTGAACACCTGTGATGATCCAAATATTGGGAGCGGTTGTGAGTTTATGAGATAGGATGGGAGCTTGATGGGCGTGAGACACTGGATCAGAAGACTTAGTAGCTAGATCATCATTTAGAAGACTTTCACTTTTAATTATGTTAGTTCTTTGTATATTGATGTAAAAGAGGTTTTGTAATAATTAAGTTAAAGTAATTATATAATTTGCCTTGGAGTTTAATTTGTTATTCACTACCTCGGGAAACCGAGATGGTAACAGTCCGGTTTATTAGGGAATGTCTCGCTAAAGGCTCCTTCATAAATCGGGGTGTTACATTTACTCGATCGAGGCACCATCTTCCGTCCTTTTTCTCACAAAACGTTAACGTGCAAGCTTGAAATCCGTCTTAGCTGCAAAAATTACTTTGAAATATGGTGCGTTTAAAACTTTGTCGTCTAAGTCAATCAACCAAAACAATATTTATAACTAAACAAACGACTCTTAGTAGAGTGGTAAGTAAAGGTCGGGTCCTAAAGGACAGGTATTGAAATAAGTTATCGATTGTAGGACGCTATGTCTTAGGGTGTCACAAATTGGGTTGAGATTCTAGGTATCAAGCTACATTACTTTAACAATGAAAAGTAAAGAAATGAAAGCAAAACAAGTAAGTAAAGTGGGGGTTTGTAAACAATAGATTAAGGCACTAGGGTGTCATTGGTTCATAGGGGATTCATGGTAGTGATCATACAAACATGTTTTCTTAGTTACAAGCAATTATTATTATAATGAAACCGAGTTAGTTTATGTCTTATGATTCATAGGAAGATTTGGGTCTCGAAGCCGAGTCGGTCAAGACTGTACAACACCTACAAGTCGACTTACTTTCTTCCTATTCACTTCTATGCATAGTCTAACAAGACTCGAGTTAGTTTATATCTTACAAGTCTTGTTGAATAGATAAGAGATGTATGTAAATGCGAGGTTTCATAGTCAAGCATTTTATCAAGCATAACATGTGCATAGGTTAACATTACAACAAGCAAGCAATCTTATGAGAACATATTAGATTAAGTATGAATCTACCCCCATGTTATAGTTCCCCTACTTCCCCATTAACCCTAGCTAGGAGACTACTCACTCATGACTATGGTAAACATGCTAATGAAGGTGTCAATCATATTAGGAAAGTTAAACATGGTAAATGAGTAAAGTAATAATTAAGCAAGGGTAAAAAGGTTTATACCAACTTGAGGATGATCCAAATAATAAGCAAAGAATAATAGAAGAACAATTGATGAATGATGAAGAGTTGTAAAGTCTTCAATAAACCCAAATAATATTCAAATTATCCAACTAAACTAAGATCACTTGAAGGATTAGAGAGGAATTAAGATTTGATTAATATTGAGATGAATGATTACAACTTGATTAGTAATATCTAAACTTGATTAAAGCTAAATTAAAACTTGGTAATTAATCCCCTAACACAATGGGGTATTTATACTAAGTACAAGTATTAGGGTAACTAAAGGCTTAAATAACAATTAAGTCCCTAAGAAGATGATTAGTGCTTTGCAAGTCCTAGAGAGAGCCGTCCGGATTGTCATTAAAGCAAACTCGTACTGCCCAGGGATCTGCTCGACCTGAAGGTGAACCGCCCGGATTGAGCTTTGAGCCGCCCAACCTGGGCTCGGGACGCTCGGATTAAGGGCTGAGACGCTCGGATCAAGGCTTGAGATGCCCGGATCTTTGATCAGCTCTTCTTCTTCTTCTTCTTCTTCTTCTTCTTCTTCTTCTTCTTCTTCTTCTTCTTCTTCTTCTTCTTCTTCTTCTTCTTCTTCTTCTTCTTTGACTGCCTAAGGATCCGTGGAGATCGTTGGGAGGTCGTGGGGGTCTTCATCATCTTAAATTTTACTTCATTTATTCAAATTAGTAATAGTCTCCTCTTTGATGCTTGGTCATTAGATGCACTCCATTTAGCTTTACTTTGCTCCATATGTGAACCTCCACAACAACGCGGAAAATATAACTTATAAATATTCAAGCGGAAATAAAGTTTAAATTATACAAATGTGATAGTCAAGGTGAGGGAAAATATATCCCTCGAATGACAATACAATAAAAGGTGAGTCTAAACAATCCTAATAAACCGACTATAAGGCCAAAGTGCTCGGTAGCTCACACATGTCTTCACCCCATGGATGCCCCAACTAATACATGTCATTCATGTAAACATGAACGCCACAGTCAGTGGGGAGTAACTCAAGGTTCTCCCAGCCACAAAATGTCAAAAAGAACATAACAAAGAACTAAAACAGGTAAGTCATATAAGATACTTACAAAAGATAAGAATAGCAAGTTTATATTTAAACATGACAATTAAATGAGATGGAACAAGGTAGATCATCATTAGCATAATAAAGATTCAACTATTCACGTGAGACAATTAAATAATATGAAAGACAAGAATACGATCATTTATGCAAAAGCACGCATTTCAAAGAATTACAACATAGATATGAGATTAGAATCCGAATCATGTGAAGCAGATAAGTGAGGGATCAATCAATGCAAATTACAAGAATAGAAATCGTAGCCATTATTTGGAAAACAACTTAGCAAACATTGCACGAGACGTGGCTACTAATGTCACATTCATACTTATGGCTTGCATCTCACCATAAGAACGGATAGAAACATCAATCCCGACGATCATATCGCAACTAGAGGTATATAGCTCACCCCTAGTATCCGATAGGACCAAGACAAACAACACAAGGCATAACACTTGCCTTGAAAGACAAATACCAATATCTATAACCAAGCAAGACCTTTACTACTCATATATAAATATATAATTCCCCTGGTAGGACGACAATGGTACTCCCAAGACTCAGTCCTAGTCTAAATCTTGCCAGACTCTCGGGAGAGTACAGTTCCCGATTCGACATTCGGCAGAACAGTCCGCATCCAAGACTCGATGAAAGATCGGAAATCGAGAACCCACAATCGTCAGGACAGTCCGAAAGAGGCGGAAGATATGAGCTAAACCCACAATCGGCAGGACAGTCCGAAAGAGGCGTAAAGACAAGTCAAGCAAAAAGGTATAGCATAAGGGCATTATCATAAGAATACGACTCAACCAACTGATACGAATCAATTTGGAATGAGACTAATAATGTAATGAGCCAATGATAATGCAAGTAAGACATTTCATGCCAAATTATATTCATGAATATGAATAAGTAACATATCTCTTCAATATTTGTCACTTGAATAACAAAAATGTAAACAAATGGAAACAGACCATTTATAATAAGCAAAATAAGCATTCAATTATAATTGACTCAAATGTAAGATAAACCATTTACTACTCATAAGGCATGAATAATTACATTGGGCTCTTATTAAAATGGAAACATGTCATTTCTTAGACGAATGGAATAATTAATAAATACATTTCATAATTATAAATCATGGCCCAAATATTAAAAGGGTGTGAGCCCATGCATGAAAAGGTAGTGAGCCCAAATTGAAGCACAACAAAGTACATCGCCAAAATAGACACGTCACCATTTAGTCTACTAGCCTACTATGCACGAGCTCCCCACTGGCCGTGGCTAGGCCGTGGCCGTGCCGCCAGCCCATGGCCAGCCACCCAGCCGCCTATGCCAGGCCCACGGACAGCTAGGAAACCCACCGATGTTCATCAATACTCTACCGAATAAACTGCCATGTAATCAAAGACGGACATAAGACACGCTTGAGACAGAGGTGGATAATTATGCACACATTTCACCATACCAGTTAACCATTTTTTACCTCCCCCCAAAAAAAACTACTCCAAGACAGGTCTTAAACCTCCTGCAAGATGACCACCCAGAAACCGTATGCGGCTGCCCAGAAGAGCTGTAAACAGCCACCCAAGTGTACAAGTGACGATATTACATGAAGATGGCAGGCATATAAACAGTTCCGACAGGTTACCATATCCGTCCCAAAATAGGGCTCACAAACTCCCTGTCACGGTTTCAAACTGAAATCGACAGCCTATACCAACTCAGTTTTCAGACGGACTATAAAGTAGGATTGAGACGGAAATAAAACGCAGCTAAACATGAATAACACTCTCCAAGCTTAATTTAACCAAGCTCGAAAATCCATGTAAAATAGTCCGATTCAAACGTTATTTGGAGACGGGAATTAAAACCACGACTTCACGAATAACAATGAGCGAATCCGAGTAAAAGATAGAGTTGGTATACTGTAAAATTGAGCATACAAATAGGGGAAAGTATAAATAACCGAACTTTATCAAACTAGAACATATAAAACGACACAGAAGACGGAAATTTCGACATTTGTCGAGTAACCTATCACCGTTACCTTATAACTTCTTCAATCTCTGAGTGAATCGTCTAAAATTACAAGCCTCCCTCCGGTCTTCAAGTTCTTCAACTATAAACGAGGAAAACGAGTTGATTGAGTCACCAAAACCGGGTTGTTCTTAAGATGGTATCTTCGAAAATTCAACAAAACTGAAACTTTCTCACCTGTAAAGGAGGAGGGCGAGGAGAGGAATAAGTAGGCGTGAAAACTTGTTAAAACGGTCGAGAAATGAAGACGGGATCTCTGTTTGAAGGTTGAGTAAAAATGGTGTATAGGGGTTCTGTCATTTTGGTTGTTTGCAGTAGCTTATTCGAAAAGAAGGAAGGAGGGGGTGAGGTGGAGGAGTTGGACGGGAGTATGTAATAATAATAATAATAATAATAATAATAATAATAATAATAATAATAATAATAATAATAATAATAATAATAATAATAATAATAATAATAATAATAATAATAATAATAATAATAATAATAATAATAATAATAATAATAATAATAATAATAATAATAATAATAATATATAATATCATATAGATGTAGAGTGTGGGGTGAGTAGGTGGTATGTGTTGTCGATATACGGTTGGTCCCAGTTTAGATAAGATTCCCAAATGAAATGCGACGGCCTACGCTAGTCGGTAACATAAGACGAAATTATTATTATTATTTTCACCTATTATTAATATCCGACTACATACATATATTTTTATATAAACAAGCTTATAACAAAATGAAATCTTTATGAAAATTATGTTAAACACGAAATTGATTAAATTAAATAATTTAAGAGATAAATAAAGTAATTGAACGGTTAAATAAATCACAAATGCTAAAAATGGGAAATTTGCGGGTGTTACAATCACCCGACCATTTAAAACGTTTCGTCCTCGAAACTTGAAAGTAGAAATGAAAGTCATAAAATTAAACCTGGACTTTTTTGAAGTCGGCAACCAAAACATTAATAGGTTACTTATCGTAAGAATTAAAATTCTTTCAAAAGTTTCAAATAAAATTTTCCGACAGAACCAGATTACCTTCAAAGGAACGGAAGTGCTCTCGTTGCACATTCAAGAACATCACATTCCAAATCAAAGATAGGGTAAAAAAGGCAAATCGTTTGTATAAATTTCAAAAATTGAAATACTTTTTAGAACATTAAGGATGAGTTTTCAAAAATATAAGTCTCATTCATGGAACGAAATTGCTCTTGTCGTGAACACAAGAACGCTAACTTTCCAAGTCAAAGACAAATTTAAAACAAAATCATTTGCCGACAAGCGTAGAACAAGTTATCAAACGTCACCCATAACGAGTTCCAACATCCTATCAGCGTCAAAACCAAATGAAAATGGTAATCCACTCAAGCTTTCTTTAGCATAAGCCAAATGAAAATTAAAAGACTCGTGGTTAAACTCAAAAAGGAGTCAAATTCTGAAAACCTAACTTTAAACTTTGACAAAGAAATCGTAAATAGGTCAAAGTTAATAGAAATTGGATGAAATTTAAAGAAATCTCGGGTTTAGCAATTAAAATCATGATAAATAAGTTTATACTCAAGGAACAAATAGGGAACTAAATCAAATTTTCATTTTCAAACCTCTTAAAATAGGTAAAGTTTTGTAAGAGTAACATAAATTTTTAACAACGAATCAAAAATGGTAGCTTGAAAGTTTAGAAATTGTACGAAAAGGAAAGAAACTTAAACATCATAAATACTAAGTACGCTAAAAGGATCCAAACTTAATCAACAAAGGAGCTATGATGAACTTCCTAGGGGTAAGATTCGAGGTAAGGTCAACAAGGATGTCAAAGATAGAGTTTTATAGGTTACGAGTATCAAACTTAAAGGAGGAGCATGATGAAGCGAGGAAGAGAGGTATGAACGGTAACGCTTATGGTTAAAGAATAAAGGGAATTAGACAACAAGGAAACGCCGGGTACTCAAATCTCAAACAACAACATCATCCTAAACGGTTCCGAAAACATCCTAACCATAAAACTTATAACCACATAACTCCCAAGGATTTCCACAAAACACTTATGTTACTTTATCCTAAGCTATTCCATGAAACAAGGTACTTCACTATAAGTGTGATTTCACCACTCCAAATCCTCAAATATCTACAAACCACTGATGCGTGTATTTTATATAAGGTTTTTACCTCATTTTTACACGCATTTCTGTTTTATTTATGTAGTATCTGGCTACAAATACCCCCGAATATTCTACTTTGGTTCGTTTTATGTAAATTGCAGGAATAAACCAAAGAGGAGCTAAATCGAGCCTTAATTCGTCCCACTTGCATGCATTTATGGAGAACGAGGAGCCGGAGCTTGGAAATCTAACACTTGGAAGACGCGTGAGCTGTTTCGGAAGGTGTTTCAATGTCTAACGTGCCTAAATAGCTCGATCGACTACTTTTCTAGTCAATCTAATGCTTTATATATTGAAGGTTACTCGATCGAGCAGTTCGAGTATACAAAAGAGAAGACATCACAAGGAGTTACTCGATCGAGTGGTTTATTTCCACTCGATCGATAGGTTTTATGCTTAGTTGCTCGATCGAGTGGTTTATTTCCACTCGATCGAGTGGTTTATCCTGTTATAGACTTTTTCCGCCTAATTTCGTATGGGCTTTTGTAATTAGTCCATAGGTTAGGTTTAGGAGAGGATTTTCGTATGTTAAAAGAACACTAGACTGCGTAACTCCTCTCATTCACTTTTACTCTATCTTTGGCTACTGTTTCTGGGATTTCGCTCTTCTTCTACTCTCTTGCTACTCGAATTCCAATTTGTATTGGTATTATTCTTCCTTAATCCTTTAATCGTTATTATTGTTTTGCTATTTCTCTTTATTACTTTCATCATTACTCTATTCAATCTTATTTAGCCTCGTTAGTATGTTTAATTTCGATTATCTATCTGTTATTATTGTTAACTCGATGATGATGCATAGCTAATTCTATTTTGCTAAGACTAAAGGGGATCCATGATTATGAAGGGATAGTAATCGTTTTATTAGGTTAATGTTGGTATAGTCTTCGTTGTTAACTGCTGCATTTATCTGTATCTGTTTAATTGAGTCGACGCAATTAGGCATTTTTATCGTAGTGAACCTTGACCTGGACCGAAAGGTTGGAAAAGGGGAGACTCGTAGCGAACAATAGGGCATTATAGTTAAGGCGAAAGCTAAGCTTTTTATGCTTTAGGGCGAATTGAGACCGAAAGGAGATATTCACTGCTCCTTAGACCATACTTGCATTGACCTGAGACCTAGATTACTTGACCGAATGATCATGGTGAACCGTCTGTCTTAGCTGCTTTCTCTATCTGCTTGATTCCTTTTTCTCTGCTTTATTCTCTTTCTTATTCTCTTAGTTTTAGAACAACACAATTAAAACCCCCCAATTTGGTTACCGAGACGAATTTAGACAAAGCTGACATTTTCCCATCTCCCTGTGGAGATCGACCCGACTTCCATAGCTATATTAGTTAGAGCCAGTTTGTTATTTTTGATAGGTATACGACTGCCCTGTCAAATTTTGGCGCCGTTGCCGGGGAGGTGGCGTAATTTTGTTGCTTTATTTAAGTTTGTTTCTTGTCTCAAGGAATTTATTCCTTGAAACTGATCTCATTTATGCAAAGTTTTTGATTAGTTTTGCAGGTTATTTGTTTGCTTTGTAAAGTCTATTTGCCGGAATGCCTAATATAGCCAGCCATTCAGAGCCTAATGTGGATTCACATCCAAACTCTTTCCTATTACCCATTAATGATCCGGGAAATTTGGAATCCACCCATCTTACATACAGCTGGTAGAGAGAAATCTCTTTAGGGGGGTACCTGAAGAAGATCCATGCAGGCATATAGAGCTGTTTACAGAGTATTGCTCTACCATCCCTCTTTCTTCTGGGGTGACACAGGACAAAGTTAAGGGAGCCCTCTTTCCCTTTTCTTTAGCTGATGATGCCCGGGAATGGTTGAGGGGCTAGATAGGGAGGCAGCCGGTGTAACCGACTGGAGTTCCCTTGCTTTGGCCTTTTACAGGCGATATTTCCCACCGCAGCGCACCAATACTTTGAGAGCTCAGATTAGTTCTTTTGAACAACTACCCACTGAAAACTTGGATGGGGCTTGGACCAGGTTCAAGAAGCTTGTCCGCTCTGTGCCTCACCACGGGTTCAAACGTTGGTTCCTTTGTACTCAGTTTTACAACGGGTTATATCGGAACCAGAGAGATATTCTTGACAGCGTAGCTAAAGGGAGATTCACGAAGAATGTTGAAGATGACCAAGGGTGGCGTCTCATTGAGGAGATGGCTATTCATGTCTATGAATATGGAAATCCCCGAGGTAGTGAGAAAGTTAATGAGTTGGCAGCAGCTGCAGTGGAAAGTCCTAGCAAAAGTCTAGGTAATGTGGAGATTACAGAAGCTATAGGCGAGAGTGCACAGGTTTGTTCGATTACTGAGAATGTGGAGCTATGTGGTAGATGTGGTATGGAAGGGCATGACCCTATTGAGTACCTGGCAAGTATAGAGCGCGTCCTTGCTTATCAGAAATACAAGATAGGAGTTCCTTTTTCTCAACTGTATGAAGAAATGAAGAATGTTTCTACTCTTTCTACGCCAGCACCGCAACCGGTTTCTCCTTCTCCAAATGAGGAAATTGCCGAACTGGAATCCTTGATGTTAACCATAACACAACAGTTTGGTGAGAAGTGCAATAGAAAAGAAACTGTCTTAGCGGAATTGAGAGAACAAGTCGCGCAGTTAACACTCGCGAAAGACCATGCCAACCTTCTGCCGACATGCAAACCAGTTAGTGCAGCGAATCTCCAAGTTGGCCTTACTCATGAGGGGCCAAAAGTACCAGAAGACGGGGTTTTGATAGCTGAAGATACCCCGGAAGATGATATGGATGAGTTTTTGGACGAAATCCTTGCTGCGTGTGGTCCAGATACTCGATCGAGTGAAAAATCTACTCGATCGAGTAAAATAATTCATCCCATCACTCGATCGAGTGATAATTATGGTCGATCGAGAAGTTCACAAATTGCTGATGGTCGATCGAGTGATATTCTTACTCGATCGAGTAACTTTGCTGAAGAAATCACTCGATCGAGTGATAAAAATGCTCGACCGAGTAAGCCTGAAAAAGAGATCACTCGATCGAGTGATAAAAATGGTCGAACGAGTGAATGCCTACATGAAATCACTCGATCGAGTGGTAAAAGTACTCGATCGAGTACCAGAAGCGGCAGAGATCCTATTTTACTATCTAATTCCGCTACTGTGTCATCTTCCCCTGATGTGGAGACGTCACGCACTGATAAAGGTAAAGAGAAAGTCGCGTGTCCACTCATTGCTACCAGAGTACCCTTCCCAGGTCGTCTGAAGGACGCAATAATCGAGCGACAGTACGATAGGTTTGTGGACGTTGTGAAGAACCTCCAGGTAACCGTCCCTTTTACCGAACTTGTTACCCAGGTACCTACTTACGCTAAATTTATGAAAGATATTGTGACGCGTAAGAGAGAGCTAAGTGAATTTGAGACAGTTTCATTTATGGAAGAGTCTAGTAATTTGCTTTTAAACAAGGCTCCACCTAAAATGAAAGACCCGGGTAGTTTCTCTATTACCTGTATTATAGGCAATGTGGTTATTGATAAGGCTCTTTGTGACTTAGGAGCCAGCGTCAGTGTCATGCCCCTATCTGTCTGCAAGAAATTGAATATGAGTCATCTAAAAGTGACTAACATTACCCTACAGATGGCTGATAGATCTGTTAGGAGGCCTTTAGGTGTCTTAGAGGACGTGCCTGTGAAAATAGGCAAGCTCTTTATTCCAGTAGAATTCATTGTTTTAGATATAGTTGAGGACACCGGACCCCAATTATTTTAGGAAGACCATTCCTTTGTACAATTTGGGGCCGTTATTAATGTCAAACAAGGGCGTTTGACTCTTGCAGTAGGGGATGACGCGATCATTTCAGTCTGCCTAGTACTTTGGCTCGGCCAATGATAGAGGATACTTGTTATTCAGTTGATATTGTTGACGAGTCTATTTATGACTTCTGGTCGGGTTCTTTCATGAAGGACCCAGTAGAAGCTCTTTTGCTTTTGGATGAGTGTGCAGATAGCCCAGATGACGATGACGCTGTGTTGGATTTGCTTATAGATGATTTAGATGAGCGTGAACTCACCGACGCTGAGGGAGAGCAAGTGGAATAGATGATTAACACTCTTTGCTCCATTGAGGTAAAGGTACCGGAACGTAAGCCTCTTCCTTCTCATCTAAAATATGTTTTCTTAGACGATACTGAGCAATATCCAGTCATTGTTAGTGCTAAGCTTGATAATGATCAGCTGACATCTTTGTTAGCTGTGCTTAAGAAAAACAGGAAAGCATTGGGTTATTCATTGGACGATATCAAGGGGATTAGTCCTGATATTTGTATGCACAGGATAGAGCTGGAGGAAGATCACAAACCCTGCAGACAGGGTCAACGCAGACTGAACCAGAAGATGCAAGATGTTGTGATGGCTGAGGTAATGAAGCTGCTCGACGCAGATATTATCTATTCTGTTGGTCATTCTAAATGGGTGAGTCCAGTGCAGGTGGTCCCGAAGAAAAGAGGGACAACTGTGGTTAAGAATGATAAGAATGAGTTAATACCCACTCGAGTAGTGACTGGTTGGCGGATGTGTATAGATTACAGACAGCTTAATGCCGCCACCAAGAAAGATCACTTTCCCCTTCCTTTTATTGATCAAATGGTAGAAAGGTTAGCTTCTCATAAGTTTTTCTGCTATTTAGACGGGTATTCAGGGTTCTTTCAGATCCCTATCCACCCAGACGATCAAGCTAAGACTACATTTACTTGTCCTCAGGGCGTGTTTGCTTATCGCAGGATGCCTTTTGGTTTATGTAATGCCCCTACCACCTTTCAAAGGTGCATGATGGGGATATTTTCAGAGTATATTGAGTCTATTATGGAAGTTTTCATGGACGATTTCAGTGTTTATGGAAGTGATTTTTCTAACTGTCTGTCTAACCTTGATAAAGTGTTGCAGCGCCGCATTGAGGTTAATCTTGTGCTTAACTGGGAGAAGTGCCATTTCATGGTCAACGAGGGAGTTGTCTTAGGGCAGTTAGTTTCTGATAGGGGAATAGAGGTTGATAAAGCAAAGGTGGAAGTGATTCAGCAATTACCACCTCCTGTTAATGTTAAGGGGGTGAGGAGTTTCCTTGGCCACGCCGGTTTTTATCGCCGGTTTATCAAGGATTTCTCAAAAATTGCTAAACCACTTACATAGCTGCTACTTATGGATGCCCCTTTTGTGTTTACTGATGAGTGTCTTTCTGCTTTTCACAGGTTAAAGCAGGCTTTAGTCTCTGCGCCGATCATACAGCCTCCCGACTGGGACTTGCCGTTTGAGATAATGTGTGATGCTAGTGACTATGCACTAGGAGCGGTGCTAGGCCAAAGGAAAGACAAAGCTTTGAATGCTATCTACTATGTGAGCCGAACTCTGGATGAGGCTCAAGTGAAGTACACTACCACTGAAAAAGAGCTGCTAGCCGTAGTTTATGCCTTAGAGAAGTTTTGTTCTTACCTGATTGGGTCAGAAGTTACTGTTTTTACTGACCATGCAGCTTTGAGGCATCTCCTTGCTAAGAAGGAGGTTAAACCACGGCTATTGAGATGGATACTCCTTCTTCAGGAGTTTGATTTGTAGATTAAGGATAAGAAAGGAGCTGAGAACGTTGTAGCTGATCATCTGTCGCGACTGACGCGACAGGAAGGGGAAGATTCTGTACCTATTGATGACTCTTTCCTGACGATACTTTATTTGCTGTTTTATCGTCAATTGTTAACCAAGAGTCTTGGTATGCAGATATAGCTAACTTCGTTGTCAGTGGCAAGCTGCGGCCTGACCTTTCTCATCAGCAGAGGAAGCGTTTTCTGTATAATGCTAAGCAGTATTTCTGGGATGATCCTTATTTATTTAAGGAATGTGCAGACGATCTCTACAGATGGTGTATTCCGCAGCGGGAGGCCAAAGTTGTCCTGGAAGGCTGTAACTCCTCTTCCTATAGTGGTCACCACGGTCCATCGCGCACTGTGGCTAAGGTACTTCAGTCTGGTTCTTACTGGCCTTCTTTGTTTGCTGATGCTAAGTCTTTTGTTTCAGCTTGTGATGCGTGCCAATGATCAGGGAACATCTCGAAGAGACACGAGATGCCACGGAATGATATCTTAGAGGTTGAGGTTTTCGATGTCTGGGGCATTGATTTCCAAGGGCCGTTCCCATCCAGTAAAGGTAACAGGTACATCTTAGTGGCTGTAGATTATATGTCGAAATGGGTTGAGGCAATTGCCTCACCTCATTGTGATGCCAAGACCGTGATAAAAATGTTTAAAAAGGTCATATTTCCCCGATTTGGTGTCCCTAGGGTCGTCATTAGTAATGGGGGAATGAACTTTAAAGAAAAGAAACTAACTTCTATTCTGTCTAAAGTTCGTGTCCAACACCGGCGTGGTTTGGGGTATCATCCCCAAACTAGTGGTCAGGTAGAGGTCTCTAATCGCGAGTTGAAAGAGATCTTGTCTAAGGTAGTTTATAAATCACGGAAGGACTGAAGTCTTAAGTTAGAGGACACATTATGGGCCTACAGAACTGCCTTTAAGACACCAATTGGTGCATCACCTTATAGGTTAGTTTATGGGAAATCATGTCACTTACCTGTTGAGTTGGAATGTAAGGCTTGGTGGGCAATTTGTGAGCTTAACTTTGATCCTAAGTTGTGTGGTCAGAATCGTCTTTTGCAGCTAGATGAGTTGGAAGAATTTAGGCTTAATGCCTATGATAGCTCGCGCATTTATAAAGAAATGACGAAGAGATGGCATGACAAGAGAATTCTACCTCGGGAGTTTCAATTTGGGCAAAAGGTGCTGTTGTTTAATGCCCGATTGCGATTATTTCCTGGCAAGCTGAAGTCCAGGTGGAGTGGTCCTTACACGGTGACGGCTGTTACCAAATTTGGATCCGTGGAGCTCGAAGATTTCGAAGGTAGTAGATTCAAGGTGAATGGACAATATGTGAAGCATTATCACGAGGCAAATGAAGCGAACAATCGTGTTGAAGTCTTGTACTTCGACGAGCTAGATGCGCCAGTTAATTGATGCCAGAAAGGTCGTGCGGGACCTCATAAACCTGCGCTCTCCGGGAGGCAGCCCGGACTGTTTTATTGTACTATTGTTGAACTTTTTATTTTTCTTTAGCTTTATGTTGAACTTTAGACACTGTTTTATGCTCTCCTTGTCTTTTATTCGTATTATGCAGGTTACAACACTCGATCGAGTAGCTTTTCTACTCGATCGAGCACTTTGGGGGTAATATTCACTCGATCGAGTGATATATATACTCGATCGACCAGCTGCATAATTACTTTTACTCGATCGAGTGATTATTTTACTCGATCGAGTCCTTCCAGACACCAGTTTACTCGATCGAGCTGTTCCAAGCTGCTCGATCGAGTGGTGTCGTCTTCCAGCCGCTGATTTTCATCTGATGAGCTACTGCTTGACTTTCTTTGACCTCCCATGTCCATGGTCGGTTTGGGGAGGTCCCTCTTCACGACGTTTTGTGAGTATTCCGACTCCACTTCTCCTTCTCTCTTCAGTTTGCATTTCTTTCCCTATTTTTGGTACAATGAGGGCATTGTACGGTTTGGTTTGGGGATGTATGCATCCATATCTGTGTCTGCATGTTTTCTTGCATTTTTGCTTCCACGTTTATTTATGTTCGCATGCATTGTCGTTTTTAATTAAAAAAAAATCATAAAATTCAAAAATTTTCACGTTTAATTTGAGTCGGAACGTTTGAACTTTGACGCTACATTGAATCTTTACTTTAGCCTTGCATATTCTTGACAATAGTTGGCATGATTATGTGCATGATCTACGAGTTTTTGTTTCTCTCTTATCTGAACGAATAGACTTGATTCATATATCGGCAAGCTACATTACATTTTGAGGTTAGAGCTTTATAAACTGGTGACATTCATGACCGGTTTCATCTAGGATGTGAGTAGTACTCTCTTTAAGGCATGTAACATCAATTTGCATAAGCATGAGTCTAGTCTTCTTAATACCTGTATGCATTTGGTCTGTGGATGGTGACACATGTTAGGAGAGGCAGTTCCCTTTATTTCATTCTACCCATGAGCCCCCACATAGCCAAATTGCCTTTTTGTCCTATAAGCTACTATCTATAATTTTTCCTACCCTAGCCGAGCTAGTGATGAGTAGCTGTTTGGAATGTTTTACTACAGTTTGGTTATCTTTTATCTGATTTCAGAAGATGGTGGAAGAATTGAAGGGAATGAAAAAAAATGATGGATGAAAAATGAAAAAAAATGAAATGAAAAAGAAAAAAGAGAACGGAAAAGATGAAAAAGAAAGAAAAATCATGTGCGAAGAAAAAAATGAGAAATTGTATAATGATTTTCACTCCCATGTTTTACTTATATCTTATGGGGAGTTGACGAGTTTTTGGTGTTTCATGAGTAGAGTGCATGGAATTTGCACCGTTTGATCTTGTTATATTGAGTACGAAGTTGGGATGCAGTTCAAAATTTGGAATTCGTTGTTGCTAGCCTGGCTATTAACTCCACATATCCAAATTCATTTTAGCCCCTCCTTACCCATTACCTCACTTACCCAAATGTAAGTCCTCGGCATGTGTCTTGGTCATTAGTATGGTTGGAATGCGTATGTACGGTTGTAGAGACTTTATTCATGTTAATTGCATGCATGTTCTTATAGGTCGAGTTAGGTGAGTATCTTTAGTTCTTTCTATCTTTCACATATATACTCACCTTGTGCCTAGTTCTGAGTGATGAGCGACCCGTGAGAGTCCGATATCTTTTGAGTCTTGCAAGGTCGACGGTTCAGTAAGTTTGAAACATTGATTTAATTCGTTTGCACTTCTCATTTGCCACTTTGTCAGTTGTTGCATTAAACTGGTTTTGGTGGGTGATTTGTAGCTGATGCGTTGGTCCCGTTCCACTGTTTATTCTTAGTTGCATTCATAATTTGCTTGGGGACAAGCAAAGGTTTGGTTTGGGGAGATTTGATGCGTGTATTTTATATAAGGTTTTTACCTCATTTTTACACGCATTTCTGTTTTATTTATGTAGTATTTGGCTACAAATACCCCCGAATATTCTACTTTGGTTTGTTTTATGTAAATTGCAGGAATAAACCAAAGAGGAGCTAAATTGAGCCTTAATTCGTACCACTTGCATGCATTTATGGAGAACGAGGAGCCGGAGCTTGGAAATCTAACACTTGGAAGACGCGTGAGCTGGTTTCGGAAGGTGTTTCAATGTCTAACGTGCCTAAATAGCTCGATCAACTACTTTTCTAGTCGATCGAATGCTTTATATATTGAAGGTTACTCGATCAAGCAGTTCGAGTATACAAAAGAGAAGACATCACAAGGAGTTACTCGATCGAGTGGTTTATTTCCACTCGATCGAGAGGTTTTATGCTTAGTTGCTCGATCGAGTGGTTTATTCCACTCGATCGAGTGGTTTATCCCGTTATAGACTTTTTCCGCCTAATTTCGTATGGGCTTTTGTAATTAGTCCATAGGTTAGGTTTAGGAGAGGATTTTCGTATGTTAAAAGAACACTAGCCTGCGTAACTCCTCTCATTCACTTTTACTCTATCTTTGGCTACTGTTTCTGGGATTTTGCTCTTCTTCTACTCTCTTTCTACTCGAATTCCGATTTGTATTGGTATTATTCTTCCTTAATCCTTTAATCGTCATTATTGTTTTGCTATTTCTCTTTATTACTTTTATCATTACTCTATTCAATCTTATTTAGCCTCGTTAGTATGTTTAATTTCGATTATCTATCTGTTATTATTGTTAACTCGATGATGATGCATAGCTAATTCCCTTTTGCTAAGACTAAAGGGGATCCATGATTATGAAGGGATAGTAATCGTTTTATTAGGTTAATGCTGGTATAGTCTTCGTTGTTAACAATTAGGCATTTTTATCTGTATCTGTTTGATTGAGTCGACGCAATTAGGAATTTTTATCTTAGTGAACCTTGACCTGGACCGAAAGGTTAGAAAAGAGGAGACTCGTAGCGAACAATAGGGCATTATAGTTAGGGCGAAAGCTAAGCTATTTATGCTTTAGGGCGAATTGAGACCGAAAGGAGATATTTACTGCTCCTTAGACCATACTTGCATTGACCTGAGACCTAGATTACTTGACTGAATGATCATGGTGAACCGTCTGTCTTAGCTGCCTTCTCTATCTGCTTGATTCCTTTTTCTCTGCTTTATTCTCTTTCTTATTCTCTTAGTTTTAGAACAACACAATTAAAACCCCCCAATTTGGTTACCTAGACGAACTTAGACAAAGCTGACATTTTCCCATCTCCCTGTGGAGATCGACCCGACTTCCCTAGCTATATTAGTTAGAGCCAGTTGGTTATTTTTGATAGGTATACGACTGCCCTGTCAACCACCTCCACGAGGTCGAGGTCAAAGCTCCTAACAAAGCTACTCTCATATCCAACTAGTGTCAACTATGAGTTCCTCAAAATGGTATAACCCTCAATCAAAATCCAAATTCAAAAGTTCTTTTGCACATTCTATCATCCCAAAGAGATCTTATCATACTCTTGAAACCTAAAACATAGATAGTGACATTCTCTAAATCACGAGACAACTACCCCAAAACATCTAACTCTTCTCAGCTTAACATCTATCGATCCTAACTTATAATTACATCTCAAGAACTCTGGCTACTAATCCTCATTACCGCAAAGTGAATACCCAAATGAGATTCCAAAACTAGAAACAACTCTCGCCTAACATGGTTCTTATGTAATCATCACAACACTAACAAAAGTATACCGACTATGCTAACCTCGAGCTCAACGCAAACTCTGAAGTATAAACAACAAGGCCAAGTTCTATAACCTTAGTATCATAGGCAGCTCACACTAAACACACAGTATCCACCGATCAATTATACTCACTTTATCACGGAACTAGGTATAAGAATCACTAAGTATGTCTCATCATACTATCTAAGTCTTTCTAACATCAAAACCTCTCAAAACCAGGGTTATAGGTCAACCACAAACAAACTCCACCAAGCCAAATTATCCAACCAAGATTAACATCCCACAAATGGAAGAGAACTATCAAAAGGTGTTAAAGGAGGATTAGCAAGGAACAAATGACAAGTTGGGAGGGTACAAGAGGAACTTCCAAGGAAAAAGAAAAGAGAGTTTAGAAGAAGGATAGGCACCAAGAGATAAAGAATAAGGCAAGGTACATAAAGAAGGAGGGATATGTTCGAGGAAGAAGAAGCATTTTTAAAATGTTGAACAAATCTTCAGTTTTCTGCACGAGGCACCAAGTCTTGATCGCAACATGGGTAAGGTTATGGTTTGTCGATCCAAGGGCACAAAAACAGATGACAATCAACAAACATGTTAGAACCTACCACGAAGCATACACAAAGAGACTACCAACTTAGGTCCTTAATTCTACCCATCTCTCATTCATTATTCAAGGTCAAGTTCATATTTAAGTTTGGGGTACACGTGTGTGCATCGGGAGCAACATAGGCTCTGATACCAACTGTGAACGCCCGCAACAATGCGGAAAATATAACTTATAAAAACTCAAGCGGAAATAAAGTTTAAATTATACAAACGTGATAGTCAAGGTGAGGGAAAATATATCCCTCGAATGACAATACAATAAAAGCTGAGTCTAAACAATCCTAATAAACCGACTACAAGGCCAAAGTGCTCGGTAGCTCACACATGTCTTCACCCCATGGATGCACCAACTAATACCTGTCATTCATGTAAACATCAACGCCACAGTCAGTGGGGAGTAACTCAAGGTTCTCCCAGCCACAAAATGTCAAAAAGAACATAACAAAGAACTAAAACAGGTAAGACATATAAGATACTTACAAAAGATAAGAATATCAAGTTTATATTTAAACATGGCAATTAAATGAGATGGAACAAGGTAGATCATCATTAGCATAATAAAGATTCAACTATTCATGTGAGACAATTAAATAATATGAAAGACAAGAATACGATCATTTATGCAAAAGCACGTATTTCAAAGAATTACAACATAGATATGAGATTAGAATCCAAATCATGTGAAGCAGATAAGTGAGGGATCAATCAATGCAAATTACAAGAATAGAAACCGTAGCCATTATTTGGAAAACCACTTAGCAAACATTGCACGGGACGTGGCTACTAATGTCACATTCATATTTATGGCTTCCATCTCACCATACAAACGGATGGGAACATTAATCCTGACGATTATATCGCAACTAGAGGGCTTATAGCTCACCCCTAGTATCCGATAGGACCAAGACAAATAACACAAGGCATAACTCTTGCCTTGAAAGACAAATACCAATATCTATAACCAAGCAAGACCTTTACTACTCATATCTAAAAATATACGTCCCCTGGTAGGACAACAATGGTACTCCCAAGACTCAGTCCTAGTCTAAATCTGGCCAGACTCTCGGGACAGTACAGTTCCCGATTCGACATTCGGCAGAACAGTCCGCATCCAAGACTCGAAGACAGATCGGAAATCGAGAACCCACAATCGGCAGGACAGTCCGAAAGAGGCGGAAGATATGAGCTAAACCCACAATCGGCAGGAGAGACAGAAAGAGGCGTAAAGACAAGTAAAGCAAAAAGGTATAGCATAAAGGCATTATCATAAGAATACGACTCAACCAAGCGATACGAATCAACTTGGAATGAGACTAATAATGTAATGAGCCGATGATAATCCAAGTAAGACATTTCATGCCAAATTATATTCATGAATATGAATAAGTAACCCATCCCTTCAATATTTGTCACTCGAATAACAAAAATGTAAACAAATGGAAACGAACCATTTATAATAAGCAAAACAAGCATTCAATTATAATTGACTCAAATGTAAGATAAACCATTTACTACTCATAAGGCATGAATAATTACATTGGGCTCTTATTAAAATGGAAACATGTCATTTCTTAGACAAATGTAATAATTAATAAATACATTTCATAATTATAAATCATGGCCCAAATATTAAAAGGGTGTGAGCCCATGCATGAAAAGGTAGTGAGCCCAAATTGAAGCACAAAAAAGTACATCGCCAAAATAGACACATCACCATTTAGTCTACTAGCCTACTATGCACGAGCTCCCCACTGGCCGTGGCTAGGTCGTGGCCGTGCCGCCAGCCCATGGCCAGCCACCCAGCCGCCTATGCCAGGCCCACGGACAGCCAGGAAACCCACCGATGTTCATCAATACTCTACCGAATAAACTGCCATGTAACCAAAGACGGACATAAGACACGCTTGAGACAGAGGTGGATAATTATGCACACATTTCACCATACCAGTTAACCAGTTTTTACCCCCTCCCCCCCCCCCCCAAACTACTCCAAGACAGGTCTAAAACCTCCTGCATGATGACCACCCAGAAACCGTATGCGGCTGCCCAGAAGAGGTGTAAACAGCCACCCAAGACAGGGGAAAACATGACACTATAGCTGGGTTTTTAAAGCGGGGAAAACCGAGTGTACAAGTGACGATATTACATGAAGATGGCAGGCATATAAACAGTTCCGATAGGTTACCATATCCGTCCCAAAACAGGGCTCACAAACTCCCCTGTCACGGTTTCAAACTGAAATCGACAGCCCATACCAGCTCAGTTTTCAGACGGACTATAAAGTAGGATTGAGACGAAAATAAAACACATCTAAACATGAATAACACTTACCAAGCTTAACTTAACCAAGCTCAAAAATCCATGTAAAACAGTCCGATTCAAAGGTTATTTGGAGACGGGAATTAAAACCACGACTTCACGAATAACAACGAGCGAATCCGAGTAAAAGACAGAGTTGGTATACGGTAAAATTGAGCATACAAATAAGGGAAAGTATAAAGAACCGAACTTTATCAAACTAGAACATATAAAACGCCACAAAAGACGGAAATTTCGACATTTGTCGAGTAATCTATCATTGTTACCTTATAACTTCTTCAATCTCGGAGTGAATCGTCTAAAAGTACAAGCCTCCTTCCGGTCTTCAAGTTCTTCAACTATAAAAGAGGAAAACGAGTTGATTGAGTCACCAAAACCGGGTTGTTCTTAAGATGGTATCTTTGAAAATTCAACAAAACTGAAACTTTCTCACCTATAAAGGAGGAGGGCGAGGAGAGGAAGAAGTAGGCACGAAAACTAGTTAAAACGGTCGAGAAATGAAGACGGGATCTGTGTTTGAAGGTTAAATAAAATTGGAGTATGGGGGTTCTGTCATTTTGGTTGTTTGCAGTAGCTTATTCGAAAAGAAGGAAGGAGGGAGTGAGTTAGAGGAGTTGGACGGGAGTATGTAATAATATTAATAATAACATATATATAATAATATATAATAATAATAATAATAATAATAATAATAATAATATATAATATCATATAGATGTAGAGTGTGGGGTGAGTAGGTGGTATGTGTTGTCGATATACGGTTGGTCCCAGTTAGATAAGATTCCCAAATGAAATGCGGCGGTCTACGCTAGTCGGTAACATAAGACGAAAATATTATTATTATTTTCACCTATTATTAATATCCGACTACGTACATATACTTTTATATAAACAAGCTTATAAAAAAAATGAACTCTTTATGAAAATTATGTTAAATACGAAATTGATTAAATTAAATAATTTAACATATAAATAAAGAAATTAAACGGTTAAATAAATCACAAATGCTAAAATGGGAAATTCGCGGGTGTTACACCATAAATGCAAGGCTAGCCATCCTCTCCCATCAAAGACACAAAACCTCAAAGAATATGCAAAGTAGGGAACTAAAGATGAGAAACGACCCTAAATAGCACTAGAATGCATAGGAACGAGGCTAGTTCGGGGGACTAAATGTGCACAAATATGAGTCACATCAAATATCTCCAAACCGAACCTTTGCTCGTCCCGAGTAAAGAGGTGACTAAAACTATGACCCTTATTAATACTACTAGCCGATGTGAGATAATTAGCGGGTCTCACTCCGCCCCTTCAACTCACAACAAGACATCTATGAGGTAAGATGCCTTCTTGGAAGGCAAGGTGGGGCTTGCCAAAATGGCGATGCATCCTAGCAATTAAGCACACAAGATCAAATAAAGGATGCATCTACAAAAAGAATAGCCACTTTCCTCATCTATGTGGCGGAAATCATCTAAAGGGGAAGTAATCTAAGGGTACACATTCCATTATAGATATTATTTCTCCAAGCTACTAAGTAAAAGAGGATACCAACAAATCACCTCCAAGTTTTGTCAGACTAGGCTACTTTTATCCTCAATCGCTAAATGCTTTTGTCAAGAGTAGGCTCCCTATGGCGTTAGAAACACTGTAGGATCACGGAATTCCCCCTCTTGCCTAGACAAGAAGAAGGGTCGTCCCCTCTCCTTCATGCAACAAGGAAAAGATCATCAATGGATAAAAGGCATCAAAATGGTTTGAGTTTCTCAATGGTAGTTTGCTTTTATTTTGTTTTCCCCCAATTTCGCGTGGTATTTGACTTTTGAGAACATTTCTTGCCACTTTTGATGTTTGGTAATTTTGGTACTTGGCAATTTCTTTTGTATTTTTTTGAACATTTTCAAAGTAACCCCATTTTGTAGCAAGGGCACTTTTATTGACGCTTAAGAGTCTATTTTTGCTCCTCTTTTCATTGATGCAATTTTTGCAAACTTTTTTATTTTCACTTTGGTACTTGAACTCAAATTGGAGATTTTTGTGCCCATTCCCTTTTGTATTGGCAAAATATGATGATAGAGATGAAATAACGGTTGCATGGCATCAAGGGTCACTTTGGAATAAACGGTAGCCAAGGAGTCTGTAATACTAAGGTTTTCTATGTCTGTGGGTACTCTAACGAGAGAGACTTACTCTGTCGAGTAAGTATCTTTTTACGCAAAACAGTGGCTGACCTGATGGGTACTCAATCGAGTAAGTGTGACACTCAATCGAGTAAGGGGAACTCGATCGAGTAAGTGACTTACTCGATCGAGTAAGTGTGTTATACGGGTTTGATTAGCCGGGTTTTGTTAATAACGCGAGATTAATATAAAAGCTTCCGTCATTGTTTCCTAAACACTTTTATCATCCTAATAACTTTCAAGAGAAGATTAAAAGTTACGTTGTTCGCATTTCTCATATTATTAGCAAATCCTAAGGCCAGGATCGTCGGATTGTCTCGTTCGTTATACCGTTGTGAACGTTGCGTCAAGGGTAAGCTTCTTGTATAATTTTTATAGTATTTCCTTGAGTTTGGTTAAACTCTAATTAGGTAGATTTGGGGGATTTTGGAGTATTATGATGTGTTGGTAGTAATTATATGTATACATGTTATAGGAGGAGGATTCGTAGAGGAGAAGTTCTGATTAGCTGCTAGATGGTCTCGTGTGATTGCTATTCCAGGTAGGGTTTCCCTTCTCAGTATTGATTACATGATTGTGTTGGTGATTAACTGTTGTTGTTGTATACCGTATTGGCATTGGATTATGAATTGGTGATTGTTGGTAGTGTAATGTGATTATCGTATAATTGTCTGTGGTTTGCGAGGTGCGTCCTCGGCTGAGTGGAGTCACTAGCGGGAGTGGTGTCACGCCCTCGATTCGCCTTCTGTGGAACCCGCCACAAAAGGGATGTGCACATTAAGGAACATGGGTTTATCGCTCGGATGAGATGAGCGGGGCTTAGGTGGGAACGGCTGCGTTCCTCCACTGGCGGTGTGGAATACTTGTTGCGATAAGTATTCTGGCAGGACTACACACTTTAGTGTGTAGTGAGGTGAGTGGTGATGTGACAGAGTTGGTGGATTGTATTGGTTTTTTATGTTGTTTTATTGCAGCCGTTTGTTTTGTGTAATCAGTACTGACCCCGTTTAAATGTTTTAAAAATTATGGTGATCCATTCGGGGATGGTGAGCAGTTATTGAGCAGGTATGAGTTGATGCGCATGGGATAGTTTGGTTGAGTCATCACGAGCTGTTTTTGAAGTCTTCCGCTGTGTTGAACATTCTTTTATTTTGGATTAGTTGGTTTGACAGTTTTGAGAACAATTGTATTGTACTTTATCGGTTTTGGTATTTGGTTTTGTATCACGTTAAACTTAATTATTAAAGTACGTTTCTTTATGGTATATTTAATATTCATTGCCTCGGGTAACCGAGATGGTAGCACTTCCATACCTTAAGTGGTCCTGGTAAGGCACTTGGAGTATGGGGGTGTTACAAAGTGGTATCAGAGCGACGATTTTGGAACCTGTAACTAATGAACCTAATACACTTAGGGAGTCAAAATAAAATGAACCCGGGTAGGAGTTGTTAGGAGCTAATGCAAAGACTTGGGAGACGTTCTAAAGTCGCGATCTCACCCTACAACTTTGAACCGGTCACTATAGGGTATGTGTCGGGATCGTTATGTGTTTATCTTGTATGTTGCCTATTGATATAGAAATGTGTTGTGTGAATTGGTGGATGAATGTATGTGGAGGATAGGAGATGTTTGGTGAAAGATGATGATGGTATGAGTATATATGTTGTTGATTGAATAACGGAATTGCAAGATAGTTGATTTATAACATGGCTCGTTAGAAACATGTGGAATAGGATGCTGTTTGTGATATGTATATATAAAGTATGTATGTTTGTCGTTTTGTGTATAAACATAGTTGGTTGGTAGTGTTGAGATACACATGCGGGTAGTATACGAGTCAGCATGACTCGATCGAGTGGGGGGCACTCGATCGAGTAGGTGAGTGACTCAATCGAGTAGGTGTGACTCGATCGAGTGGGCTGTTTTACGTTTCTGGGCAGTAGTCTGTTTTTGGGCACTCGATCGAGTAGGTTTGGGCACTCGATCAAGTGGGGTCAGCTCGATCGAGTAAGGAGGTGGCTCGGTCGAGTACGTTTTGGATGCTTTCTGGTCAGGTTTTGTAGTCGCGGCACTCGATCGAGTAAGTGGGCAACTCGATCGAGTGGCCTCAACTCGATCGAGTGTGTTCTGTTTGAGTATGTGTCCTCAACAATAGTGCGATCACATGTTTAAATCTCATATTAAGAATGCGTAAGGGATGATTCATTTATATAATCAACTGATCAACATTAATCGGTAATGATTAGCTGACTAGAGTTTAACATTACTATCGTTTGACGGTGGTGATCAGTTGATCCCTTAAGGTCACACCTATTGGACAATTCCCTTTATAGATAAGTTGATTACTTGTATATCGATACAAGTTGGTAAATTCCTTAAAATTGAACAATTATTTTGTTAGTGAGAATATTTATTTCTTATTGTAATTTGATTAAATAAGATTTATTTTAGTAATTGAAAGATTTTATTACTAAAATTGATTATTGTTTATGAAACAATTGAGATAAGAATGAATGGTTAATTATAATTACAATATGTTGTGAATTATATTAACATGACCCATTTTATTTATGTGATCAAGAATTACTAGACAATTTGTTATTTGTAATTTAATTAATATATATAATGATATTTATTTGATAAATATGCATTAAATTAATTAATAACATGTTACATGCTACATGTAACATATTGTGTGACAAATGACAAATTGACAAAATAAAATGGGAGTCCATTTTATATATGAACCGAAAATTGGAGGGTGGAAGGAGTTAGTGGATGATTTATTTTCTGTAATAAAATGGACATAATCATTCCTACTCTAACTAGCCTTACACCTACAATTCTTGTGAAGAACAAAAGGAAAAGCAAGAAGGCCATGCATTGGCCTTCCTTCACCCTTCAAACCGGCTCCCCCCTTTTAGATATAGAGAATTTGTTCTCTATATTTACAATCGCATGCAACTTATGCAACATTCATTCATTCTTACCCTTATCTCTCTAAAATAGTTTAGAAATTCTAAAATTGTTCATATAAAATTCTAATATCAACATATAAGATTACTAGTGTAGTAATAAAGATATTATTAGAATTATTTTAAGGGTACTAGTATATTAATCTAGTTAGTTAATATATTAGTTTAAGGGTTTTGTTTTGGGTGCAACAAGAGGAGGATCTCTAAATTTGGGATTTAGGAGGATCATCCATAATACTTGAGCTCAAGAAAAAATAAGGAAGATGTCCTTATTTGTGACCAAAATATCGAACCAAATAATGTAAGGAACATTATTTTTCTCTTTATCTCTCAATTAGTTATGCATGCACTAGATCTTAATGAACTTAAGTTAATATGTTAATTATTTCACTATTAGAAGAGTCTAATAATAGGTATATGAACCTAACAATTGGTATTAGAGCATAGGATGATGCATGCATAATCGATTTATAGTTTTTTTGAGTTATTAGTAACTTAATTAAAACTAAAAATTTGTGATTTACTAGATAAATTCACGAAATCATGTTGAATGTTGTATATTCTGGTCCTAAAATGTATTTAGGTCATTTTTATGATTTATGGTATTTTATTGCTCATTTTAATGATTTTTAGTTATTTTATTACAATTTAATGACTAAAATGGTATTTAAAATGCTAAAAATTGTTAAACTCAGTTTCTGACCTTAAAATTTTTATATGACCTCACATGCTAATTTTACTTATTTTATGTAAAATTTCGTATAAATTTGATTTATTTTGCATGATTTATGATTATTATGAGATAAAAATGAATTAAATGGAGGTTAAATGGTTAAATATAGTTAAACTTCGAAACAGGCCCTGAAATTTTAATATATTGTCACATGCATATTTTACTCACTGTGTGTAAAATTTAAGATGAACTTGATTCAGTTTGCATGATTTATGAATTTTTAGAGTAAAAATAACATAAATAGTGACTATTTTAGCATAAATAGCTAAAACGAATTACATGGCATGCGAAAATTACTTTAGATTGAATTTATATCTCACTTATTAGATCTAAAGTTTTAAAATTGATTAGATTAATTTTTGCTATGTTTTATTTGATAAAACCGATAAATCACAACTACATTTTTCTCGAAATAAATTCGAAAATTTTATACATGATTTTTGACATTATGAGTGTCATGGATATATTCCAGAATGTTCAAAAAATTTAAAATTCAAAGTTTGAAATTATTGTAATTTAATTTGGATTTATTTCATAAATGTTATGATTTTAGGGTCAAAATGAGCATAAAATTATGTCAAGTTGAATTATTGTCAAAAATTAAGTAATGACTAATTTTTGAGTCCTAAGAGTGTTAGGATAATTAACTTGGACTAAAATTAGATTTTAATATTATTTAGCGATTTTTTTTGGGGAAAGGTAAGTTATATATTAATGCCAATTTTCCAACATGTGTATACACGAGTTACACCCTCAGCATATTACGCGACTTAGGCTATTATCAATCCAAGCTCTAGCTATACTACTCTTAATCAGATCATTTCTACTTCTAACTCTAGCTAACAAGTCAGTTCTTACAGTTTGAAAAACTCTCTCAGGCCTAGGAACATACTATTCAACACGACTTTAATTCCTACAATGCCATATGTGATACATCATACATGCTAAAGCAGCTCCAATAATATGCTTTATCAGTAATGACTTCTCCTTCATTTGCACCCACTAATTAATCACTGCGTTCAGAGGGAGGTCCACCTGCAGCCAAGTATTCAGCAGAGCCAGACACTTCCTACTAAACAGACAAGCAAAAAAAAGATGATCAATGCATTCCTCTTCAGCACCGCACAAAAAACACCTGTTCACCTGAATAATCTTCATTTTGAGCAGAGGATCTTGAGTTAATCGTCTATTCTGGGCAGTTAACCAGATGAAGAAAGAATGCTTTGGCAATAACATCATATTACTCAACCAGGGATGCCAACCAACAGGCGTACCCTCATCAACCAACTAAGAATAGCCTAACTGAATTTTGTAATGAGGATTAGTTCCTCTTCATTGCTCATTAAACAAGAAAGGTTTCAACAAAGTCTTCACCCAACAAATCTTACGCCAAGCCCAGCTAGAGGAAGGAGGAGGAACATAATCTTGCCACACATGCTGTTTTATATAGATGGCATGAACCCAACGGACCCAAAGATGGTCAGCTTTAGCTTCTACCCACCACACATACTTCCCAATAGCAGCTATGTTCCAACTGTGGAGATTTCTAAGTCCCAAACCACCATTTTTCCTTGACTTGCACAATTTATCCCAAGCCACCAGAACAGGGCTTTCCTTAGCATCATTTCCATGCCAAAGAAAAGCTCTACATAAAGCATCAATCTTGTTCAGCACTGCCTTAGGGAGGATAAAAATACGTGACCAATAATTATGCAATGTGCTAAGTACTGCTTTGATAAGAGTAACACTACCAGCATAAGACATTTTCTTGCTTCCCACAGCCTTGATTCTCTCAGTCACCTTGTCAATCAGCTGCTGACAGTCCATAATCCCCAGTCTCTTAGGAATAATATTCACCCCCAAGTATCTAAAAGGGATAGATCTTCTTTTCATACCAGTGGCATTTTCAATCTGAACCATAAGAGTTTCAGGAATGCCATTACCATACAGGTTTGATTTCCCTTCATTCATCTTCAAGCCTGAGGATCTAGAAAAAGTCTCAAAGGCTCTTAACACCAATGTAATAGATGCCATATCTCCTCTACAGAACACCACCAGATCATCAGTAAAACACAAATGTGTGAGTCCAATTCTAGCATAGAGAGGATGATATTTAAACCCCTTAAGTCTCTGTACTCCCTCTAACAAACGACTCAGGTATTCCAAGCAAATTGTAAAGAGGAGAGGGGACAAGGGGTCAACTTGTCTTAACCTTCTTTTGCCTTGAAAATAACCAAAAGTCTCACCATTTACTGCTAGGGAATAAAAAGTTGTACTAACACATTGCATAATCAAATTAGTCAAGCTATCAGGGAACCCCAAACACTCTAGCATCTCTTTAAGAAAAGCCCACTCAACAGAATCGTATGCTTTTTGAAGATCAATCTTTAGCATAATTCTTGGAGAACAAGCTTTCCTTTTAAAAAGCTTGATGAGGTCTTGACATATCAGAATATTGCCAGCAATGTCCCTACCCTGAATAAAAGCACTCTGTGCAGGGTTGATGATCTCAGGTAGGATTCCAGCCAGTCTGTTACAGATCACTTTAGCCAAACATTTGTAAATATTGGTACAACAACCTATAGGACGAAATTGTAACACACTCTCAGGGTTATCAGTTTTAGGAATCAGGGCCAGGATAGTATTATTACACTCCTTTAATACTTTCCCAGAATCAAAAGCACTCTTCACTGCCCTAATGACATCCCTGCCCACAATGCTCCAGCTATCCATAAAAAATTGGCTCCTATATCCATCTGGCCCTGGTGCTTGATTTCCAGGAATAGAGAACATAGCATGTTTAATCTCCTCATAAATCAAAGGAGCAGTAAGGGTAGCCTTATGCACTGCATTGAGACATTTACCAGACTTTACAACACCCTTGTGAATCTGTGTGTCAGTCTTTGAATTGCCCAATAGCCCGACATAAAAATCCTCAAATGCCTCTTTTATCTCCTCAGGTTGAGTACATAGCCTGCCATGTTTATCTTTTAACTGATAGACTTTGTTCCTTACCCTTCTTCTTTTAATGCTAGAATGAAAGAGAGAGGTATTCTCATACCCTTCTTCCATCCAATGCTCCTTTGCTTTCTGAGCAAGGAAAAGATTTCTAGCCCTGATGAGTGTAGTAAGCTCCTCAGCACACTCTTTCTCAACTTTGCAAAGTTCAGCATTTAGAGGATCCAATCTCAGCTTCTCTTGGAAATGTTTCAAGGATAGCTCAGTAACTTGAGTTAAATTTTCAATATCACTGAAATTAGCCATATTTAACTGCTGGAACCCTCTCTTCAAACCTTTTAAACTCTGCATAATTTGAAACATAAAAGTGCCATGGATATGAACTTTCCACCCCAAATTAACCACCTCAAGATAGTTCTCATCCAATGCCCACATATTAAAATATTTAAAGGAGCCTTCTTCTTTTCACCCCTATCATATAATGCAATGAGACAAGGACAATGGTCAATAAGACCTTCTGGGAGAAAATTAGCAAAAGAGTCAAGAAAGCTAAGCATCCATTCATCATTTACAATCACCCTATCCAGCCTACTATAAACCTTAGAACCAAGCTCATGTTTATTATTCCAAGTATAATATGAGCCAATGGTTTTTAATTCCTGCAACTGTCTTTGAGCCATCATCTCCTTCATGGGAGCCATTTCACTCCAAGTGACATCAGCCCCCCTAATTCTCTCATTCACATCTATCACACTGTTAAAATCCCCACATACTAGCCAAGGCCCTTGGACAAGAGCCTCACAAGTCTGTAGGTTATTCCATAAAGAGACCCTTTTCCTTACTTTTGTTAAAACCATAAACCATAGTGACCCAGAATTTCTTATTGTTACCCTTATCAAAAACTTGAGCATGGATAAGCTGATCAGTCACCAGCTGAATATCAACATCAAACATAAGAGGCTGCCACACCAACCAAATCCTACCACCAGGGTGACAACCATTATTTGTGCAAATGGACCAATTGTCACAAATATTATTCCTTACCTTTATCCACTGACTACCTTTTATTTTAGTCTCAAGCAAACCATATAAGCCTATATTATTTTGGTGGACAAACCATCTTATTTCATTTTGCTTATTAAGGCTATTCATACCCCTAACATTCCAAAAACCCAAACTAACCATTTTCAGTATACCCTACCTGAATCACCCTCTTACCATTACTCACATTCCTAGCCTTCTGCAATGAAACAGTAAGAGCATCCATGAAAGAAATCCCTCTTGGTGTAAAGATCCTAAGCTTTCCTGAATCCTACCTTAACATTTTAGTGATAAATCTCCTAGGTAGAGACCGTGTCTCAACCACAGGTGATGATGCCTGTCGTTGTATGCACCAAAAATTATATTTATAGTCCAAACTACTACTATAGCTAGTGGCAATCAGGGTCGAACCACAGAGATGCGATGCAATTAATAGTTGTTTTATTTAAGTCTAAAGTAACAAATGTGAGGGGGATTTGATTTGATTTGATCTATAACTAACAGCAATAAATGAAAAGTAAACTAAGCTAGTAGATGAAATCAAATATTAAAAGGGTGCTAAGATGGTCGGTTCACTATAGTTTCGGCGGCAGCATCCTAGGTAAGTCTGAAACAATCGCATGAGACGGGAAAATAAGAAGTCCTCTTGGTCCTTTCTTAACAGGTAGCATCTTTCGATCTCGCTACAGGTCCCTAATATCACTAATGCTAACTTTCGTCCTGAAAAGTGATTTAAAAGGCTAAATTAACTTATCTCTCGATCTTATTAATTTAGTCGTCTTAATTAGGCAGTCTATTTCCCTTCCCTATCTTTCGATCTTATCGGGTCGGTCAATTCCTAGGCATTCAACTAGTCGCGTTCACTCGATTCGTCAAACAAAGCAATTAAATTAATTAAAATGAAACATATCTCACGTGGCCGGTCGATCGACCGGATAGGCCAGTCGATCGACCATGGCGCATCCAGGTCTCCCTATTCTAATGCCGCCTATACTACAGATTCCCTACATCCTAGCACAGTTTATTTAGCTACTCATGTTTACGATAAAAACAACAACAAGATTAACAAGTAAAGCTAACGAATTCATGCTTAAATTAACTGAACAAAAGACTAACATAAAACGATAATTTGGCTTCCGAGAACTATTTTAGCAATTCTATACTATGAACGAAATAAAAGCAATAAAACTGATTAATGGAACAGTGGAAATACCGTATGAAAACAGGAGAGAAGAATTGCAGAACAAAGATCCAGAAACCGAATGCAAAAGTAAATTGTATTGAAAACAAAACAATCTTGAGAACCCTAATTACTGATGATAAAAGACTTGATAATAACTTCATAACATCAGGTTACGTTATATAGGAATATAACGTAACACTTATTCCTAAACCTAATATACAATGGGTTTTGGAATTCTCGTTCTATTTCTTTAATTTGCGCGTCAGCTCGTGTGATGGTCGATCGACCATGCAAGACAGTCGATCGACTGGTCTGCACTGAACAGTAGCTTCTGTAATTCGTGCTCTGGTCGATCGACCATAGGAGGCAGTCGATCGACCACTATAGCTGGTAGTCTGCTTCTAATTATTCATAAAGTTGTCTTTGAGGCCTCGAAATGCGCACCAAGTTCATTTCTTGTGTAAATATTTCATGTCAAATGCAATGCAAGGTACTCGGGGATGGATTTAGCTTGATTTCTGCTGGATTATTCACATTTCTGCAATAATGTACAAAAACACGAAAGTAGACGGAAATAGGGAGAATAGTAGCATAAACTACATAATTGAGCTCTGAAATGCGTGTAAAATGAGGTGTAAAACATCATATTTAGGACACGCATCAGGTGACTTCCCTATAATGATTGGTACTCCAACAAATACAGAAGGTTCAGGGGTAACCAGCTGAACACTTGGTGATCTTGCCTGAGCAATAGGTTTTGAGACTGGAGTATGAGGTTTCCTAGGACCAGCTACAGCTTGCTGAGGTTTGGGTTTAGGTCTCCAAACCTTCTTTGATTTCATACCTCCCTTCTTCCTGCACTGATTAGTAGAATGCCCCATACCTTTGCATTTCTCACAAGTTAAAGGTAACCAACACCCTTATTTTGTGAGTTTTACCCAGTTCATCCAAAAACTCAATTTCAGTTGGGAACTCCTGACCAATCTGAACCTCAACCAGCATCCTCGCATAGCCTAAGAAAGCTCTACGAGAGGTTGCCTCATCACATATTAAGAATTTACCCACCAGTCCACTAATCTTTGATAAGCAACCAGTTCCCCAAAATTTTATGTCAAGCCCATAAAGTTTTAACCGATTGGGATCGATTTAACATCATGGTTTATCAATTCCATTTCTGGTTTCCACTCCTTAACGATGACTGGCTTATTATCAAACATTAAATGACCTGTGTTCACAACTTCCATTTGTTTTTCCTTAGTCTTAAACCGCACCAGAAAAATCCCATTTGGCAAGAAAGAAATACGATCAACCCCATAAGATTGCCATACCCTTTTCACAAACGCCGATATATAAAACACTCGCAGGAGGGTTCACCCCAAAGATGTAACAAAAGACGGCAGATGACCAGAAATTTACCTCTTCCAAAACATCGGCAGAGGACAATCGAAGTAATGGCACCGCCGACTCTTTATCAGATCCGGGACCTTCCTCAGCTTCATATTCCGGTAACTCATCTTCTGATAATTCCTCTTCCTTCAAAAAGAACATCCAGTTCCAAGTTAGATAACGGTGGAAAGTTAAGACTCACTCGACGAACCGGAGACGGAGATAATCCACTCGAACTAGCTATATTTGTAACTACTGTTTTTTGTGAAGTAGTATTTTGTATAATATTATTATTATGACGATTACTATGCTGATAAGTAATTGATTTAGGATTATTAGATTTAGGGTTCTTTCTTTTAGCCATTGCTAGTAGAAATCCCTAAATTAGATTTTTAGATTTTCTCTCTCTAAAATCTCTCTCATCCCATTATCTTGGAATATTTAGCGATTTTAATAAGTTAAAATCGTGCATTTCCATAAAACCGGGTTATATAATCGATATAAGTTAAATAGGGTGATTTGGCACATAATTTGGCATGATAGACACATATTATAATGCTGCATATTTCATTGTTGAATGTCATATTTTATTTATGTAATTTTGAATTATGTAATTTTATCTTAGTATGGCCTTAGATTTTAATCGATATTATCCGTAATGTAAGGGAATATTGATTCGGTTGTAATTTAATGTGATCTCGTATCACTTTTATTTTACTAGTTTTTCATTTTACAAATGTATAATAGGATAGCTATGTATTTTTATTATTCTTTGTAATTCCGGAGTTTCTTCAAGACGGTGCCATTCGGAAAGGCGTTCCGACGAAGACGATATTCTAGGGAGGCCTACCACATGAAGATTCAAGGGACCAAAGGAGTTGGTTTCCGATTTTGTAATAGATTATTTGATTTTCTATTTTAGGAAGGCCATACTAGGAATTTATTACTTGCTTTGCATTTCTTTTAATATGTTGCATGCATTGCCAAATCGCCATAACAACACATGCATATCATATCGAGTCATCGACCGTGTCAATTATAATTATCGAGAATTCATCTTTTAGTTCACTTTAAATTGATAGATAATAAATTGACAAGACCTTTACTTTAAAAAGATTTAGACTTAGCCTTATCAAATAGTAGGAGCCCATGAATATCAATTTCATAAGGGGTACAATACGATTTTTCGGGGTGCTTCTATTGACGTTGGGTAAGTGGGGTAATAAGTAATAATTACACTTTGAAAGTTTGGTTGATCTCAACGAAGGTATTTTGCGACCGTAGCCGCAATAGGTTCGGGCTAAAGATGAATTTAATGTATATTCATCGACCGAGAGTTCTAATTGTAGAATCGGTTAAGAGGGTTAACCCACCAAGTTATATTAGTAAAGATGTAGAGGGCCCGTAGGCTCACAGCCAAGTTAATATGAATTTTGGATCTCGGAATCATTTATTATAGTTGGGTAGTGGTCACTATATAAATGCTATACTTGTATTAATATTTACATGTATTATAACGATAAATGTTAATTAATTTCCTTCATATCCGTTTTGTAGTTATCTTTTTCGCAATGGATTCATCAAACTCTTTAACACTGATCACTATTAAATCATGTCACAAATCATTCGACGAAGTTTTCTCTCTAAACAACCTTGATACGACTAGAGAAATTCATTTTGGCATTGGTTCCGATGGTAGTCTTAACTTCATTACTACTTCCTCACCTCCTACCACAACTAGCAAGTTGGTGAATAAGTCTTGTGAAGACAATCTCACTAACACCATGGGATCCTTGTCTTTAGAAGCAAGGAGAAATGAGAAGGCTAGTGGGAGTTTTCACAAAAGGCTTGCCATTAAAAAGAAAAAGTTCATAAAGAGGAAGAGAAGTAAGAGGTCGAATTCATACCATAGGGATTTATTGGCTAGTGGGACTACCAATAATGTATGCCTTTATTGTCATGGCATGGGCCATTGGGTGAGGAATTGCCCCGTCTTTTTGGGAGATAACAATGTTGGACTTTACGCTCCACTTGGTAATATTTCTTCCGAAATCTTTGTTATTGATATAAATTATACTTCCACCTCAACGTGGGTATTGGATACCGGTTGTGGTTCTCACCTTTGTAATCATTTACAGGGGCTTAGAAATGTGGAAAAGCTAAACAAGGGTGATGTAGAGCTCCGACTAGGAAATGGAGCTAGGGTAGCCGCCACTTCAAGAGGGACTTATGCACTTGTTTTAACTAATGGCTTTGAGTTGTACTTACATAATTGTTATTTTGTACCTTCTTTATCAAAAAACATCGTTTCCAATGCTTTGTTAGACATGGAAGGATTTTTTTTTGCTATTAAGAATAATTGTTGTGAAATTTCTAAGAATAAGTTGGCCATAGGCCAAGGCACTTCAACTAATGGCATTTATGTTCTTGAAACTTTTGACTCGAGCAAAGATATCTATAACATACAATCCAAAAGACTCCAAACAAGTGATCCAAATGAATCATACATTTGGCATTGTCGATTAGGTCACGTAAACGTGAAACACATCAAAAGGCTAGTGTTGACTGGAATTATTGGGCCATTTGATTTTCAATCATATGGAATATGCGAATCTTGTCTCCTTGGCAAAATGATTCGTGCTCCCTTTAGTGGTAAAGGGACACGAGCAAGTGATTTGTTGGGACTAATACATACCGATGTATGTGGTCCAATGAGTATCACTGCTAGGGGAAATTATGACTACTTTCGTCACTTTTACCGACGATTTAAGTACATATGAGTATGTTTACTTAATCAAATATAAAAGTGAAGCTTTTGAGAAATTTAAAGAATTTCAAAAGGAAGTAGAGAACCAATTGAACAAGAAGATTAAAGCACTACGATCCGATCGTAGTGGAGAATATCTTAGCAATGAATTCGATTCTCACTTAAAAGATTGAGGTATTGTATCACAAATCACTCCTCCGGGCACACCTCAACTCAATGGTGTTGCCGAAAGGAGAAATCGAACCCTACTAGATATGGTTCGATCTATGATAAGTCAAACGGATCTACCAGATTCGTTTTAGGGTTTTGCAATTCTGACGGCCATAAAATCTTTAAACCAATGTCCAACCAAAGCCGCAGATAAGACTTCGTATGAGATATGGAAGGGAAAAGTCCCAAACTTTTCATTTATGAAAATTTGGGGTTGTGATGCTTATGTCAAGAATAAATCTACTGATAAGTTAGCACCCAAATCTGACAAGTGTTACTTTGTAGGCTATCCAAAGAATACACGTGGATATTACTTCTACAACCGTCATGAGAACAAAGTGTTTGTGGCTTATAAGGCTGTCTTTCTAGAATTGGATTACATTTCTAGAAGACAGAGTGGGAGAAAATTTGAACTTAACGAAGTCCAAGAACCACAAGCTAGAGAAGAGGTGCAAGAAGATGTTCCTTCATCATCTAATCAAGTTATTGTTCCTTCCGAACCTAGGATGTCAGGTAGGGATAGTCGCTAACCCGATCGATACGTAGGCATCATCGAGTTTGACGACGAATTGGACGTCTTACTTTTGGAAAGTGACGAACCCACGACCTACAAAGCTGCAATTTCTAGTCCAAATTCAACTTTATGGCAAGAGGCCATGCAATCCGAAATAAAATCTATGCATGAGAACCAAGTATGGGACTTGGTTGATTTGCGGAAAGGTGTGAGACCCCTTCAATGCAATTGGATCTTCAAGGTAAAGAATGGTATAGAAGGACACGATGATGTCTACAAAGCGAGACTAGTTGCGAAAGGTTTCACCCAAATTCATGGTTTACACTATGATGAAACCTTTGCCCCCGTAGCCATGCTTAGATCAATTCGGATTATGTTAGCAATTGCCGCATTTCATGGTTATGAAATATGGCAAATGGATGTCAAAACCGCCTTCCTAAATGGGTATTTAGAGGAGGAAGTTTACATAACACAACCTGAGGGTTTTGTACATCCTAAAAATCCTAACATGGTATGCAAACTTAAGAGATCCATCTATGGTCTTAAGCAAGCATCGATAAGTTGGAATCATCGTTTTGATCATCTAATAAAAGAAAATGGTTTCACTCGAAGTGTCGAAGAACCATGTTTATACATGAAGTTTAGTGGGAGCAAAGTCATCTTTCTAATCTTGTATGTAGATGACATACTTCTCATTGGAAATAATATACCAATGCTGACCTCTGTTAAGGAGTGGCTAGGGAATCATTTCCAAATGAAATATTTAGGAGAGGCACAATGCATATTACGTATTCGGATCTATAGAGATAGATCTAAGAGGATATTGGCACTAAATCAAGTCTTATATTGATAAGGTTCTTCGACGTTTTAACATGGGCAACTCCAAGAGGGGTTTTATTCCAATGGGTAGTGGGGTTACATTGAGCAAGTCTCAGTCACCCAGAGAACCTAAAGATGTTTAATGCATGAAATTGATCCCTTATGCTTTCGCCGTGGGATCAATCATGTATTCCATGATATGCACTCGTCCCGATGTATCGTATGCTTTGAGCATGACAAGTAGATATCAAGCCAAACCAGGTGAGAGTCACTGGATAGCTGTCAAGAATATCCTTAAGTACATGAGAAGAACTAAGGATTCATTCTTGGTGTTTGGAGGAGATTCCGAGCTATGTGTGAAGGGTTACACTGACTCGATCTTTCAAACTGATATGGATGATTTGAAATCCCAGGCTGGCTTTGTTTTCATGATTAATGGTGGAGCGGTTATCTGGAGGAGCTTCAAAGAGTCGGTCATTACGGATCCTGTTGGAGCATGTGTCCTCAACAATAGTGCGATCACATGTTTAAATCTCAAATTAAGAATACGTAAGGGATGATTCATCTATATAGTCAACTGATCAACATTAATCAATAATGATTGGCTAACTAGAGTTTGACATTACTGTCGTTTGACGGTGGTGATCAGTTGATCCCTTAAGGTCACACCTATAGGACAATTCCGTTAATATACAAGTTGATTAATTGTATGACGATACAAGTTAATCAATTCCTTAAAATTGAACAATTCATTTGTGAGAGAGAATATTTTTATCTTATTATAATTTGATTAAATAAGATTTATTTTAGTAATTAAAATATTTTATTACTAAAATTGATTATTGTTTATGAAAAAATTGAGATAAGAATGAATTGTTAATTATAATTACAATATGTTGTGAATTATAATTATATGAACCTTTTTATTTATGTGATCAAGAATCACTAGACAATTTGTTATATGTAATTTAATTAATGTATATAATGATATTTGTTTGATAAATATGCATTAAATTAATTAATAACATGTTACATACTACATGTGATATATTGTGTGACAAGTGACAAATTGACAAAATAAAATGGTAGTCCATTTTACATATGGACCGAAAAAATGGAGGGTGGAAGGTGTTAGTGGGTGATTTATTTTATGTGATAAAGTGCATATAATCATACCTATCCTACACTAGCCTTACATACCTATATTTTGGAGAGTAAAAAAAAGTAAAAGGAAATGCCATGCTGTGGCATTTTTAGCCTTACATACCCGGCCCCTTCCTCCTTTTATGAAGAGAATTTTGTTCTCAATTTTACACTTCTCTATATTCACATTTCACATACATGCATTCTTGCTCTTCTCTCCCACTTCTCTCTAAACTTGTTTTAGAAAATACATTAAATTGTTCATCCAATATTATCATAAATATTAGATTACTAGGGTAGTAATAGAGATAATATTAGGATCTATTTAAGGTATAATAATACACTAATCTAGTTAATTAGTATATTATTTTGAGGGATTTGTTTTGGGTGCAATCAAGAGGAGGACCTCAATACTTGGGATTAAGGAGGATCATCCATTACATTTAAGTTCAAGAAAAAATAAGGAAGGTGACCATATTTGTGCCCATTATTTCGAGCTATTTAACAATGTAAGGGACATTGTTTTTCTTATTTTATCTCTTATTTAGTTATGCATACACTAGATCTAATGAACTCATATTAATATGTTAATTATTTCACTATTAGAAGAGTCTAATAATAGGTATATGAACCTAATAATTGGTATCAGAGCATAGGATGTTGCATGCATAATGGATTTATAGTTTTTTCGAGTTATTATTAACTTAGTTAAAACTAAAAATTTGTGATTTATTAGATAAAACCACGAAATATTGATGCATTTTGTATATTCTGGTCCTAAAATATTTTTAGGTCATTTTTAGGAATTATGGTATTTTATTGCTCATTTTAATGATTTTTAGTTATTTTATTACATTTTTATGACTAAAATGGAAATTAAAATACTTAAAATAGTTAAACTAAGTCTCTGATTTTGAAATTTTTATATGACCTCACATGAATATTTTATGTATTATATGTAAATTTCGTATTAATGTGATTAATATTTCATGATTTATGATTTTTATGAGATATAAATGAATTAAATGGAGGCAAAATGGTTAAATATCGTTAAACTTCGAAACATGCCATGAAATTTTAATAGGTTGTAACATGCACATTTTAATCACTGTGTGTAAAATTTGAGATGAACTTGATTCATTTAGCAGAATTTATGAATTTTAGTATAAAAATGACATAAATAGTGACTATTTTAGCATAAATAGCTAAAATGAATTACATGGCATGAGAAAATTATTTTAGGTTGCATTTATATCCCACTTATCAGATCTATAGTTGTAAAATTGATTAGATTAATTTTTGTATGCTTTAGATGTTTTATTTGATAAAACCGATAAATTGCAACTATATTTTCTCGAAATAAATTCGAAAATTCTAACCATGATTTTTGACATTATGATTTATGTGTGTCAAGGATATATTCCAGATTGTTCAAAACTTTAAAATTTAAATTTTAAAATTATTGTAATTTAATTTGGATTTATTTCATAAATGTTATGATTTTGGATCTAAATGAGCATAAAGTTATATCAAGTTGAATTATTGTCAAAAATTGAGTAATGACTAATTTTTGAGACCTAAGAGTGTTAGGATAATTAACTTGGACTAAAATTATATTTTAGTATTAATTTACGATTTTAATAATTTAAAATCGTGCATTTCCATAAAACCGGGTTATATAATCGATATAAGTTAAATAGGGCGATTTGGCACATAATTTGGCATGATAGACACATATTATAATGCTGCATATTTCATTGTTGAATGTCATATTTTATTTATATAATTTTGAATTATGTAATTTGATACCGTCGTTTTAGTACCAAAAATAAATACGTAATACTACTAACAGAAGTCAGCGGTAAGTAAGGTCGATCTCCACAGGGAGATGGAGATGGGAAAATGTCTGCTAAACTAAGTCTGTCTGAGTCACAGTTTCTTGGGGGTTTTTAAATGATTATTCTAATCTAAGGAGATTGAGGGAGAGAAATAGAGTAAGAGAAATAAAGGAAAGAGTTGATCACAATAAAGCAGGGAGAAAGTAGCTAAGACAGTCGGTTCACCATGATTCTTAAGAAATGCAGTCTAGGGTGTCAGGTACTATGTTCTCTGCACCTTTCTTATCTTTGATCTGAAAATCAAACTCCTGAAGGAGGAGTATCCATCTCAACAGCCGTGGTTTAGCTTCCTTCTTAGCAAGAAGGTGTCTCAAGGCTGCATGGTTAGTAAAAACAGTAAATTCTGACCCTATCAAGTAAGAACGAAATTTTTCTAGCACATAAACCACAACTAAAAGCTCATTCTCTGTAGTGGTGTACTTCACTTGAGCCTCATCCAGAGTTCGGCTCGCATATTAAATTGCATTCAAGGCTTTGTCTTTCCGCTGGCCTAGCACCACTCCTAGTCCATAATCACTAGCATCGCACATAATTTCAAACGGCAAGTCCCAGTTGGGAGGCTGTATAATCGGTGCTGAAATTAAGGCCTGCTTCCACCTATTAAAAGCAGAAAGACACTCATCAGTAAATGCAAAGGGGGTAGCCTTAAGCAACAACTGTGTAAGCGGTTTAGCAATTTTTGAAAAGTCCTTGATAAACCGACGGTAAAAGCCGGCGTGACCAAGGAAGCTCCTCACTCCTTTGACATTAACAGGAGGAGGCAATTGCTGAATCACGTACACCTTTGCTTTATCAACCTCAATAACCCTGTCAGAAACTAAGTGCCCTAAGACAATTCCCTCGTTGACCATAAAGTGGCACTTCTCCCAGTTAAGCAAAAGATTAACCTCAATGCAGCGCTGCAATACTTTATCAATGTTAGACAGACAATTAGAAAAGTCACTTCCATAGACACTAAAATCGTCCGTAATAGACTTCCATAATAGACTCTATATAATCAAAAATAGTAAATCTAATAAACTGTTACAAATTCGAAAACCAACAACTTTGGTCCCTTGAACTTCGGTCTTGGCACGCATTTCAAGGCAACAATCGCCTTCTCGAGTGGCACCGTCTTCAAGGAATTCCGAAATAAATAAATTATATAATTTCCTATTATACATTTGTAATTAAAAATAAAAATAAATCTATTAAATTACAAAACGTTGATAAGAGATCACAATAAATTACAACCGAATCGATATTCCCATAAATTTCGGGTAATATCAATTAAAACTAAGGCCATACTAAGTAAAATTGCATAATTCAAAAATTACATAAAATTAAAATATGACAAAAATAAATACAATGCAGCATTATAATATGTATAAACATGCCCAATTTTATGCTAAATCGCCTTTAAGAAGCCAATATCGTATATTAATCGGTTTTTACGGATTTGCGTGATTTAACCTTTTATAATTACAATAATTACATAAAATCATATTTATGTACAAGTTAATTACCCTAACCATCTTAGGACTCAAAATTAGTCTCCACTAACACTTGACAATAATTAACCTAGATTTCTTAATATTGTTCATAAATGGACCTAAAATACAAAATTAATTCATAAACTTCAAATTAAATCATAAAAATTTCAAATAATTTCAAAATTTGAAATTTAAACTTATGAACATTCTGGAAAAATACCATGACACTCATAATGTTCAAAAATTTAGGTTAAAAATTTCGAAAATTTATCGAGAAAAACAATATTGCGGTTTATCGGATTTATCAATTATTACCATAAAAATATGAGAAAAATTATTTTTATCAACTTTTCACTTTTAGATCTGAAATATATGATAGAATGAAACATGTGACGTTTTTCCTTAGTCATGAAGTATGTTTTAGCATTTTTACTAATTAATGTCACTATTTATGTGATTTTTCATCAAAAATTCATAAATCATGCATAAAGACTTCATTATAGCCAAATATTTTACACACATCTTGTAAAATTGCATGTGACAACATACTAATTTTCCATGACCATATTCGAAATATAATTCATATTAACCTATTTAACCATTTAAATACGATTTTAACTTGAAAAATCCATATTTCGATCATAACAACTCATTTTATTATGAAACTTTACAGGCCATCAGTAGATAATATATTTAAAAACATATCCAAAAGCCACTAAAAAATAAAAGTTTAGCTATTTTTAGTACAAAAATGACATTTTTATTCCAAAAATGACATTTTTATCATAAAAATCACATTTTAATGCCATTATTATATAAAATGAACAATAAAATCCATAAATAAACCAAAATATCCTAAATACATTTTAAGACCAGAAACTTTAACATGAAGATAAATTTCGTGATATGTCATAATAAACAGAAATTTATAAGTTTTATTTGTTAATCTTATAACTCGGAAAAACAATAACCGATTTGCATGCAAACAACCTAAGGCTCTAGATACCGCTTGTTAGAATAATTAATCTCATTAATTTACATATTCATATATGTGATATTTAATTTAGTCATAAAATTAAAAATAAATTTTATGCATGCAAACTTTAAATAAAAATGGAGAAGAAATCATCAATCCTTACTACGATAGTTTCGGATTTTTGGGCACAAGTAAGATCTCCTTCTTACTTATTCTTGAGCTTCCTAATATTGGATGAACAAGGATTCAAGCTTAGAATCCCTCCCAAAGACTTATACCCAAGATGACCTCTTAATAGATTAATATTATTAGTACTAGAACAATATTAATCTTACCAAAATTGACCCAAAATATTTGTTTGTACTCTTGTTAATTCGGCCAAGAGTAGGGGAAGATTTTGGAGATTTTCTCTCTTATATTTCTATAAGTTTTTCTGAGATATTAGAATGAATGTTACACCACTCAATATGGTAGTGTAAGAGTAAAAATGTAAGCGAAACCCTTTGCTCTTTCTTATGGGAAAACCGGTCATGGGGGAGGGGAAATGTCCAATGCATGCCCTCCTTTTCTTCCCAAGATAAAGCTATGCATGGAAGGCTAGGTCTAGGTTATTATTATTGTGTTTTCCACTTATTATACAACACAATAAAAAAACTCTAAAAGACCCCTCCATTTCGGTACACACACATAAAATGGATGAGTCCATTTTATTTGTAATTTTGTCAATATGTCACATGTGACACATTACATGACATCTTATATATAAAATGTATTTTTAACAACTAAAAATCAACATATTAATAAAATATGTCACTTATAAAATTAACATAGTAATTCATAATTACTTGTACCAAAAGTGTTTCCGAATTATAAACTACAACATTTTGTATTTATAATAATTTATTCATTCCGTTTCAATTGTTTCCGTAAACAATAATTTCATATAAGTAATAAAACAATTCGATTACTTAGACCGTATCTTATTATAATCAAATTACAATAAGACACGTAAATATTGTTAGATATCTATATCTCATTACTTTACATAATCATATATGTTACATTTAATTAAGTCATAAAATTAAATACAAATCTTATGCATGCAAACTTAAAGCAAAAGATGAGAAAATCGATTTCTCACCATCTATAATTTCGGTCATTTATGGGCACCAATAAGATCTCCTTCTGGTTAGTTTTTAAGCTTTCCAATAATGGATGAACATTCATGACTTCAAAATAGAAGCCCTCCAATAAGTAGCACCCAAGACTATCCCAAAAACCCACAAAATAATATGTACTAGATATTTATAATGTGGTTTACCTTAAAATCGGTTACTAGTACTCATATACTACTACTAGTATTATTAGTGTTTGATTTATACAAATTAGATTCATAAAAATGATTTTTTATGAAGAAATAGAGAAGGTAGTTTTTATGAAAAACATAAGAGAATGATAAATTTTTAGAGAAAAACTCTCTAAAAAATGATGCCTAAAACCGGTGGGTCTTTAGAGTATTAGGACCATTTTTCTTTTTCTTTTTGTCTTCACAAGACAAATGTGTAAGCCTTTGTCCATAGTCATGTCACTATCAATCATATTAGACAAATGAATAAGACAAATGGAAAAAGACAAAACTTCTCTCAATGCCCACCAATTTTCGGTTTATATGTGTAATATGGAGTCCATATTATTTTTGTCAATTGTACAATTGTATGTCATGTGACATGTGACATGTCTTATGTCATGTTTTAATTTAAAATGCATATTTAACAAATTAAATGTCATTTACAAATTAAATAAATCACATTTAACAAATTGACTAGTAATTCAAAATTACTTTCACATAAAATGTTCATTTAAATACTAGTTAGTATAATTCACAACATCTTGTAATTATGACTAACTTATCATTCTCATCTCGCGTGTTTCGCAAACACCGATTAATTTTAGTAATATAACTTCTTAAATTACTAAATAAAATCTTATTTAATCACATTATAATAAGATGTCATTTTCTTTCTTATGATAATAATTTGTTCAATTTTAAGGAATTAATTAATCTGTATCGACATACAATTAATTAACCTTTTCAATTAAGGGAATCGTCCTTTAGGTGTGACCTCAAGGGATCAACTGATCACCACCGTCGCACGACAGTAATGTCAAACTCTAGCCAGCCAATCATTATCGATATGTGTGGACCAGTTGACTATATATGTAATGTATCATCCCTTTCGTATTCTTGGTATGAGATTTAAATATGTGATCAATATGATTGACAATTGTGATCGCATTATTGTCGAGGACATTTACTCCAACAATCTCTCACTTGTCCTCGACAAGTGTGCGTCACCAATTCTCTTGTCCTATTACTATCTCCCACTCAATGCAAGGTGTCTTTCGGGTCGTACTTGCAAGTGATCATATCGAGAGTGGTTTTCTCGATCTGGAGAATAACTGATTGACCGGAGTTATCTGCCATAGATACCATCCGAGCGTGGCCACGCATTTCCAGTTCATTACTCCTCGAGTGGCCCTGAGATATTGTTATAACCCTGACAAGGGGGTGGACAATTCCTATCGCACTCATTCCCTTCGACTAGCCACAGCCATCATAACCCAAAATATGCCCATTTGACCCCATTTACGAAGGTCGTAGTAACACGAATCAAATTTAATCTGAAACTGTGCCACCTTAGGTGAACGGTCTTTAGTCAAAGGAATCGGCTCATTAGAATATTATAGTAGCTCTCGCCACGACCAGGCTATATAAATTTGCCAGAACTCTATAAGCGGTCACTGCCCGACAAAGTGTTCCTAACAGCCTGCCTATGTGATCGACTAGTCATCTCACATGACTCTATGGCACTTGAACTTGCCATCAATCGCATCACACACTAGTCACTTCGAGACGTCACCTCATACAAGTGACTATGGGCGAATACCATGTTAATCCGGGTTCACTTTAACGGGGTTCAATGTTGTCTCTACAACCCGTTTGGATTTAACAAAGTATAAAAGGAGTTTTTCAGCTTAAAAACTCGAACGACAAATGTGATTATCACATATGAATAGTCAATACCTGATTACTATTTCATATTCTATAATCTAATTTGATCTTTTATGTAGTTATTAATCTCAATCCAATTGAAATGACATGACTCATCATGTTAACCCTATGAGAAGGCTTTGGTTAATAGGTTTTATCAACTTCTTGTACCTTACTCAACCTTACTACATACTCGTTTTTCTTTGTAATGTATACATTTGCATTACAAAACTTTCTGAGTACGTCTCGTGATCCAATCAAGACATAGGCCCTCTAACCTTAGAATAGCTCCCACTGTTTTCACAGTGTGCGGGACTCATCCTTCTTGCACATCTCATGATTGCAAGTGTACTCAATTTCCGTTGTAAATATTTCTCATTGTTCTTTATTGCCTAGAACGATTCTAAAAAATCTATTTCTTAAATAACATAGCCACAATGGTATCTTAACCATCCTAATGTGTTTCGATTATGGCCTTGTCGGAAGCCATGCGCAATCTCAATTGTCAATTGTCATTTGTGTAACACTCTTACAAAAAATTGCATCAAAAACACTTTGCTTTACACCCTTAATGCTTCCTCAAGCACTTAAGAATAATCTATTTGGCTACTTGGTAAATATTACTTAAATTCGATTTTGAAACAATTCATCATACTCAAAGTATATGAAGTGTTGTACATCCTTACTCATTTAATTGATCCAAGAAATAAAGCAAATGGAATCAATCAAATATGTTCAACTCGATTGAACTAATCATGAATCTTATCAACATAAGACTTCTTCTTTGACGCTAAAGTCATGTAGATTTATCTCCATGAATCCGGATATTAAAGATGTATTATAATACTCCAAAAGTCTTAAATCATTCCCAATGATCAATATGTCATCCACATATAAGACTAATTAAAATTTCCGTAACTCCCACTAAACTCCATGTATAAATAAAACTTCTCGACTTATCGAGAAAAGTTTTATAACATGATCAAAACATTGATTCCAACTCATTGATGTCCTACTTAAGACTCTCTCTTAAGTTTCACATTATCTTAGGATTGCAAGAATCTACAAAACTCAAGACATGTATTGAATACATTCCTTCTAATTGAAGAAGTGAGTTTTTGATTCACTCGCTATATGTATATCATCATAATGAAACACAATCCCTAAGAAGATTCAAATAGACTTAAGCATTTCAACTAGTGCAAAACCCTTTGCAACCAATCAAGCTTTGATATCTAATAATTCACTTGGAATTTATTTCGGATTTTCATGGCTCTAAGCCTTGTGTTGAGTTGTGACTTAAACACTCTCATGTAAGTCATATGTTCATTACTTTCCAAAAGTAATCAACTTGAATCAAATAATTTCTTTGTAAGTTTTAAGCTCTTTACTTCCTTAAAAGTAACATGAATTCATCATCTTCAACAAGTGATGACTTTAACCTCCTAGGTTTTGAAGAAACAACGTCTTACACAAAACATCTCATGTAGCCAAGAAAGACCAGTTTCTCGCGACATAACATTCACATAACATTCTTTGTGGCTCTTGAATAATTTCTCCCACTCTGTTTTCTAGAAATAAACTTGTATTTTTGAAAGACAGCTTCACGAGCCACAAACCCGTTGTACTCGTGATTATAATAAGGAAAAATGAGCATTTGTTTCTTTTGAAAACTTACAAACATGGTACCCTACCATTTCATATCTCATATGATTCGTTTTAGACTTAGTGGAAAAATAATTTAGACAAAATGATAAAATCCCCAAAAGGATCAATTAACTCAAAGTAACTTGATTGAAGTCCAAACCATGTCGAATGGAGTTTGAATTCTTTATCCAACCACACATTATCCCATAATGCGTGCTAAGAGAGATTAATTTGTGATACTATATCACTTTTCCTTTGGCTTATATCAAAGTCTTCACTTTGATAATCCCATCACGACTAAAGCGTGATTATTTGAACTCTTTTAACTTCTTCAAAGATTTCTCTATTTACCTTATTAAGTGAACATATTAGCGTCAACTTAAATCGTTGGTAAAATATAATGATCAACCTATTTTGGATCAATGATTTACAACCTCGATCTCCTTTTCAACCAAAAGGCACGAGACATCTTGCTTTGAATACAAGATACGCATATACCATAAGATTAACAATGTAATGGTTTCGAGAGTACTCGATAACTCTTTGCGTTCATCATTCCAGAATTTAAGGTTCAATCTTGGGTTACCAATTTGAGTCTTGTATCATCTTCATGATATATCATTCTAGTTTGGTTTAGAATATAATCACCTTTGATAATGGGCTAGCCATACATCAACTCATGGTGTATAGGGTCACAAAAGTGAACCTCTTATGTATCTTAACAAGTTTATATTCTTATTTAGAGTTTATTCACTTAATAGTCATAATTAAGGTATAAATATAAACCCAAAACTAGATTGAGTACACAATGACTCTATCTCTCGACATCATAGTTGCTAGTCGTCATATTCTAATCATCCTATGTATCAAGTACAATGATGAAAACCACCACCGGTTTCTAATATTGACGAAGTAGTACTAGCAAAATTTATGTCAATCAAATAAATAAAGAACTAAGTCTTATTAGATGTCCCACAACTAACTTGCTTATTCTTTAACAACTTGGGGTAGTTTCTTTTCTAGTGTCCAACATTTAAGACAATGGAAACTTTATTGGTCGGGATTGATAGGTTTAGTATCGTTATTCTCAATAACTTTACTTTTAACATTACCTTGTATCAATTCCATTCTAATTTTACTTCTTAGAACCTTATCCTTTTCTTAACGGTTTAAGAGAATGCTCCCACTCACTTCAATGAGTCTTTGCTTAGAGAAGCAAAATTTAATTTCATGAAGACTACTCTTCATTCGTTTGTTTAGTCTTAAAACTTTCATTGAAGTGGTTGCGGTATTTTGGTCTATTACGATTTCCGACAAATCTAATTACCAAAACAATTTATCGCTTTAAGGTACTTAATTCAATTAAGTATATGAAAAACAATCCATTGTAAGTAGATGTGTTAGTCAAGAATCAAAAACCTGTTTGAGAATGAATAACTTTTATCTATACTCTTCACAAGAGATCCTTAGCAATGGTTCATATGAGGTTTTAGAAGAAAATTCATATTTGTCTTTAGTTACGATGTTTTAATGGAGATTTGAATTAAAATCGAAATGATATCGTATATGAATTGTGGTAAAGAAATAGAACAATATAATAACGGAATAGTGGAAAACTTAACATTTATCGTTTTATTAATACTTGTAAATGACAAGTAAAGCATTTACATAGTGACCTCTACCCAACTATGATAAATGATTCCAAGATCCAAATTCATATTAACTTGGGCACGGTGTGGCCGATGAATCCCTTATCAATATAACTCGGTGGATTAACTCTTTAATCGATTCTACTTTTAGAACTCTTGGTCGATAAAATTACATTAACATTTATCTTTAGTCCAAAACACATCCGACAAGGGCACGGTGTGGCCGATGAAACCCTTATCAAAAACTTTTGTTGAGTTCAATCCAAATTTCGAATAAATGTGTCCATGATCCAAACCCACATTAACTTGGGCACGGTGTGGCCGATGAAACCCTCATCAACATGAATTCGGTGGATAGACATTTATCACCCACTTCCCCTACGTAACAAGGTTTGTACCCCGGTGTGGCAGAGTGCACTCCCTCACGAAATAGGTTTTCATGGTTTCTACTTTTTGATAAGGCTAAGTCTCAATTGTTTATTCTTAGCGAGAGGTCATGTCAATTTTTATCTATCACGTTTTAAGTGAACTAAAGCGGTGAACTACGATAATTGTAATTGGCACAGTCGATAAACTCGATTAAAATGATAATGCATGTTTTAGTTATGGCGATTTAGCGATGCATGCGACATATAAATAAAATGCAAAGCATAAAAATAAAATCCTAGTATGGCATTCCTAAAAATAGTAAATCTAATATACTATTACATATTCGGAAACCAACTCCATTGGTCCCTTGAACTTTGGTTTTGGCACGCATATCGAGATAACACCGTCTTTATGTATCGTCTTCCTTGAGTGACACCGTCTTCAAGGAACTCCGAAATAAATAAATTTCATAATAAATTACATAATTTCCTATTATACATTTGTAATTAAAATAAAATAAATCTATTAAATTACAAAACGGTGATACGAGATCACAATAAATTACAACCGAATCGATATTCCCATACATTTCGGGTAATACCAATTAAAAACTAAGGCCATACAAAGTAAAATTACATAATTAAAAAAATACATAAAATAAAATTATGACAATCATAAATAAAATGCAGCATTATAATATGTATGACCATGCCCAATTTTATGCTAAATCGCCTTTAAGGAGCCAATATCGTATATTAAACGGTTTTTACGGATTTGCGTGATTCAACCTTTTAAAATCACAATAAATTACATAAAATCATATTTATGCACAAGTTAATTACCCTAACCAACTTAGGACTCAAAATTAGTCTCCACTAACATATTGACTATAATAACTTATATTTCTTAAAATTGTTCATTAATGGACTCAAAATTACAATAAAATGCCATAAACTCCAAATAAATCACAAAAATTTCAAATCAATTTGAAATTTGAAATTTTAAACTCATGAACATTCTGGAAAAATACTATGACACTCATAATATTCAAAAACTTAGGTTAAAAATTTCGAAAATTATCAAGGAAAAACTATGTTGCGATTTACCGGATTTATCAAATATTATCACAAAAATATGAGAAAAATTATTTTTATCAACTTTTCAATTTTAGATCTGAAATAGGTAATAAAATACAACATGTGACGTTTTTCCTTAGTCATGAAGTATGTTTTAGCAATTATTCACTAATTAAAGTCACTATTTATGCTATTTTTCATCAAAAATTCATAAATCATGCATAAAGACTTCATTATAGCCTATTATTTTACACACATCTTGTAAAATTTCATATGACAACATAATAAATTTATATGACCAGATTCGAAATTTATCTCATATTAACCTATTTTTCATTTAAATCGATTTTTATCTTGAAAAATCCATATTTCGAGTATAAGAACTCAAAAAATTATGAAACATTAAAGGTAATCTAAAAATAATATATGTGAAGACATATCCAAAAACCACTAGAAAATTCGAAGTTTAGCTAATTTTAGTCCGAAAATGACTTTTTTGTCATAAAATCACAATTTTAATGCCATTATTATATAAAATGAACAATAAAACTCCATAAATTAACCAAAATATCCTAAATACATTTTAGGATCAGAAAATTTAACATGCAAAATTGATTTCGTGATATATCATAATAAACACAAATTTATAAGTTTTATATGTTAATCATATAACTCGAAAAAACTATAACCGATTTGCATGCAAACAACCTAAGGCTCATGATATCGCTTGTTAGAAATCTATATCTCATTACTTTACATATTCATATATGTTACATTTAATTTAGTCATAAAATTAAATACAAATCTTATGCATGCAAACTAAAAGCAAAAGATGAGAAAATCGATTTCTCACCATCTATAATTTCGGTCATTTATGGGCACCAACAAGATCTCCTTCTTGTTAGTTCTTGAGCTTTCCAATAATGGATGAACATTCATGACTTCAAAATAGAAGCCCTCCAATAAGTAGCACCCAAGACTATCCCAAAAACCCACAAAATAATATGTACTAGATATTTATAATGTGGTTTACCTTAAAATCGGTTACTAATACTCATATACTACTACTAGTATTATTAGTGTTTGATTTATCCAAATTAGATTCATAAAAATGAATTTTTATGAAGAACAAGAGAGAGAAGGTAGTTTTTATGAAAAACATAAGAGAATGATAATTTTTTAGAGAAAAACTCTCTAAAAAATGATGCCCAAAACCGGTGGGTCTTTAGAGTATTAGGACCATTTTTTTTTTCCTTTTTGTCTTCACAAGACAAATGTGTAAGCCTTTGTCCATAGTCATGTTACTATCAAGCATATTAGACAATGAATAAGACGAATGGAAAAAGACAAAACTTCTCTCAATGCCCACCAATTTTCGGTTTATATGTGTAATATGGAGTCCATATTATTTTTGTCAATTGTACAATTGTATGTCATGTGACATGTGACATGTCTTATGTCATGTTGTAATTTAAAATGCATATTTAACAAATTAAATATCATTTACAAATTAAATAAATCACATTTAACAAATTGACTAGTAATTCAAAATTACTTTCACATAAAATGGTCATTTAAATACTAGTTAGTATAATTCACAACATCTTGTAATTATGTCTAACTTATCATTCTCATCTCGCGTGTTTCGCAAACACCGATTAATTTTAGTAATATAACTTCTTAAATTACTAAATAAAATCTTATTTAATCACATTATAATAAGATGTCATTTTCTCTCTTATGATAATAATTTGTTTAATTTTAAGGAATTAATTAATCTGTATCGACATACAATTAATTAACCTTTTCAATTAAGGGAATCATCCTTTACGTGTGACCTCAAGGGATCAACTGATCACCACCGTCGAACGACAGTAATGTCAAACTCTAGCCAGCCAATCATTACCGATATGTGTGGACCAGTTGACTATATATGTAATGTATCATCCCTTTCGTATTCTTGGTATGAGATTTAAATATGTGATCAATATGATCGACAATTGTGATCGCATTATTGTCGGGGACATTTAATCCAACAAATATTACTTCCAAAATCATCCGTCAATTTTAAGCAATTTAATTAACTCGTATCGACATACGATCAATTAAATAAACAATTAAGAGTGTCACCCTTTAGGTATTACCTAAGGGGATCAACTGGTCAACACCGTCGCACGACAGTAATGTCAAACTCTAGTCAACCAATCATTACCGATATGTGTGGACCAGTTGACAGTAAATTATTACTTCCCACATGTATTCTTAAAATGAGATTTAAACATGTGATCATTATGATCGAGAGTTGTGATCGCATTATTGTCGGAGGACACATATTCCAACACCTCATTAAGTAACTAGGGACAAAAATACAATGTTAATCCAGTTCACTTTAATAGGGTTCTACGTTGTCACTACAACCTATTTGGACAAAACAACGTATTTAAATTCAGATATAAAAACTGAATACAACGATAAATGTAATTATCATATATGAAATAATAAATACAATATCTTAAATATTACATATCGTATAATTTACAACAGTTATGGCATTCGTCTCAATCCCATAGAAAGTACATGACTATCATGTTTAGCTCGAGACAATGACTTGGTTAAAGGATCAGCGATGTTGTCAGCTGTCCCAACCTTACAGACTGTAATTTTCTTTCTTTCAATTAAATCTCTAATTACATGGAATTTTCTACGTACGTGTCTAGACTTGTTACTAGACTTGGGCTCTTTTGCTTGAAAAATTGCCCCACTGTTATCACAATATAAAGTGATAGGATCTTCGGCGGTCGGAACTACTTTCAGTCCCTCTAAAAATTGCCTAACCCAAACAGCTGCCTTCGCAGCTTCAAAGGCTGCAATGTAATCAACTTCCGTTGTAAAATTAGCAGTCACAGACTCCTTAAAACATCTCCAGCAAACCGCCCCTCCGATCATCAAAAAGACAAAACCAGCCCGGGATTTCAAATCATCCCTATCGGTTTGGAAACTGGCATCCGTATAACCTCTTATACGTAATTCAGATTCTCCTCCAAACACTAAGAATGAATCCTTAGTCCTTCTCAAGTACTTCAAAATATTCTTGACGGCTATCCAGTGACTCTCACCTGGATTTTTCTGAAAACGACTCGTCATACTCAAAGCATACGAGACGTCAGGACGAGAACACATCATATCATACATGATCGATCCAATAGCGGAAGCATAGGGAATCGAATTCATACGTTCAATATCCTTAAGCTCAGTAGGAAACTATGACTTACTCACAGTAATCCCACTACCTAAAGGTAGAAAATCTCTCTTGGAGTTTTTCATATTGAATCGGTCAAGAATCTTATCAATATAGGCTTCTTGAGTCAAAGCTAATATCCTTTTATATCTATACCTATAGATCCGGATACCCAAGATGCACTGAGCTTCTCCCAAATCTTTCATTTGGAAGTGATTTCCTGATCACCTTTTGACAGAAGCAAGCATATCTACGTCATTCCCAATGAGTAATATGTCGTCCACATATAAAAGTCGGAAAACAACTTTAATATCACTAAACTTCATGTATAAACATGGTTCCTCAACACTTCGAGAAAACCATTCTGTTTAATAACATGATCAAAATGATGATTCCAACTCCTTGACGCTTGCTTAAGGCTATAAATAGATCTCTTAAGTTTCCATACTTTGTTAGGATTTCTAGGATCACAAAACCTTCAGGTTGTGTCATAAACACTTCCTTTTCCAGGAACCCTTTCAGGAAGGCGGTCTTGACATCCATTTTCCATATCTCATAATCATGAAATGCAGCAATCGTTAACATTATCCGAACAGATCTAGGCATAGCAACTGGTGCAAAGGTTTCATCATTGTGTAAACCATGAACTTTGGTGAAACCTTTTGCTACCAATCTAGCTTTGTAGACATCCTTATGTCCATCCATGCCGATTTTGATCTTAAATATCCACTTACACTCAAGAAGTCAAACATCTTTAGGTAAGTTAACCAGGTCCCATACCTGATTATCGTACATGGAATCCATTTCGGATTGCATGGCCTCGAGCCATAGCTTAGAGTCAGAACTAGTAATAGCTGCTTTGTAGGTCTTAGGTTCATCACTTTCCAAAACTAAAACCTCATAGTCACCATCTTCCTCGATAACACCAAAATATCTATCAAGTTGGCGACTAACCCTCTCTGACCTCCTAGGTTCAGAAGGAACAATAACCGAATCAGACGTAGAAGGAACATCTTCCTCTACCGTCACATCAGTTTGTGGCTCTTGAAATTCATCAAGTTCAAAGTTTCTCCCACTCTGTCTTCTAGAAATAAACTCTTTTTTTAGAAAGAGAGCTACATGAGCCACAAACACTTTATTCTCGTTACTATTGTAGAAGTAATATCCACAAGTTTCCTTAGGGTAGCTTACAAAAATACATTTATCAGAACGAGGTGCAAGCTAATCGTCAGACTTGCTCTTGACATAAGCATCACAACCCCATACTTTCATGTATCGCAAATTCGTGATATTCCCGTTCCATATCTAATATGGAGTTTTGTCAGTTGCTTTAGTGGGGCTTTGATTAAGTGAGCGTATAGCAGATAAAATTGCAAACCCCCAAAATGACTTAGGTAACTCAGTTTGACTCATCATTGATCGGACCATATCTAATAAAGTTCGATTCCTCCTTTTAGCCACACCATTCAGTTGTGGTGTGCCAGGAGGAGTTAACTGTGATACAATACCACAGTCTTTTAGGTGATCTCTAAAGTCATTACTTAAATATTCCCCACCACGATCTGATCATAATGTCTTAATCTTCTTATTTAATTGGTTTTCTACTTCATTCTGAAACTCTTTGAACTTGTCAAAAGCTTCACTTTTATACCTCATTAAGTAGAAATACTCATATCTACTCATGTCATCGGTGAAAGTAATAAAATAGTCACAATTACTTCTAGCAGTGATAGTCATTGGACCACATACATCGGTGTGTATCAAACCCAACAACTCACTAGCTCGAGATCCTTTCCTAGAAACGGTGCACGAGTCATCTTGCCAAGAAAACAAGATTCACATATGACATATGATTCGAAATCAAAAGGTTTAATTATACCAGTCGACACTAGTCTTTTAATGTGTTTCTCGTTGATATGTCCTAATCGACAATGCCATAAATAAGATAGATCGAGATCACCTGTTTTGAGTCCTTTATTATCTAAATGATAAACATCGTTGCAAGTGTCTAGAATATAAATACCATTGATTGAAATAGCTTGGCTATATACAATCCCATTAAGGGAAAAAGTACAACACTTGTCTTTGATTATACAATCCCATTACAAAATCAAAACCTTCCGTGTCTAACACATATATTGATATTATATTTCTAGACAACGTTGACAGAAAATAACAATTATTAAGAAACAACTGCAAACCCGAAGCTAAATTAAGTACATAGGTTCCTACTGAAACGACGGCTACTTTAGATCCGTTACCCATTCGGAGATCAACATCACCCTTATTTAGCTTCCTTACGCTTTTTAGGCCCTGCAAGTGATTACACAAGTGAGAACAACAACCAGTATCTAATACCCAAGTTCTATTTGAAGCGTAATTTATGTCTATCATAAAAGATTCGGTTGAGAAATTACATGTTGGCTTCACAACGGCAGCTTTGATGTCATCCAAGTATTTGGAGCAACCTCCAATGTCCTTTGTTATTACAATAATTACAAGTGTCTTTAAGAGGATTACCCTTCTTAGGTTTAGGCTTGGTAGAGCTATTCGCAATAGCCTTACCTTTGCCCTCTACCTGTACGGGCTTCTTACCTGCATTCCTCTTAAACTTCTTCTTCCCCTTCACATTAATCGCATGTACATCCCTCATCGTACTCCCACTCAATCCTATGTCCTTCTCTGCTTGCACAAGCAGAGAATGGAGCTCATGTAGACTACTCTTCATGTTTGTCATATTATAATTTACCCTAATTGGGTAAATCCTTTGACATGTGAAGAGAGTGGAGTACTCGGTCTACCACAAGCTCATCAGGGATCTTGCATCCCAACCCATCTAGAGTTTCCACGTACTCAATCATTTTAAGTACATATGAACTCACGGGTTGTCCATCTTTGATATTAGCCTCTAAGAAACGGACTATGGTGTTATATTGGATAATCCTCGGGGCTTGACAAAACATGGTAGAAAGCCTCAAGAACACCTCATGAGCATTGCGGAATTTGACGCATTGCCTTTGTAAGGGAGGATCCATAGCAAAAATCAAAACATTTTTTATAGCGACAGATTCTCTTTGATATTCATTAGAAGCCTCCCTTACATCGACAGTGGCCCTAGTACTAGGCGAAGGGGGAGAGGGATCGACTAGGTAGCGTAATTTACCATCACATGCGGCAGCTAATCGAAGTTGTTCTTCCCAATCTTTAAAATTACTACCGTCGGCTTTTAAAATATATTTGTCCATAAAAGAACGAAGCCATGAATCTTTAGCTATTGTGACGGTTTGACTAGAAGAAGCCATCATGATTACTACAAAGTAAATGAAAGGAAAATTAACATTTATCGTTTAAACATTTTACTTGTAAAACTTTTTTAACAAGTTCCCATCTATATAATGATCTCCCACTGAATTATATAAATGATTCCAAGATCCATCTTTATATAAACACGGGCACGATGGACCGATTCAACCCATATTTATATAAATTTGGTGAGTCAACAATTTTGACTGATTCTACTATTAGAACTCTTGGTCGATGAATTTTCTTAAAATTTATCTTTTAGCCCCAGAATTAAATATGGGCACGGTGGACCGATTCAACCCATATTAATCTCGTTAAGTCCAACCAATTTTCACGCGTAATAACTTTTATTACCCTACTTACCCAACGTAAAAAGAGTGTACCTCGGTGATCCGAACCTACCTCTAATGAAGGGGATTCATAGGTGCTTATACTTGGTAAGGCTAATGTCAATTTTTTAAGGTGAGAGATCGTATCAATTTAATTGTCTATCACTTTTAAGTGAACTATATTGGTGAATGCTAGACAATTAAATTGATAACAACAAAATAAAACATCTAGTGACGATTTGGCATGAATGCATAAAAATAAAACAATCAAGTCCTAATATGGCCACCTAGTTAATCCTATTAACTTAAAAAAAATATTACACTTCGGAAACCAACTCCTTGGTCCCTTGAGTCTTCATAAATATAGCCTCCTTCTTTAGGATTTCGGAACGCCTTTCCGAAAATACCGTCTTTATGAAAACTCCCTCTTTAGATGCTTCATTTAACTACTAATAATTAAATTAAATAGCAATTTCCTATTATACAATTTGTAATAAAAATAAAACTATTAATTAATTACAAATTGGGCGATGCGAAATCGCAATTAATTACAAAACAAGTCGATATTCCCTTACATTACGGGAAATACCAACTTCTACCTATGGCCATATTAGGTGAAATTACATGATTGAAATACTAGAAACCTTTCATCTATATGAATAATAATGCATACTTTCAGATTAACTTATCATACTAATCTAGTCTAAAATCAAAATAATTATTTTCACTAATTATCTTGAAATAATATAAGTTTTAAAACATACTTTTTAACAAAATGACCTAATAATTCATAATTATTATGGAAAAATTCAATTTAATTAAAATATTTATGGAAAAATAAATTTTAAGGTTTTGTACATTCTGGTATTTCACCAAAATGACATGCACGTGAAAATGTTTGGTTTTGAAATTTATTTAAAACAATTTTACAATTTTCTCTGTAAGACGGCAATTTTTACGATTTAATTCTAAATTAAATCATAAAAATTGGAACGACTTCAAAATGAAATTTTGTACATTTTGGAACAATTTCCAGGTGCTAAAAATCCAAAATTTCGAGCCTAAAAATTAAATAAATATTTATTTGTAAAATAACCATTATTTACCAATTTATTAATAAACTACCTAAATTAATCACATTAATTTGAAATTTATATTTCTCATAAATAGAAGATGCATGTGGTTATTTCAAAATAAATATGCATAAAATTAACATGCAACATAATTTAATTAACTCTTAAATGATTTTAGTGCATTTTTACTCAATTTTATGCCATTTTAAGTCATAAAAAGTGATTATAAATGATTAAATATTACAAAAATCAAATTTTCGACCCATATCATTTTAAGACCATATTATTTACATGCAAGACCATATTTTGTGATAAAACTAATTTCAACAACAAAATATCAAATTTTATTAATTTATCTCATAAATTCATAAAATCGTCTTATAACTATATGGTGTATGTAACAATGCTCTGATACCACTTCTTAGTTATTAGACCATATTATACTTATCTTATGACAATAAAATTACTAGCTAATTTTATGTAATGGTCTAATCTACATGCATGCAAAGAATAAGAGTGAAAAGTTCCTTACATTATTAATGGAAATATTTGGGCACAACTCAAGGACTCCTTCCTTGATGTTGTTCTTGAGCTTATATTATAAGGATGATCCTCCAATACCCAAATCACCAAGTAAGGTGATCCCTTTGGATGCACCCAAGACTATCCCAAAATCCTACTTGTTATTAACTAGATAATAAGTAGTAGTAAACCTTGTAATATATAATATTATTACAATAATAATATTAGAATATATGTATTATAGTTTTGTGAATTATGTTTGATGATGATAAACAATTTGATCAAGTTTTTGATGAGAAAATATGAAGAAAATAAGGTTTGTTTTTTCTTTTTGTTTTTCTCTTCAATAGACACGACTAAGAGAGTAATTTTGAGGATATATAGGCAACCCAAATGTAAACAAATTAATGAAACATTTGTTAGTGGGTATAAGCCTAATCCCATGATGATAAAACATCGTCACATGTGGCGGCACACATAAATATTGGGTCTCTTTCGACTGCCGACATTTGTCCCACAAATGCTTATAAGTCTTATATTTAATTATCTTACATAATTAAATATTAATTTAATTATTTAACAATTAAATAATATAAATTAACTAATAACCACTTAACCATTAAGAAATTATTAAACCATTTTATTAATAAAAAATGTATCTTGTGAACCTTTATTAGCTAGTTTTACAACCTCTTGTAAATTTAAATAGCTAATTACCTCCGCCTCAAAACATATACACATGCCGTATAAATTTAATTAATTAACTATTAATAAATAAATTCTAATAAATACTCCCTCTGGCTTTTATTTTTCTTCCCGTTTCTCTAATATATTTGAGGAGTATTATAATGAAATGGGAAGAAAACAGCAAGCCGGAGGGAGTATTTATTAATTAATTATCACATAATTAAATAATAAATTCTCTTGGCCCGAGTTCGTAACCCGTCATCAAATAATAAACTCACACGACTTATTAAAAGTCAATAAATACAAGGATTTAGTTAATTTGTATCTGATACAAATAATTAATTTTTCCATTTGGGCATCATCCTATAGGTGTGACCTAAAGGGATCAGCTGATCACCACCATCACATGACAGTAATGTCAAACTCTAGTCAGCCAATCATTACCGATTAACGATGACCAGCTGACAAATAAATAATATAAATCCCTGATATTCCTTTTACGAGATTTAATATGTAAACGCACTTATTGTGGAGGACACTACTCCAACAACGTTGACCGGAGTTAAGGAGCATGAAAGTAAGAAATTATGGAACTGTACGATAACATTATGAAAGAGTGTGAGTTAATGGTTATATAGGAGTTTCGGGACAGCTTATTAGCCATGAGTTTCGAGGAATTAAGGAGAGTAAAAGTTGGTAAAGTGTCGACACGATATGAGATTTTCGGTGGGGAGTTAGATGACGATATAAGTACGGATAAATTTGGAATGAATGTTCAGGTAAATATTGTTGATGGATTTGATGTACGTTTTTGCGGTGTTAACCGAAGAGTGATATTTAGAAATGAGTGTAAGAGGTTGATATATGAACAGTGGTAGTGTTGAGGTGTCGTCATTCGTGGTTAAGGGTGATGATAAATAGGAAAGGCAACCATTCTAAAGAGATTGATTTTGTAGAGACCCGATTGATATGTATGGTTGTTAGGAAGTATAAGATGTGGCTATAGGAGGCGGTTGCTAGTAGTTGAGTGTTAATGGTATGGTTACATTTGTCAGGAGATGATAGTTATGTGAATGGGATAATGTGTTATGAAGGGTTAGCGAGTTAAGCTCGGGTGAGAGTTAACCTTTGTCAGGTGGTAACTTACGTGATCAGGATTGACTAGTTGGATGACATTATGGGTCTATGATGTGTATAAATGTTTGTGTGAGGTTCTGACCTCACGAGAAGTGGTATGGTGTGATAGGTATAAAGTTGTTATCTGAATGTTCTGTAATATGTGTTGGGTACGGTAACCTAATGGAATGATGTTCTAAAGTGATAGATTGGGTGATCTGGCATGGCTAGTTATACTTGTATGGGTATTTATGATATATGTTTATTCCGTGAATTGGTAGGGATCATAATCCTGAGGTTTTTATCTGTTTATTCCGTGTAAGATGTTGCGTTGTGATCTAGTAAAGTGGTTCTGAGTGAGTTTTCTTGTCTGGGAAGTTATACTGAGTCAGTGTTTATGAGATTGTATAAGTTGCGATGACTGTCAATGTGGTTGTTGTGCCTCGGGTGGTGATCCGGGCACGGTACTTCATGTGGCGATGAGGGTATTTTCGCGCTGTGGTGTAGCTGTTTATGACGGTGTTGCGATGCCGTCATCGGTTGTAGTGGAGTAGGCGGGATGATTACGATGCGAGTTTTCGAAAGTACATACTAGTAATACATAGATTGTTGTTTTATTTATTGATGTTTCTTACTAGTTTCAGCTTGGGAGTGAGGGTGGAGTATGATATGGAAGAGAGTCGTGTATGTTTCCGTTGTTGTCATGGCATAGTGATATCTTATTGATGGGACACAGTTGCGAGAGGTGATTGGAGTACTTGTGATGTTCTTTTAGAGGAGGCATTGGTTGACATAGTAATGGCAAGTGAATTGTGAAACATGTGTTGTACTGATCTGGAAGCTGCAGGTGGTTCATAATCTTTTGTTGAGACAGTGAGTATAGGATGTTGGGAATTAGTGTCATGTTAAGTTATGGATGAGTTTTGCGGTAATAAAAGAAAAGAACTTGAGGATCTAGTGTGAGTGTGTGTGTCGTGAGATATATTTTTGGAGTTAAGTACTTGTATAGAGGAGGATTTCATTTTACGGTAATGTGAAAGAATTGGAGTATTGGTTATACTAAGGATTGTGGGGTATAGGTTAGGTGGTGTGCCGAATGAATTGAGGTATGAGAACTGTTTTAGTAAAAGAGCCTTGGATATAGAAATGGTGGGTGTTTAGGTTATCGGCGGTTATCTTTAACATGCGGTGGTGATGAGGATAATGAGAAGATATAGCTAATGAGCTAGTATTAGTGAGTTACGAGGACGTAACATTTATCTTAAGAGGAGTAGGATGCGACAAAGAGAGTTTGATGGTTGTGCATGTCGTAGTATAATTGGAAGTAGAGTGTTGATGTAGCATAAAGGATGGATCTTTATTGTGGTTGATTTTATTAAAGGTCATGGCTGTGCTTGTAGTAGTTCGATGTTTAGGAATAGAAGAATACTTCGATAGTATTGAAAGTTGGATGATGATGTTTATGAGTTTGATAGTGTTGCCAGTTGGATGATGATGTTTATGAGTGTGAATAAACTTCGAGGACGAAGTTCCTTTTATGGGTGGTAGAATGTAACATTCCGTTTGATATTTATGAGTGTCTTGATATTGGATTTTCTAGTGGATAATATGTAGTGAGACGAAGCTAGCGACGTTGGTGTATGATATCGCGAGCCGTTGTGGAAGTAGGCATAGTTAGTGGAGTTAGTGTGAAGTGTACCTGTTTTGTGCATTGTGTTTGGGGTATTGTCTTGAGTTTTGTTGCGTTGTTGTGTCGTAGATTAGTTAGTATGTTTGTTTCTATGTATGGGTTGAAATGTTGGGAAATGTGTCCTCAACAATAGTGCGATCACATGATTTAAATATCATTATTAAAATATCATTTTAAAGAATACAATTGGGAAGTATTCATACTGTCAACTGGTCAACATATATCGGTAATGATTGGCTGACTAGAGTTTGACATTACTGTCGTGCGACGGTGGTGATCAGTTGACCGCCTAGGTCATACCTATAGGGCAACACTCTTAATTGATCATTTAATTAATCGTATAATGTTACGAGTTAATTAAATTACTTGAAAATTGACGGACGATTTTGTAAGTAAAATTTACGTATCACATCGAAATGTGATTAAATGAGATACGGTCTGAGTAATTGAATTGTATCATTACTCAGATGAAATTATTGTTTAAGAAAACAATTAAATATGAATGAATTATTGTAAATACGATTTATAAATTGGTGAAATATTTTGGTACAAGTAATTATGAATTACTAAGTTGATTGTTGTATATGACGTATTTTTATTAATACGTTGATTTTTAATATGTTAAAAATACATGACAATTTTATGTAACATGTGACATGTGACATATTGACAATTGACAAAAATAAAATGGATTTCATGTTATCCATATGGACCGAAATATTGGGCATAATTAACATATTTTTATAATGTTAATTAAATTAGTGGAAGATGTAATTATTTCTCTAATATAGGCATGCATACCTAGTGTCTTTTGTGTAAGAGCACAAAGGCCATGCATTGGCCATCCCAAACCACCCTACCCGGTTTCCTCTAGGAAAGAACAAAATGGTTTTTGCTTATATCTTAATCAATTCACTACATGCTAGTGTATATGATAATTATTCATTCACTCATCAAAAATATATATAAGTTTTTAGAAAGATAAAAATTACTTCCTCCTCTTCTTCTCTAACCGGTTTTAGAGAGCCAAAATACCAAATTATTTTGGGTCATTTTTCACAAAATTAATATTGCACTAGTTCATATAATATTAATCTTATTAAGAGTAAGCTTTGAGTATAATTCCTTGGGAGAGATCCTACACTTGGATCTTAGTTCATCCAAAAGGAAAGCTCAAGAACAAAAGAAAAGGAGATTTCTTTTGTGCCCATTTGAACCGAAACTATAATGTAAGGATATTATTTCTTCCTTATTTGTTTTTATTGTTTGCATGCATAAAATCCAACTTTAATTTTTTGACAAATTAAATTACCACATATATGAATATGAAAGTATATAGATCTACTTTTCCTTCATGAAATTCGGGGACGAAGTTCCTTTTAAGGAGGGAAGACTGTAACAATACGGTTTTCTGTACTATTGGGTACTCTATCGAGTAGGGCTTACTCTGTCGAGTAAGTATGTTTGGTTTCGAAACAGTAGTCTGCCTGATGGGTACTCGATCGAGTACGTGTGGCACTCGATCGAGTAAGGGGCACTCGATTGAGTAAGTCACTTACTCGATCGAGTAAGTCGGTCTTACGGGTTATTTGGCCGAGTTTTGTTAGCAATGCAAGAATGATATAAAAACATAAGTCGTCAGTTTATTTTCACTTTTACCTTAATCTAAATTCATAAGAGATAAAAACAAGTTAAGTTACTTCTTCTTCTTCGCATTGCTATCAAATCCCAAGGCTTGAGTCGTGGGAATTCAGTGTTCTTTACGCCGTTGAGTTCGTAGAGTTGTGGGTAAGATCCTAGTATAATTTTTATGTTGTTTCGTCAATTTTGGTTAAACCCTAATTGGGTAGATTTGGGGGTATTGGGTGTTTTATTGGCTTAGTAATAATTGTATGATTGTATATGTGATTATAGGAGGAGATTTCGTAGAAGAGCATTTTGTTTCGTCAGTTTATTTTCACTTTTACTTGTGGGAGTGGCTTCATGCCCTTGATTCGCCCTCTGTGGAACCCGCCACAGAGGGGATGTGCACATTAAGGAACATGGGTTATCACTTGGATGAGATGAGCGGGGCTTAGGTGGGCACGGCTGTGGTCCCCCACTGGCGGTGAGGATTACTAGTTACGGCCGTAATCTGGCAGGACTAGACCTTCAGGATAGTCAGGTGATTGGTGATGTGACGGAGTTGGGTGATTGCGTATACTGTTGATATTGTTTTATCTTATATTGTATAATCAGTAACTTACCTCGTTTAAATGTTTTGAAAACTGTGGTGATCCATTCGGGGGTGGTGAGCAGTTATTGAGCAGGTATGATTTGGATGCGCAAGGGATAGCTGGGCATGAGTCACCACGAGTCTCTTAGAAGTCTTCCGCTGTTATGTCGAACATTGTATTTATATTAGTTAGTTTTGGTTTTGGAACGGTTGTATCATACTTTACAGTTTTTGGGTTTTGATGTATTCACTTAAACTATTTTATTAAAGTAAGTTCCTTTATCGTCTATTTGATATTCATTGCCTCGGGTAACCGAGATGGTAGCATTCCCATGCTTTAGGTGGTCCTGGTAATGCACTTGGAGTATGGGGGTGTTACAGCCGGGGAGGCAACAGTTCTTCTAGTTGTTTTTGTTTATTTTTGTCTCTTTTGTCGTAGGGAGCATGAGTTCCTTGAGATAGTTTTATCTTTTCTTGTTGTTTTCGTTTATGCCCAGGTCTAATAGGTTAAAGATCATACCCTTTGATCCTGAGCCAGAAAAGACTTTTCGGTACAGACGAAAATTTCAAAGAGAAGTAAGTCAAGTGGAAGACTTGAACACACTTGACTACGAGCGGCATAGTTTTGCAGAAGATTCATGCTTAGAAGAGGATACACTTATTTCTGCAGCTGTGATTTCTACAACACCAAAGATGCCTACATTAGCAAGTCACTCCGAACCCACGGTTGGTTCTATTCCTAAAGGCTTCAAGCTCCCTACCACTGACAAGGGAACTTTTGAGATCAAGCCTTCTTACATAAGCTTGGTGGAGAGGAATTTATTTGGAGGAAAAGCTGGAGAGGACCCCGCAAAGCATATGGAGAAGTTTGTTACTTACTGTTGCTCTATTCCTTTAACATCTGCAGTGATTCAAGAACAGGTAAAGCAAAATTTATTCCCTTTCTCTTTGAAAGATGATGCAGCTAAGTGGTTAACGGACTTAGATATGGAGACCGACGCGATTACCAACTGGACTTCATTGGCTCTTGCATTCTACAAGAGGTATTTTCCACCACATAAAACCAATGCTCTTAGAAGTCAAATTACAAGTTTTAAGCAAGGTCCTACTGAGTATTTTAATGAAGCTTGGATAAGGATCAAAAGACTAGTGCCGTCCGTGCCTCACCATGGATTTGAGATTTGGTTCCTTTGCAACCAGTTTTACAACGGGTTGTATGATTATCTCAGAGCCATACTTGATTCTGCTGCTAATGGGAGATTCTAAGATAACACTAATGACGGTAATTCTTGGAAATTGATTGATCAGATAGCTACTCACACAGCTGAGTACGGTAATCCTAGAGGAAGTAAAAGAGGGAGTTGTTCAGATAGTGCGGTCGCGGAACAGTTGGAGGCTATACTTGCTCAAATAGCTGAACTGAAGACTACTCAGTCTTTGGAAAAGCAAGAAACAGTTCATATGGTTCAACAAGAAGTGTCCTGCGAGAGATATGGGATAGGTGGCCACGTTGCGGCCAAGTGTATGAGTACCATTAAGCAAGTTCATGCCTTCCAATCTTTCAAACAAGGTACTCCATATTCGAACTTCTTCCTAGAAAGGAGTCAGAATGCCTATGCTCTCAACAAAATACTTATGTTATTCCTCCTAATCGTGGTAACCAACAACAAGGAGGTTATCAAAGGCCAAATCAAGGAGGTTTTCAACAAGTGCAACCTCCTCCTCAGGCTCCAAGTAATGAAGTGTCAAAGTTAAAAGCTCTCTTACATCAAACTTTGATGATGCAACAAAAGCAAACGGCTCAAATCTCCGAACTCATGGCTCGCAACAAGATATTGGATAATTAAGTTGCTCAAATGGCGGCTCAAAATCCTTCAAAATAGTCCGGCCTTCCTCCTCAAGGTAAATAAGCTCATGAGCAAGTTAGCGCTATTTTTTTAAGGAGCGGTACTTCTTATCAAGGTCCAAACATGCCCAGTAATGAAGATGAGTTTCCCTACATGAATCCTAAGGGATTGGGGAATTTGGAGCTAAGCGGTGACGATGGAAAAGAAATTGACGAAAGTTAAACATGGGATTTGAAGAAAAGCGAAAAAACGAGGAATATCATGGTTCCTCGATCGAGTAAGAATGGGCTCGATCGAGGATCACCCGTACTCAATCGAGTATACCCAAGGCTCGATCGAGGAACCCTCCATGTTGATGATTTTTTGTCTATTTCAGCTACGGCATTGGATAAAAATAGGTTCCTCGATCGAGTGAATACTGGGATCGATCGAGGCACCTTTGTGCCTGACGTTAATATTTACAAACCGTGTCCTAATGCAAAAGAAGCCAAGCCAATCAAAATTCAACTACCTTTTCCCCAAAGATTGCATAAATCCAAACTTGAACAACAGTTTGGAAGGTTCATGGAGGTAGTGAAGAAGCTTCAAGTGACAGTACCATTTACTGAATTAGTAACTCAAGTGCCGGCTTATGCTAAGTTTTTAAGAGAAATGTTATCAAAGAAGCGGTCTTTTGATGAAGTGGAGACAGTAGCATTTACTCAGGAGTGCGCGGCTGCATTACAAGCTAACTCACCACCAAAGCTTAAGGATCCAGGGAGTTTTTCTATTCCTTATCATATTGGTAGTATAGCTGTTGATAGAGCCCTTTGTGATTTAGGGGCTAGTGTTAGTGTCATGCCGTATTCAATATGTAAAGAGTTAAATATGGTTCAACTCCGTATCACTAATATGACCTTACAAATGGCCAACAGATCTTTAAAGAAGCCTATGGGTGTCTTAGAGGATGTGCCCGTTGGAGTAGGGAAGTATTTCATTCCAGTTGACTTTATTGTTATGGATATGGCTGAGGACTCTCAAGTACCCATCATTCTTGGTAGACCAATCCTTCACGCTGCAGGGGCATTCATAGATGTTAGGGATGGTAGTCTGACACTAAGACTTGGGGATGACACTATTAAATTTGTTCTTCATAATACTTTAAAACGTCCTCCTGATTTAAAAGCTTCTTGTCATATGATTAATGTTTTTGATCCCACTTATGTTTGCCTTGCTTTGTGTCCTGATAGGAAACCACTTGACGCCCCTGCTGTTACGTCCTATCTATGGAGCAAGGAAGTGGATGAGATAGAGAAGCTTATTTGTGGAGATGATCCTCCTCCTGAGATGATTTATAACTGTGATGAGAATGTTGACATAGAAGCTGAATTGGATTCTTTGGAAGCTAAAATTTTTAGAGAGGAGCCAGTTAGAGTTTTCGATGAAGCTTCTATGACGGACGAAGTAACCTATTTCCTACCAAGTAATGATGACTTGAAGCACAATTACAATTGCTCATATTTTACATTAGACTTTGAGTTTGATGAGCAAGAACTTTATTTATCATTTATTTTCTCTTGGACTATTTATTGGTGCTACTTGTGCTTGTGTGTAGCACATGCGCTACTTTTTGATTTACTGTTACGCGCTTTAACTTGTATTGATTATGATTTGTGTGCGCATTTATGTTAAATGCAGAAATCTGCTCGATAGGAAGGTTCCTCGATCGAGTATCATGGGGCTCGATCGAGTAACCTCATCTTTTGGTTCAGAAACGTATCCTGACGATGATAGGATTGTGCGGTTGAATATTTTCCCCTGTTTTGCAGCTGGTTTGGGGGAATTTTTACACTCTTACCCGGTATTCTCTCCCCTTGTGCCTTCTTTTGTTGTATTATTTCTTGTTCTTTTCCTATTGCCTTTGTTAGTTGTGTCCTTTAGGTTGCTGGATCTGTGTGTGATTGCTATGCTGTAGGCGTCACAATGAGGACACTGTGACATTTAGGTTTGGGAAAGGAGTCTTTATTTATGTTGTGTGCTTTAATTATTATTGTGTGCTTCTACAATCGAAAAAGTTGGCTATGTTTTTAAATCCTCAATTCACCCCCCCCCCCCCTCTTGAGTATTTCGGCTATTGATAGACTCTTCAATTGGTATCAGAGCCTCGTGCTCTTTATTGCCTAACCGCAAAGAGGCCGATCTATCTATCTTTGTTTATCTTATCGTTTTATATTTCGCTGCCTATCACGTGATAAATGGATTCTAAATACCTCAAATGTCCCGTCTTTGATGGGAAGAACTATGGTTTATGGAAGAACATGATGCCTCACTATGTGAAGGGTCATGATTGGGAGTGCTGGAGGATTATCCAAAACGGACCGCATAAAATCTTGGTTGCATCCACTGAAGGCACTACCTACGAGAAAAAGGAAGAGGATTATGTCTGATTGAAGAGTGTCGTTGGGGCTCTCAATCAAACACATTGATATTCTCAACAAACAACTAGTTAGTGCTTAAGTTGAGGTCGATCCATGGGATGGTGTGCTTTGGGTTCTAAGTCTATCTATCTCAATTTATGCTAGTGTCACAATTGATTTGGGTTTGTAGTTGGTTAGTCTAAACTAATGAAAGCAATGAAGTAAAACAAGCAATAAAAGGAAGGATGTAAACAAATGACTAAAAGACGCTTGGATATCATGGGTTCTTAGGGGATTCATGGGAGTTGATCATACAAACATGTTCTCAATTATATGCAAGCATTTATTGTTGTGATGAGATCGAGTTGGTGTATAAGCTTACAATCCCTAAGAAGGTTTGGGTCCCGGAGCCGAATCAATTATATCGTACAACACCTACAAGCCGACTTAATACTTCTTATTCAACTATATGCATGGTCAAATGAGGCTCGAGTTGGTGTATAAACTCACAAGTCTCATTGAAAAGATAGGTGATGGGTAGAAAATGTAAGGATTTATAGGCTCGCATTTTTTTTTGCTGAGATGTAAGAACTTCCATTAAGAACAAACAAAGCTATTACAAGCTACCATTTTTACAACAAAACAAATTAAAGTAGCCATACAACGAAATTAATGCATTAAGGGAAGACTACTTAACCAATTACTATCTCTAATCTGCATTTCCTTACTCATCTTTGCCAAAACCCTCATCTCACATTGATTCTGGACTAGAGTTATCACCATTTCGGGCTTCATCAGACAAGAATCAACCCTTACTTTGTCTCTCCATCCAAATAGCATAGTGAGCAGCCATAAAAGCACTCCCTATGACACCCTTCTGTAGTTTTGTGAACGGTCTAGTATATTCCCAGGAAACAGCATACATTTTAGGTAGATGTACGTTGCACAACTGAGCAATGCCCTCCAGGATCTTGAGGCTATATACACAGTCTTGAAAAAGATGGCTATAAGATTCATCTGCATTTCCACACAACATGCATAAACTATCACTGCAACAGCCAAATTTATACAATTTATCCTTCGTCTGTAATGGTTCCCTGGCAATAAGCCATCCAATAAACTGGTGTTTAGGTAAACACCACCCATTCCAGATCTGCTTATGCCAGGCAACTCTCTGAAAAGTCCTCCTCATCACCTCGTACCCATTACTAACAGAGTAACCTCTACTCTCCCCCTGCCACAAGTTAGCAGAGTAGTATCCTAATAACTTGTCCCTTACCTTAACAATGGCCTTCCAACTCCAACTGACATCAGATTTAGGAATATAGTCAGGCGAAGCTGCATCCTTCATATAAACATAATGAAACCATCTAACTCACGGACTATCAGGTTTAGAAAAGACCCACCAAACAAGTTTGCCAACTGCAGCCACATTCCAAGCATAAGAATCCCTGATTCCTAGCCCCCCTTAATTCTTAGGAGCACATACTTTCTCCCAGCCAACCAGAGGGACTCTAATAAAATTCACCTTCCCATCCCAAAGATAATTCCTGCAAATAGCATCCACTTGTTGTACAACACCTTTGGGAATGATAAAAATATTAGACCAATAAGTATACATGGAAGTTAACACAGCATTAACTAACACTAGCCTTCCTGCATAAGATAGATGCCTAGCCCCAAATCCTCTTATTATGGACACTAGTTTCTCAATCAAAACTTGGCAGTCCTTCTTTTGTAGCCTACCAACTGTAATTGGAACTCCAAGATAAGAGAATGGGAGCTGCCCTTCAATAAAACCAGAAACTTGCAGGATCTCTTGTTTAATACTACCTTAGACACCATTGAAATAAGCATTAGTTTTATTAGTATTCATTTGTAGACCAGAAGCTTGTGAAAAGGTAGCAAAAACTCTAAGCATAACCATAATAGAAGCTGCATCCCCTTTACTGAATAGGAGGAGATCGTCTACAAACATAAGGTGGGACAGCTTCATCTTTGAACACATAGCATGATACTTAAAAGGGACAATCTTAGTGATATAGTGCATGACCCTGCTCAAATATTCCATTGTAAACAGAAGAGGAGACAATGGATCACCTTACCTCAACCCCTTTTGACCCTTGAAAAACCCAAAAATTTCTCCATTCATGACCAGGGAATAAGAAGCAGTGGATACACATTCCATCACCAAAGCAATAAACTCCCTAGGAAAATGTAGGGCTCTCATCATTTGCTCCAAAAAACTCCAACTGATTGAGTCATATGCTTTTTTAAGGTCAACCTTGAGCATGAAACGAGGAGAGCTAACTTTCCTATTATAAAGTCTGATCACATCCTGACAAATTAAAATATTCTCAATAATGCTCCTTCCTTTAATGAAGCCACCTTGATTAGGACTAATAATGCAAGGTAAAACAGTGGCCAGCCTATTGCATAATAACTTAGAGATGCACTTATAGACTACATTGCAACAGGATATAAGACAGAATTGGGTTACATTCTGAGGCCTCTCACGCTTTGGAATAAGGGAAATGAGAGTGTGGTTAAGCTGTTTAAGTAATTTCCCATTATAGAAGAGGTCCTGAACTGCCTCACATACTTCACCTCCAACAACATTCCAAGCTTCTCTAAAGAAAGCACTGGAAAATCCATCTTGCCCCGCAGATTTATGAATGGGAATAGAAAACATGATATTTTTTATCTCCTCATTGGTAACTGGTGCAAGTAGCATCTCAGTATGAGCAGGGGAACAGATTGGTCCCTGCTGGACAACTGAAACACTAACAAGAGAAGTATCCTTAGCAGTCCCCAACAGGTTCATGTAGAAATCCAAAAAAGCCTGCTGAATTTGACCAGTTGTTTCACAAGCCACCCCATTCTGATCAGCAATCTTCACTACTTTAGTCCTTTCTTGCCTACTCTTAAGGACACTATGAAAGTATTTAGTGTTGTTATCCCCTTTGTCCACCCAGGTAACCTTAGACTTCTGTGTAAGGAAAGCATAGAAAGCATCATTTAACTCTCTGTAACATTTAGCTACATCAATCTCTTGCTGAATTAGATCAACATTCAGGGGATCACTCCTCAGTTTCCCTTGAATATATTCCTAGTGTTGCCAAGCTCTAAAAGTATTGTTCTCAATATCATCAAATTGAGCCCTATTAAGCAGCTTCAAAGGTTGTTTTAAGCTCTTCAGTTTTTTGACCAACATAGGCTCGCATTTCATCAAACATAACATGTGCATAAGTTGAAATCATAACAAGCAAGCAATCTAATTATGAAGACATATTAGATTAACCATGAATTATTTCCCATGTTTGTTTCCCCTAATTCCCCATTAATCCTAGCTAAGTAACTACTCACTCATTATTATGGGGAACATGTCATTAATGGTGTCAATCATCACAACAAGTATAAACATGATAAGAGAATGATGAAATAAACAATAAAGAGTAAAGAGTAAAGAGATTATACCAAACTTAAGATGATCCAAATAATAAAGTAAAGAATAATAGAAGAAAACTTGATTGATTGATGTTCTTTCTCTTCTATCAAGTTAATGTCATAATTGGCTTAAAAATCAAAACTTTATGTGTTATTTATCTCACTAATTCAATTATTGATATTGTTATTTTACTTTTAATCAAATCAAATGAATTGCTATTCAATTTGAGATTATTTTGATTCCGATTCATCTAGTTCAAACTAATTATGTATCAAATTTATTTCTGAAGAAATTGTTAAGACTGATTTTGTAATTAAAAACCTATAAAATGCAGGAACATGTTATTTTTAGTGAATATTCATTTATAAGTTGGTTCTGCTACAGAAAATAATGGAATTATCATACATGTGAATGTCATCTTATGACTTCGTTAAATAAATTTTAATTATGAAGAAATATGTTGAGTTAGGATTAAGTAGGTGGAAAAAATAGGTGGAAAAAATGGATGTTCCTCCATTTTTCCTAATGGGTATACTCGCTATTAACTTTAAGTCTTTATAATGAAGGAGTCATATCTGGTTTTGCTAAAAAGAGTAAGTTAGACCGGTGAAAATTCTATTGTTTTCAAGGAGGATGGGCAAGTCATGAAGCGTAAGGATTAGTCGCTCTCATGAAGAGCAAAGAAGCTTAGATGGGAACAACTTTAATGCCTACAACAAGTGACTGGTACACCCCTTTTAAACTTGGTGCCCATGTGCTTTTGGTAGTTTGTAACTCAATGTTTATGAGTGATATTATTACGATGTAGAACACGTTGAAATTGTAGGATGAAGGTCCCAAGACGAGCCAGAAGATGAGTCAGACAAATCAAGGTCTGAAGTTAATGATGAGGACTATTGTTATGACAGTGGCTAGGTGAATAAACGTACTTTGATGATAAACCCATTGTTTTTTCTTTTTAGATTTTCTCAAATGCGCTTAAACAATGGGTTTAAGGCTTTTCAAGTTGCTCACTATGCAGTATAAGGATTTGGGTTTCTGAAAATATGAAACTCGTCACTTTGTATCCTATCCTGACTTGAATTTGCTACTGGCCTCGTGCTTGTAGAGCTAGTGGCGAATTACTAATTACTTGGTGTTTGAGCTTAAATATGATGATTAATATCACCTCTAGTTAGCGGAATCTGTTTAGTGTAGTACCGTTTATTACTTATGTTGTGGTTGTGTACAGTCTACTCTTCTCAATTGCATACGAGTAACTTTTGGAGCATCATTGTCGTCTTTTGGGAGAAGCTTAAAGTCTAGACTTTATGAATGTTGTTCGTAATTTTTTCTTAAAGTGTCTACCCCTTCCTCAAATCTTGCGTCCGCCCCCGCATGGTATATTTCATTTTTTGTTTCGTATATAGAAATTTTTATATAGTTTAACCCAGTTTTTTTGTTTTTGGTGTTTTTCCTCTAAACTTAATGAATTTCAATATCATTTTGATTTTTTTTAGGAAAAAACATTACGAACGTCACCTACAAGGACAGAACTTTACTTGAATAGTCACCAGCATAAAAGCGAATCTATTACGAATCTATTGTTATGGTTAGTGGACTTACGACTTGCGTTGCTAAAACCTAAGGGGTTCGTATATATACAAGTTCATAATGTTTTCATTACTGACTTGTTGTATATTGTGTATAGAAGTCAATGTTTGTTTTATTATACTTTCTTTGAATTGATGTAGTACTTTAGGAAAGAGTAATTTAGTTCTGTCTACCTTTTTTTATATCTTGAATCTTGGATTCTTTAGTTAAAATGAAGGTAAACTATAGTTAGAATTAAAGATGGTTGGAATAGATAGATATTCACTAAAATATTATGGGACATCATTTTAATTGTAGGTACGTAGCTTTGAATAGCCAAACACTTCTTTTGTTAGTAACATGTTTCTTTTCCTATTTATCGCAGATTAAGATCTTGAGGAGAATAAGAAAGAAAATTCGCATCGTGGGTCGTCAAATGAAACAAGTTCATCTAGATGAAGTATAAAATTTAGTACTTTAGTCACATTTTCATTTAGTATTTTTCTTTGGATATATTTTTCATGTTGCGATTTTGGATTCATATGTATTCCATAAGATTTTTAATATTTGGATGTGAGATTAACTCTCTTTTTTTAGAATTGTGAAGATTATTGTTATCAACTAATATAATAAAAAGAAAGTTATGAATTTCAGCTATATTGGGTATTTTTGAGGTTTTAATTATGGTTGTCATGGTCCAGTAACAAAGCAAAAAAGAGTTATAGTAGGTTCAATAAAAGCATAGCTATTGCTCATGTTATAGCATTTAAAAGCGCCACAAAATCTCTAAATTTAGCGTGTTCAAGCAGCGGTGCTATTTAGGACTTATACCGAAGTTAACAAAAATCGTCGCTAGAGGGTGTAGTGGCATAGGCTACAGAGGCGTTTTTAATAGCATCGGTATAGACATTCGCGGCGCTATTTGGCGTCACAACAGACATTTTAAAGCGCCGCAAGTGCCCTGTTCTGTAGTAGTGGCCTTCAAGGATAGAAGGTAGATTCTCATAGCATTGATAATGGGGTGGCTTGGGAGTTGGGATCGTGGGTGCCAAGTTTTCACAAATAGGCTCCCTCTTAGATTTATCCTTGAGCTTCTCCACTAAGTAGTTCTTGTATGATGATTTGACTTTCATGATAAAGTCCATAACGTCATCACCAACTATCATGGGCTCCATAGTGGGTGTGAGAAGGTCCTCATGATTAATAAGGAAGAGGCATTCTTCTTCTTCGTTGAAGTAATCCTCAAACTTCTTAAGGATGGGTTCCTCAAGCGAGTTAATCCCACAACTCCATTCATCATTTGAGTCCATTTTCCCCTCATCTTCTTCCATAGATTCGTCATCATTGCTTTCTTCATACAAATCATAAATAGGGGTTTCACTCTCCCTCACTGACTCTTTCTCCATCATCTCAATGTTCACATCAAATGTCACACCCTCATACTCACAAAGGCTAAGAGTATTTGGTTTGCACAGCCTCATTTCTTCTTTATCAAATACCACACTTTCATACTCACAAGAGCTCAAGGAGATTGGGTCTTCCCACATCACATCTTCCACATCAAAGATTATTCCTTCATATTCACATTCATGATCAATGCTTAAGAATTGGTGAGGAGTGGTAGCTTGCGTTGCCTTCATTTGGGCAATTCGAATTGGCAACTCCTCACCATGGGTAACAATGCTTTGAAGAACATTCTTCCTATTTTGGCTCTCTTCTAGCACTTATGTGAAGAAATTTTGTTGGTCTCCCATCATTTGGAGAACAATATTTTGAATGTCAAAGTCATCCCCATCTTCTTGTTCTGTGTGGGTGTGAAAGTGGTTGTATTGTGGCATTTGGCATTGGTTCTAAAGTTGGTATTGGGAGGGTGGTTGTTGTGGATATTGGATGTGTGAATTTTGGTAGGAAAAGTTGGGGTAGTCGTTAGGACTTTCATTGTATGAGTTGTAAGGTAGGTTTGTGTTGACTTGCTCTACAAACTCGCCATACCCATTGTAGTCATACTCAAAAGATCCACTACATACTCCATGTGTCAAGTCTTGAGCCATCATCATTGCTAAGACAAGGAAATAACTATAAGCACGGAAACTTCAATAAAACGGTAAGAACGATCTTGAGGAACAATTTCCTTAAGGTTCACATTTAATATAGACAAACAAACAAGAACTTAATCACAAAACACCGTCCCCGACAACGAGCCATTTTGATGGTGAGAGAGTTGTTGTTCACTCAATCAAACACATTTATATTCTCGACAAACAACTAGGTAGTGGTTAAGTCGAGGTCGGTCCACGGGACGGTGTGCTTTGGGTCCTAAGTCTATCTATCTTAATTTATGCTAGTGTCACAATTGGTTTGAGTTGATGATTCTAAACTAATGAAAGCAATAAATAGCAATGAAAAATAAAGCAAGCAACAAATAAGGTCGTAAACAATTGAGTAAAAGACACTAGGGTGTCATGGAATCATAGGGGAATTATGGTAAGATAGCATAAATGAGTCACATAGATGCAAGCAATTATTATTGTTGGAATCGAGTTAGTTTATGTCTTACAATTCTTAGGAAGACTTAGGTCCTGGAACCGAGTCGGTCATGACTTTACAACACATACAATCGACTTGGTTCTTCCTATTCAACTATATGCATGGTCTAACAAGCCTTGAGCAAACTTATATCTTACAAGTCTTGTTGAAAAGATAAGAGAATTATGCTAGGTTGTCAATCAAGCATTTCATCAAACATAACATGTGCATAAGTTGAAAGTTCAATAAGCAAGCATTCATATGAACTCATTAAGCATATATCTATCCCATAATTACTCTCCTAATCCCCCACTAATCCTAGCTAAGAGACTATTCACTACACATCATGATTATTATGCTAGCAATGGTGTCAAACGTCATAACACAAGTGAACATGATGATTAAGCAAGATAATAAACAAGAGATTAACAAGTAAATAAAAAGCAATTACGAATGTTACCAACTTGGAGAGTAAAGATGGACATAAATAAAGAAGAATCCTTGAATAAAGACGGAGACTTGTCACTTAGTCTTCAAATACATACCCAAGAGATCCAAATGTAAACAACATGAATTTGAACAAAGGAAATGGAAGAACAATAGCATAAACCCTTTGATTAATGGTGGAGAGTTGTCAATTCCCCAATACAAACCCAACAATTCTTCAAGTACCAAGTTAAATCTAAGATTGTTTGAGAAATTATTGAGGAAAGATTAAAGTGCAATTTATGGATTAATTAAAATTAATCTATTCTAATCTACTCGTAATAAGAGCTTAATCTAATCTAATGGAACTTAGTTCCTTCTAAAGTAGCTTGACCCTCTATTTATTACAAAGAGGGTATATATAGTGATACAAGGATTAGGGTAACTAAGAGCTTAAATAACGATTAGGCCCCTTAATTGACGTCTAAGGCCTTGCAAGTCCTGGAAAGGGGACGCACGACCTCTGCTCGAAGACAATCATCCCGTATGGGGAGACGCCCGTCCTGAGCTGCTTTTCTTCTTCTCCTTTTGACTATCTCCCAATCTGTGGGGATCCTTTATGGGTCGTGGGGATCCTTTGTTATTGTCTAATTCCTTGTTTTATTGACTCAGGCCTTTAGTGTTAGTCTCTTCTTTGATGCTTGGTCGTTATATGTTATCAATTTAGCTCCGTTTCACTCCGTCTAGAAAAGTTAGTGTTCTTCTCCTACAAAGGACGACAAACCTCATAGAATATGCATAGAAGGAAGCTAAAGACAAGTAATGACCCTAATGCATACTAAAAAGCATAGGAACTAGGCTAGTTAGGGGACTAAAAGTGTGTAAATAGGAGTCACATCACTATGCTAGTCTAATGAGATGACACTCGGCTCCAAGTCCAAAGCTCGTCCCGTCTCCCACTTGACACCAACTTAACATGTACTCATCCTGCTTCCCATATGATCGGAAATATAATATGGATCGATACAGGTTACCCCCGAAAAAGGTGACAATTACACAAACACACAACACGTTAATTTCAATACTTTAATATGAGACACAACATAGTAAATAAATATGCAATATGCTGAGATATAAATGAGATACAACTAACATGCCGGTACCGGGACATGCCTAGACGTACCCATATCCATCGGTGCAAGAGACACGTCGGCGACATCACAGCTCTCCATAAGGAACCGGGACACGCCCAGACGTACCGGGTCCGGAAGCCAACCAGATTCCCGGCCAGACGTCGTGTCTCACCCACACTAGTCCCACCTAACTCAAGCCATTAATGTGCACATCTCCCTTGGAGTGGGAAGCACCAAGGGGCGACCCGAGCGCAAGATGGTTTCCCAACGATCTTACGTCTCCTCAACAACAAGCTACCACCACCAAAGACCTTCAAATTAATACAACCCTAACCACATATGACATTTGGAGAACAACACTAAGCATATGAGTAATTCATGAATTCAATCCCATGTTATGACTAACTATCCCTCAAATATCAACATGATATGCCAACCAACTCACAAATGCAATTGTGAGGAAAGACACCCAAATATGCATACAAAATATTGAAAGCGTGTAGGATAAGCTACCTTTTCGCATTCTTCACAAGCTACTCGATTCCGACTCGACTACGTTTCATAAGACCACCGCATCCTAAATAAATTATACAATACTATCACAATGAATTATACACTATAATAATATGAAGCCCTTTTATTATTAGTCACTAACTAGTATAGATCCCGCGCGAATGCGTGGTTTTTAGACATAAATATTTAAGAAAATAACAATTAAACAGTTGATATTTAACTCAATTTGAAACTTATTATTATTAATGTTTTGCATTAAACAGTGGAAAAGGAAAAGTTTAGTATAATTTAGTTTTAGATATAATATGATGATAGTTTAATTATAGATATGATATAATAAAAGTCCAATTAAAAATATGATATAATGAAAGCCCAATTATTATAGCCAAATTCATTTAGGCGGGAAAATTTGAGAGATCTCTTATTATTTTAGTATAAGGGGGATTACTCATATTACATAAGTTAAATACTAATTAATCACCCCTAGTAAATCCCTAAAATTGAGATTAACATAAGACCAAATAGGGAGGTGAGATTTAGACTTACAAGTTAGATCGGGAATTAAGAGGGATGTTCCATCTTCTATCCAAACTTGAAAGCCATTGGAGGGTTTTTGGGAGCCTTTAGAGAGAGAGGATAGTGTTTTAGAGTAAGAACGAAGGAGAAGAAGAATGAAGGGGATAAGAGGTTTGGATAAGATGAAATCCCGAAATATCATTTCTCGGGCACTTCACAGTGTCACTCGACCAAGTGAACGGTTCACTCGACCGAGTATACTCCTTACTCGACCGAGTGCCGGTCACTTGATCCATTAGAGGTTCTACTCGGTCCACTGGAAGTCTACTAGGTCTAGTTTAGGTCTTACTGTTGGAATATGTGTCCTCAACAATAGTGCGATTATATGATTTAAATATCATAATCAAATCTCATATTAAGAATACGAAAGGGATAATAAATTAAATAGTCAACTGATCAACATTAATCGGTAACGATTGGCTTGCTAGAGTTTGGCGTTACTGTCGTGGGACGGTGGTGGTCAGTTGATCCCTTAGGTCACACCTAAAAGATGATGCCCTAATCAGTAAAGTTGATTAATTGTATGACGATGCAAGTTGATCAATTCCTTAAAATTGAACAGTTCATTTGTGAGAGAGAAAAATTTATATCTTATTGTAATGGGATTAAATAAGATTTATTTTAGTAATTGAAATGCTTTATTACTAAAATTGTTTATTGTTTATGAAACGATAGAGATAAGAATGAATGGTTAATTATAATTGCAAGATGTTGTGAATTATAATTAAATGACCCATTTTATTTATGTGATCAAGTATCACTAATCAATTTGTTGTATGTAATTTAATTAATTTATAAAATGATATTTATGTGATAAATATGCATTAAATTAATTAATAACATGTAACATACTACTAGTTTTGTGACCCGTGAAATTCACGGGTTGTTCTGTTTCTAGTGTAATACTTTAGTGATTTAATACAATAACATACTACGATCAATTCAATTTACGGTTTTCATGTTTTAAGGGTTGTATAAATTCAATTAGTCTTTTATACAACAGTTTATCAGAAATTAAAATTTCATACATTAAATATACTAAGATACCCCTATCAAAACTAAAGTAACTTAATGCAAGCTAAAATGAATTAATAATATAAGTATTCATATAATCAAATTAAAAAAAACTATATTATCAAACAAAGATCCCCAAAAATAGAGCACCCTCACAAATTAGATATCAAAGTTTTATCAACAATTCTGAAAATAACATAAAACACACAATTTAAAAAGTTATGACAAAACTAACATCTCATACCCCCATAAAATTGAAGCTAATACAATAATAAATTGCGGAACTAAAAATTTTAAAGCAGCAATAACTTGAACAACAATTGGATCATTATTGCCGAATACTTCACCTATTAAACAAATATTATACAAAAAATGTTATGTCATCCCCTCAAATTTTCCACCTTTTTGTGATATTTCAAAATATATATAATAAATGCTCAAAAAATTATTAATCATCCACGGTTCCACGCTGATGTCACCAATTTTTAGTTAGTATGTAAAATATAGTTGTTTAAGCAATCTTAGTATTTCACTTCTCCATATAATCTTCTTTCTTCAATAAATCATACCTATTAAAAAAAAGTAATAGAATAATAGTGGAATTTGTTTTATGCAATATTATCGTTATTAAGTTAGTTTCACCTTAAGTAATGAAAAAAAGAGGGAATGATAATCAAATCATAGAGATGTAAGTATATTTACCTTGGAAGAGTTTAACACAATAAATAATCTTGATAGCGCCTAAATGAGAACAAAACAAACACATACGCGAAATTAAAAATGTGAGGAACACTTCATAACCCAATGAAACTTCCAATAAAAAAATAAAAAAAATTAGTTAATAATATCGGTGACACATACCATTCTACTAACGATAGAGATAAGAAATTTTCTACTTATAAATTTTGCCTTCCATAAAAAATATATAAACAATTGAGGATGTGTTTTATGGCTATTAAATATTATTTTTTCATTATTATCAAAATTAATATAGGTGTAAATGAAGATCAAGTTCATGACTTTTGAGCATCCATTTTTCATTATTATGAAGTTTAATATAAACATAAATATGGGAAAATGAGAAATGGTATGTAAAAGGTTTGCATTAATAATAATAATAATAATAATAATAATAATAATAATAATAATAATAATAATAATAATAATAATAATAATAATAATAATAATAATAATAATAATAATATAATAATAATAATAATAATAATAATAATAATAATAATAATAATAATTATTATTATTATTATTATTATTATTATTATTATTATTATTATTATTATTATTATTATTATTTTCATGTAAACTCCACTTTGCATGAAAGTCGTTTAAAAAGTTATCTTGTATATGTAATTAAAATATGACATATTGATGATGATAGATATTTTGGTTTTATTTTTAATTATATTTATAAATTTGTAGATATTAGTAGCTTTATAATCCAAATTATTAGATTTTTTTTATTTACTACATATCAGACCTTTTAGCTACCATCTTTATGGTTAAGGAGGAGTTAGATGAACAAATTGAATGATTTAAATGATGAGAGTAAATTCTTAATTTATTTTTATAATTTAAATCATGATCTTATGGTTTCCACATAAAAATAAATTTTACTAAACCTTATAATGAGCTTTAATAAATTTATTAAAGTAGCCTTATTATTAACAATATAAATTAATAGAATTTAATTATGATAATCCTACATGGCAAAAATTAAATGTATTAAGCTGCCTTTTAACTATATAGTTAAAATATGACATATTGATGATGATGATGATGATAGCTATTTTGGTTTTCTTTTTTAATTATATTTATAAATTTGTAGATATTAGTAGCTTTATAATCCAAATTATTAGATTTTTTATTTACTATATAAGACCTTTTAGCTACTATACTTATGGTTAAGGAGGAGTTAGATGAACAAATTAAATGATTTAAATGATGAGAGTAAATTCTTAATTTATTTTTATAATTTAAATCATGATCTTATGGTTTTCACATAAGAAAAATATTACTAAACCTTATAATGAATTTTAATAAATTTATTAAAGTAGCCTTAATATTAACAATATAAATTAATAGAATTTAATTATGATAATACTACATGGCAAAAAATTAAATGTATTAAGTTGCCTTTTAACTATATAGTATAGATTATATATATTTATAGATGTGGCATTCGTAATGCACGCGTGGATTTTTTTTCGCCTATGTGGCTTTGTCTACGTGGCCTTTTAAGGTTACCCTTTTAATATAGTTTTATAGATATGTGACATATTGTGTGACAAATGACAAATTGACAAAATAAAATGGTATTCCATTTTATATAAGTGGACCGAAATGGAGGAAGTGTGGTGGATTGTGGTTGTTTTATTTTATGAGATAAAATAAGAGGTAATCATGGCTACTCCTTACTAGCCTTACAAACCTACACTACTTTCGTACACATCTATATTTTTGATAAGTGAAAAAGGAAAGCAAAAGATGCTCTCCTTGGCTTATGCTAGTCGGCCACTACCCTCTTTTAAGAGGAGTTTTGGTTCTTTTACTCAATCATTCATTCACATGCATGCATATTTGATTTATGCTTCATTTCTTCTCATCTCTCAAAAGTCTTTTCTAAATAGTCTTAGAAAATCATCAAATTGTTCAAATGAGATTACTAATATTATTAGTGTAATATATGAGTATTAGTAATCGATTTTAAGGTAGACTACTAAACAAATATATAGCAAATATTATTTAGTAAACATAAGGGCTAATCTTGGGTGCAATCAAGGGGAGAATCTCTAAATTGGGATTTTTGGAGGATCATCCAATATATTAAGCTCAAGAACAAATAAGGAAGGTGACCTTATTTGTGTCCAATAAATTAGAACCAATATACAATGTAAGGGACATTGTTTTTCTTATAAATCTCTTATTTTGTTATGCATGCACTAGATCTAAAGAACAAATAATTAAGAAGTTAATTAGTTCACTATTAGAGGAGTCTAATATTAGGTATATGAACCTAATAAGTGGTATCAGACATAGGATGTTGCATGCATAATCGGTTATTATTTTTCCGAGTTAAAATGTTAACATATAAAACTAAAAATTTGGGTTTTATGAAGATAAATCCACGAAAATTCTTGCATGTTATATATTCTGGTCCTAAAATGTTTTTAAGTCATTTTTATGATTTCTGGAAATGTATTGCTCATTTTAATGATTTTAGTGATTTTATTACATTTTTATGAGTAAAATGAACTTTTATTCACTAAAATAAGTTAACCTTCACGACTGGTCGTGGTATTTTAGTATGACCTCGTATGAATATTTTATGTATTTCATGTAAAATAATATCATATTAATGTGATTAATATTTCATGATTTATGAATTTTTAGTGTAAAAATAGCATAAATGGAGGTTAAAATGACTAAAAATGGTTAAGCTTACTCTCTGACCTTAAAACTTTTATATGAGCTCACATGCATATTTTTCAAGTTGTTTGTAAAATCTTGTATTAATTGGATTAATATTGTATGATTTATGATTTTCATGAGATAAAAATGGATTAAAAGAGGTAAAATGGTTAAAAATAGTTAAATTTCGAATTAGGCCATTAAAATTTATTATGTTGTCACATGCATGATTTACAGAGTGTATATAAATTTGGAGATGAAATGATCTCATTTACCATGATTTATGAATTTGTAGAGTAAAAATGGCATAAATAGTGATTATTTTAGCATAAATAGCTAAAACGAATTGGATGGCATGAGAAAATTATTTTAGGTTGCATAAATATCCCAATAATCATATATAAGGTTTTAAAATTTATTGGATTAATTTTTGAATACTTTAGATGTTTTATGAGATAAAACCGATAAAATGCAACTATATTTTCTCAAAATTAATTCGAAAATTTTAACCTTGATTTTTGAGATTATGAGTGTCATGAAAATATTCCAGAATGTTCAAAAATTTAAAATTCAAATTTTAAAATTATTGTAATTTAATTTGGATTCAGTTCATAAATATTATGATTTTAAGGTAAAAAATGAGCACAAAACTTAAATCAAGTTGAATTATTGTCAAAAATTGAGTGATGACTAATTTTTGAGTTCTAAGAGTGTGAGGATAATTAACTTGAGCATAGATGTGAGTTAAGTGTTAATTTGTGATTTTAAGAAGTTATTATCACGCATTTCCATAAAATCGGGTTATATATACGATATAAGTTAAATAGGGCAATTTGGCACATAATTTGGCATGATAGATACATATTATAATGCTGCATATTTCAATTGTTGAATATATTTTATTTATATAATTTGAATTATGTAATTTTATCTTAGTATGGTCTTAGTTTTAATCGACATTACCCGTAATGAAAGTGAATATTGTTTCGGTTGTAATTTAATGTGATCTCGTATCACTTTTATTTTTATTAGTTTTTCCATTTTACCAATGTATAATAGGATAGTTTTGTATTTTTATTATTATTTGTAATTATGAATTGCTTCAAGATGGTGCCATTTGGAAAGGTGTTCCGACGAAGACGGTGTTTTTGGGAGGCGTGCCACTTGAAGATTCAAGGGACCAAAGGAGTTGGTTTCCGAATATGTAATAGATTATTTGATTTTCTATATTTAGGAAGGCCATACTAGGAAATTTAATTATTACTTTGCATTTCTTTTAATATGTTACATGCATTGCCACATCGCCATAACAACCCATGCATTTCATATCGAGTCATCGACCGTGTCAATTATAATTATCGTAGTTCAGCGCTTTAGTTCACTTAAAACGTGATAGATATTAAATTGACAAGACCTCTCACTTATAATAATTGAGAATTAGCCTGACCAAGTAGTAAAAACCATGAGTCCCAATTTCGTGAGGAAGTAGGCTCAGCTCGCCGGGGTACTAAACTTATTACGTTGGCTAAGGGGGTAATAAAATGTTATTACATCGAAATTTGGATTGAGCTCAACGGAAGTATTCGTGACCGTAGTCGCATGTGTTCCGGGCTAAAGATAAGTATTAAAGTAATTTGTATCGACCGAGAGTTTTGAAAGTAGAATCGATTAAGTGTTAATCCACCGAGTTATATTAATAAGGGATGAATCGGCTCATCGTGCCCAAGTTAATATGAATTTGGATCTCGGAATCAATTATCATAGTTGGGTAGAGGTCACTATATAAATGCTAATACTTGTTTAAAGTGTTTACAAGTATTATTAAAACGATAGATGTTAATTATTTCCTTCAATTCCGTTTTTGTAGTTATTTATACGCAATGAATTCATCTAATACTACTACACCAATCACCATTAATTCATGGCTCCAATCATTCGATGAAAAGCGCTCCGAGTATGACAGTGGTACGATTAGAGAATTACGCGTTGGCATTGGTCAGGATGGAAATTTTTGCTTCTTTACCACCTCCACACCACCCACTCCAATATTAATGCCCACCACCTCGGTAAGAAAATCTTGTGAAGAAAATCTCAGTACACCAAGGGCATCCTTGTTTGAAGAAACAAGGATAAATATTAAATTCAGTGGGAGTTCTAGCAAGAGTGTCCTTGCAACTGAAAGGAGTATTGGTAATATTAAAGGGAAGGCAAAGATGGGTGAGAAACCCAAACCTGATAATGAATTGGAAATGGATAGTGAGACTACCACAACCAAGACCAAGCCCAATCTTATGAAGAACGTCATTATTGTAATGTCATGGGCCATTGGAAGCGAAATTGCCCCAAGTATTTGGGAGATATCAAAGTTGGACTGATTACTCCAAGTGGGACTTGGAAATGTGGAAAAGCTAAACAAGAGTGATATAAATCTCAGACAAGGAAATGGAGCTAGGGTAGCCGCCACTTCAAGAGGGACTTATGTACTTGTTTTTGCTAATAGCATTAAGTTGCATTTACATAATGGTTATTATGTACCCATTTTGTCTAAAACATTATTTCCATTTCTATGTGAGACATGAAAGGATTTATATTTTGCCATCAAAGACAATTGTTATATTTTGTTAAAATAGACATAGCTGTAAGCCATGTCACTTATCTTTATGATATACAAGTTTTAGACACTTCCAACTCAAGCAAAGATATCTACATAATACGATCCAAAAGACTCATAACTAGTAATCCAAATGATTTGTACATTTGGCTTTGTCAATTAGATCACATAAATGAGAAACGCATTAATCGCTAGTGTCGACTAGAATTATTGGACCATTTGATTTACAATCATATGGAATATGCGAATCTTATCTCCTTTGCAAAATTATTTGTACTTCCTTTAGTAGTAAAGGGACATGAGCAAGTGATTTGTTGGAACTAATACATGCCGATGTATGTGTTCTAATGAGCATCACCTCAAGGGGAATTCATGACTACTTCGTCACTTTTAACGATGATTTAAGAAGATATGGGTATATTTACTTAATTAAATATAAAGTGAAGCATTTGGGAAATTTGAGAAATTTCTAAATGATGTAGAGAACCAATTGAACAAAGTACAAAAGCATTACGATCCGATCGTAGTGACAAAGATCTAAGTAATGAATTTCATTTATTAAATATAGATTATGACCTAGTGTCACTACCCATAAGATCAAACTAATATGAGTCAGTTTGAGTTATTGAACTCAATTTTGGGAATTTGCAATCCATGACGGACACGTAATTCTAAACGGATGGTCAACCAGGAGATACCTAAAATAGAGAGTCTATTTAACAGATGACATGGATAAGACTCGCATATTACATGAATCAAAATGCCATGATAGGGATGACCTTTTGAAAGCTAATGTATAGTCTAGAAAAACTCCTAATACTCCACCATATATATATGTTTGTAACTCATAAAGCTCTCTCTCAAGAAGATAGATGTATTTTTGAGAGATAGAGTGGGAGTAGATTGGATCGTCACAAACATGTCTTATAGTTAATGTGTTACTTTCTGAAAGTAATGGAACTATAATCTATAAAGATAGAGTGAGAGTATAGTTCAGTGGGAGTTTAGGACACATGTCCTGTTGTTAAAATGTTGCTATGCAAAAGTAATGGTATTACGACCTTATTCCAAATCGACCTTGTTACAAACAATCCATAGCATTACAATCCAAAAATTGTTACTCAAGAGTAGATTTACTTTAAAGCGAGGGTCTCTTTAAAAGTAAATAGAGCTTTAGAGTACTCAAATGCATAAGATTGACATGAAGATGTTGATCAAGATAGATTATGTTAGGAATCGCCATATTTCATTTTGATGAAGGATGGCAAATGATATAAATACGCTTTTCTAAAATGGGAATTTAGAGAAGGACATGTTTGGTACACAAAACCTTAGATGGAGATCTAAGAATCCTAACATCTTATGCATAGCTTTCTTAAGTGATCCTAGAATGGTCTTAAGCAAGCATTAAAGGATTATACTTTTCGTTTATGTGATAATAGTGAACGGTTTAATTCACATGATTGAAGAATCATGATTATACATGAAGTTAAGTGGGAGCTAGAATTGTTTATCCATGTCTTATATGTTGATGACATATTACTTATTAAAAATAGTGTACCAATGCTCTCTTCTGTGAAAGAGTGATTGGGAGACTTGGAAAAGAGTGAAAGTATTCTAGATTTTGAATCTATGTGAGAGAATATTGGCATAGAGTTGAGAGTCTTATAGGGATAAGATCTTTCGTATCTGTTAAACATCAACAAGGTTGAATAGGTTATTCATGTTGATGGAAGTGGAATCACTATGATGGAGTCACAGTCGTTCATTGAACCTATTAAGTTGTTGATTACATGAAATCGATTTCTAATGTTTCCGCTATTAGAATCATCATGTATGCCAACAGACGCACATGCCATAATGTGATATATGCCTAAGAGCATAATAAGTTAATGACAAGATAATTCCCATGATATGGCTTGTAAAAGCCTTAAAGAACATCCTTGAAATTCTTGAGAAGAATTAAGGATTTGTTCATATGTTTGGATGATAAACTAAGTCAGGTGTTAACGGGTTGCACAAAACTTTAGTTTTCAAACCGAAAAGGATTTGTTAAAATCCTAGGATGTCTTATTGACTTAGGAGTAAAAGGCTAGAAAAGTTTTTAGTTTCGCGCATTGTAAATTCTACAAAAGGAATCTAAGTTAATTGTGATAAAATGGTCAACGTAGGGATTAAGGGTGAATCCCTCTACAAAAGACTTTATCACAAGTTATGTGATAACAGTGGGAGCATCTTTCAAGTTAAAGAGTCCAAGTCTAGTAAGAAGACTAGACAAATACCTAGAGATAAATTTAAGTTATTAGTAATAACATTGAATAGAAGGAAATAACAATTGACAAAGTTGGAATATATGGATATAGGGTATATCTACTTGCCAAGCTTTTATTGCATTTCAACAAGTGTAAAAGGTACACTATAGTTTATGAGATATGAAGTAGTAATAGTGTATTGACTATTCATATATGATAATCGCATTTATCGTTTGAGTTTTATTAAACTCACCCATTGCTTTGTTAAATCCAAATGGGTTGTAGAGACAAATTGAACCCCATTAAAGTGAACTGGATTGACATGGTATTCGCCCCTAGTTACTTATATGAGGTGACGTCTCGAAGTGACTAGAGTGTGATGCGATTGATGGCATGTTTAAGTGCCGTAGAGTCATATGGGATGACTAGTCGATCACATAGGCAGACTGTATGGGACACTCTGTCGGGCAGTGACCGCTTATAGAGTTCTGGTAATTCATAAAGCCTGATCGTGGCAAGAGCTGCTATAGTATTCTTATGAGTCAATTCTTTTGGCAAGAGACTATTCGCCCAAGTTGGCACAAATTTCTGATTAGCTTTGATTTATGCTTTACAATTGTCATAATGAGGTCAAATGGGTATCTTTTGGGTTATGATGAACTGTGGCTAAACAAAGGGAATAATGCGATAAGAATTGTCCACCCCCTTGTCAGGGTTGTTTGAAATCTCAAGGCCGCTCGAGGAGTAGTGAACTGGAAACGCGTGGCCACGCTCCGAAGGTATCTACGGTAGATAATTCCGGTCAGACAGTTACACTCCAGATCGAGGAAACTGCTCAAGATATGATCAAATGCAAGTATGACCTGTGAGACACCTTGCATTGAGTGGGAGATTGTAATAGGACAAGAGAATTGGTGACGCACACTTGTCTCCGACAAGTGGGAGATTGTTGGAATATATGTCCTCAACAATAGTGCGATTACATGATTTAAATATCATAATCAAATCTCATATTAAGAATACGAAAGGGTTGATAAATTAAATAGTCAACTGATCAACATTAATCGGTAACGATTGGCTTGCTAGAGTTTGACATTACTGTCGTGGGACGGTGGTGGTCAGTTGATCCCTTAAGGTCACACCTAAAGAATGATGCCCTAATCAGTAAAGTTGATTAATTGTATGACGATCCAAGTTGATCAATTCCTTAAAACTAAACAATTCATTTGTGAGAGAGAAAAATTTATATCTTATTGTAATGGATTAAAAAAGATTTATTTTAGTAATTGAAATGCTTTATTACTAAAATTGTTTATTGTTTGTGAAACGATACAGATAAGAATGAATGGTTAATTATAATTACAAGATGTTGTGATTTATAATTAAATGACCCATTTTATTTATGATATCAAGTATCACTAATCAATTTGTTGTATGTAATTTAATTAATTTATAAAATGATATTTATGTGATAAATATGCATTAAATTAATTAATAACATGTAACATACTACATGTGACATATTGTGTGACAAATAACAAATTGACAAAATAAAATGGTAGTCCATTTTATATATGTGGACCGAAATGGAGGAAGTGTGGTTGATTATGGTTGTTTTATTTTATGAGATAAAATAAGAGGTAATCATGGCTACTCATTACTAGCCTTACAAACCTACACTACTTTCTTACACACCTATATTTTTGATAAGTGAAAAAAGTAAAGCAAAAGATGCTCTCCTTGGCTAATGCTAGTCGGCCACTACCCTCTTTTAAAAGGAGTTTTGGTTCTTTTACTCAATCATTCATTCACATGCATGCATATTTGATTTATGCTTCATTTCTTCTCATTTCTCAAAAGTCTTTTCTAAATAGTCTTAGAAATCCATCAAATTGTTCAAATGAGATTACTAATATTATTAGTGTAATAAATGAGTATTAGTAATCGATTTTAAGGTAGACTACTAAATAAATATCTAGCAAATATTATTTAGTAAAGATAAGGGCTAATCTTGGGTGCAATCAAGAAGATAATCTCTACATTGGGATTTTTGGAGGATCATCCAATATATTAAGCTCAAGAACAAATAAGGAAGGTGACCTTATTTGTGCCCAATAATTTCGAACCAATAAACAATGTAAGGGAGATTGTTTTTCTTATAAATCTCTTATTTTGTTATGCATGCACTAGATCTAAAGAACAAATAATTAAGAAGTTACTTAATTCACTATTAGAGGAGTCTAATAATAGGTATATGAACCTAATACTTAGTTGTCTAATGAAAAGTTAATCCTTTCCTTCCGGGTACACGTGGTTCCCCTCACGTGTCTTGAGGTCCTTTGTGGGTCCCAAAATATCCAGGTATTACATAATCACTCAACATTTCACCTAACGCTCCCCCATAGTTATAACCACCCAAATAGTGATAAACCGAGACAATAGGACCTAGATTTGAGATGAGGGCGCTTACCCATCCAAAACCGGCCTCATATTTTGTTAGATTCATTAATCTCATTAATTTACATATTCATATATGAGATAATTTATTTGTTCATAAAATAAATACAAGATCTTATGCATGCAAACTAAAACAAGATAAGAGAAGAAATCATCAATCTTACTATGGGATTTCGGATATTAGGGCACCAACAAATTCACCTATTTGTTAGTTCTTGAGCTTCCTTATAATGGATGAACAAAGGTCCAAATTAGAACCTCTCCCAAAAGTATATACCCAAGGAAATCCCTTAATAACTTATATAATTATGAACTAGTAATAATATAAGTCTTACTTGAAATTTGACAAAAACAATTTTGTATTTTCTCTTGAATATTTCGGTCAAGAGAGAAGCTTTTGTGAGGTTTTTATTTCTCTAAAAATGTTTCATAAGATGTAGAGAGAATAATGTATTTCTTACACTAGAAATTATATTTGAAGTTATGAATGAAATGATGGAGGAAAAACTCTTGTTATTTCCTCTTGGAAAACCGGTGGTGAGGGAGAGGGTGCCCAATGCATGAGCTAGTTTTTTCACCCAAGAAATCATAGGTATGCAAGGCTAAGACTATGGGTAATCATTGTGTTTTCCACTTAAAAATAATTAACACAATTTCAACCATAATCCACTCCAATTTTCGGCACATATATAAAATTGGAGGTCAATTTTATTTTGTCATTTGTCAATTGTAACATATGTGACATGTTACTTGACATATGAAATTGTAATGTATTTTTAACATATTAAAAATCAACATACTCATAAAATATGTCATATACAAAATCGACTAGTAATTCGTAATTACTTGTACCAAAACGGTTTATCAATTATAAATTACAACGTCTTGTATTTATAATAAATTATTCATTCAATTTCAATTTCAATTGTTTCGTAAACAATAATATTATCCAAGTAATAAAACAATTCGATTACTTAGACCGTATCTAATTTAATCGAATTACAATGAGATACGTTAATCTTACTCACAAATCATCCGTCAATTTTAAGCAATTTAATTAACTCGTATCGGCATACGATCAATTAAATAATCAATTAAGAGTATTTCCCTATAGGTATGACCTAAGGGGATCAACTGATCACCACCGTCGCACGACAGTAATGTCAAACTCTAGTCAGCCAATCATTACTGATATGTGTGGGGACCATTTGACTCTAAGATATTACATCCCACATGTATTCTTAAAATGAGATTTAAACATGTGATCATCATGATCGACAGTTGTGATCGCATTATTGTCGGAGGACACATATTCCAACATATTCTACTCATGTCGGGTTCATTTTATTAGACGCACCAAGGTTCATTTTGGTTCATTGGTTTTAGGTTCCAAAATCGTCGCTCTGATACCACTTTGTAAAAACCCCCCTTCTTACCCGACCAAGGTAATGGGAGGATGTTACCATCTCGGTTTCCATAGGCGGTGAATCGAGGTTGCGATTTAGAAACAACTTAAATAAATAACAAGTTTAGTGATTTACAAATGAATGAGTAAATGAATAATAAATGTAAACTAGATATGTACAAATCGACTACTATCTAATAAATGTAAGCAGGCCCGACTCCAAGTCCAAAGCCTATCCCGTGTCCCGCGTGGTACTAAACCAACTTGTACTAAGCCTGCTCCCCATATGATCGAAAATATCATATGGATCGACACATGCCACCCCGTAAATAGGTGACAACTTACACAGACACACACACATGTCAGTTTCAATAAATAAACATAAGACACAACATGATAGATAATTATGCAACACGCCAATAATATGAATGAGACATTATTATACAATCACCACGCCGGTAACGGGACACGCCGAGATGTACCCACAACCACCGATGTCAGGGACACACCCAAGACACCACACCTCACAAATAGGTACTCGGAACACGTCCGTGGTACCGGGCCCAAGAGCAACTCGAATCCCCTGCGAGACGTCGTGTCTCATCCACACGAGTCCCTCCATACTCAAGTCATTAATGTGCACATGTCTCTTGGAGTGGGGAGGCGACCCGAGCGTAAGACAGTCTCCCAACCGCCTTACATCTTCTCAACAATAAGTAACCAACCATAATCCATCATATCCTCCAATATACATGGCAACATAATAAATGCAAGATACCATACAATATGTCAATTACTGACTCATCAAGATGCAAGGTCCTAAATACGATATGAATATAAATTATCACTATTTACGATAACGTGTTATAATGCAATGACCACTCAATACGACTCACATGACCATTCAAATATATTGAAACCGAGTAGGATTAACCTAACTTTTAGCATATTCTATAAGCAATCTTGCAGCTGGAGCTGAGGCACAGGTCAACAACAATCCTGACTCAGCTACCACACCAACTCCACTAGTCATGAGGAGGTTCACCAAGTCCAGTATGGGGGTGCCCAAATGGCCCCTTAATCAAGCTCAGTCCACTCTGAAAATCAAATCCAGGGTCCAGGCACCAGTTCATTTCAATTTAGCATCAATTCAGTCACAAGTCAAGTGGAATTGGTTAGGAAAAAGGTCACTATCAGGTTACCATTTTTGTTCAGACATGGCTCTAAAGCAAACCAACTAGAGTGAGCATTATTCCAGCAACAATCCAGATGAAACAAATCCTCTTTAAGACTGTAGACAGTTGCTGCAACCTTTCACAAAGCAACTTCAAGGCTTCACCAAGCAAAGATAAAGGCAGTTAACTGATGATGGGTGTTATTTATATAGTCTTTTTAAGCCTTATTTGCACGCATTTCTATGTATTTTACGAAGTATTATGCAAAAAATGTCCCCCGAGTCGTATACTTTGGTTTTCTTTATCTTATTGGCAGGAATGTACTAAAGAAGACGGAATTGAGCCTTTTACTGCCCCTTTAGCCTGCATTTAGGAGATGGAAGGATTTGTAGCAGAAATAACTCTGCCTTGGGATGCGTGAAGTCGTCTCGGAAGCTAAATCAACGTCGTTTGTGAGCTGACTCAGTGGTAGATCCTCCAATCGAGAGCTTTTACTGGCTTAAGTGCTCGATCGAGACCTTTTATATGGTGAAGACCACTTAATTGAACTCTTGCTATGTTCGATCGAGAAGTGGATATTTGGTGTTCCTCGATCAAGTAGTTTTTATACCCAATCGAGAGGTTTTGGTTGGAGAATAATCGATCGAGAAGGTTAAATGTGCTCGATCGATCAGTTTTTTATCTGATGCAAGATTTTATTGCGTAAACCTTATTTACTTAATATCTTAGTTATCGTTTTTAGGTTAAATTAATATCTCCCCTATATAAAGGAGAGACTTAATTAGGTTTAGGTATCTTTTCAACTTTCATTAATCTGTTAGTCATTCAGTTCGACGCTTGCGTTCATTTTTCAGATCTTCAATTGTTTAATTTCTTTTCTCTCTTATTATTCAATTTAATTCCCTTTGCAACACTTATCTCTTGTCCTTAATTGTTGTTTAGTTATTAGATTTATATTTAGTTTTTGCAATTTCCTTTTATTCATCTTTATACCATGTTTATTATAGTTTTATTTATTGTTATTAGTTTTATCATCGTTATGAGTAGCTAAATTCTTAATTCCTGGGATTAGGGGAGCCATGATAGTAAAACAATGATGCGATAATTAGTTTAGGAGGTTTTAATGTGGGAATTATTTTATAGCAATATAACAGTGATTACTTAGTTGAGTGCACGCAACTATATTAATTAACCTGGTTAAATTCAGACCTAGATTGGATGATTGGAATGAACAGACCTGTTATGTACAATAGACTACCCTAATCAGAGCGGAAGCTATTTAGGAAGAACCTAGGGCGGATAGCGGACCGGAAGGACCTTTCCACTACCCTTCTCACATCAGACCGACTGACCTTACCTTACCTCATTTGCGTAATATCATGGCGAACCGACATCCTAGCATCTTTCTCCCTATTTGATCTTATTCTACTTCATCCTTGATATTTTTGTTTGTTGTTTCTTTGACTGATTTTAATTTAGTTCGTTAGTTTAGTTAAAACAAATCAATCAACCCCCATTTTGTGACCGTAGACAGACTAAATAACAAGTAGATAGTGACCGCCTCCCTGTGGATACGATACCCTGCTTACCTCTAATGCATAAGTTTAGGCCGGTTAGGTTTTATTTTTGATAGGTTGCGACAGCCGTGTCAACTGACATGCCACTTTTTTGCAATTAACTTGTTATTTACCGAGCTTGTCAGTTTTACCCTCTTGCCAGTCCCACATTATAAGATATTTGTCCCTAGATTTATGTACTAGCTTAATCCTCGCCCTAGGATTCAAATGTAACCGAGCACAACTCCCAGCAAGTTCTATATAAAGAGCATTGCCTGCAATGAAAAAGGCAGAGTGCTTTTGAACCAAAAAAACTCTAAGTTATTTACTCTGAACTAAATCTTCACAACCTGTGCTTAGCTTAGTTGTAAGTCAGGCTTAATTCTAATCCGTGCCTTGTTGTGATTAGAGATTAAGGACCTGTGGCAATTAATTCAAACCTGTGCATTGCTGTGGTTGGATTTAATTGTTGTCTGAGTTTAAATCTGAGAAATCTTGTGCTTTGCTGTGGATTTTATTATTTAAATTCTCAAGTTATTTGCTTAGGTTATTTTGTGATATTCTATGGAAATTTAAGTAACTGATTATATCCCAAGACCCCAAAACAAATCATTAATTCATAAAACATTAGAAGTTCTGTTTGAGTTCAGATTGTTGTCAAACTTGAATGAGTTATTAAAAATAGTTAGAGTGCAGAATAAATCTCCAAATTTTATCAGTTGAAGTTCATATAATCATAGTATTTACCACCAAATTTTATGAATTTTTAAATTCATTTGCTATTTTTCCTTTCCTCTGCAAGATTATTGCATTGTTGAAGTTCTAACTAAATTGCTTCATTTTCTGTTAAACCCCATAGTTTACACTCCAAATCCATAGGCTTAACACAATTCCACCTTTGTGTTAATATTGGGTTGAGAGAATAGTGAGTTTATTATCTCTAACGACTTTAAAAACACAAAAACTAACCATGAGTGAAGAGAGAATAGCAGGAATGAAAACAAGGATTGAACAATTAGCAGGAACTGTCAATGTGATGGTTAATGCTATGAATGCTGTCATGTAAAGGATCAAAAACCATGATCCAAGGAGAAGACCATCTGGTAGCGGCAGAGGTAAGGCTAGAGGGTTTCATATGGGAGCAGGAAGAGGACAGCCACATCATGAAAAGGATTATGGCTCGGGTTCATATGAGAGCATCAGGACACACAAGGAGGCTCTTGAGCAAACAGACAAGCATCTAAAGGTAGAAATTCCTGATTTTTGTGGTAGTCTTAACCCTGATGACTTACTAGAATGGATTAGGGATGTTGCAAAGATATTTGAGTATGAAAACTACAATGATGCTAAGGCTTGTAAGGTTGCTTTGTTGAAAAGGGTATGCCTCATTGTGGTATGATAACCTTAAACACCAGAGATTAAGGGAAGGGAAGGAACCTATTAAATCTTGGTCCAAACATAAAAAGAAATTGCTGGATACGTTTGTCACCAAATATTACACTCAAGACTTGTTTATTAAGTTGTCTAAACTTAGGGAGGATGAGAGACCTCTTGAGACTTATTTAATAATTTGAGCAACTAACCTTACAGTGTGAGATTAATGAGAAGCCTGAGCGAAGGATTGCTAGGTTTTTAAAAGGGCTTGATAAAAAAACTGCTACTAAGGTTAGGATGCAACCACTATGGTCATATGATGATGTAGTTAATCTAGCACTCGGAGTAGAAAAAATAGGTAAATCTAAACCTGCTGCACCCAAATCAAACACTAAGCCTGTTTTCAAACCTTACACTGGTGTAAGGTTCAGTGACACTTCAAAGACTACAACACCAATTACTTGAGATAAAGGAAAAGTTGTTGCTACCTCTAAGCCTACTGAAGCCCCCATAGAAAACAGAATCAAGTGGTTTCAATGCCAAGGCTATGGACATTTTAGAAAGGATTGTCCTTCTAAAAGAGTCATGACTGCCATAGAGGTAGAAGAATGGGAGAGAGATGGCCTACTGGAGTATGAACATGAGGAGGTTATTGAGAGTGAGACTGTGGAAGAGGGCCTAGTCAGGATGCTATATTGGGTAACCCTGACCACAGTTTGGTTTTATGGAGAGTGATGCACTCACAACAAGCACCCCTTGAAGAGGATAAAAGATCATTAATTTTCAGGAGTAGGTGCACCATTTAGGAGAGAGTCTGCAACCTGATGATTGATGGTGGTAGCTACACCAATGTGGGTTCTGTCACCTTAGTTTAGAAGCTTAACCTGAACACCTAGACACATCCCACCCTTATGAGGTAAGGTGGTTTAACAAGGGAGCTGAGGTCAAGGTAGACAGGCAGTATATCATTTCTTTCTCCATTAGAAAAGTTTACAAGGATGAGGTGCTCTGTGATGTAGTGCCTATGGATGACTGTCATTTGCTCTTAGGCAGGCTATGGGAATTTGACAAGAGTACAGTCCACCATGGGAGGAACAACACCTACACATTCAAGCAAGGTAGTATAAATATAGCCCTCACTCCTCTACCTCCCAATCAGAAAAGCTATGGAAGTCCTAGTGTGACTGATGGAATCAATTGATTTTTTTTCTTATCAGAAGCTGAAATGGTAAAGGAGCTACAACAAGAACAACCCATTTTCATATTACTGGCCAAAGGAATCTCAGAAGCTGAGAAACCTCAAATTCCTATGAAGGTTTAGAAGTTGTTGGAGGGGTATTCAGATGTGTTCCTTGATGAACTTCCTAGTGGACTGCCTCCCTTCAGGGGCATAGAGCATAAATTGATCTAGTACCAGGATCTGTAATCCCTAACAGACTTGCATACAGAAGTGATCCAACTGCCACTAAGGAATTACAAACACAAATTGAAGAATTGATTACTAAGGGTTTTGTGAGGGAATTCTTGAGTCCATGTGATGTGTCAGCACTCTTAGCCCAAAGAAGGATGGCTCATGGAGGACGTGCATTAACAACAGAGCCATAAACAACATAACAGTCAAATACAGGTTCCCAATACCAAGGTTAGATGATATGCTAGATGAGTTGAGTGGGTCTCAAATATTTTGTAAAATTGATATGAGGCAAGGATATTATCAAGTTAGGATCAGAGAGGGTGATGAGAGAAAGACAGCCTTCAAAACAAAGCAAGGGCTCTATGAATGGCTGGTTATGCCATTTGGGCTATGTAATGCCCCTAGCACCATTATGAGATTGATGACAAAGGTGTTAAGGCCTTGCTTGGGGAAATTTGTTGTGGTGTACTTTGATGACATACTCTTTTACAGCACCACCAAGGAAGAGTACTTAAGGCATTTTGAAACTGTGTTCCAAATTCTGAGGAAGAATAAGCTATTTGGAAAACTGGAGAAATGTATCTTCCTTGTATCAGAAGTGAAGTTCCTTGGGTACATTGTCTCTGGTAGAGGTATATCTGTGGATCAAGACAAAATAGAGGCTGTTAAATCTTAGCCTGTGCAAAAAACCATCACAAAAGTGAGGGGATTTCATGGCCTTGCTTCATTCTATAGGAGATTCATAAAGAACTGCAGTGCCGTAACTGCTCCTATCACAAAGTGTATGGAGAAAGAAGAGTTCACATGGACTGACAACGCCCTACAAGCTTTCAGGCTAATCAAGAAACTCTTATGTGAAGCCCATATACTCAGGCTACCTGATTTCAACTGTCTATTTGAAGTTAAACGTGATGCCAGTGGTGTTGGCATTGGAGTTGTGTTAATTCAGGAGAGGAAGCCAGTGGCTTACTTCAGTGAGAAGCTCAATGGAGCTAAGTTGAGTTACTCAACTTATGACAAGGAGTTCTATGCAATTGTCAGGGCTCTCATGCATTGGAGCCACTACCTCAAACCCAAACCCTTTGTACTGCATTCTGATCATGAGGCCTTGAAGTACATAAGTAGCCAGAAAATTGAGTCATAGGCATGCAAAATGGATTGAGTTCCTTCAGTCTTTCACCTTCTCCAGCAAATATAAGGAAAGAAAACAGAATGTGGTTGATGATGCCCTATCAAGGAGATACTCTATGTTAACTATTCTAAGCCAAAGAGTTCTGGGATTTGAATTCATGAAAGAATTGTACAAGGATGATCCTGATTTCTTTGAAGACTGGAATGTATGATTCATTAACCTCTTATTAGACATTTCTAATAACTATATAAATTTTGTTTATTTATAAACTAATTAGATCTTATGCATGCATAACATTATTAAAACAAAGCAAGAAGAAATCGATCTATTTACAAGGGAGGGCCGAATGGATAGACTAATTTGGACACCTTTCAAATTTGTCTTCTTTAAGAAAAACCAAGTGCTCCAACAAAACCCTTAGATTCAATAGTAGAATCTACTCCTCAAAGATTTGCACCAAGATAATCACTCTTAATTCATATACTAATTTATGTACTAGAAGTTAGAATATGAGCCCTTAAAATATAACTAATATTATTAGATTACTACTACTAGTAATGTTGTGATAATATTAGAGATTTGTGAGAAATACTTCTTATGCCTTCTAAAACAAGTTAGAGAGAGAATACTGTTGGGGCTGGTGTCCTTTACAGTTAGTGCAAGGACTTATAAATCTCTAAAAGGATCAAAGGGTATATTTTTGTATCATTATCAGTTGGTCCACGTTTATCAATAACGGTTGGCTTGCTAGATAAGTTTGACGTTATTGTCATACAGATGGCGGTGATCAACTGGTCCCTAAAAGTCACACCTATAGGATACGTTTGAGAGATGTGACGGTATGAAAATACAGTCATATAGATGCCAAATTTGACTAACCAGTTAGTCCGAGTTATTTGACTAATAACTAGTCAAAATGTGATGTTGAGATATTTTATTTAATACGGATTAAATAATAACGGCTAAGGCGAATTAAGCAATTAATTCGTAAATTAAATATAAGCGACTTATATTTGATTAATGTATATTGAATAAGTTAATTATACAATATTGTCTTTGTCGGACATGTATTAACATTTCAACTAATCCGTGTTATTAGTTAATGTTTTAATTACCGATAACCGATGACAATTTATAATTAGAAAACCCGTCGTATACGTTTTAGCAATTTGCGAACCAGACCATGAGCTAAAACTAAAAGGAAGTGGAAGCCCACTTCCCGAGTGAGCCCATGGATGGCCGGCCAAGTGAGGACAAAAGAGAGTTTTTTCTCTCTTTTGAAGGCTAATTCATTTTGATAAAATTTTTAGGGTTTTGAGAGACATTTTTCCTCTCTAAACCTAGATCTCTCATCTAAAGAAAAACTCACAAAAATAATCCTCTCAATATTGCAAGGCAATTAGAGGATTCATTCTAGCACAAGGGCATTTCTCAGACGATCTTGGGTGCATCATTTAGGAGGAGATCTACTTTGATCTCTCATTGCCAATTTGCACTAGGACCGAAGGTTAATCCTTGATCTTTATCGTTTCATTGTTGTTTTCGTTTATGACTATAAATCACGTATTAAATTTGCGTTATAATCCTTCAAATTATGGGTTTTATACGGATATTACCCTTCAAGTGGTATCAGAGAGAGGCCACGTAAATTTTTCTATGTGATTTTCATCAAACGAATTTTGAATCGATGGATTTTTCTTTAAATTTTGTCACGGCAGCCATTTCTTTATCACGGCATTATTTTTTTTTGCTGCGTTTTTTTTTGTGCCTTGGGATCCGTGTCAAGTTTACACGGTGATGGTTGTCGTTTGTCTTGTTTTCATTTTGATCTTTGCATATTGTTTTGTAATCGATATTCATTGCAATATGTTAAAGATCCATCAAAATGTTTGCATAAAATTTCGTGCGGCACAAAATTTTTGTCTCGGCAATTTTTTTTTGGAAAAACCGTGTGGCCTTGTTGACACGGCCTGTTTTTCTGTTTTTTTGTATAGATTTGCGTGCCACACAATTTTGATAGATCATTCGATCTTTTGTCTTCAATCGTTCTTTGCATATTGTAATTTTAATCGATAATTATTGCAATATGTTAAAGTTGTTTCAATTGTAATTTCAATTCTATATAGATTAGATTAAATTGCAATTGGGTTTTAACAAATCGTTTTGTTTTTGGACCTTTTGTTGCTCACGATTTTGAGCCGTTTATTTTTTTTTGGCCTTTTGAGGCTCTCGGCTTTTCAGCATAAAATAAAAAAAAAAAAATTTTTCTGGGTACTGTTCACGCCTAGCAGTGAAAGGAAAAAAAAATAAAAATTTGTTTTGTTTTTTTTTTTCGGCCAATTATTGCATAATACGGATTTATGCACTCGCTTGATAGTGAAACGGTTCACCCACGAACAATTTAGTTACTTTAAAACGATTTAAAGTAACGGATTATCATGAATTAAAATTAAGTTGATGAAGCGGTTTTGTCACATAATTTTAATTGCTAAAAGGTGGTTTGGATAATTTAACATAATTACGGAATTATGTCACGAATAAATTTAATTTAGTTGATGCATATTATTTATCGTCATTTTGAATGTTTTGAATGCTTTTATTACGTATTTATTTATTTTTGCAAACGGTTGTAACTTAGTGTGGCCTTAGTAGAACGTGTTACCGTAATGATGGAACACGGTCTTGGTTGTATTTTGAGATCTCGTATCTCCCTTTTTATTTCTTTTAATTACAGTTTTTATTTAGAATGTAAATAGGTTTATATTTTGTAAATTTTAATTGTAATTTTGAGAAGACTAAAGAAGGAGATCGGATGCTCACTCCCACTGCATGGACAAAGATGGAACATCAAGACAAGCTTTTCGGGTCCAACGGTGGATTCCAAAGTTGTATTATGTTCTTTTTACTAGGATAGGCCACACTAGGAATTTTATTTACGTATCGCATTCATTTATTTATTTTATCGTAACGATAGTATGCATCATATTCCGCCTAAAAACCAAACCACCTAATTATTGCATGAAAACTGACACATATAGAGGTCACGAGTTAGTTTTCTTTGACATTCTCATGTCACACGATTTTTCCAAGCCATCACCTAAATTAATTCATTCACGCAGACACTAGTTATTCGTTCACTTAATATGAATTAAAATTAAGTTGATGGGATCTTCCTCGTATAAACAAAAATTGAGAAAGGTCTTTATAGGTCAAACTCCAATGAATCCCTTCTTCGTCGGTAGGCATAATATGACCCCTTCTACGTCGGGTAAGTTGGAACCGATTGACCTATTTTATCTCAACACTATGGTCACTCGTACGATCCTGTGATTATGGTGGACTATAGATAGGATTTACGGAAATCTATCGACCAAGAGTTTTTACGGAAGAACTAGCTAAACAGTTGGCTTATCAATTTACGGAAATTGAGTCTTGGGATCACTTGTATTATTCTTGAGGGAGATCAATTATACAAGTGCAATGAGTCTACACGATTAAAATGAATTTTAATAGACTTAAATCACCTCGATGAGTTGCTTATTTCGTTTTGTTTCTCTTTCTTTTTCAGTGTAGATCACGTTCACATAAACGCTAATAACAATATGGTGGTCATTTGAACGACCCAATGCCAAGTGCCACATTGGACCGTGAGTCCCGGCTTCGGATCTTCATGAATCGGATGAATCGTCAACTCGATCGAAGAATGATGGATCAAACTTCGCGGATCGGGAGGCGGATTACGGAATCTTTGCCGCCGCCGACGGAAGCTCAAATTTCTGCTTGAGCCCATGCCGTCAAACCCAGGCCCCACGGCTGGAGCTAACGAGATCGCTACATATAACGATTTCGTCATGGAAGCGGGTGCGATTAAAAACGTACTCGTTTTTGCAATGGAATCCAATTTGCAGAAACGCTTCATAGCCCAAGGTGCAAACAAGATTTTCACCACGCTCACCAAGGAATTCTCGAAAGCACCGAGAATCGTGACCTATGAGCATACCACTCGCTTCTTTGATGCGAGACTCTAGAAGGGCCAACCAGTTAGCCCACACATTCTCAGCATGATCGAGAATGTCGAGAAGCTGGAGACGCTTGATTGTAAGATCAGCGAGAACATTGTTATCGACCGCATGCTTCACTCACTCCACGATGGTTTTGCGCTCTTTAGAGCGAATTACTATATGAATGATTTGAAGAAAAGTCCCCGTGAACTGCACTCCCTTCTCGTACAGACCGAGAAGGACATGAAGTTCAGTGGGAGCTTGAAACAGGATGTTCTCGTTGTGACAAACAAGGGAAAGGGTAAGGGCAAAGCTCAGGCAAACCTAGCAAAGAGGTAAACCGAAGTTCAAGAAGTCGGGTCCAGGTAAGAGTGGGCCTGGTGAGTCGAGCACCTCATCAGGCGCGACAAAGAGCAAGAATGAAAACATGGAATGCCATCATTGCCACAAGACTGGGCATTGGAGGCGTACATGTCCTGTTTATCATGAGGACTTAAAGGCAGGTCGCGTTAAACCTGTTGGTATGTCTTCATCCTCTTCTACTTTTATTCATATGATTGAGATTAACCATGCAAAATACGGAACTTGGGTACTTGATACTGGTTGTGGTTCTCATCTGTGTAATCACGTGCAGGGGCTCCGAAACATCGAACCCCTCGTAAAGGGTGAGGTGGACTGCGTGTCGGGAATGGAGCACGAGTGGATGCCGTCTCAAGGGGAACATATGTGATCCAGCTTCCTAGCGGATTTGAGTTATTTTTATATAATTGCTATTATGTACCCAGTCTTTCGAAAAACATTATTTCGGTTTCGCACTTGACAAACTTGGTTTTTCATTTGTAATAGAGAATAATACTTGCATTTTCTCTTTACACGATATGATTTATGGCAAGGCAGTCTCCATGAACGGAATTTATGTTTTAGATCAGACCACCGAAATATTACACGTAATGAATAAAAAGTTAAAGGCTGGTGACAAAGATCAAACGTATCTATGGCACTGCCGTATGGGACACATTAATGACAAACGCGTAAAACAGCTCATAAAGAATGGAGCTATCTCGGCCTTTGATTTTCAATCATTTGGCACGTGTGAATCATGTCTCATCGGTAAGATGACTCGGATTTCCTTCAAAGGTGTTGGAATGCGCGGCTGCCGACCTATTAGGACTCATACACACGGATGTATGTGGTCCTATGTCAATCACCGCACGAGAAGGCTATAGGTATTTCATCACTTTCACGGACGATTTAAGTAGATATGGCTATGTCTACTTAATGAAGCACAAAAGTGAATCCTTTGAGAAATTCAAGGAATACCGAGAATAGGGTACTGAGAACCTATTGGGTGGAAAGATTAAAACACTGCGTTCGGATCGTGGTGGCGAGTATCTTTCTCACGAGTTTGATCAACACCTTAAAGAGGCGTGGGATTGCCCTACGTTAACTCCACTGGAACACCTCAATTTGAATGGTGTGTCCGAACGGAGAAATCGAACACTACTTGATATGGTTCGATCCATGATGAGTCACACCGTGTTGCCTGACTCATTGTGGGGTTATGCTCTTCTGTCAGCTGCTCTAATACTTAACCGAAGTCCGTCTAAAGCTCTTGACAAGACTCCATATGAACTATGGAAGGGAACGGTCCCTAACTTGTCCTTTATACGGGTTTGGGGCTGCGAGGCTTATGTTAAGTGGAGACACGAGGATAAGCTCGGCCCGCGATCGGTCAAGACATACTTTATAGGTTATCCTAAAGGAACACTTGGTCATTACTTCTATTCGCCAACCGAACAACGTGTTTTTGTTGCGGCTAGTGCGACATTCTTAGAGAAGGAATTTCTCGAGAATGCAAAGAGTGATAGAACCTTCGACTTGTCGGAGATTCCAGAACCAAATACCGAGCAACCATTGGAGGAACCAATTCCTTCAATCCCATTGCAGATGAATATTCCCGAGGAACCTAGGAGGTCGGGAAGTGTCTCTATTCCTCCGGACAGATACATTGGTATGGTCGAGGAACATGACATAGATGACGTTCTACTCTTAACGAGTAGTGAACCCGCAACCTATAAAGGTGCCATGACTAGTTCCGACTCAAAGCTATGGCTTGAGGCCATGCGATCCGAGATGGACTCTATGTATGAGAACAACGTATGGGATCTTGTTGACTTACCTGCTAAGGTTCGTCCCCTTCAATGCAAATGGCTTTACAAGATAAAGCATTCTGTGGAAGGTCAACAAGATATCTATAAAGCACGACTAGTTGCTAAAGGTTTCACCCAAGTGCCAGGTTTGCACTACGATGAAATTTTGCACCCGTAGTCATCTTTGCGTTCCATTCGGATTATCTTAGCGATTGCCGCTTTTCATGACTATGAAATTTGGCAAATGGATGTGAAAACCGCCTTCTTAAATGACTTTTTGAAGGAAGAGTTGTACATGGTACAACCCGAAGGTTTCATCGATCCACAACATCCTAAGAAAGTGTGCAAGCTTAAGCGTTCCATTTATGGACTTAAGCAAGCATCTCGGAGTTGGAATCATCGCTTCGACCAAGTGATTAAAGAAAATGGATTTACTCGATCGGTCGAGGAACCATGTCTTTATATCAAGTCGAGTGGGAGCAAGATTGTCTTCCTAATATTGTATGTCGATGACATACTCCTGATTGGGAATGACATACCTCTCTTAACTTCGGTGAAAGTATGGTTGAAAAACCATTTCCAGATGAAAGATCTGGGAGAGGCACAAAGAATTCTAGGCATCCGTATCTATCGAGATAGATCACGACGGATGTTATCTCTCAGTCAGGAGTCTTACATAGACAAAGTCCTAGAGAGATTCAGCATGACTAACTCCAAGAAGGGGTTTCTTCCTATGGCTCCAGGGGTGCATTTGAGCAAGTCTCAGTCACCAGAGACACCGGAAGAGAAAGAGCGCATGACACGGATTCCTTATGCCTCGGCTATAGGATCAATCATGTATGCCATGATATGCACACGTCCGGACGTGGCATATGCATTGAGTATGACAAGTCGATTCCAACAAAGCATCCGGGTGAATCACATTGGATGGTGTCAAGAACATTCTTAAGTACCTACGGAGGACTAAAGATTGGGCATTGACTTATGGAGGCGATCAAAAGCTATGCGCAACCGATTCTGTGACGCTAGCTTCCAAACGGATCGGGATGACTCTAAATCTCAGTCTGGATTCGTTTTTACTCTTAATGGCGCTGCGATCAGTGGAAGAGTTCCAAACAAAGTGTTACAGATTCTACGATCGAGTCCGAGTACTATGCCGCGTACGAAGGCCGCAAAGGAAGCGATATGGATGCGTCAATTCTTACAAGGACTATCGTGCCTAGTTCGAATGACCCGATCACCATCTATTGCGACAATAGAGGTGCCATCTTCCAAGCTAAGGAGCCAAAGTCTAGCAACAAGTCTAGACATGTACAACGGAAAGCTCATCTAATCCGAGATTACGTGGAGCAAAAGGAAGTAGTGATAGAAAAGATTGCTACTGAGATGATAACATAGCGAGATCCTCTCACTAAACCATTACGACAAGATAAGCATGAAGGGCATGTTAATTCCATGGGAATTAAACGTGTTCCTAAGTTGTAGTACTCTTTTATGGATTAGATTCATTCTCTTTTGTACTCTATACGACATCATCGTTTTGATATTTTATATATATTTTGTTTTTCATGTGGATTTGTACGACAAATTTTGAACACCACAAAGTGAACTGAACAAACATTATAATCTTGGTCCTTAATTGCCCACGTGAGATGATAACTCAAGGTAATTATTTTGTGACGTTGGTTGATGGTGGGTTCAACGAGCCATAAGTCAACAAAGTTGTGACCAATCACGAAGTGGGTTATACGGATATCTCGTAGGACACAATTGTGACATCAACGTGGAGTCCTAAATGTTTTACAACATTCGGTGCCCGGTCGTGGATAGGACCTCCATGGTGATCCTAAGAGTCGATTCTTTTGACTATCGACTGTCTCTTGAGACTAAGGCAGATTTTGGGTGACTTTGGTTTCTTTCTCACGGTCATCCGTAACAGGGGGCCAAGTAGATTGTTTCGGGTCATTTCATGCTTTGTGCTTAGATCGGAAGGAGTTCGAGTTGAAGGAAATATTCAGCCTTTATCGGGTACTCGATATTTCTCAGGGCCACTCGAGGAGTCAGAATCGAAATGCATGGCCATGCTCGAATACGAATTCGTTTTATCGGTTAAGTTACTCTCTAGTCGGGGAAACCACTCTTGATACAGATCGATTGTAAAATACGACCTTTGCGGATCCGGATCTGCAAATTGTTTTACATTGAGTGGGAGAAATTTTAAATGAATATGAGAATCGGTTATCGCACATACACTTGTACGGACAAGTGGGAGTTCGTTGGAGGTGGTGTCCTCCAGTTAGTGCGGATAACGTCATTGCACATACACTTGTACGGACAAGTGGGAGCTTGTTGGGGCTGGTGTCCTTTACAGTTAGTGCAAGGACTTATAAATCTCTAAAAGGATCAAAGGGTATATTTTTGTATCATTATCAGTTGGTCCACGTTTATCAATAACGGTTGGCTTGCTAGATAAGTTTGACGTTATTGTCATACAGATGGCGGTGATCAACTGGTCCCTAAAAGTCACACCTATAGGATACGTTTGAGAGATGTGACGGTATGAAAATACAGTCATGTAGATGCCAAATTTGACTAACCAGTTAGTCCGAGTTATTTGACTAATAACTAGTCAAAATGTGATGTTGAGATATTTTATTTAATACGGATTAAATAATAACGGCTAAGGCGAATTAAGCAATTAATTCGTAAATTAAATATAAGCGACTTATATTTGATTAATGTATATTGAATAAGTTAATTATACAATATTGTCTTTGTCGGACATGTATTAACATTTCAACTAATCCGTGTTATTAGTTAATGTTTTAATTACCGATAACCGATGAAAATTTATAATTAGAAAACCCGTCGTATACGTTTTAGCAATTTGCGAACCAGACCATGAGCTAAAACTAAAAGGAAGTGGAAGCCCACTTCCCGAGTGAGCCCATGGATGGCCGGCCAAGTGAGGACAAAAGAGAGTTTTTTCTCTCTTTTGAAGGCTAATTCATTTTGATAAAATTTTTAGGGTTTTGAGAGACATTTTTCCTCTCTAAACCTAGATCTCTCATCTAAAGAAAAACTCACAAAAATAATCCTCTCAATATTGCAAGGCAATTAGAGGATTCATTCTAGCACAAGGGCATTTCTCAGACGATCTTGGGTGCATCATTTAGGAGGAGATCTACTTTGATCTCTCATTGCCAATTTGCATTAGGACCGAAGGTTAATCCTTGATCTTTATCGTTTCATTGTTGTTTTCGTTTATGACTATAAATCACGTATTAAATTTGCGTTATAATCCTTCAAATTATGGGTTTTATACGGATATTACCCTTCAAATACAAATTATCAATAATGATCATTTTTATATGAATGAATTGTGTGTCAAATAAGAAGAGAAAAAACTCTCCTTATTCTACTAGGGTGGCCGGATGGTCCAAGGGGAAGGGTGCCCAATACTTGTACATATTTGTTCTTCTCAAGATACATAGGGTAGGGCTAGGTTTAGGTCTATTTTAGAAACATAATCGTTGTGTCTAATTCTCAATTAGAGCAACAATTAAGTCCTAAAACTACCCAACCCCCTCCACTTTTACGGCACACACAACATTAAGGGGTACCATTTTAAGTTTGTCAATTGTCAATTTTTGTGGTGTGACATATTAGACATGTTGTTTAATAATGTATTTTTAACTTTTTAAAAATCATTATTTTAACAAAATAAATCACATACAAAAATTAACTAGTAATTCACAATTAGAAGTACTTAAAATGGGTCATAGAATTATAAATCACAACAACTTATATTTATAATAAACCATTCATTCTTATTTTAATAGTTTCATAAACAATAAATAAACCTATGTAATAAAACAATTTAATTACTTAGTACAGATCTTATTTAATCCAATTACAATAAGATAAGTATACTTACTCACAAAATCATTCGTTCAATTTTAAAGAATTAATTACCTTGTATCATCATACAATTAATTAATTAATCAATTAAGAGTGTTACCCTAGAGGTATGACCTTAAGGGATCAACTGATCACCACCGTCATACGACAGTAATGTCATACTCTAGCCAGCCAATCATTACCGATTAATGTGGATCAGTTGAGAATAAAATATTACTTTCCCTCAGCATTCTTAATATGAGATTTAAATATGTGATCGCATTATTGTCGAGGACACATACAACAACAATCTCCCACTTGTCCGCGACAAGTGTGCGTCACCGATTCTCTTGTCCCATTACTATCTCCCACTCAATGCAAGGTGTCTTGCAGGTCGTACTTGCATTTGATCATATCATGAGTGGTTTCCTCGATCTGGAGAATAACTGTCCGACCGGAATTATCTACCGTAGATACCTTCCGAGCGTGGCCACGCATTTCCAGTTTATTACTCCTCGAGTTGCCTTGAGATATAAGATAACCCTGACGGGGATGGACAATTCGAATCACACTCTTCCCTTCGAATAGCCACAGCTCATCATGACCCAAAACATGCCCATATGACCTCAATTACGAAGGTCGTAGAATATAAATCAAAGTCACTCTGAAACTGTACCATCTTAGGCGAACAGTCTTTAGTCAAAGAATCGACTCATAAGAATACTATAGTAGCTCTCGCCACGACCAGGCTATAAAAATTTCCAGAATTCTATAAGCGGTCATAAGCCCGACAGAGTGTCCCTCACAGTCTGCCTATGTAATCGACTAGGCATCTCTCATGACTCTATGGCACTTGAACTCGCCATCAATCGTATCACACTCTAGTTACTTCGAGATGTCACCTCATAAAAGTAACTAGGGGCTAGTACTATATTAATCAAGTTCACTTTAATGGGGTTCAATATTGTCTCAACAATCCATTTGATGTAACAAAGTACAAGATGAGTTAACGATAACTCAAACGATAAATGTGATTATCACATACGAGTAGTCAATACCATATTACTACTCTATGTCTTATAATCATAAGTACACTTATGCACTTGTCTAACGCAATAAAAGTTTAGCTTGTGAACATACCAAGTGTCCAAGTGTTCAAACTTTGTGAATTGCGATTTCCTTCATTTTTCATGTTATCTCTTATAGCACGAACTCCACTAAGTACATATCTAGACTTCGTTCTAGAATCAGGCTCTTTAGCTTGAAATAAGCTCCTGTTGTTATCATAAAACTTGTGATGTGGGTTTCGGCGGACATCAGTAGTTATAGTTTTAAAAGTACACTACCTAATCACATTGTACTTAGGTACCTCTTGTAGAATTTTGTAACGATTGACAATAAAATACTCTTTCTAGTCATTAACTCCTTAGGTCAATAAAATCAGCCTAGGATTTTCACAGATCCTAATGAGTTCGGAAACTTGAGTTTGTGTATCCTTAACACACAACTTAGTATTTTTCCAAACTCCAGAACATACCATTAGTTCTCCTTGAGAATTCATGACGGTTCCTTGAGGCTTACCAATGACTCTCATATGGGTTAACTTGTTATCGACTTATCATGCTCCAAGCATGTGATTCATCTAGGACATGAGCATCATGGCAAATAAGATTATTCTAATGGCGGAAACATTAGTAATCGATTTCATGTAGACAACAGTTCTTAGGTTTAGTAAATAACCATGACTCTATCATGGTAATTCTATATTCATCGACACGAATAACCTACTTAACTTGTTGATATCATTAAGATGAAGGATCATTATCAACATAAGATGCCTATCTAAGTGCCAATCCAACATCCCATGTTATAATAGATTTGCATAATGTCTAATTTCATCCAGAATTGAAAACCTAAATACTTCTTTATGAAAGACAGTATATGCACGTCATTCTCAATGAGTAATAAGTTATATAATTCATGAAGGATGATTGCTCCCACTAAACTTCATGTCTAAACATGACTGTTACCGACTCCCACTCAATTCCACATGTTTCGTTTTTGACAACTCGTTCGACACATATCATAAATTGAAATAATCATTGCTTTTCTAAGTATTTTGTTAAAACCATATATGTCATTGACATATCCCTTTCAAAATAACCATTTGGAAAGAGGTTTTAATATCTAACTTATTCATTTTCACAATGAAGTATAGCAATATTTTTAGCATAGTTACCAATTAACATAGCTTTTGTAGACATCGAATGCCTCTCTATGCAACTCTTAATCATAAATTTCTATTTACTTTGGATTGGTCTCAATAATCCAAAATAAATCCATTTACTTGCATAGATACCATTTTGGTTTCATAAGGCTCTTAAGTAAAATGTCGAATTTTAAAATCTCTAAGTATCCACTTCATAGATCAAAATCTTATTTTACAAGAATATTTTCTTTTGTCTTTTCATAAGTCTCAAGTTATCATAAGAACACTTTCTTTTGGTCTCCTCACGTCAAGAGTCTAACCTAAGAACATCTTCTTTTGATCTCCTCACGTAGATCCCATACCTAAGAACATCTTCTTTTGGTCTCCTCACGTAGATCCCATCTAGTCAAGAGTCTATCCTAAGAACATCGTTTTTTGGTCTCCTCACGTAGATCCCATCTAGTCAAGATTTGTGGCTAAATTCTCTCCCACCCTATCTTTAGAAAAATACATGTATTTTCTTCAAAGATAGTTTTATAAGCCACAAACAACTTTGTACTTATGATAGTAAGGGATGAAAATATTACACATGATAACTTTTAGTGACCTATTTTAGACATATTGTAAATACATTTTAGTTCCCTAATATGCGAGTTCAATAGCTCAACATAACTTTATAATTGATCTTACATAAGTAAGTTGTTACTTTTAGTAACAATGGCATAAGGAGAATCGAATTCATAGCTTATGGACATATAATGACTCAATCATTATAATTGTCTATTTGATCAAGTTGATAATCTTATGTTTCTCGATGCAAGTAGTGTATGATGACCAATTTTAGAACAAACGATACGATAAAGTAAGTGACTTGGGTTGCAAACCAAGTCACCTATATCCAAAATACAACCATTATTTAAGAAACAACCAAATTTCCAAGTCGAACGAGGAAATCAAAACAAGTTCTAAAATTTCAAAATACAACATGAAAATAAAGACAAAGCAAAATAAAGTGAAGCTTCCATCGATCTATCACCATGGGCGGCTACATCTAGCTTCCCGCAAGATCTTCTAGGCTTGTTTTTCTTTGCCCTTGTCCTTGCTTGGATGCCCTAAGTACAATAAAAAGGGTAAAATCACAACTTGTATCAAAATACCAAAGTTGAGATTGAAACATAAAAGATAGAGATAGTTATTTACCTACTGGAATAACTTTTCCAGCTTTGATATTGCCAAGGTACTTTGGACAATTCCTCTTCCAATGCCCAACACCATTACAAAAGTGGCATTTGTCCCCGGACGGGGCACCCTTCTTGGGCATAGAGGAGCTAGCTTCGCAAGCCTTTCCTTTGTTCTTGTAGGGAGTTGGCTTCTTTCCCTTATTGCCACCTTTCCTAAAATTCCCTTTGCTCTTATGATTAATGTTGAGCACATCCTTGTTGGTGCTAACACTTAGCCCCATGTCCCTCTAGGCTTGCACAAGAATTTTGTGCAATTCATCGAGAGAAACTTTTAAGTTTTGCATATTAAAATTCACCATGAATTGAACATATGTCTTAACCTTGTTTAAGGAATGAATAATTCGGTCAATGACGAGTTCCTCGGGAATCTCTACCTTTTGCAATTTTAGAGTCTCAACATGCTCCATCAACTTGAGCACATGAGGGCTAACTTTTTGGCCCTCCTTAATGTTGAGATCGAAGAATGCGGATGCCGCTTCATATTGAATGATCCTCCGAGCTTGTGAAAACATGGTCACAAGTTTCGTATAGATCTCATAGGCAGTGCTAATTTTTATAGCACTCCATTGGAGCTCGGCTTCCATAGAGAAGATCAACACATTTTTGATCGCGGTCGACTCCTTTTGGTAAGTCTCGTAGGCTTGCCTAGCGACGAGGGTAGACCTTGCGTTAAATGCGGCGGGAGAGGCCTCAGTAAGGTAACGAAGCTTGTCGTCACCCTCCGCGGCCAATTGAAGTTGTGCGTCCCAATCGGCGAAATTGGACCCATTATTTTCTAATTTACAACGATCCATGAAGGATCGGAGCCAAGAGACATTGGTGAGAGTGTTTGAGCTAGTGGTTGTGGATGAATTCGGAGTTGTCATTGTGATTGATAAACAATATTTGACCACAAAAATAGCAAGTGAAGAAATTAATAAACATCTATCATTTTAATAATACTTGTAAACATTTTAAACTAGTTTTTAAGCATTTATATAGTGACCTCTACCCAACTATTATAAATGATCCCAAGATCCAAATTCATACCAACTAGGGAACGGTGAGCCGATTCATCCCTAATTAATATAACTCAGTGGATTAACTCTTTAATCGATTCTACTTCTAGAAGTTTCGGTCGATAAAATTACTTTAATATTTATCTTTAGCCCGGAACACATGCGACTACGGTCACGAATACTTCCGTTGAGGTCAATCCAAATTTCGATGTAATAACAATTTACTACCCACTTACCCAACGTAACAAGTTTAGCACCCCGGTGAGCCGAGCCTACTTCCTTATGAAATTAGGATTCATGTTTCTACTATTTGGTAAGGCTAATTCTCAATCATTATTTAGTGAGAGGTCTTGTCAATTTATTATCTATCACGTTTTAAGTGAACTAAGGTGGTGAACTATGATAATTATAATTGACACGGTCGATGACTCGATAAAAAGATATGCATGTGTAGTTATGGCGATTTGGCTATGCATGCAAACATATAAAAAAAATGCAAAGCAAAAAGATGAAATCGTAGTATGGCATTCCTAAAATAGTAAATCTAATAAACTATTTACAAATTCGGACACCAACTCCTTTGGTCCCTTGAACTTCATTTGGCACGCACTCCAAGGCAACACCGTCTTTGTCGGAACGCCTTCTCGAATGGCACCGTCTTCAAAGAACTCCGGAATAAATAAATTACATAGCTTTTCTACTTTATACATTATAAAAAAAAAGTGATAGGAGATCACATTAATTACAACCGAATCGATATCCTCATTCATTTCGGGAAATATCAATTTAAAACTAAGGCCATACTAAGTACATATTACATAATTCAAAATTATATAAAATTAAAATATGACAATCATAAGAAAAATGCAGCATTAATATATGTATGAAACATGCCATGTGATGTGCCAAATCACCCAATTTAAGCTAATATCGTATATTCGGTATGGTTTTATGGATAATTGTGACTATTAACTTATTAAAATCACACAATATTACATAAATCAAATCTATGTCCAAGTTAATTACCCCAACCTTCTTAGGACTCAAAAATTTAGTCTTCACTAAATATTTGACAATAATTCAACTTGATATTTTATTATTGCTCTTTAAACACTTCATTCATAATAAAAAGAAATAATTCCCATTAAGCCATAAAATTCGAAAATTTCAAAATCATAATTTTGTATATTCTGGAAAATTCCCAACATTCCAAAATTTTAATAAAATTTGCCGATAGAATATATTTAATTTATTTCACAAATAAATCGCATAATACATAACTTTAACATTTTAATTCCAAATTAAACATAAAAATATGTAAAAAATCAAAATTAAAATTTTGAATATTCTATATAAATTTCTAGAACCCGGAAATGACAAATTTTTAAGCCCAAAAATCGAATTTACAATTATGACTATTTAAAGTTGCTATTTATTAATTTTACAAAACAAAAATCAATAATCATTTAAATCAAACGAAATTTGACATGCAACTTTAGATCTGAAGTTCATATCACATATACAACATTGGGAAAAATTTTCATGCCATAAAATTCATTTTAGCCATTTTTACTAAAATAGTCACTATTTATGTGATTTTTATATCTAAAAATCATAAATCTTGCAAAATAAAACCATTTTATTTCAAAATTTACATACAATATGTAAATATTGCATGTGACAACATACTAATATTTCATGGGCAGAGACGAAGTCTAACTTATTTTAACCAAAATACCTCTAATTAATTCATTTTATCATGTAAAAATCATAAAACATGCAATATAAAACACTTTTATACGAAATTGTACATACAATAAGTAAAATATACATTGAGGTCGTGTTAAAATTTCAAGGTCAGAATCATAGTCTAACATGGTTTAGTATTTAAGTCTTTTTATAAAATAAAATGTAATAAAAATGCTAAAAACAAATTAAAGATCAATATTTATACCATAAATCATCAAAATGACCTAAAATCAATTTAGGACCAGAATATTATTCATGCAAAAATTTTGTGGCATTTATCCTCATAAATCACAAATTTCTAGTTTTATATGTTAACATATTAACTCGGAAAAAACAATAACCGATCATGCATGCAACAGCCATTGCTCTGATACCAATTGTAAGATTCATTAACCTTTTATAAGACATTTCTAATAACTATATAAATTTGGTTTAGTCATAAACTAATTAGATCTTATGCATGCATAACATTATTAAAACAAAGAAAGAAGAAATCGATCTACTTACAAGGGAGGGCCGAATGGATATACTAATTTCGACACCTTCCAAATTAGTCTTCTTTAAGAAAAACCAAGTGCTACAACAAAATCCTTAATTCAATTGTAGAATCTACTCCTCATGGATTTGTACCAAGGTAATCACTCTTAATTCATATACTAATTTATATATTAGAAATTAGAATATGAGCCCTTAAAATATAACTAATATTATTAGATTAATACTACTAGTAATGTTGTGATAATATTAGAGATTTGTGAGATATACTTCTTAAGCCTTCTAAAACAAGTTAGAGAGAGAATAAAATTAGCAATAATGATAATTTTTATATGAATGAATTGTGTGTCAAATAAGAAGAGAAAAAACTCTCCTTATTCTACTAGGGTGGTCGGATGGTCCAAGGGGAATGGTGCCTAATACTTGAACATATTTGTTCTTCTCAAGATACATAAGGTAGGGCTAGGTTCAGGTCTATTTTAGAAACATAATCATTGTGTCTAATTCTCAACTAGAGAAACAATTAAGTCCTAAAACTACCCAACCCCCTCCACTTTCACGACACACACAACATTAAGGGGTACCATTTTATGTTTGTTAATTGTCAATTTGTGTGGTGTGACATATTAGAAACGTTACTAGATATGTTGTTTAATAATGAATTTTTAACTTATTTAAAATCATTATATAAACAAAATATTAGTTGCAGGAAGGGTTTCCCTTTAAGGGAAGGGTTTCTCTTTAAGGGAAACAAGCTCTGTGTTCCTAAGGGTTCCCACAGGGAACTGTTGATCAAAGAAGTCCATTCTAGTGGCTTAGGTGGTCATTTTGGTGTACAGAAAACTGTTGAAATTCTGCAAGACCAATTCTATTGGCCTAAAATGATGGGGGATGTTCAAATTGCCCTAAGAAGGTGTTCAACATGTCAACAAGCTAAGAGCTCATTCCACGTAGGTCCCTACACCCCACTGCATGTGCCAGTCAAGCCAAGGGATGATGCTAGCATGGATTTCATGGTGGCTCTACCAAGAACTCAAAGGGGAAATGATGTCATTATGGTTGTGGTTAACATGTTCAGTAAAATGGCCCATGTCATAGCCTGTAAGAAAACTGAAGATGCTGCTAGCATTGCTGAGCTCTATCTAAAAAAGGTAGTCAGACTCCATGGTGTCCCTAAAACCATTGTGTCTGATAGGGATGTGAAGTTTATGAGTTACTTTTGGAAGACTCTATAGAGGCTGCTAAACACCAGGTTGCTATTCAGTACATCTCACCATCCACAAACTAATGGTCGAACTAAAACAACCAACAAGACCTTGGCAAGAATTCTAAGGTGTATTGTCAACAAGCCTCTTAAGGATTGGGACATCAAGCTGCCACAGGCTGAGTTTGCCTTCAATAGAGCTCTAGCTTCTGCAACAGGGCACAGTCCCTTTGAAGTAGTCTATTGGGTCAATCCTCTAATGCTCTTAGACCTTTCAAATGTCCATAAAGAAGAGCTCAACTATGACGCCAAGAAAAGAACAGAACAGATGATCAAACTCAATGCTACAGTAAGAAGGCAAATTGAGAAAACAAATGAGTCCTATAAGAGGCATTCCAAGAGTTCAGGTAAAAAGGATTTTGCACCATGTGATCTGGTCAGGTTATACCAAAGAAAGAGAGATTCCCAGCAAAAAGAAAGAACAAATTAATGCCCAGAGATGAAAGTCCATTTGAGATCATTGAGAAGGTTGGCCATAATGCCTATAAGGTTGGCCTTCCTGGTGAGTATGGTGTGTATATAATCTTAATGTTGGAGACCTGAGTCCATACTATGGGGAGTCTGATGATGAAGAAGACTCTAGCTTAAGGTCAAGCTCCTCTCAAGCTGGCGAGGTTGCAGCAGGAGCTGAGGCACAAGTCAACAATAATCCTGACATAACTACCACACCAACTCCACCAGTCATGAAGAGGTTCACCAGGTCCAATATTGGGGGGGGGGGGGGGGGCTAAATCGCCCCTTAATCAAGCTTAGTCCAGTCCGAAAATCAAATCTAGGGTCCAAGCATCAGTTCATTTCAATTTAGCATCAATTCAGTCACAAGTCAATTGGAATTGGTTAGGAGAAAGGTCACTATGAGGTTACCATTTTTGTTCAGACAAGGCTCTAAAGCAAACCAACTAGAGTGAGCATTATTCCAACAACAATACGGAAGAAACAAATCATCTTTAAGACTCTAGACAGTTGCTACAACCTTTCACAACGCAACTTCAAGCCTTGACCAAGCAAAGATAAAGGCAGTTGACTGACAGGCCACTTTTTCTACAACTCACTTGTTATTTACCTAGCTTTTCAGTTTTACCCTCTTTCCAGACCCACATTGTAAGATATTTGTCCTTATCTTTATGTAATAGCTTAATCCTGGCCCTAGGATTCAAATGTAACCGAGCACAACTCCCAGCAAGCTCTATATAAAGAGCATTGCCTACAATGAAAAAGGCAGACTGCTTTTGAACCAAAAAACCTCTGAGTTATTTACTCTGAACTAAATCTTCACAACTTGTGCTTAGCTTAGTTGTAAGTCAGGATTGATTCTAATATGTGCCTTACTGTGATTAGAGATTAAGGACCTGTGGAAATTAATTCAAACTTGTGCATTGCTGTGGATGGATTTAATTGTTGTCTGAGTTTAAATCTGAGAAATCATGTGCTTTGTTGTAGATTTTCTTATTTAAATTCTCAATTTATTTCCTTCGATTATCTTGTGATCTTCTGTGGAAATTTAAGTAAGTGATTATATCCCAAGACCCCAAAACAAATCATCAATTTATAACACATCAGAAGTTCTGTCAGAGTTCAGATTGTTGTCAGACTTGAATGTGTACTTAAAAATAGTTAGAGTGCAGAATAAATATCCAAATTTTATCAGTTGAAGTTCATATAATAATAGTATTTACCACCAAATTTCACGAATTTTAATATTCATTTGCTATTTTTCCTTTCCTCTGCAAGATCATTGCATTGCTGAAGTTTTAACTGAATTACTTCATTTTCTGTTAAACCCCATAGTTTACACTCCAAATCCAATTAATAATATTCTTCCACAAGATCGTCACCTAAATAAATACAATAAATAAGCATAACTACTACTAATTTAATTACTAATACAGTTATATAATAATTAAATAAAACTCGTCTGAGAATTCTACGAACCCAAACACTCACAAACACACCCAAACACGCCCACAAGACACCTCTAAAATATCCCCCATAAACCACCCTAGACCACGGCCAACACCACCACACTACACCACCGTGCACCACCCAACCTTAGCCAACACTCACCCCCACAATTAACCACCAACGAGATCCGAAAACATCAGCCAATAACAGCAACACCAAACCGCCCTATACACCCACATACACGACCAAGCACACCAAAACCCGACCAAAGACCACTACCACCGTGAGCCACCACTACCCCCTCCTAGCAACGGTGGTCATGGCCACTTCCCTAGCACCACGACACCTTCACACACGCCAACAGGCACGACCACAACAGCAACAACCAACCACAATAACCACAACCAATAACACCTTGCATGCCCTACTTTACAATCTGTTTTATACCTCTTACCGCCACCCAAACCACCACCCACGATCGTCGCCGCACATTTCTTATAACCCATAACAATAACCACCCAAAACCACCCTAGGTCACTCAAGAACAGAGGGTAAAAATGTAGCTAAAAATGGTATAACAACAACAGTAATTACCATATAATAACTCCGTCAAACCCGAGTTATGGTGGTCAACAACAGTCAATGAGGTGGTCAAGGATAGCCCCCGGTGGGTTAAGGTTAAGGCGGGTCAAAGATATAAATTAATTAACATACGAGCTAGCATAAGACGGTCTTACCTTAAGATCTCGAGGCGGAGAGACAAAATCTCCTTTCCTTTTCTCTCTTTTCCTCTCTCTATAATCTTGGTGTGTTGATTTTTTTAATTGTGATCAGGTGAGTGTGGATGAGATAAGGGTGGGTGGGATATGTATATATGGGTGGGTCAAAATATATCATTATCCTTATTATTTTATTATCCATCTCATACATAACTGATAGGCCTATCGTATACCAAATCAAAGATAAAATTCCCTAGACACAAATGGATGTAGTACAAGGGGTCGGACACAAGGAGACGAGAATTGCGTTATGAAATGCTATGAATAGAAATCTATCACGGTCGATTACGATTGGTTTGTTTGATTGGTTTGATAACTCGTAAGGAAAATGATGTAAAATATATATGATAAAAAAGTTTAGGAGAGTCGGGTCACACATGTAATTGTATATAGATGTTCATGTTAAACTCGGAATAAATAACATTGTTAATTGTTTAGGTCTTATGACAACCACCTCTCAGCCTTATTGTCAACCTTAGGTCGGGTCCTAGAGTACTCTCGTTATGACTAGGTCGCCCTATTAACACTTGTTTAGTCTAGTTCGATTGTGTGCCTCTCGACTTATAGAACGAGTTGACAAACTTAAACAATGAATATGGCCACTAAACAAAGATTAATAAAAACGATGCAAACACGTGTTAGAAAAAATTAAACAATATTACATCAACCTAATTCAACATTTACAAATATTAATCATGCATGGCTTCCCTATTCCCTAGATATATGAAACTACTCACTCATGATGGAAATAAAACTAATGTTGTATGAAATAATAAACATGATAATAAGAATATAACTAAGTGAAATATTATAAATTATGAATAAACTAAATATTGATAACATATGAAATAAGTGAAATTGCTAAGATGAGTAATGTAAATAGAAATGCTAATGATAAACTAGTATTGATAACAACTTGATAATAAAATGGCATTACAAACTAATATGAAATGCTAATACCTAAAATGTAAATTATAAAACAACGATAATGGAAAATGCAAAGACGAAATAAACTAAAATTGAAATTGCCGAAATAAAGAACTTGGAACTTGAGCAATGAGAACACAATATGAAACCAAAATAAACTTGAAAGGAAAGATTGTATTACGTAGAACCAAATACTTAATTTGAATTGTTTAACAAATGAAATGCTTAACCAATTGTAAACTAATGAAAACTAGAGAGAATTTGTGCTTAAGGCTATATGAAAGGTGTAAGAGAGTGTAAAAAAGATGTCCTACAATGACGGATTAAGGCCCCTATTTATAGTCAAATAGGGGCATATCGTAAAATCCATAGAGCAAGCTGGCCCCGATCGGGATCTAGCCACCCCTATCGGGGTCGTGGATTTCCGGCCATTTTCTCTTTAATTCCTCATTAATCCACCAAAATATCCGACGCTCCGTCATTAAGCCTCTTCAATCACCTGATTTAGAGAATCATTTGGCATCCTAAGCTTCCCAATTGACTTGGTCTTTACACTTTCTTTTCGGCTTGACTTCTTAACTTTATTTGGGCTCCAAATTTTATTTGTCATCATGCTTAAGTCTTGCTTCCACTTAGCTTAGTGAACTCTGGTGTTTGCTAAAATGACGGGAATAAGCTACTGAATGCTCAATTTCCTACAAAATGCAACAAATACAAGCAACACACCTAGAACACAAGATTAGCTCACAAAAACACTAATTAAAGTGCAATAACAAGTAAAACCAAGCTAAATTAAGGGGTAAAATCCTATATAAAAGGGATACATCAAACTCCCCCAAGCTAAACTCTTGCTTGTCCCCAAGCAGAAACCATATCCCATCAATTGCAATATCCTAAAACAAGCTAAAGCATAATGATTCAAAACCCAAAAAACATGGGCATTAGAAATTATGCAAAAACATGGATGAGATTTACATGACGACATAGCATGAAATACTATGTATGAAATTTTCGGCCCTTGCATGATGTTTTTGACTTTGGACTCTCACGATTCACTCAATACTCATTATATGTGAAAGGTTTTTTATGTGAGTAGCACTCACCTATACTCGACTCGAGAGAGTGTGCCCGCAATCTAATATGGTACATATTTCAAATCACAAGTCAAAAACAATGAAAATGCAAGCATGTAAAAGAAGCCAAATGTGTAGAAGAAACTGCGAGAGCCCCCAGCAAGCGATTCAAGGAAGCTCCTCGGCACCATGGCCAAGAATGCAACTTCGACGTTGCCTTCATTGAGATATATCACACAGAGGAAGGGTGGAAAGAAATCAGGATACAAGGAGGGAGAAGGATCAAAGACACACAAGGGCTTGAATAAACCAGACATGGACGTCCCAAATAAAGAAAAGTCCATGCAAGACATTATGGGAATTCCTCTATATACTCTTGGATTAGATGATGAGGGGTATGTGAGGGATATTGTGGAATCTGAGGATGACATACTAAATTCTAAAAGGATAGAGGAGGACGACCAGGGTACGTGGTATGTGCAACATGGTAAGAAAGTTATACCTGTGCACACATCGTCGCCTATGTCTATGCTACAATTGACGCAAGAGGATGTTCAAGAGGAATTGGACTACTGGCAGAATGTAATATATGGGTTTGTGGTTGGAGGTATTCCATCATGGTCTATGCTGGAGGGATACCTTAAGCGCATATGGAAGAAGCATCAAATAGACAAGATATCCTTTATACCAAATGGAATTTTTTTAGTGCGTTTTGCCAGTGCAGATATGAAGCAGACCATCCTTAGCAGTGGTTATTACTTGTTTGATAGTAAACCACAGGTGCTTAAACCATAGATGCCTGACAATGATTTGGAGAAAGAGGATGTTAAGATGATGCCAGCTTGGGTCAGACTTAAGAATCTCCCATTGAAATTCTGGGGTCAAAGTTTGCATAAAATAACACAGCTCATAGGGCCTGTACTGAAGACTGATGAAGCAACAAACAATAAGACAAGGCTAGGGTATGCGAGATTGCTTCTTCAGCTCAAGGTATGACAAAATATCCTTAATACTCTAACCTTCTTGGATGAAAAAGGTGACAGGATTGAGATTGAGGTAGAGTATGAATGGAAGCCAGTGTTATGCACTAGTTGTAATAGACTGGGGCATGTGAAGAAGGAATGTAGAAGTAGGAAAGAGGTTACTAAACCAGTGTTACAGAAGAAAGAATGGACACCAAGGCCAAAACAGCACGTACCTATACATGTCATACAAGAGCAGGCTATTGCTATAGTTCAGCCTTCAACTGAGACTACTGAACAGACTCAGGGAACTAAGAAGGCATCAACAGATGATAAGCAGGACTTGTCTGACCCTAAAAGAGCTTCTTATTTGAATATTTTAACTAGCTCACCAGGCAGGGAGAGTGCAGGAGAAAAAGGAGACCCTATTCCACAACCTATATCATGATGAATATAGATTTTTGGAATGTTAGGGGTATGAATAAAGTGAAGAAGAAACAGGAGGTAAATAAATTTCTTCTTCAGAATAAGGTACGATTGTTTGGGCTTTTAGAGACTAAAATAAAGCCTCAAAACCAGAATAAAGTTAGTCATAATACCTTTAGTCAGTGGAGCATTACTACTAATGCTCATAAAAACCCTCGAGGAAGAGTTTGGCTGGTATGGGATCATTTGCAATGTGAAGTATAACCAATTTTCTACTCAGATCAACTGATTCATAGCAAGGTCAAGGAAAATACTACAGGCTAGAGCTCCTTTATCACAATGGTGTATGCATTTAATAGTATACAGGAAAGAGAGGCATTATGGACTGATCTTAAGAGGATTGCATGGGGGGCTTAATGGACCCTGAATGGTTGGGCGTGACTTCAACTGTGTGTAGACACCAGAGGAAAGTTTAGGGGGAGGTTTTGTGCTAGCTAAAGCTCTCCCATTGCAAGATTACATAGATGATTGTGCTTTAGTGGACAGTCCTTCAATGGGAGCTTATCTCACTTGAAATAACAAACATCAACCTGAAGATCGAGTGTTTAGTAGGCTTGATCGTTGCTTAGTAAATCAGGAGTGGATGCACATTAAGAACGATTTCAAGGCTCACTTTTTGCCTAAAGGCCTTTTTGATCATTGTCCATGCCTCATTTTGAATGAGGGAATTACTCACAGTAGGAAAACAGGATTCAAATACTTTAGTTTGTGGAGCAAGGCTCCTAACTTTGAAGAGATTGTCATTCAGGGATGGGAACAGGTCATTGAAGGGACTAATATGTACAGAGTTACTAAAAAATTGCAAGGCTTAAAATAGGGGCTGCAAACTTTAAGTAGAAACCATTTTTCTGATATTGAAAGACGCACTGAAATAGCACATATCAGACTTACATCAATTCGGAAGGATTTAGCTCTCAATTCTCAGGATGCCACCCTCAGTACTGAGGAAAAGGAAGCTCATGAGACTTATAGGTATCTTCAGGAAGCCTGTACAGAATTTCTACAGCAAAAGGCCAAAACACAGTGGATGTCAGCAGGTCACTGCAATACAATTTTTTTTTTCATGGCTCTTTGAAAACAAGAAGAACCAGGAATGCTGTGAATCATATCAAAGATCCCCAGGGAATGATGCACAGTGAAGATCAGGCCATTCAACAAGCAATCTTGGCTTATTACTATGGTCTGTTAGGGGCCAGCACAGCAACCACCAAGGTTAGTAAAAGGATCATAGCTCAAGGTACAATTTGCTCCTCAGAACATTGTCAGATTTTAGAGCAAGCTGTTACCCCTGAGAAAATAAGACAAGTTATTTTCAGCATCCCTAATGATAAGTCACCGGGACCAGATGGCTATTCCAGCAAGTTCTTTAAAGACTCATGGCATATTGTAGGGGAGGAGATCATAAAGGCTATTACTGACTTATTTTCAACAGGTAAATTACTGAAATAGATCAATACTACTGTTGTTACTCTAATCCCTAAGGTTTAAAGGCCTACATCAGTGCTCCAAGTCAGGCCAATAGTCTGTTGTATTGTGATCTACAAAGGCATCTAAAAAATTATTTGCAATAGACTGTCACTTGTCCTACCTAATCTCATATCACCAATGCAAGGGGGGTTCATAAAAGGACGAAACATCATTGAAAACATTCTCATCTGTCAGGATCTCATCAGGCTTTATAATAGAAGAAGTGTCTCCCCATGATGCCTCTTTAAACTAGATCTTCAGAAAGCTTATGATACAGTGGAGTGGGAGTTTTTAGATCAAATGCTTGCCATCTTCAGCTACCTGATCACTTCCGGAAAATGCTGATGCAATGTGTGACTACAGCCACATATTCACTCACTCTCAATGCGGAAACCTTTAGTTTTTTTCCAGGAAGGAGAGGGTTCAGGTAAGGAGATCCCTTATCTCCGTTACTGTTCACAGTATGCATAGAGTACCTTGTAAGACTTCTGTTATACACTACCAGCAATATGGACTTTAAATATCACCCCTTATGTAAACTAATGATTTTGTCATGCCTTATGTTTACAGATGACTTGCTTCTTTTTAGTAAGGGAGGTGTCAAGTAAACGATGGTGCTTCTTAGAACATTTTCTACTTTTTCAGAGGCATCAGGTTTGAAATTGAGTAAAAGGAAATCAAATGTATATTTCAATGGCGTGGCTAATACACTGAAGGAAGAAATCACACATATCAGGCTGCACTGAAGGGGCGTTGCCCTTCATGTATTTGGGAATCCCTATTAAGGCCTCTAAGCTCACTGTGCTGGAATGCCAACCTTTGGTGAACAAGGTAGTAGAGAGAATCAGAAGATTAGGAGCTAAGAAGCTCTCCTATGCAGGGAGAATCATACTTGTTAAGAGTGTCCTAGCCACGTTGCATAGCTATTGGGCCTCAATATTCATTATCCCTACTACCTTTATGAATCAGATAGACTCCATCTGTAGAAACTATTTATGGGATGGAGCAGTGGACTACTGATACGTGCAATTTATATAGACTTTTTAGCCTCTTATTGCACGCATTTCTATGCGTTTTTGTATCCCTTTGTATTGTAAAATGCCCTGAATTGGCTACTTTTGTTTGTTTCGTCTTAATTGCAGAAATGGACCTAAAAGTAGTGGAATCGCATCTTATTCGTCCCATTTAGCATGAATTGTAAGAAGACGGAGATTTAGAGCGAGAGTCGTACCTCGGAATGCGTGAAGGAAGGTCTTATGAAGCTGCTAAGACGAAGTCAAGGCTGATCTTAGGGGAAAGTGCTCGATCTACATGTTCTAGAGTCCGATCGAGTGTTTTGGCAGATGCTAAAGGTCGATCGGGTGATTTATTTGCTCGATCGAAATGTGCTAACCTGAAAGAGTTCGATTGAGAGGACTTTTTGTTCGATCGAACAGATTTGATGGAGAAGTCCTCGATCGAGTGGTCTGAAAGGACTCGATCGAGTGGTTTTTTTATGGTGAAATGTGAGATGTATATATATAAATGTATCAAAAAACCATATTACAAGGAATCTATATTACAAAAATCGAGAAACCCAACTGTTTCAAGTTCGAATCCCATAAGGACCAAACTTACAATCTACTACCCAATTTCGAGTCATTTTAGCATTGCATTTGAGCTTGATTTTTTGCCTTACCACTTCTCTGATTTTCTGAGCCACCAATGAAGTGATTAGTAGACTGCCATTAATCGTAGTTGAGTTCCTCTGTGCCCAGATCTGATAAATACAAGCGTTGAGGATAGTAGCATAGACCTGTTGTTTCAGTTTGCCACCAGCATTGCCATAGCCACCAGCCATGACACCAGACATCGAAATGCAAGCACCACACCAATCATGAATGAGAAATACCACAGCTTTGCTGTAATCACATTCAAAGAAGAGATGTGGCAGTGTTTCTTTTGCATTCTAACATATACAGCAAGCATCAGTGCTGCAACACCCTAACCTGTGTAATTTCTCCCTAGTATTCATCCCATTATGCATAATTAGCCAAGTTATGAAAGAATGTTTAGGGACATTCCAGTTATTCCAGACTGTGTTGTACCACCACAATTTGTTTTGATGCACTCTCAGCCAATCATATCCACTTCTAAAAGTATATCCTTTCACATTAGGTTGCCACTGCCCATCAGTATAGGCATTCTTCATCAGTTCCTTAGTCTTGCAGATGCTTTTCCAGGTCCAAGCAGCATTTGCAGGAGGACTACAAGAATGCAAGTCATGCTGCTTTATGTAAACCTGATTAATCCAACATATCCATAACCTGTCAGCCTTAGAGTAAATCCAGTCTACCAGCTTAGCAACAATAGCAATATTCCAAAGTTCAGCTTTCGTGATGCCAAGGCCACCTTCAATCTTTGGTAAAGTGACAGTATCGATCGAATGGTTTGCTATATTACACGGGTTGATTGATCCGTGTTTAGGTTTATTTTGGTAAAATTACACTTCCCTATATAAGGGAGTCGTAATTAGGTCTAAAAACACTTCTGAACTTCTTAATATTTCTACACACTGTTAATTACTCTTAATCACATTCTTGGCTCTGAATTACTGCTGCCGCTTTTGTTCTTTACGCCGGATTCTTTGGATTGTAATCTTTCTTTCTCTTAATCTTTATCTAATACTTTCATCATTCTTAATCTCTGTTCTCCTGTTTATTATTCTTGCTTTTGTTGTTGTTTATGTTTCATCTCTTTACTTTCGCTACTATGTCTTCTCTTAGTTATTTCATGATTATATTTATTATTGTTATTCTCAAAAACATGAGTAGCTAATCTCCTTATGTTAGGATTAGGGGATCCATGGTAGTGTTGAGACGATGTTGTAAATACACTAGATGATTTACCTGTGAGAATCTGTGACCGTACCAATATAACTATAACATATTTAGTTCAGTGCACGCTTCTAAATAACATTAATTCGGTTAACTTTGTTCATGGATCAGAAGATTGGAATAAACAGACCTGCTATGAACAGTAGACTACCCTAATGAGGACGGAAGTTAAGTTAGTGGAAATCTAGGGTGGATAGCGGACCCAAAGGACCTTTCCATTGCCCTTATCACAGTAGATTGTCTAGGTTATTTACGACTGAGTCAATAATCTGCCAGGGTGAACCGAAATCCTGACATACCTCTTTTATTTGATCACTTAACTTTATTTTCCAACTTTATTGCTCTTGCCCTTAATCTCTAGTAGTTTAGAAAACAAAATACACCCCCCCATTTGTGACTTAGATAGACGGACTTACAGATAGATACCATGCCTCCCTGTGGAGATCGGCCCTACTTATCACTAGCTTATGTTAGTTATATTTAGGTATTTATTTTGGTACATAACGACCGTATCAAATTTTGGCGCCGTTGTAAGGGAGGCAATAGCCTGTCTATCTGTTGTTGTTTTGTTTCTCTCTTTCGTCTCAGGGAATTTTTATTCCTTGAGACAGTTCTCACTTATTTCCTTCAGTATTGTGTATGCCCAGGTCTAACAAGTCAGAATTAGTTCCTGCTGATCCTGAGCCAGAAAGATCTTTTCGTTATAGACTAAGACTGCAGAGGAAGTTTCAAAAGGAAGTCTTGAGTACTTTTCAACCCGAGTTAAAACATTTTCTGTTTGCAGAAGATCCGTCTTGTGAAGAAAACAACTCTATTTTTGCTATAAAGCCAGTGAAGATGCCTAATATTGCGAGTCACTCAGAGCCCACAGCTGCCTCGATCCCTAAAGGTTTATAAGCTTGCGACCGAGGATGGCAATACTTTTGACATCCGACCATCCTACATTAATTTAGTCGAACGGAATCTGTTTTGGGGTGTGGCGGGTGAAGATCCGCGTAAGCATATGGAAGTCTTCACTGACTGTTGCTCTACCATACCCGCCACTAAGGGAGTGACCCAGCATAAGATTAAGGAAGTCTTGTTTCCTCTCTCTTTGACCGACGGAGCCCGTGAATGGCTCACTGATCTTGATCGTACTGCAGCCGGTATTAGTGACTGGGAGAGTCTGGCCCTTGCATTCTATAAAAGGTATTTCCATCCACAATGAATTAATCATCTGAGAGGGAAAATTACAAGTTTTAAGCAGACACCTGATGAGAACTTGTATGAAGCTTGGTGCTGTTTCCAAAGGTTGGTGAGGTCTCTTCCTTATCATGGTTTTGATCAGTAGTTTTTATGCAACCAATTCTACAATGGGTTGTATGATGACCATCGTGCTAAATTGGACGCCTAATCTAATGGGCGATTTCAGAAGAACAATGACGATGACAAGGGATGGGGTATCATAGAAGAAATGGCTACCCATTGTGCTGAGTATGGGAACACGAGAGGAGGTATTCGGACAGTTAATGCTGTCGACAACAGTGCCGTTGTGGCTCAGCTGGAAGCCATGAATGCCCGTTTTGACAAAGTAGAGTTGCAACATGCTGGTGATCAACATACGGTTCACTTGTTGACTGGACAATAAGTCGTTACTTGTGAGAGATGTGGGAGTAATAAAGGTCACACTGCTGTTGAATGTTTAACTGAGAAGGAACAAGTCTTTGCCTTTCAGCAATATAGGCAAGGAGGCTCCTATTATAATAATCAGAGTGGAGTCCATCCTAACTTAAGATAGACTAGTCAGAATGTACTTAATCCTAACCCTCCTTCGCAGCAGCAACAAGCTTATGTTCCTCCTCACAAAGCTTAACAAGGCTTTTAAAAGCCTCCATCCTTTCCACCGCCGCATCAAGGAGCTTCTTCTAGTGGAGTAAGTGAATTGGCTGAGTTGAAGTCGATGATCCAATCATTGACTAAGCAGTTGTTGATGATTGACCAACAGAAAGAATCATCAATAAAGTCACTCGAGACCCAAGTAGCTTTGCTGGCCGCTAGCCAATATACTAGGAAGCCGGGTCATTTAAAGTCTCAATCTGAAAAGAATCCACACAAGACGATTAATCTGATCAATTTGCGCAGTGGTCTTTCTTATGAAGGACCCAAAATGTCAACTGTTGAGGATATATCAGATCCGGAGAGTGTTGTTGCTGACGGTGAACAGTCGTCCATAGAGGAAAAAGTGCTGCATTCCAAGAAAATCCTCGATCGACTCATTTTTTGAACTCGATCGAGAGGAATTGCTGGAAATAGTACTCGATCGAGTGATATTTTGGATCGATCGAGTAAACCTGCTAATCAATAAACCGATCGAGAGGAAGAAATGCCTCGATCGAGTGAAAATTCTGAGACAATTGCTCGATCGAGTGAAATCATGCCTCGATCGAGTAATACCGATAAAGAGGATTTCGATCGAGTGGCTGTTAATGCTCGATCTAATGAAAAAGCTGCTGAAAGACCTCGATCGAGAGGTAAAAGAGACCGATCGAATAGAATTGAGTTTGAACCTGTCGAGACATTGGAAGAAAGGAATAAAGGGGTCAAAATTCCTATCACGGTGCCCTTTCCAAGGCGATTGCAGAACAATAAGGCTAACCATCAGTTCGGGAAGTTCGCTGAGATCCTGAAAAGCCTTCATGTCCATGTTCCTTTCGCCGAACAATAAGGCTAACCAACAGTTCGCGTAAGAGACATTTAAGTGACCACGAAACGGTGGCTTTGACTGAAGTAGGGACCGCCTTAGTTCAGAATAAGACACCACCCAAACAATCAGACCCGGGTAGCTTTTCAATTCCTTGTCATATAGGGAAGCACTTGATTGACAATGCGCTATATGACTTAGGAGCTAGCTTGAGTGTCTTACCTTTGTCTCTCGCTAAGAGACTAGGTTTAACCAAGTTTAACTGCACTAATATGACCGTTCAGATGGCCGACCGTAGTATATCACGACCACAAGGAGTAATAGAGGACATACCGGTGAAGATCGGGAGATTCTTTATTCCCGTAGATTTTGTGGTCTTAGACATACCAGAGGACACTCATACCCCTATTATCTTAGGGCGACCATTTTTGTTTGCTGCTCGCGCAGTAATTGACGTCGGGGGAAAGACCCTTACCTTCCAGGTAGGAGATAAGGAGCTAATCTTTCATCAGTCCAAATCTCGTAGGGTGCCCATGCAAGTTCAACCATGCCATGCCTTACCCTCTATTGACCCAGATTTCGATACTCCAGCTGAGAATGTTGAATATTGCGCTCCTATAGTAACACCTCCGCCTCAGGCTAAGAATGAAAAGGAGGACCATTCTGTTGTTTTCCTTGCTGTAGGTACAGACAGAGTGGATACTGGAGATGACGGTCATGGTATAATGAAGGTCAATTCAAGTGATGGGAATGTCACCAATGCAGATAGGAATGTAAAGGGGAAAAAGAAAGTGAGGGCGTATGTGGACGCAAACTATTTTCCTTCCATCAGTTCGAGTACAAGCTCGTGGCGATCAAAGAGGATGGTCCGAGATGCTGAAGGGACCTCCTCCAGTCAGAAGCCCTCTTGTAGGCTATTACAGTGTTTTGGACAATAAGCGGGGAATGCCCCGTTGTAACAACTTGTAATTTTGAATTTTCGTTAAAACTTCTTAATTGTGTTTTTAGACTATTAGACAGTAGCATAGTTAGTTTTAGCGAAAACCGAATACAGACTGCTTTTTTTGTGATTTGGTATTTGCGGGAAGTGTTTTTGCGTCATTCTATGCAGGTTTGGGGAAGATATGTCGCATTGGGACGTGTGCCATAAGAAAACACCTCGATCGAGTACTTTTTGTACTGGATCGAGAGGTCGCCCACGAAAAGTGTTCGATCGAGTTGTTTCAGACACTCGATTGAATTAGTGAAATAAAGGAATTCTGGATCGTGAAGAATTGTGTTCGATCGAGCAGACTGGATGCTAGAGTCCTCGATCTAGTGGTTTCAAATCACTCAATCGAGTGACTATGCCTATAACATGCATGAAGTCTCCCTTTTCAATTTCTATTTTCATTCTAATTTATCCCTCTTCTTGTTTATATGCGATAAAGGCTCGAAAAAAAAATCCCCAAATTCCTCCTTGTTCTTCCCCTTTACCAAAATCAATCACCCACATTGTTTTTCTTTTTCTTATTTCGATATTTTCCCTCTATTTTCACCTTCAATCTCGTCTTTGTTTCTATTTAATTGGGATATTAGAGTTTGTTCGGGTTTTAGTCGAAAATCCGCCAATTTCTTGCATTTTTTGTCGATTAATCTGCGTTTTCTCGTGGGTCTTCAATCAAGTAAGTTTTCCCCTTTAATTATTGTTGATTTACTACTGTGTTCGACCTTAATTGAAGGAGTTAGGGTTTCGAATTTTTTCGAAAATCAGGGGAATTCATGTTTCATTATTTATTTGATTAATTTGCACTTATTTGATTGATTAGGATGGATAGTAACACAATTCCTTTGTCTAGTTCCACTGTTACCCCATCCCTAAATGAGACGATGGTCCCTGCTGCTGCTACCGACGTTTCTACTGTTTCTACTGCCGCTGCCACTAGTGTTACAGCTGCTGCTACCGTACCCTCTACGATGACGACCCCTGCTGCGTCGTCACCGGTTTTCACAACTGCTTACAAAGCTGCCCTAGTACCCCGCCCAGCTATTGGACTGGCTTCTACTTCGAGTACTGGAGGGCATGGACGGGGTCGAGGATGAGGCACTCCTGCTGCTGGATGTGCCACGTTCTGTGCCGATGAGTCCTTAGACCCGCATCTTGACTACCCAGAGGTACGTTTTGTTAACTCTATTCATCGTACCCGCTTTTACGACTTAGAGAGCTGTGACTTTTTGTCTACTAAATTTTTGTGTCGAAAATCCCTGGAGAAGTTGGGTATTTACGAGCCTGTAGCCGAGATTTTGAACGGGTCGGGGATGAGTGGACGGACCACTATGAGTGCCGTGACCTATAAGGAGCTGACCCTTGAGTTTTTTAGCTCCTTCACTTTTTCTGTTGTTGCCTACGCCACTAACCTAGACTGCTCGTGTCTCATTTCGGTTGTTTAACATGACTACAACCTGGACCTTAGCTGAGTTTGGCAGACCCTCGTAGGAAGGTCCTATGTATACTTTAGAGGACCTTGGCACAAACACCCTTTGAGGAGCGTAGACTCGCACATGTTCACCTTCCCCCTACCCGGTACTTTATGCGTCTCATTGGGGGGACGCTTTTTGGCCGTAAAGAGCCCAACAACATTAATAATGTTGAGTTGTCTATTCTCGGGGGCTATCTAAACATTAATAGCGAGGGCCCCTCTGTTCTTAACATCGCTTATCTGACTGCTCAGTATTTTAGTACTGTTGGGAAGAAGAAGTCGGGCACCATTGTCTGTGTTGGCATAGCCACCTACCTTGCCCGTTCTATCTTCCCTGACTTCCCTCGTGACCTGGCGCATGTAGATACTGATAGGTACCTAGATCTCTCTGCCATGTTGGCAATGTTTTGGCTAGCTTCTGACCAGCGGACTTGGAAGATTTGTGGTTCCTTGTCCGTGGTCCTACCTTCCACCGACCTACCCCTTCTTTGGCCACTGTGAGGGGTAGGTTGCCTCCACCTTTGCCTTTCTACCACCTCCCACTCGCTCCACCTACCACTACTTCTGCTTATAAGAGGCGAAAGAGACCTGAGACTGGACAGGAATCCACACAGACCGACGCTGGGCAGTCTTCCACGGCCACGCCTCCACCGATCCCTATTCCCACTCCTTCTGTTACACAGCCGGTCTACCCGGCTAATTTTATTCCCCCTCCACCCTTTGAGGCGTCCGAGGTAATTGACCAAGGGCGTCGTGACAGTTTGCTTCTCGAGTTGCTTACCAGGCAGGCTCGTGTGGAGCGGGACATTGCACTTACCTTGTTCCCTCTATACGAGCATCACATAGACAAGGACACCCCGTTCCTTAGGGATAGCCACACCCTTATTTCTACCGGTACCCGGCGGAAGGGTACCCACAGCCAGCTAGCGAGGCGGACACAGTTGAGGAGGAGGAGGAGAGAGCCCGAGTTGAGGAGGGGAGGAGGAGGGAGTAAGAGCGAGATCCCGACTACACGGTGGTGGGAGAGGAGGAGGAGACTGCTGACGAGTAGCTGCTGGTCTACTCACTTCCCCAGTTTTCTGGCTGGTTTGGGGAAGTTCGTCATTTTGTATGTACTTTTTGCTCTTTTCTTTATTTTCGTCTCCTTATTTATTTATTTATGTTATTCATTCATTTGTTAGTTGTATTTATCCCTTTCCCTATATATATGCTGCTGGTGTATGCTGGAGGACAACGAGAGCGTTCTCCGTTTTGGTTTGGGGAGGGTATTGCATCCTTCGAGTCTGCAATTGCATTTGTTTTTGCATTCACGTTTATTTTTCTTGCTTGCATTGTAATTTATTTCAAAAAAAAAAAAACTCATCAAAAATCCAGAAAACCTAGAAGATTTCAAAAATTCAAAAATATTCACGTTTCATTTTGCATATAGGTTGAGTCGGAATGGTAGATTTCCATGATGAAATTGCACTTTAACTTGTCTTATCACTTAAGCCTTGCATCTAATTAACAGTTATTAGTTTAGTCATTCGCATATCTACGAGTTAATGTTGAAAATATACCCGACTTTGTAGACTTGACCTGATAAAATTGGCAACCTACTTTACAATTTCTGAGTTATTAGAGCCATATAAATGGTGTCATTCATGACCAGTTCATGTAGGAATTGAGAGTAGTACTCCTTGCATAACATGTTCATCACATTTGCACTTTTATGAAATTCGATTGCTTGTTGCTTGCGTAAATTCGGGTTTGTGGTCGGTGTCACATGTATGGAGGTGCTTACAATTTCCCCCTTTCTTTTATTTTCACCCATTTAGCTCCACATTAGCCAATAATAGCCTTTTGACCCATTAGCTACACCCAAATTAAGACTGCCAGTCAAGCTAGTTTAGTGTAATTTTTGCGGTATATTTTATTTTGTTGTGAGTTTGGCTCATTCTATTTGTACGGAGTTGATAGAAAAAGAAAGAATGTGGTAAGAAAAAGAAACGTGGAAAAGAAGGAAAAAAATAATAAAAATGAAAATGAAAAAAAATGAAAAAAACGTGATCAGTGAAAAAAAAGAAGGAAAGAAGAGAAAGAAAAGTTATTTGACGGTCTTATTAAAAAGGGGAAGTTTGTGATGGTCTTATTCCTCCGTTCTTATCTATATCCTTTTGAGGAGATTGTGTATTGGGTAGTGATTTTTACGCCGATGGAAGGGCGTGTTTGTGCTTGATTCCTAGTCAGCTGAGAATTGGATAGTCTTAAAATGGTCCTATTAGGTGCTAGCTTGACGCTTACCTCCACATTGCCATAATCTGTTTTGTCTTTTCTTACCTGTAACCTCACTCTCCTATATCATTTGTAAGCCCTCGGCTGTGACGGACATTGTTGGTTGGAATGTATGTATGGTACTTGAATCGTCTATCATTTTTGTTGCATGCATGTTATGTAGGTCGCAGTTTAGGTGAGTGACTGTCTTCTCTTTCTCTCTTACATATATACTTTCACCATTTGCTTCATGAGAGAAGAGTGACCCGTGAGAGTCCGATTTTTATAGTCGTGCAAGGTGAACATGTTAGCTTATTTATAGACATCATACAACTCGTTTGCGTATTGACTGTTGTAGCTATAACTGTTAATTTCTGATTGCATTAAATGGTTTAAGTGGACGAGTTATATCTAGCTCTGAGTTTTCATATCCGTTCCATTAGTTTGAATTTAGTTTACTCGAGGACGAGTAAAGGTTCGATTTCGGGAGATTTGATACGTGCAATTTATATAGACTTTTTAGCCTCTTATTGCACGCATTTCTATGCATTTTTGTATCGCTTTGTATTGCAAAATGCCCCAAATTGGCTACTTTGGTTTGTTTCGTCTTAATTGCAGAAATGGACCTAAAAGTAGTGGAATCGCATCTTATTCGTCCCATTTAGCATGCATTGTGAGAAGACGGAGATTTAGAGCGAGATTCGTACATCAGAATGCGTGAAGGAAGGTCTTATGAAGCTGCCAAGACGAAGTCAAGGCTGATCTTAGTGGAAAGTGCTCGATCGAGATGTTCTGGAGTCCGATCGAGTGTTTTGGAAAAAGCTGGAGGTCGATCGAGTGATTTATATGCTCGATCGAAATGTGCTAAACTGGAAGAGTTCGATCGAGAGGACTTTTTGTTCGATCGAACAGATTTGCTGGAGAAGTCCTCGATCGAGTTGTATGAAAGGACTCGATCGAGTGGTTTGCTATGTTACACGGGTTGACTGATCCGAGTTTAGGTTTATTTTTGTAAAATTACACTTCCCTATATAAGGGAGTCGTAATTAGGTCTAAAAACACTTCTGAACTTCTTAATCTTTCTACACACCGTTAATTACTCTTAATCACGTTCTTGGCTCTGAATTATTGCTGCCGCTTTTGTTCTTTACGCCGGATTCTTTGGATTGGTATCTTTCTTTCTCTTAATCTTTATCTAATACTTTCCTCGTTCTTAATCTCTGTTCTACTGTTTATTATTCTTGCTTTTGTTATTGTTGATGTTTTATCTCTTTACTTTCGCTACTATGTCTTCTCTTAGTTATTTCATGATTATTGTTATTATTGTTAATCTCAAAAACATGAGTAGCTAATCTCCTTTTGTTAGGATTAGAGGATCCATAGTAGTGTTGTGACGATGTAGTAAATAGACTAGATGATTTACCTGTGAGAATCTGTGACCGTAGCAATATAACTATAACATATTTAGTTGAGTGCATGCTTCTAAATAACATAATTCGGTTAACTTTGTTCCTGGATCGGAAAATTGGAATAAACAGACATGTTATGAAAAGTAGACTACCCTAGTGAGGACGAAAGTTAATTTAGTGGAAACCTAGGGTGGATATCGGACCAGAAGGACCTTTCCCTTGCCCTTATCACAGTTGATTGTCTAGGCTATTTACGATTGAGTCAATAATCTGCCATGGTGAACCGAAATCCTGACATACCTCTTTTATCTGATTACTCAACTTTATTTTCATACTTTACTGCTCTTGCCCTTAATCTCTAGTAGTTTAGAAAACAAAATACAACCCCCCATTTGTGACTTAGATAGATGGACTTACAGATAGATACCTTGCCTCCCTGTGGAGAACGACCCTACTTTTCAGTAGCTTCTGTTAGTTATATTTAGGGATTTATATTTGGTACATAACGTTCGTATCAACTACCATGGTGCACCCTTGGTATCTTGGAACAAGATCTATAAATCCTACAGAGAAGTGGAGTTAAACTTTACTCAGAATGGAGCATGGAATAAGGTTGTTATAGGCAAACTAGCCTGGTGGATCAACAACAACTCAACAAAGCTTTGGGTACAATGAGTACATCATGTGTACTTAAAAACAATTAGCTGGGAGAACTATAAACCAACCAATGATACAAGCTGGAGTTGGAGGAAAATATGTCAGGCTAGAGACTTATTGAAACCAGGCTATGATGTAAATTAGTGGAGTATGCCAGGTCCTAATTGTTACAGCACAACAAAAGGTTATCAATGGATCAGGGAGAATAAAGGGGAAGAGGTTGACTGGTACAGGTTGGTGTGGAATAACTAGAGCATACTTAAGCATAAGATCATTGGCTGGATGTACCAACACCAGGCCATGAACTCCAAGGAGAAATTGTTCAGACTTACGATTGCTGAAGATGATAAGTGCTGCATCTGTGCAGCATAACATAATCAATTCAACATCTTTTTTGCAGGTGTGAATACAGCAGGAGGGTCCTCTCAATAGTGGCCAATAAACGGCATTTTCCTGCTAATCTTGACATACAAAATGACTGGAGGAAAATACTCAGAGGGACCAAGATGCAATGAGCAGTAAAGAATGGGGCTATCATTGCTATTATCTACCATATTTGGAATCAAAGAAACAGTAGCATATTGCAAAACCAGATAATAAGACCAGAAAAACTAGGAGCAAGTATATGTAGAGATTTGAGCATGTATTACAAATCCAAAAGAGATCAGAGATTTAGTGATAAGGATAAGCATTACATAACTAGCCTTTTGAGGCCATCTATATAAATGATACTATGTTGTAACTATTCTTTATAATATACTTACCCTATACAAAAAAAGGGATATTCTACGGTGTATCCCTCAGTTTTTCGGTTTTCTATGTTGTACCCCTCTTTTTTTTAATTCTACATTGTACCCCTAAACTTCTTACATATTTCTCCATCATAACCTCATTTAACTCTCCATTAACTTTATCACTATGAAACGACCGTACTTTGACCTTTATTCTAACTTATTAATTGTATATCACCATTCTATATGAGAAACATCACAAATCACTTCTAATAAGCACCAACTACTATTAAAAACATTTGTTATGATTCATGAAATGGTAATGGAGATTTTTTGAACATTTAGTTAAGCTAGCAACAACCAAATGAAAGGATGCTCAGTCCTAAAACTAAACCCAAAAATTTCAATGCAAACCATAAGAAAACTTCTCCAAAAGATGATAATAAAACATGAGAATTTTCTTAATTCTTCTTCTTTTTTTTTCTTAATACAATTCATGCTTCTTTTTTCCATTTTCATTCATTTTTTTCATATATTTTTTTTCTTTCTTTCATCATTTTTCATTTTTTTCATTTTTTACATCTCCTTTTTCACTTTTTCTTTCATTAACCAAATCCGGAAAATAGCAAATCCGGCATAACCAAGCTCACAAACACTAAAAATTAAGCATCTCCCAAATGACCACCATAACACCAATGACATAGCTACTAGCTTAACAAGGTAATAAAGTTTATAATGTAGCTAGATAAATATAAACATGTGTAAGGAGGGAGCTACAAATGGGCAACAAAGTCTATGTGAATGGTTTAAAATGCAAGCATATAATGAAAGTAATGCTCATTAAAGATGAAATAAAAATCATACTTGTGCGCTATTCATATTACACACACCATAAGGAGACCTACACTCACCTAAGTGAGACCGGAAAAAGATGTACCGGTCCAAGGAGGCTCTACCTTACCATTTGGTGGCTTGCCAAAAGTCAAGATCAAGCCTATTCGGTTCAATTTTCATCTTCCATCTACTTTGTCAAGACATCCCCATGAAGCAAATATCCCATCAAATAAGAATAAATCTTTAGCTAATAAACTATCATTAGAATAAGCAAGAGGGCATAAGTATATATTTCATGACAAAAGTAGGCTAAATTGAGCATAAGAAGCAAAAAGAAACACAATTCTCTCAAAATTTTCAATTTTCCTACAATGCAAGCTACACTAAAATGCAAATGCAATCCCCCCCCCCCCCCCCCCCCCGTCCCTCCCCTCCCAAAGTAAACAAAACATTGTCCTCAATGTGCCCACATGTAAAACACCCAACTAAACCGTAAGAACGACTCAAAGCACATAAACAAGAAAGACAAGAGGCTATGTCTAATGGGTTGCGATTAATTAAACTAAAATGCAAAGGAAAGAACACTTACTAGACTAGCTAGCCTCCCCCAAGCTGGTATGTATACGGGGGACTCTTCCAATCATCAAATATTCAAGAAAAGTGCCAAAAATTGAAGCACTTCCTACCGTTCTTTGCTTTACCACTACCACTTTCCGATGAATCATCTTGTTGACCACTACCACTTAGTTCATCCCTTTAGAGAGGAGTGACATATTCACCAATATTTTGTCCACTACCAAGTCCTCCTCCGTAGCTACTATAACCTCCATAACCACCATACCCACCATAGCCTCCATTGAAAGCCTACAGTCCATAATCCAAACCACAAAAATCCGGACCGGGAGCATAAGTACCTGCATGATAACTAGAAGAAGAAGGGAATCCACCTGGAGGATAGTTGTAAAATGATTGGTGTGGTCCCTCGGGTCGGATTATCCCTTGTCTTGCAAATGGTCATAAATAGGATGCAATGCAAGTCTTTGATCATCACGAATGGCATTCATATTAAGGCTTAGGTCTCTCATCAAACCCATAATATCAACGCTAGAGGTGGAATATCGAGCATGAGATGATTGACCTCTCTTACGTTACTCAATGGTGGAGGGTGTCTCTCGTCTTAGAGGCAAAAGGTAGGACACGGGTTCAAAGTTAGGCGAACGGCGAGGTTTAGTGTGGACCACGGCCTTGAGTTCAGAAATCTCATCCGGTAGACTTATTGAGTCATTTTTAGTAATTTTCCACATCATGTTCGGATGAGAATTCCTAAATCAATTCAAGGATAAAAAATAAGCATAGTCTAGTCTATCACCCGCCTCCCTTGTGGAAGTGAAAGGTACCATTTGTGTTGTTTCTTGGTTAAACTTAAATAACTTGTGAGCAATTTTGGTGACTAACCCACCCCTGACAATGACACTATTGTTCTTATGACATTGTTTGGTCAAGTGTGTGGAAAATGATAAGGGATATTAATCCCCCACTTCTCATCACCATTAACATTAAGAAAGCACCAAGTATTTCAACCTCCAATTTCCTCATCGAGTTAGGCTCATTCCTACCAAACAAAGTCCATCCCATAAAACTTTGCCAAATACGAAATTCGGGATTGTGAATGTATTGATGTGGGACATGGTCCCAATCAACAAAGGGGAAATGGGAAATGGATTGCCATGTGATTTTGGGGTTGTAATACTCGGGAGACTCAGTATATAACTTTTCATGCTTCAATTGAAAAGTTTCAGCGAATTCACCAAGATACATATTATAATAATGATTAAAATATCGAAAACTAACACCATATATATGATCCTTCTTTTGAGATTTATGAAATTGAAAGGAACTCAAGAACTAAAGTGTGAGTTCAGGGAAGGTCTTATAGTTCATGGTGTAGGCATGCTTCATGTCAAGATTTGTAAAAAATGTCTTAACTCGTTTGTCTAATCCAATATGTTTAAGAGAAGCATCATTAATAAAATTTGTAGCCTTCATACCTTTGCTTCTCAAGATGACCCAATTATCCCATTGCTTGTTACTAGTAAAGACAACATCGAGATATGTCGGATCATGCCAAGTTGGTGTTTCTTGCATCACTAAATCCTCCGCGACATGGGAAGCTCCCACCTCACCTTTCCTTCTCTTTGTAGTACCTTGTGAAGTACCTTTCTTAGGAGCCATTTTCTGAAATTTTAAGACAAAAATTTCATCTTAAGGGAGACTAAAATTCATCCAAAAAGGCATAATAAAACAAATCAGTGTACTAATTCATCCTAAAAACAATAATAGAACACAATCTAACCAATTTCTAGCAAAAATAAGCACAAAATCAATTTCCCCAATTTGAGTTAGGGTTTGTGAAAATTGATTAAATTGATTAAAATGAATGAAATCAAAGAGAAATGAGATGAATACTTACTTGGTGATGTCAATGGATGAACAAATCTTGAAATTTGATGAAGGAAATAGTTTTTGCAAGTGATTTAAGTGAAGAAAATGAATAAGAAAATGAGAGGAGATGAAGGAAAGTATCGTCGGGTTTGATGTTGGGAGCATATGAATGATTGCTTTTCATCCCGTATAATCAATTAAAGCCAAAAAAAATAAAACTTACGATCCCAATAGGGGACATGCCACCCCGATCGGGACTGACTAGTCCTAGGTCGTTTTTTTACTTTCTTACTCCGTATTGTTTTAATTCCGTCCCGTTTTTGAATGTTACGTCCCCGAACGGGGTTGCGAGCATGGGGACGTGTGAAAATCCTCTTTGAACCTTCTTTTCTTCTTCCTTCACCTATAAATCACAAAACAAAACACCGTCAAGTCCAGTAATGTTATTTCTAAATCTATAAAAACATTAAATTTGCGAAAAATTATAAACAAAAAGCAAATAAAAGCTTGGGTTGCCTCCCAAGAAGCGCTGATTTAAAGTCCCGCACAACGTCAGAAGCTTTATTAATTCAATTTTTGTCCTTTAGCTTGCCACCTTCTGAGCTTTCCTTTATAGCTTCTTTCACATTTCTCATCCACTTTAAGCTCTTACATGAATATCCTTTCTTAGAACTCTTAGTGCAGCAGGAGCTCTTAACCAGGTTAACAATCTTTTAGAGACTAATCAGGCACAAGCACAGCACACCCTTGTCTTGCCAGAGATGCGAGTCACAAATCAGGCCAGTAACAGTACTCAGGCAACCTCAACTACCAGTCCAGTCTCATCAGGCTACAAGAACAGCAGCCATCCAAGCCAGCGGCAACCACCTTGGCCAGCTGACTCTTTTTTCAACTAATATTAAATCAATCTTAAGGAGCCAGGGATCCTATCCTAAATAATTCCACAGAAAAATCAAAACTGAAAGCAAGTTGCAGGTGTGGTAATTCAGATAAAGCAACATTGCCATTTTTGGCCAAGCAGGGAAAAACTCTCAACAAAAGGACTCTTGGTTTGTTTCAGCTTTCCTCATATAGCACCTTGAGAAACAGGTGGTGGCTGAATCAAGGCTATTGACCTTCACACACCCAGCCAAAGAAATAAGCAATCAAAGTACAACCTGTCAACATCATGCCTGCAGCTCTTTTGTTCTATTCAGTTTGCCTTAATATTCTTTTGTAAGTGTTGTAATATGTCCCAATGTTCTTGTTTGTTTCCTTAGTTTAATCCTGGGCCTTAGATGGAGTTATCTAGGGTTTTACATGTACTGAAACTTTACAGGAAGGCCGATATAAGGACCATTTCTCAGTCTGTTTTACCCAGACTTTGATTAATGAAAAACCTTGAGATTTCTCTCAAAATTTGCAAATCTTATTAACTTTGCTGAGTCTTAGTTATAAGTCACTTAATATCTTCTTGTGCTTTCTTATAAGGTGATTAAGGATCTGTGGTGTTACTGAGAATAGGTATGTGCTTGCTTGAACTATTCTGAGTGCATTATTTGTCTGTTGTGTGATTACTCTGTGCTTGCTTGAGTAAATTCATTCGAGGCTTCCTAAATTATTAAGTTTAATCAGTGCGCTTGCTTGAGAGTAAATTTGATAATTATATCCCTTGCACATCAGAAAATATCACAAAAACAGTCACAAGAGTCTTACTGAGAAAACTGTCTGAGAATGAGCCTATATCAGTCTGGTTTTCTATTTATTAAGAATACTTAGAATGTGTGTAAAATTCTGAGATTTGGCACAGTTTAATTTTACCATTTTAACTAAATTGAGACCAAGTTTTATAATTTTTCAAGTCAATTTACTATTTTTTACAAAAATCCTCAAGTTTATTACATTCCCTGAGATTTGCTCTTTGTCTGTTTCAGGGATTGTTCAAAATTATGTCTGTCCCCATAGCTTACACTACACTTAGAATTAGTTCTCTTAAAATCATTACCTGCAAAACAATCAACACCAATATCGACCTCTAGCGGATCCGTCAGTAAGGATAGAGGTGTATAAGAAACAAGAATAGAGTCCACAGCGTTAAGTAAATAACAAGACTCTTGTGACATTGGGCTCTTAATGGTGTTGTTTTTGCTAAAGGTAACCAAGTCATTGCCCACCTCTAAAGTCAACTTCCCATTTTTCACATCAATTAACGTGCCCGCGGTATGCAAAAGTGGCCTACCCAATATAATTGGGGTTTGTGAGTCCTCGGTCATATCAAGTATGAGGAAGGCAACGGGTATGAAAAACTTTCCAACTTTGACGGGCACATCTTCTAAGATACCTAAAGATTACTTTACAGAACGACCCGCCATTTCTAAAGTAATATTTGTGCATTTTAGAGCACCATGTTAAGTTTACCACAAATGGAATAGGGCATGACGCTTACACTAGCGCCTAGGTCTCAAAGGCCTTATAAATGGTATATGTGCGTATAGTGCAAGGAATAGAATAGCGACCAGGATCCTTAATTTTCGAGGGAGACTTATTTTTTGAGAGAGCACTACACTCTTCGGTGAAAGCAATGGTCTCAACCTCATTGAAGGATCGCTTCTTAGAGAGGATTTCTTTCATGAATTTAGAATAATAAGAGACTTGGGTAAGCAATTCAATAAATGGTACGGTAACTTACAAATTCTTAACAACTTCCAAGAACTTATCGAAATTACTCTCTTTCTTGTTCTTTGCAAGGCTGTGGGGAAATGAAACTTGAATTTCAACAACTTCCTTTGGAGGAGCATCCTTCACATCTTTCTCTTTCACAACTATAATATGATCATCTACCTTCTTTGAAATGGCATCACCTTCCTTAGGATTAGGAGAGACCTCCTTTTCAGCGAGCACCTCTTTACTTCCTTCTGGAATAGAGGGCTCATCATCCATGGTACCAAGCTTACCCTTTTTCTTAAGCATTAATAAGCGGTGAGGAAATGGCACATGAATCTTAATGGGAGGCTCTTCACTGGCCTTCTTTTTGTCACTTCCCCCAAGCTTGGTCTCTTTATTTACCACCTCGTCATCCAAAGTCATGGATGGCTCATCATAACTCTTATCACTCCTCAATGAAATGGCATTAACCATCTCATGTGGTTGCTCACCTTGGGGTGGTAGTTAACCCATCTTGCTTTGAGAGTTAGAGGCGGCTAGTTCAGCCATTTGTTGCTCTAGCATTTTGATTGCGGCATTGTGAGCTTGGTAACTCTTTTGATATTGAGCCACCAACTCGGTTTGAGCCTTAAACATTTGCATCACCAAGGCTTCAAGTTTGTTTCCCCCTTGGTAATTTTGCGGGACATTTTTGGGTGGTGGACCTGGGTTTGGTTGGAAATTTTGTTGTGCTGGCCTTTGTTGATGGTTTTGACTTTGATGTTCATGTTAAACTCGGAATAAATAACATTGTTAATTGTTTAGGTCTTATGAAAACCACCTCTTGGCCTTATTGTCAACCATAGGTCGGGTCCTAGAGAACTCTCGTCAAGACTAGGTCGTTCTGCTAACACATGTTTAGTCTAGTTCGATTCCGTGCCTCTCGACTTATAGAATGAGTTAACAAACATAAACAATGATTATGACCACTAAACAAAGATTAATCAAAACGATGCAAACATGTGACAGAAACAGTTAAACAATATTACATCAACCTAATTCAACTTTTACAAATATTAATCATGCATGGCTTCCCTATTCCCTAGACATATGAAACTACTCACTCATAATGGAAATAAAACTAATGTTGTATGAAATAATAAACATGATAATAAGAATGCAACTAAATGAAATATTAAAAATTATGAATAAACTAAATATTGATAACATATGAAATAAGTGAAATTTCTAAGATGAGTAATATAAATAGAAATGCTAATGATAAACTAGTGATGATAACAACTTGATAATAAGATCGAATAACAAACTAATATGAAATGCTAATAACTAAAATGTAAATTATAAAACAACGATAATGGAAAATGCAAAGACGAAATAAATTAAAATCGAAATTACCGAAATAAAGAACTTGGAACTTGCGCAATGAGAACACAATATGAAACCCAAATAAACTTAAAAGGAAAGATTGTATTACTTAGAACCAAATGCTTAATTTGAATTGTTTAACAAATGAAATGCTTAACCAAATGTAAACTAATGAAAACTAGAGAGAATTTGTGCTTAAGGCTATATAAAAGGTGTAAGAGAGTGTAAAAAGATGTCCTACAATGACGGATTAAGGCCCCTATTTATAGTAATATAGGGGCATAATGTAAACTCCATAGAGCAAGCTGGCCCCGATCGGGTCCTGACCACCCCGATCTGGGTCGTGGATATCCGGCCATTTTCTCTTTAATTCCTTATTAATCCACTAAAGTATCCTATGCTTTGTCATTAAACCTCTGTAGTCACCCGAGTTAGAACATCATTTGGCATCCTAAGCTTCCCAATTGACTTGGTCTTTGGACTTTATTTTGTGCTTGACTTCTTAACTTTATTTGGGCCCCAACTTTTATTTGTCATCATGCTTAAGTCTTGCTTCCACTTAGCTTAGTGAACTCCGGTGTTTGCTAAAATGACGGGAATAAGCTACCAAATGCTCAATTTCCTACAAAATGCAATAAATACAAGCAACACACCTAGAACACAAGATTAGCTCACAAAAACACTAATTAAAGTGCAATAACAAGTAAAACCGAGCTAAATTAAGGGTAAAATCCTATATAAAATGGGCACATCAATAACTTGTAGAATACAATATAATTTATATAATTATAAATACGGGGTATTACAACGACGGTCAGCATGTTCTCCAATAAGGATCTAGGAGCAGTTAATGGCCCAAGTACTAAGTCAGCTTCATGTTGACAGAAAGCTCATAGTTGGTTTGGGTTAAAAAGACCGAGTTGTCACCATATCCAGGGTGCGCTTGAGACAACACAAGCTAACCCTTTCCTCAGCAGTTTCTACCGACTTCTTGATGCCCTCAATATTATTGTTCCCCATGGACTTCAGCAAAGGTGTTGTCCTCCAGATGTTCCCAAACCAGAAATCTCCTTCCTTAGTTTGTAAACCTGAAAGCTCCTGCACCGATTTTCCCTAGGTTCATAAACCCGAAACAAAAGAAACCATCTTGAAGTTTTCACACTTTTTCTAATTCTTATACCTTAGAAAGCCTAGATGCATACCTCGAAAACCAAAGTTAGTAACCCAATAGATCCTAAACTAACCCCTTAGGATCCCGTATCCTTTTAGGTTCATACACCATAATAACCCGATAGCTCATACACTACTACCTTAGGATCCCATCTCCTTTTAGGTTCATACACTAGTCTTTTAAGTTCATATGCCCTTAGGATCCCATCTCCCATTAGGGTCATATACCCAACTTATAGGTACATACACTCCAACCCCTAGGATCATAATCCTTTAGGATCATACTCCCCTAGAGTTCCTACACCCAAACATTCGTTACCCCATAGGTTGAACTTATATTTGGCCTCCTACCCGTCGATGTTTTCTTTTAGGGCCCACATCCTAACACAATCCTTACATCTCCTTTAGGTCTTATCCCTAGTTCCTACGCATTTCCGGAAACATCTCGGGAAAGAGGTCTCATGTATGGTTTTTTCTTATGGCTGGCGACCTTTCCTACGTAGTCCAATGGTAAACGACCCTCCCCAAAAATCGATAGGCTCTAAAATGTTCCCGACGACAGATCCTTGGCTCAGACCCCTTGAGTCGCCTCGTGTCGCTAGTGTCTTCAGGTTGTAATCTTCGTGTCGCTAGTGTCTTCAGGTTGTAATCTTCTAGTGTCAAAGTGGAGGCTCTGTAGATACCTCATTTTTGCACCTCTCGCCAAACACCCAATGATGTTTGGGCCGCATGTTTAGCATAGATCGTGATTTTATGACAATTCATAAATCAATTAATAAAAGGTAACACATATACTTGTGTTTACCCTATAATTGTCATCTAGGTGTCATTATGGTCGTTTTGGCATTAATTAGAGTCAATTCAAAGTCTGGGGGCAAAACCGTCCTTTACCGTCCCGCAACCGTCAATCCCGAGTCAAAGCAATATGCTTGTCCACCGAAGGTTAGGATGTCCTAATATGTCGAGATCTTATTTTGAGTTACTTCCTTAAGCTAGACTTAAGTTTACATTACAAAATGTGCATTTCATTTAACTAAAGAACAACAACCCGGCATTTTAGCATATTTTACGATTTGGTAACGGCTATTTTGGGCCTAGGCTATTTAACCGAAAGCTCTATATCTTCCTCTTAGCTTTCCAACGCCACCGATATCAGCTTAATACGAGTTTTGTAGAGAAAGTTATGCGTAAAATACGACAGGCTGTGAAACGCGCTTTCTTGAGCATGAGGAAACTGCCCAAGAGAGGACGCAGCATATGTTGCGCCTCTTCCAAGGATGACTTTTTTCCAGAAGAAATTTTGCATCTACGCGCTTGCTTGAGGAAGAGGCTATTCCACTATAAATAGGGACCTTCTCCCTCATAATTACTAAGCACGCGAGTGTCCGCCCCTTCTCTTCTCCCTTTGCGTTCTAAGTCATTTGCTATTGCTTTTGACGCCTACATGCTTGACCACTCGACCACGTAAGCCCAAATCCTTTTGGGTACCACTCTCCTAACATGACCAACCAACTTGACCACTATACCACATTGATCAATTAAATTCTTTTGTCTAAATTCCTTATTAATTAAGGGCACTTTTATATTTGAATAAATCGAGTCGAGTTACTACTAAAAGCCAATATAGTTAAATCTTTTGACGCTAACATGTAAGTCTAAGGGTGTAAATTCCATCTTTTAATCTTGTATTTTTGTTATTGTATTTTATTTTACGAGTTTAAATCACATTAATGCGTAGACTTAAAACTATTTCATAAAATTCAAGTTTTAAAACCTTTTTATCATAACTGTCCAGATCAGACAGGCAGAGAAAACGTATTGTCTGAAGCGCCTTCTGGAAGGATCATAACATCTGTTGCGCCTCTTCCAAAGGCTGCTTTCCGCTGCTCTGTTTTCTCCCTTCTTCTCGGGTTTGCGTTCTTCTTCTTGTTTCTTTTTAATTATTTTCTTTTCTTCTTTCTTAATCGGTTTATATCCCTTTTTATTAGTTTCCATCAATTTATTTTCCCTTTTACCTATTCAATTATTTCCTTAAATCTTTTCTTCTTGAGTCGGTTTAAATCGCCAATTCTCCATATTAGTGGGTTTCTTCCGTTTCTCAACATCCAATCCGGGTTTTAGAGGCTTGGTAATTAATACTTGGTCTCTTTAATTAGCTTTTTGTATATTAAAGTTTCTGTTTTATTTTAATTCAAATCTTTAAACTTTCAAATCACTTCCTAATCGTCTTACAATCGTTAGTAATCAATGTTAATGGGTTTTAAGACGATTTCGTATATAAATTTCATCTTTTATTCTTATTATTCGAGTTTCATACATAAATTTGAAAATATAACCAATTTTATAATTAATCAACCGTAACAAACCCGCGGGTTTGACTTTCACAGTCAGAACCCACCTCTAGAAAAGATGCACTAGGTGTTGCGCCTCTTTCATAGGACGCAGTAGTTGGTACGCCCGTTCTGGGTTAATTTCTGCCTCTGAACTCTTCTCGTTTCGACATAACTTCTATCTTAGGTTCTAACATCCACTATTATTCCTATTACCGCAAGATACTAGTATTTCGAGTGAAATTATTCTATCTTCTATTCTTTTTTTTATTTTATTTATTTATTTCTTTTCATTTATTTCCTTTATTACTTCTTTTAAAACTTCTTTTCGGTATTCTTGTGACGTAAATTCACTTGTATTATATTCTATTCTTATATGCGCTTCACACGTAATGAATCTAATTTCTAACTTCGGCCCCAATTGGATGCTAAACTGTATGTTAACCGACTTAGTCTAATTTTACATGTTAGGTTTAATCAATTGGTTGTTGCATTGCATGCATTATATCAACAACATATCAAGTATAAAACTATAAATGACTTCCCTTATCATTAGTAGAGGCTTCTATCAAGGCGGGCGGGATTAGTGATGTATCACTTTTATATACACTTTAATAACTCCTTTGATGTTGTTTTTGATACCGTTTCCATGCCTATTATGTCAGTTATATGTCTTTATTAGTGAAATGTCGATACTGCCGCTACTTTATGTTTTAATGCAGAAATGACGCATTACGAGGTGAATCAAGTAAAGATGAGCATTGCGGATATGGCATAGTGGAATGCACGAGGCATGGCACGGGAAATGAGGAGACTTAAAGACAAAAAGAGAAGTTAAGACGAAGATGAAGCTGGAAGCACCTGGTTCCTCGAGCGAGTATATCAAGGCTCGATCGAGGATCCTCTTTGATTGGCTGATTTCTGTATTTTCCTAAAACACGTCTTATTTGTAATATATATTCTAAACTCGTAGGGTTTATTAGGTTACGCTTTTATTTACTTTCGTATAGCAAAATATTTTTAGAATTAGTTGGCTTGCATACTTTTGGATCTTTAATCTTTCCTCATTAATTATTAAGGTATTTAATCGTTCTTCATTAATTATTATTCAAGTTTATGCTTTTAATTCATTGTTATTGTTTTATGTCTTCAATCATGTTTTCATCTATCTTTATTGTTGTGAATCAATTTACTATGAGTAGCTAAATCATTCATCTAAGATAAAGGGGATCTAGGTTGATTAAAAGGGGGGTTATTAATTAATTGTTAGTAAGATCGTATAAACTATCGTTTAATTATTGTTCTTCTTCTAGTTATATGATTTAAGGCCTGAGTCTATAATTAGTGTAGCGAATTAATACTTTCACCGACAGGGTTAGAATTAATATAGGCTGCGATAATCAGATAGATTGTGTTTAATTATAGCGATTGCATGTTAGACTTAATCTAAAGGGCATAATAGAATTAATCAACCTTGTGACCTTAGATTCTTTGATTGACCTAACAATTGATTAAGATACACCTTGTATAATTGACCTAGTGAACCGAAATCCTAGTCTTCTTTAATATTATTGTTACGCATCTTTTATTCACTTGCTAATAGTTCTTAGAAAACAAACAAACAAAACCCCCAAGAAATCGGTTACTTTAAGACACTTTAAATATTAACAAACTGGATATTACCGCCTCCCTGTGGATTCGATACGTTTCTTGTCACTAGCTATTTTGTTAGCACTGAGATAGGATTACTTTGATTTAAGTGATACGACTTTAGCCTTATCAAATTTGGCGTCGTTGCCAGGGAGGCAACAATTTTCTTATTTGTTTTTGTTTATTTTGTCTTTTTGTCTCAGGGAACCTAGTTCCTTGAGACCGTTCTCAAACTTTTCTTGTTAGTTTCGTGTATGCCCAGGTCAACTTGGTCCGAGATTCCTCCAATAGATCCCGAGACAGAGAAGACTTTTCACTACAGACGAAAGTTTCAGAAAGAAGCCGGTCAAGTAGAAGACTTGAGTACACTTGACGTTGAGACGGAGCATTCTACTACTTCGGAATATCAGTCCTTTGAAGAGGACACTACTTCTGATCTTGATATTCCAGCTCTTGAGATTACCATCATGCCTACTTTAGCAAGTCATTCCGAGCCTACTTTGGCTTCCATCCCAAAAGGATTCAAGCTCCCTACCACAGATAATGGAACTTTTGAGATTCGTCCATCTTACATCAATTTGGTGGAAAGAAATTTATTTGGAGCGGGAGATACTGAAGACCCTGCAAAACATATGGAGAAATTCGTTCATTATTATTGTTCCATCCCTCTGACAGCTAGAGTGACACAAGATCAGGTAAAGCAGATGCTCTTTCCTTTTTCTCTAAAAGATGGTGCTGCGGAGTGGTTGCAAGATTTAGATATGGAGGATCAAGGAGTTATTGACTGGAATACTCTAGCTCTTGCTTTCTACAAGAGGTACATTCTACCCCAGAAAACTAATGCGTTGAAAAGTCACATTACCATCTTCAAGCAAGCATCTACTGAAGATTTGAATGAAGCATGGGTTCGCTTCAAACGGTTGGTCCGTTCGATTCCCCATCATAGCTTTCAACAGTGGTTTCTTTGCACCCAGTTTTATAACGGGTTGTATGACGATCATCGTGCTTTTCTAGATTCTTCAACTAATGGGAGGTTTCAGGACAACTAATGATGCTACCGCATGGAAGTTAATTGATCAGATGGCTACCCATACTGCCAAGTATGGAAATCCTAGGGGAAGTGTCTGTGGGAATGGTGGAGATAGCGGTATTATGGCGCATTTAGAGGCTCTTTCTACCCAAATCGCTGAGATGAAGACTACTCAATCTTTGAGTAGTAAAGAGGTAATTCATGCTATGAGTGAACAGGAGGAGTCTTCTGCGCGGTGTGGTATGGTTGGTCATAGTGCAGCTGAGTGTATGAGCATATTGGAGCAAGTTAATGTCTATCAGTCTTTCAGGTAAGGTACACCTTTCTCTAATTTTTACAATGAAGAACGAAGGAGCATCCTTTCCTTCAATGGTCTAGTCAGAATGTGCAAAATCCACAGCCGCAACAACCACAGAAAAATCAATATATTATTCCTCAAAACCGTGGTAATCAAGCACAAGGAGGATATCAAAGGCAAAAGCAAGGAGGTCAGCAGTTTAATAATCAATATCAACAACCTCCTCAATAAGCTCCAAACAATGAGATGGCAGAGTTGAGAACTCTCTTGAAACAAACTTTGTGACTGCAACAAAAGCAGACGGCTCAAATTTCTGAACTTATTGCCCATAGTAAGATGTTGGATACCCAAGTGGCTCAGATGGCGGTTCATAATTCTTCAAAACAGCTCGGAAATCTTCCTCCTTAAGGTAAGCAAGCTCATGAGTAAGCTAATGTCATTCAATTGAGGAGCGGTACCACATATTAAAATCCGGAATTGCCAAGTAATGAAGAAGAATTGCCCATTAATGAAGATGAGGTACCCAATATCCATCCTAAGGGATTGGTAATTTGGAGCTAAGTGACGATGAAAAAGAAGTTGGCGAAAATGAAACACGAGACGAGAATAAAAGCGAGAAAAGCAAAAAAGACGAGACTGCCTTGGTTCTCGATCTAGTAGCCACAGGCTCGATCGAGGAAGTTCAGTGCTCGATTGAGTGATACCCAGGCTCGATCGAGGCACCCCTCTAGTTGATGATGGTGTTTCAAAAAATTTAATTCTAAAGCATAGGAAGCCGAGCCGATTACTATTGCACTACCTTTTCCGCATCGTCAACGAAAATCTAAGCTGGACACGTAGTTTGGAAGGTTTATGGAGGTAGTGAAGAACTTGCAGGTAAGTGTTCCTTTTACTGAGTTGATCACTCAAGTGCCGGCTTATGCGAAGTCTACGAAAGAAATATTAACAAGGAAGAGATCCTTTGATGAAGTGGAGACAGTTGCTTTTACTCGAAAGTGTAGCACCGTGTTACAAGCTAATTCACCACCTAAGCTTTAAGATCCGGGGACTTTTTCTATTCCTTATCATATTGGTCATCTTGCAATTAGTAAAGCTCTTTATGATTTTGGAGCTAGCGTCAGTGTCATGCCTTATTCTATTTGTAAGAATTTAAATATGGGTCAAATGACTGTTACTAATATGACTTCGCAGATGGCTGACCGATCTATTAAACACCCATTGGGTGTGTTGGAGGATGTTTCCGTTCGAGTTTGGAAATTCTTCATTCCCGTTGATTTTGTTGTCTTAGATATGGCTGAGGACAACAAAATTCTTATCATCTTTGGCAGACCATTCCTTTATACAGCGGGGCGGTTATAGATGTTAGGCAAGGGAGATTGACTTTAGCAGTGGGGGATGATACTATTGTTTTTTACTTAGAAAAAAATTTGAACCATCCCATGATATAAGAAACTTGTCATAGTATTGATGTTGTTGATTTTACTATTGATGAGTTTCTTGCTATGTGTTTAAGCAGGTATCCTCTGGAGATTGCCCTTGTTTCAGATCCAGCTGCTGAGACGAGTTCATGGAATCAAGAAGTGGATGAGATTGAGAAGTTGCTTACTGGAGAGGAATGCCCAAAGCAAAAGGTATACAGCTTAGGTAGCCCATCTAAGGTTACTGATGTGGACGATGTCGTCACTCATCCAATCAAACACATTTATAATACTCAACATACAACTAGTTAGCGGTAAATCGAGGTCGATCCATGGGACGGTGTGCTTTGGGTTCTAAGTCTATCTATCTCAATTTATGCTAGTGTCACGATTTGTTTGGGTTTGTAGTTGTGTCCTAGGCTAATAAAAGCAATAAAGTAAATCAAGCAATAAAAGGAAAGATGTAAACAAATGGTTAAAAGTGCTAGGATATCATGGGGCCATAGGGGATTCATGGTGTTGATCATACAAACATGTTTACAATTATATGCAAGCAATTAATGTTGTGGAGGAACCGAGTTGGGTTATGTCTTACGGTTCATAGGAAGGGTTGGGTCCCGGAGCCGAATCGATTAGATTGTACAACACCTACAAGTCGACTTACTTTCCTCCTATTCAACTTCTATGCATGGTCTAACAAGACTCGAGTTGGGTTATATCTTACAAGTCAAGTTGAGTAGATAAGAGATGGTTGTAAATACAAGGATTCATAGGCTTAGCATTTCATCAAACATAACATGTGCATAAAGTTGACATCACAACAAGCAAGCAATTTAATCATGTGAACATATTAGATTAAGCATTAATCAATCCCATGTTGGTTTCCCCTAATTACCCACTAATCCTAGCTAAAGAAACTACTCACTCATTATCATGGGAAACATGTCATTAATGATGTCAATCATCACAACAAGTATAAACATGATAATGGAATGAGGAAATAAACAATAAAGAGTAAAGAGTAAAGGATTTATACCAAACTTGAGATGATCCAAATAATAAAGCAAAGAATAATAGAAGAAACTTGATGATTGATGGAAGGTTGTCAATCCTCCAATAATAACCCAATAATCTTCAATTACCCAATAATAAACTTGAATAATAAACTTGAACAATAATTAAGAGAGATTAATGTGAGATTTGTGGAAAGATTAAAGAGTAATCTATTCTAATCTACTCCTAATCTAATCTAAAGAAGGATTTGTTTCTAGCTAAGAGAGGATCTCTAATAAAACTTGATGATTTGATTATTACAAATGGGGTATTTATAGTGGAAATTAGGTGGATGCATTAGGGTTAACTAAGAGCTAAACTAGTAATTACACTTTTGAGTTTAGAGTAGGGAGGAGCCGGTATTTTTCGGAGGAAGGGAGTCTTTCACGGAGCTTGAAGAACACGAAAATCGCTGGAAAGGAATCCGAGCGGATTAGCCTCGGGACACTCGGATTGTAGCAGGGGAAGACGGGCGGATTTGGAGCAAGACGCTCGGGCAAAAAGAGAGGGAATCCGAGCGGATTTGGAGCAATCCGAGCGGATTGTAGGAAAGACGAGCGTCTTCAGCTCGGGACGCGCGGATTCCTGAACAGCTTCTTTGTTTGACCTCGGATTGTAAAACGGACGTCATTTTCTCATCCGGACTCCTATTGGAGTGATTCAAAAGCCTAGATCGCTTGTTTTTTCGACGCCGTTCCATCTAGCAAATTTTCTGAGCCAAAAGAGCAACTCTTGGTTTGCGTTCCGAGCCATTTTCTTCATGAATGGCTTCCTTGGTTTTCCTCCTTGCTTTAAACCTTATGACCCTTCTATATCCTCTTTATTCCTACATCTTTGGTCATCATTCTTGCCTCCTATTCATACTAGTCCATCTAATATCATCAATAAGCTTCCAAATATGCACAAAAGACGGGAATTTCCGCCTTATTATCTTCTTTTCTACAAAACATATGAAATGCGATAGAAAAGAAAATAGGAAGGTTTTGACGGATAAAATTGCCAAAGAATGTTATAATAGCGTGCAAAATAGGTTCAATTATGGGACTAAATGTGCGCAAATAATGTTCACATCAAATATCCCCAAACCGAACCTTTACTCGTCCCGAGTAAAGAGGTGACTAAAACTAGACCTTTATTTAAACTAACCTAATAACATAACCGATATGAGACAATTAGCGGGTCTCACTCCGCCCCTTCAACTCACAACAAGACAACCATGAGGTAGGATGCCTTCTTGCAAGGCAAGGTGGGTCTTGCCAAAATGGCGACACATCCAAACATTAAGCACACAAAAACACATAATGGATGCATCTACAAAAAGAATAGCCACTCCCTCATCAAGTGGCGGAAATTATCTACAAGGGAAGCAATTCAAGGGTACACAATCCTTCATAGATGCAATTTGTTCAAACTACTAGGCCTAGAAGGATACCAATAAATCACCTCCAAGTTGTGTCAAGCTAGGGTACCTTTGTCCTCAATCGTTAAATGCTTTTGTCAAGAGTAGGCTCCTTATGGCGTTAGAAACACTGGAGGATCGCGGAATTCCCCCTCTTGCCTAGACAAGAAGAAGGGTCGTCCCCTCTCTACCATGCACAAAAATGGATAAGATGGAAAAGGGATCGATAGTATTTGAGTTTCATTTTGGGAGTTTGCTTTCATTGTTGTTTTCCCCCCAATTTCTTGTGGCATATAACATTTGAGAACACTTTCTTTTTGCCATTTCTTTTTGATTTTTGGCATTTCAACACTTGACAACTTTCAACTTTTCTTTGCATTTCTTTTTGAACATTTTCAAAGTCACCCCATATGTAGGGAGGGTGCCTTATTTTTGAAGCTTTAGGAGTCTATTTTTGCTCCTCTTTTCTTTTGATGCATTTTGCAAACTTTCTTTCACTTTTCATTTCTTTTCATTGAACTCAAATTGATTTCTTTTTGTGCCCATTCCCTTTTGTTGACAAAAATGTGGTAGAACATGAATGAATGATGGATGGATGCATAGTTTCAAGGGTCACCTTGGAATAAACGGTAGCCAAGGAGTTATCACACCACAAGGTACTCTTGACTAGGCCTTAATCCATGGGTCAAGGGATACTAGCATGACACATCCTAGGGTGTTTTACAAGTATTCTAACAAGCAAAGTCTTAAGAATAAAAAGCATCTACTAGGGCCTATATACACTTGTCAAGCTTCCCAAGTAGACGGTTTCGTAAAATTTTTCTAACATGCAAACTACATGCCATGATGCAACTAACATATAAACATCCTAATGCATATGATTCTACCAACTAATATGCCAAATAAACTAAATGCAATCCTAAATTCACATTGTTTTTACCGCATCAATCAAAATAAAGTCACATAGTCATTAACATAAAGAGGAAAAAGGAGAATGGAAAGATCATACCATGCGGCCTTCAATATCCTCATGTCTCGGATGTGGCGTAGTCAATCAATGTGAAAAAGGATGAACAAACACAATATATACAAAGCAATATATACAAGTCTACACTACAAAGGAAATGAACTTATTTTTGGATTTTTCAATTTTTCAAATTTTTATGGTTTTTGTTTATATGAAATTAAAAGACATATTTTTGTGATTTTTCGAAATTTTTCAATTTTTATGCATTTTTGGAATATAAATTCCCATCCCCCACTTTATTTTGGACATTGTCCTCAATGTACATGTAGGAGTAGGAATAAAAAGGAAATACATGTTTTTTGGATTTTTGGTTTTTTGAAATAAAGTACAAATGCCATGATATGATATGAATGAATGCATGCTCTAACTAAATGCAATTCTATATGACATATATAACAAATGAATGGAATCTAAACTATACTATATGATGCATGCTAAATGCTTAAGTCACTTATGATCAAACCTCCCCAAACCGATTTAAGCACTATTTCTAGTGTAGAAAAGAATAGGATTGGTCATTAGTGACTATGCATGAATTCTAGTCTATATGCAACTATCTACATGAATTAAATTACAATGCAACTATTCTAATGATCTAACTAATGTAAATGCAATATGAAATATAATACAAATGCATGCAAAAGCTACACTAAATGCAATGTATATACAAAAGAGAGAGGGGGAGAGATGGGTATCATACAAATGGAAGTGGTGAATTAGGCCTCTTTCACTCGTCATCCTCATTTTGATCATAGCCATAACCATGAGAACTTCCGGCTTGATCATATCCGGGTGCTTGGCCCCAATATCCTCCTTGGTCAAATCCTCCTCCTTGACCCGAGTACCCTCCACCTTGGCTAGATTGCCCTCCGTCTCCTCGACCCCAAACTTGGTCCCCATAATTTGGGAACAAGAGCTTCGGTTGTGCCCAAGAGGGCAAAGGGCCATTAGGGTCAACATACCCTTGTTGAGCCATGTTATAGTATTGGGGGTAGAGGGCCAAGTAGTTGTCTTGCCTTCCTTTATGCACCCCAAGGTCCACTCTATTCATGAGTGACATCAAATCATTAATACCCGGGGTGTTGGGGATTTCCGGTTGGAATTGGGTATATGGAGTGGGGTAAGGCGGGATAGGGACGTAGGAAGGTGGGCGAATAGGTGCACCCGGCCCTCCACGAGGTGGTTGACGGTGTGGCTCTTCCCTTTGAGGGGGATTGTCAAGAATTTGGATTTCAAGGAGGTAGCTTGGTGGAGGAGAGTATGGACTCAATCTTGGGTCAATGCCCGGTATCTTCCATCCCTCAAGGGCCATTGAAGTACATCCCTTGGTGTGCCACTCCACACTCCCATCTCGAGTGTAGTTGCACCATCGATGACTGTGGAAGATGGTATGCTCATCAATCAAGGTCCTCCTTTCAAGAGGAATATAGGTTCCTCGGGCATTGAACCCGGGACAAAGGTGATTGGCCAAAATTGTAATTAGACCTCCCATCACAAAGGTTTTGAGTTGGGTGGTCTCTTGAGCAAAATCATTGAACCTAGTAAGTATCTCAAGTGGCGTGTTGAAGTTATAACACCTCACCGCTCGAACATTCAAATAAGACTCAAGAAAAGTTAAGTCGATGAGAGTACACCGATCTTGCTCGTACCTCCCATTGATGCAACCGGCTACAAAACGTTCGGTGAATCGAATCACCGGATGTTGGATAGCAAATGTATAGCAACGCTTTATATTGGTAAAGTCCCTCCCGGAGATAGCTTTCCAAAGAAAGTCCACATTAAAATTATCGGGCTTTTCGGTATAGTCGGTGGGTACTTCAAGACCGAAAACATAGGCAAATTCCTCAAGAGAAAGAACATGGTCTAGGTTGCATAACCTAAACTCCATGCCTACATTGTTGTGGGTGTCCGCTACAATGCGAAGGCTACTCAAGAATTCAAGTGTGAGACTAAGGTATGTCTCTTCATGGGCATGGAAAAAGCTCCCAATGCCAAGGCCATTAAAGAACATCTCGGTAGGGTACCTTATCTTAAGGATTTCCAACACCCTAGTATCAACAAATTGAGTAGGTTCGTACTTCTTACCTAGGAGCTCGACGAATTTTTCGCGGTGTTCGTCGGATAGGAAGATCACTTCTTGGAAGTTGTTGAGTTGTTCAATGCCTCCCCTCATTAAGGGTCGGGTGTTCCTTGGTAGTACTACCTCTTGTGGTGTTGAAGAGCTTGATCCCTTGCGCTTCTTCCCGAATGATTCAACCAATTTCTTGGCCTTTCCTTTGGTGTTTGTCAATGGTGCCATTTGAATGTTGGTGATGGGGGTGTTTTTGAGGATTTGGGGATGATTTTGAGGGTTGAGATGAGTGTTTTAGGGTTTGGTAAGGTGAGGAAATGAGGGAGAAGGGGGGGGGGGTGATTATATAGAAGAAGAAGGGAATCCGAACGGATAAGATTGGATCGAACCCGTTTTATCCGTAAAAACAGTACAATCCGAGCGGATTTAAGACGGGACGGGCGGATTGTCGGGAAAGAAGACGGGCGTCTTTGGTAGAATCCGCACGGATTCTAGGACAGAGAATTTCTTTGGCTGGGAAGCAGGGAAAGGACGGGCGGATTTTGTTCGGGACGTACGGCTTGATCTGGACGGGCGGATTTTGGATAATCCGCACGGATTTTGACACAGTTCAAAATCTTGCTTCTGGATGACACACGGGACGGGCGTCCCGTGAAGAAGACGGACGGATTGCCTGGGACGGGCGGATTTCCTGGAATCCGCACGGATTCTTCAGCAGTTTCAACTTTTTCTTTATCGCGGGCCCTGGATGGGCGGATCTGCTGGAATCCGGGCGTCTTTCTGCTTCTCTCCTTCTCCTTCTTTCTTTTTCATGAAGCAACATACCCCTTTTTCACTGATTTTCTCTTTTTCCTTATTTTTTTCTGAAATTTGCTCATGAAACATGTAAGATGACTCTCTCTCTCTTCTCTCTCATGTAAGAAATTAAATGCAAAAGTAAATGTACAATATTATACAAAGTAAAGGGGTTCAAGAAATATCTTACAAATGGTGGCTTTGAGGTAGGACTCCACCAAACTAGTTCAATTTGTAGAGACTCTTATCCATAGAGCTCAAAGCTCTTAATAAAAGATCAAAAGCTTGTGAACAAGCTCCAAATAAGCATAAGTATGGGTTGCTCAATTTGAACATGAAACTTGGCCAAGGAGGCTTGTAGCATGCTCTTTTTCTTGGCTTCTCCTTAGCGTTAGAGCTTTCCCGATGCTTCAAATATATACACCCATGATTCTTGTTAAGACTAAGCATGAAGTGTGGTTAATTTTCATCCGTGGACTTCCACTTACCAACTTCTTCTTCAATTTTGGTGATGACGATAGCATTTGAATTTATCAATCCTTCATGAGTAGGAAGAGAATTTTCATGACTTTGATGATCGGATACCATAGGAGTTGAAATCATGGGTGCCAAATCTTCACAAGTAGCCTCACGAGCAATTTTCTCATTGAGCTTTTTCACCAAATAGCTCTTGTAAGAAACTTTGGCCTTTTGAAGAAGGTCTAACATATCCTCTTCAATGATCATTGGCTCCATGATAGGTGCCAAGTGGTCTTCATGAAGGATAAAGGAAGGGCGTTCTTCTTCATGATAGGGTATCTCAAATGCCTCAAGGATAGGCTCCTCAAGCAAGGTGATATTTTGAGTCCCTCCTCTCGGCTCATCATCATTGTTGCTATCTTTACGCGAATCATAAATGGGGGCTTCATTAAGCTCTTTTTCCAACACCTCAACGTTCACATCAAAAGAAACACCCTCATACTCACAAAGGTTAAGAATGTTTGGTTTGCTCAACCTCATGTCTTCTTCATCGAACACAACACTTTCATAGTCACAAGAGCTCAAGGAACTTGGCTCTTCCCACCTTTCATCTTCCATGTCAAATGTCACTACTTCAAACTTGCATTCATGCTCAATATCCAAAGAACGGTGGTGAGTGGTTGCTTGGAATTCTTTTAATTGGGCAATTTGAATCCTCAACTCCTCTCTTTGGATAACAATGTCTTTAAGAACACTATCTTCTTTACGGCTTTCTTCTAGCATTTGGTTGAAGAAGTTTTGTTGGTCTCCCATCATTTGGAGAATCATGTTTTGAATGGGTTCATCTTTTTGTTGTGGGTAGGTGTGAAAGTGGTTGTATTGTGGCAATTGAAGTTCATTGTGAAATGGGTATTGGGTGGGTGGTTGTTGTTGATATTGGGTGTGGTAATTTTGGTGGGAAAAATTGGGGTAGTGGTTAGGATTTTCGTTGTACAAATAATAAGGTAGGTTTGTGTTGACTTGCTCCTTAAACTCCCCATACCCATAGTCATACTCAAAAGATCCACCACATACTTCATGTACCAAGTCTTGGGTCATCATCATAGGTCAAGATAGAGATACAACTACAACACGGAAACTACAAGAAAACGGTAAAAACGGTCCTTGAGGAACAAGTTCCTCAAGGTGAAAGCACAATTAAAATAGACAAACAAGTAAGAACTTAATCACATAGCACCATCCCCGGCAACGACGTCATTTTGATGTGGACGATGTCGTCACTCATCCAATCAAACACATTTATAATACTCAACATACAACTAGTTAGCGGTAAGTCGAGGTCGATCCATGGGACGGTGTGCTTTGGGTTCTAAGTCTATCTATCTCAATTTATGCTAGTGTCACGATTTGTTTGGGTTTGTAGTTGTGTCCTAGGCTAATAAAGGCAATAAAGTAAATCAAGCAATAAAAGGAAAGATGTAAACAAATGGTTAAAAGCGGTAGGATATCATGGGGGCATAGGGGATTCATGGTGTTGATCATACAAACATGTTTACAATTATATGCAAGCAATTAATGTTGTGAAGGAACCGAGTTGGGTTATGTCTTACGGTTCATAGGAAGGGTTGGGTCCCGGAGCCGAATCGATTAGATTGTACAACACCTACAAGTCGACTTACTTTCCTCCTATTCAACTTCTATGCATGGTCTAACAAGACTCGAGTTGGGTTATATCTTACAAGTCAAGTTGAGTAGATAAGAGATGGTTGTAAATGCAAGGATTCATAGGCTTAGCATTTCATCAAACATAACATGTGCATAAAGTTGACATCACAACAAGCAAGCAATTTAATCATGTGAACATATTAGATTAAGCATTAATCAATCCCATGTTGGTTTCCCCTAATTACCCACTAATCCTAGCTAAAGCAACTACTCACTCATTATCATGGGAAACATGTCATTAATGATGTCAATCATCACAACAAGTATAAACATGATAATAGAATGAGGAAATAAACAATAAAGAGTAAAGAGTAAAGGATTTATACCAAACTTGAGATGATCCAAATAATAAAGCAAAGAATAATAGAAGAAACTTGATGATTGATGGAAGGTTGTCAATCCTCCAATAATAACCCAATAATCTTCAATTACCCAATAATAAACTTGAATAATAAACTTGAACAATAATTAAGAGAGATTAATGTGAGATTTGTGGAAAGATTAAAGAGTAATCTATTCTATTCTACTCCTAATCTAATCTAAAGAAGGATTTGTTTCTAGCTAAGAGAGGATCTCTAATAAAACTTGATGATTTGATTATTACAAATGGGGTATTTATAGTGGAAATTAGGTGGATGCATTAGGGTTAACTAAGGGCTAAACTAGTAATTACACTTTTGAGTTTAGAGCAGGGAGGAGCCGGTATTTTTCGGAGGAAGGGAGTCTTTCACGGAGCTTGAAGAACACGAAAATCGCTGGAAAGGAATCCGAGCGGATTAGCCTCGGGACGCTCGGATTGTAGCAGGGGAAGACGGGCGGATTTGGAGCAAGACGCTCGGGCAAAAAGAGAGGGAATCCGAGCGGATTTGGAGCAATCCGAGCGGATTGTAGGGAAGACGAGCGTCTTCAGCTCGGGACGCGCGGATTCCTGAACAGCTTCTTTGTTTGAACTCGGATTGTAAAACAGACGTCATTTCTCATCCGGACTCCTATTGGAGTGATTCAAAAGCCTAGATCGCTTGTTTTTTCGACGCCGTTCCATCTAGCATATTTTCAGAGCCAAAAGAGCAACTCTTGGTTTGCGTTCCGAGCCATTTTCTTCATGAATGGCTTCCTTGGTTTTCCTCCTTGCTTTAAACCTTATGACCCTTCTATATACTCTTTATTCCTACATCTTTGGTCATCATTCTTGCCTCCTCTTCATACTAGTCCATCTAATATCATCAATAAGCTTCCAAATATGCACGAAAGACGGGAATTTCCGCCTTATTATCTTCTTTTCTACAAAACATATGAAATGCGATAGAAAAGCAAATAGGAAGGTTTTGACGGATAAAATGGCCAAAGAATGTTATAATAGCGTGCAAAATAGGTTCAATTAGGGGACTAAATGTGCGCAAATAATGTTCACATCAGTTACCGAGGTATAGAAACCTGAACTTAAACCCTTTCCTTCTCATCTGAAGTATGAATTTTTGGATGACTGTGAAATGAACCCAGTAATTGTCCATGCTAACCTAACTGAAGGCCAACTATCTGCTTTGTTGACTGTTTTGAAAACTCATAAAAAGGCCATTGGGTATAGCATTGATGACTTACAAGGTATTAGTCTTGACTTTTGTATGCATCGTATTCACTTGGAAGAAGGCCATAAGCCTAGTGCATAGGGTCCGAGACGACTAAATCCTCCAATGCAAGAGGTGGTAAGGAAAGAGGTACATAAATTACTTGATGCGGGCATTATTTCCTCTATATCTGATTCTAAGTGGGTCAGTCCTGTCCAAGTTTTACCTAAGAAGGGAGGTACTACAGTAGTGAAGAATTATAAGAATGAATTAATTGCTACTAGACTTGTTACATGTTGGAGGATGTGTATTGATTATAGGAAGTTGAACACAGCTACTAAGAAAGACCACTTCCCACTTCCTTATATTGATCACATGTTAGAGAGACTAGCATGTCATAATTATTTCTGTTACCTAGATGGCTACTTCGGTTTCTTTCAGATACCCATTCATCCTGACGATCAGGAAAAGACTACTTTCACATGTCCATATGGTATATTTTCTTATAGGAGGATGCTTTTTGGTTTATGTAATGCCCCAGCTACTTTTCAGCGTTTCATGATGGCCATATTTTCTTATTACATAGAGTCTATTATGGAAGTCTTTATGGATGACTTCAGTGTTTATGGTACTGACTTTGATGTTTGCTTGAGAAACTTGACTAAGGTTTTGCAGCGCTGTGAGGTGAGGAATCTTGTGCTCAACTGAGAGAAGTGCCACTTCATGGTTACTGAAGGGGTGGTGCTTGGTCATTTGGTGTCAGGTAAATCTGATAAGGTTGTTTTCAGTCGTTGGCCTTAATCAAAATAAATCCTATACTACTACTAACAAGATAGCTAGCGGTAAGTCAGGATTGAATCCACATGGAGGCGGTGATTATCTAGTTTGTTGATGTTTAGAGTGTCTTAAGGTAACCAATTGTGGGGGTTTGTTGATTTGGTTTCTAACAGCAAATTGCAAAGTAAATAAAGGTTGGATATCAATAATATTAAAGAGTCTAGGGATTTGGGTTCACTAGGTAGTCATCAAAAGGTAGGATATAATTCATTGATTGGGCAATTTATATTGTTGAAGTCATATGATCGGTCGATTCTAATATGTATTTTTAGATCTAACTTAACATGCAATCGCTATTATTAAGTCGGTCTAAATCAATTATCGTGGCCTATACTAATCTTAACCCTGTCGGTGATAATCCTAGTTTATGCGATACTAATTAATCAATTCTGATCAGTAATCAACTAATTAGGAGTAGAACAATAATTGAACAACAATAGAAAGCAATTTATTAATCAATTCATAATAACCCCTTTTCTAACAACCTAGATCCCCTTTCACCCTAGATTAAAGGCTTAGCAACTCATACTAATAACAATAACAATAATAGAAGGCATAATTAAGAATATAAAAGGTGAACAAATAATTGAAATAATAATTATTGAAAGATTAGAACAATACCGTAAAAAAGCAATGTTTAGATCCGGAAGATAGAACAATAAATATAAACTAAACTAAGTATTTAGAGAGTTTTTAGAGTACCTATACTAAACCTACGGAAAATGAAGCGTAAATAAACTAGGGTAAGAGTTTTGGTATTTATAGCAAAACATAACCGACTTAAGGAAAATTGCGGAATATTCTAGAACCAAGTGGTTCCTCTATCGAGCCCCAATGTACCCGATCGAGTCACCAAGTTCCACGATCGAGCCCAGCTCTAGTTTATCGAGGCACCAAAGTTCAGGAAGCCCAAATCTCGACATTGCATATTTTAATTAGATTAATTGATTAGGTTGGTTCCTCGATCGAGCCTGGCTGCAGTTGATCGAGGAACCTAAGTTCTTGCTTCGCGCACTGAACTTCAAACGGCCGCCATTTCTTTGTTACTTGTCGGAAATAAGCGATTTTAACTGCGTTGGAAATCTAAGAAGATAAGCTTTCTACTCCAATGGGAATCACTTGGATATTAGTTCTAGAACTCGAGATATGTCTCTTCAAATTAATCACTAGTAATAAGAAGCTCTTCCTTTATTCTTCTAAATTCCCGTGCCATGATCCGTGTATTCCTCCATGCCCACTCCGTGATGCCATTTCATTCCTTTGCTCCTCAAATGCATCATTCCTGCATTAAACATCAAAAGGTGGAAGTATCAACGTTCTAACATAAAAGGCATGTAAATGATATAAACTAGCACGAAAAGCGTATCAAAAGTAATTAAGGGGAGGCATAAATATATATATAATTATGACTCATCAAACTCCCCCAAACCATCTCTTTGCTTCTCCTCAAGAAAAGAATCACATAATTACAAAAGACAAACATACAAATGGCGAATAAACAACTCAGAGCTAATGTTTAATGCACATATAAATCCCAAGCTATCCTTATCTGTAACAAAGTAATGACAAAAGTGTACCAATAAAACAAATTCAAAGGTACGGGAAATAGAAAACGTAGCACAAGTCTCAAGTCACCATACTATAGACAAATGCCAAATACCTTTCGATCTTGCAAGACAAATTAGTCGGATTCTCGCGGATTTCACTCATACACTCATAAGTATGTAAGGGTGAGTTATAAGTGAAGAATAGAAAGAAGTTAGAAACACTCACTCGACTTATGAAACATGCATGCAATCTAATGTGATAGAGATTTCCCAAACTAATATGCAATCACCATATGTAGACAAAAGTACATGTATCAAGGACAATAAGGGTGGCAAATGGGTTAAAGGGATAGAAATTGTTTGTGCCAAAGCACGTTATGGATATGTGGAACTAAGACAGTAGTCCCAGCGCTAACTAAAACCAAATCTTTGATAATAAATGAACCCAACTTAGAGAAATGATCTCAACTCTTTACAACATATGAGAGATTAAAAACTGCTCTCCAATTATGCATTAGACTCTATGAACCATCCTTTTGAGCCTTGACAAAACCAAATGAAGCAATTAATTTCTTTTCTTTTCTTCTTCCAATTCTCTTTTTTTGATTTTTATTCTTTTTCTTTTTCTGTTTTTTTCTTTTGCTTCATATTTTTCTTTTTCCAACACAAGGATACAACACAATTGCTAAAAGTACTTTGCTATACCGACAAGACAACAATAAGTCCCAACCCAACCATAATAGCAAAATAAACATGATAAACAAGCAACTGCGACTGTTCCGAAAAGGTAGGCAAATTCTGGATTGTAGCTCATAAGATGTAATTTAAGATTGGCTACAAGGGTTCAAACAGGCTAATAAAGAGGATAATTATAAGGCTTATTTGAACGGTAAGAACCGCCTATCCACATGTACTTAGTCAAATGAAAGCAATAAAAGTATAAAGAAATCTATGTCACACTTATGCAGTTTGATATTACATATTCCACAAGAAGAAACCACACTCAAGCCTAATTGACAATTGAGACCAGTTTATTGGTGTTCCTGGCCTAGGAAGCTCTATAGACCTCAGAATTTAAATAGTTTACCAACATAATTGTGTCAAATCTAATCAATATAAGGCATGTCAATACGGTTAAGACTTGAGTTATGAGCTTTGTGTTCATGGCTAACGAGTCAAAACAATGTACATGAACAACTATTTGGGATTTAAATGCAAAAATAATGCAATTTAACATCATTGTTATTAAATTCACCAAGACTCGACTCAAAACAAAGGAAAAAACATGATTTTGTGTTTTAAAACTAATCAACGAATTAAAACAAAGTGTAAATAAAAATGAAACAAATGAAAGACAAGAGAGACACACGATTTTTGAAGTGGTTCAGTTTCACAAATCGAAACCTACGTCCACTATTCTCGATTAATAAATTTAGTACCTTTCTACGGATTACAAATTTACTAACCCAACTCGTACAACTAACCCTAGTTGTAACTCAAGTGAGTATCGTTAAATACTCGAGTGACTAACTTACGCTAATAAGAAAGCACTAATGATTCTACTAAAAGTTCACGTTAATGAACGAGTAAGAAATCAATTAAGCATTATTATCTTATAACGGTAACGAAAGAACGAATGCACAAGTTTATAAATCACACGGCCTTTTTCGAAAAATAACAAAACGGTTTGTGCTTTAAAACACGGTTTTTGCTTTTTGAAAAATAAATCAAAGTTATGCTCAAAGGTCTTACTTTTAAATTTTGCAATGTGTAGAGTATTTATAGAAAAAGAGGAAGTAAGGCTCACGGTTTCATGAAACCCTAGTTGGCCGAATAATAGAATATGTAAATAGAATCATATCTTATTATTTTTATCCATAAAATTATAGGAAAAGATATAAGTTGTTAATAGCTTATCGTATCATATATTCGCCTAATATTCGTTCCTTAATGCTAGATATGCCGAATGACAATAAGGAAAAATCATAACAACTTTCCTTATTTTATTTAAGCAATCTCTTAGAAAAGATATAGGATAATTATAAGATAATCCAATCAAATATATACTTAATATATTTTCCTTAAACCCCTAGATAGCCGAAATATATGATATGTAAACAAATCATATCATATTATTTCTATCCTTAAAATCTTAAGAAAAGATAGTGAATAACTAAAAGATAACTTATCAATTATTCTTCTATTAGCTTTTCCTTAAATCTTAAGATATGATAAGATTTTCCATAACTAAAAATATCTTATCATATATAACCATATCATGCTAAACATAAAATATATGTTAAGATAATTCTAGAGAATAAAATCTTAACAATAATCAACTTATATTATTAGGTTTAACGAGAGCAACACGGCTCATAGGCCTCGTTTTCCGTGAAAACCCTAGCTTGACATTAGGTTAGATTTAGGGTTTAAGAGTGTGTAGTATTAGAAACCCTAATTAGTAATATGACTCAACTCATAAATTGATTTAACATAATTACTAACTATAAGCTTAAAATAAAAACACACTCAATATGAATATAAGCTTCCTTGTAAAAGAAATACTTTTTGCTAAAATATTTAAAAGAACCAAAAACATTTTTCAAAAACAATTTCAAAATATTTCAGTCGTGTATTATATAAACTTCACATCTTAATGTTATAGTAGAAGAACTATAACATTTAGCTCTTATATAAGCAATGTTATAGCTGTGAGGCTATAACTTTACCAATCTAAGAAGTGCATTCTTACGTTACCATTACGAGATAACCACATACACTATTCTAATCTTCTTAGGAGATCTTCGAATGTAGGCTTCTTCATTATTCAAGCTTCATTATTCTTTAAATCAGCTTCATCTTTTCATGAATGCTTGAATAATACTTGTAATATCTCGATCCTTGATTGAGGGCTTGATCATAATATAAACGCATCATAATTCCATCACAATTCCTTATTGCTTGCGATTAGTAAGTCCAATCTAAAAGACTAAACAAACAATTACGGGTAACGAGTATATAAAATATCAAGTACTATTGACATCATCAAAACATAAACATATATTTATATGGTCCAAAAAGTAGTATGGGATTTATTTTGACTAAGGCAAACGACTGAAAATAACCTTGTCAAATTTGGCCCCGTTGCCGGGGAGGCAACAATTTTCTTGTTTTTTTTTTGTTTTTTTTTTTTGTCTTTTGTTTCGGGGAACTTTAGTTCCTTGAGACAGTTTTATCTTTTCTTGTTTTTTTCATGTATGCCCAGTTCTAACAGGTTAGAGATTATAACTTTTGATCCCGAGCCAGAAAAGACTTTTCGGTACAGACAAAATTTTAAAGAGTAGTAAGTCAAGTGTAAGACTTGAGTACACTTGACTACGAGCGGTATACTTTTGCAGAAGATTCATCCTTAGAAGAGGATACTCTTATTTTTGCACTTGTGATTTTTACAACATTAAAGATGCCTACATTAGCAAGTCACTCCGAACCCATGGTTGCTTCTACTCCTAAGGGCTTCAAGCTCCCTACTACTAATAAAGGGACTTTTGCGATCAAGCCTTCTTACATAAGCTTAGTAGAGAGGAATATGTTTGGTGGAAAAGCTGGAGAGGACCCCGCAAACCATATGGAGAAATTTGTTACTTATTGTTGTTCTATTCCTTTAACAGCTGGGGTTACTCAAGATCAGGTCAAGCAGACTTTATTTTCTTTCTCTTTGAGAGATGATGCAGCTGAGTGGTTAAGGGACTTAGACATGGTGACCGACGCAATTACCAACTGGACTTCTCTAGCTCTTGCATTCTACAAGAGGTATTTTCCACCATAGAAAACCAATACATTGCGAAGTCATATTACAAGTTTTAAACAGGGTCCTACTGAGGATTTTAATGAAGCTTGGATACGGTTCAAAAGACTAGTGTGGTCCGTCCCCTACCATGCATTTGAGATTTGGTTCCTTTGCAACTAGTTTTACAACAGCTTGTATGACGATCATAGAGTTTTACTTGACTCAGCTGCTAATGGGAGATTCCATGACAACACTAATGACGGTAATGCTTGGAAATTAATTTATTAAATAGCTACTCACACAGTTGAGTATTGTAACCCCAGAGGAAGTAAAAGAGGGAGTAGTTCAGATAGTGCGGTCGCGGAACAGTTAGAGCCCATACTTGCTCAAATAGCAGAATTAAAGACTACTCAGTCTTTGGGAAAGCAAGTAACGGTTCATATGGTTCAATAAGAAGTGTCCTGCGAGAGATGTGGGATAGATGGCCGTACTGCGGCCAAGTGTATGAGTACCATTGAGCAAGTTCATGCCTTCCAATCTTTCAAGCAAGGTACTCCATATTCTAACTTCTTCCCTGAAAAGAGTCAGAATGCTTATGCTCAAGCTCCTCAACAAAATACTTATGTTATTCCTCCTAATCGTGGTAACCAACCACAAGGAAGCTTTGTTCGGCAAAATCAAGGAGGTTTTCAACAAATGCAACCTCCTTCTTAAGCTCCTAATAATGAGATGGCCGAGTCGAGAGCCCTCTTACATCAAACTTTATCCATGCAACAAAAGCATACGGCTTAAATCTCCGAACTCATGGCTCACAACAAGATGTTGGATACTCAAGTTGCTCAAATGGCGGCTCAAAATCCTTCAAAAATGTCCGGTCTCCCTCCTCAAGGAAGAAAAGCTCAAGAGCAAGTTAATGCTATTTATTTAAGGAGTGGTACTTCCTACAAAGGTCTGGACGTGCCCATTAATGATGATGAAGTTCCCTACATGCATCCTAAGGGATTGGGAAATTTAGAGTTAAGTGACGATGAAAAAGAAATTGACGAACCTGAAACACAGGATTTGACGAAAAGCAAAAAGACAAAGCAAATCCAGGTGCTCGATCGAGTAGACATGGGCTCGATCGAGGATCTTCCTTACTCGATCGAGTTCACCCCGGGCTCAATCGAGGTACCCCTTCTGACAGTGTTTCAGCTACGGCATTGGATAAAAATAGGTTCCTCGATTGAGTGACTTCTGGGCTCGATCGAGGCACTCCTGTAACTAACGATAATGCTTCCAAACGTACTCCTAATGCAAAAGAAGCCGAGCCAATCAAAAAATTCAACTACCTTTCCTCAACGATTGCAGAAATCTAAACTTGAACAAAAATTTGAGAGGTTCATGGAGGCAGTAAAGAATCTTCAAGTGACAGTGCTATTTACTGAATTGGTGACTCAAGTGCCGGCTTATGCTAAGTTTTTGAGAGAAATTTTGTCAAAGAAGAGGTCTTTTGAAGAAGAGGAGACTGTCGCGTTCACTCATGAATGCTACGCCGCATTACAAGCCAATTCTCCACATAAGCTTAAGGATCCAGGGGGTTTTTCTATTCCTTGTACTATAGGCCATTTATCTATTGACAATGCTTTATGTGATTTAGGAGCAAGCATCAGTGTCATACCGTATAAGATTTGCAATCAATTAAACATGACTAAGCTTAAATGTACTAACATGACTATTCAATTGGCTGACAGGTCTATTAAGCACCCTATGGGTATCTTAGAGGATGTACCAGTTAAGATGGGGAAATTTTTCATTCCAGACGACTTCATAGTGATAGATATAGCTGAAGATTCTCGTGTTCCTATTATTTTAGGATGACCATTCTTGCATACTGCAGGGGCGTTATAGATGTTAGTCATGGGAGTCTTACGTTCAATATTGGAGATGATACTATCACTTTTGGTCTTGACAAAGCATTACGTCCTCCTGATTTAAAAGCTTCTTGTCATATGATTAATGCTCTTGATCCTACTTTTGATGATTGTCTTGCTTTGTGTTTTGACAGGAATCCACCTAACGCCCCTACTGTTGCGTCATATCCATGGAGCAAGGAAGTGGATGAAATAGAGAGGTTGATTTATGGAAATGATCCTCCTCCTGAGATGGTTTATAGCTGTGATGAGAGTGTTGACAGAGAAACCGAGTTGGATGTTTTGGAAGCTGAGATTTTCAAAGAGGAGCCAGTCAATGTTTTTGATAAAGCTCCTACGATGGATGAAGTGCTTTATCTAATACCAAGTGAAGATGACTTGAAGAACAATGAAAATTACTCATATTTTACGATAGACTTTGAGTTTAATGAGCAAGAACTTTATTTGTCATTTATTTCCTCTTGGACTTTTTATTGGTGCTACTTATGCCTTTGTGTAGCACACGCACTACTTTTTTGATTTACTATTACGTGCTTTAAGTTGCTTGATTGTGATTTGTGCGTATGTTTATTTTAAATGCAGAAGTCTGCTCGACACGAAGGTTCCTCGATCGAGTGTCATGGGGCTCGATCGAGTACCCACGATTTTGGGATTTCTTTCGTAGTTGACTTGATGTGGAATTGCGCGGTTGATTATTTTCCCAGATTTTTGCAGCTGGTTCGGGGGAATTTCTATGCTCTTACCCGGTATTCTCTTCCCTTGTACCTTCTTTTCTTGTATTATCTATTTCTTTTCCATTCCTTTGGTTAGTAAGTGTCCTTTATGTTGCTGGAAATTTCTGTGGAATTGCTATGTTGTAGGCATCACAATAAGGACACTGTGACATTTAGGTTTGGCGGAGGAGTCTTTATTTATGTTGTGTGTTTTAATTATTGTTGTGTGCTTTTATATCAAAAATCCATAAGAATTAAAAAAAATTCAAAATACAAAAACATGTCTTTTCCTTTATTTTGAGTCGAGTCTTGGTGAATTTAACAACAATGATGTTAAATTGCATTGTTTTTGCATTTGAATCCCATTTAGTTGTCCATGTATTTTGTTTTGACCCATTATTCATGGAAACAAAGCTAATAATTCAAGTCTTAACCTTTTTGACATGCCTTATATTGATTAGATTTGACATATTATGTTGGTAAACTACTTAAATTCCGAGGGCTATAGAGCTTCCTAGGCCAGGAACATCAATAAACTGGTCTCATTGTCAATTAGGCTTCAGTGTGGTTTCTCCTTGTGGTATATGTAATATCAAACTGCATAAGTGTGACATTGGTTTCTTGATACTTTTATTGCTTTCATTTGACTAAGTACATGTGGATAGGTGGTTCTTATCGTTCAAATAAGCCTTACATTATCCTTTTTGTTAGCCCGTTTGAAACCTTGTAGCCAATCGTAAATTACATCCTATGAGCTACAATCCAAGAATTTGCCTACCTTATCGGGACAGTCGCAGTTGCTTGTTTATAATGTCTATTTTACTACTATGGTTGGGATTGGGACTATTATTGTCAATTGTGGGTGTAGTAGAATTATTTAGCAATTGTGTTGTATCCTTGTGTCGGAAAAAGAAAGAAATATGAAGCAAAAAAAAAGAAAGAAAAAAATCGGAAAAAAGAATTGATAGAAGAAAAGAAAAGAAAATTGATTGCTTCATTTGGTTTTGTCAAGGATCAAAAAGATGGTTGTTAGAGTTTAATACCTAACTGGAGAGTAGTTTGTTAGCTCTCTTGTGTTGTAATGTTGTGGACGCGGGCCCACAGGGGCGAAAAGCGAAGCAAGCTTTTCACTCTTGGTTTGTTTGCATTTGCGGAGTCGCCACCAATTTATTGTGGAAAATTGAAAACCGTTCGAATACCTCGTGTCATGTCAATACACAAAGTAATGACATGAACACTAAGCACCTGTTACCCTTAGCATTCTATGTCTAGAATGACTCTCGTGGATGCCAATGAACACGGATGTTCATAGAGATCTGGAGTAAGGGGTGAGGGTACGTATTAGGAAGCTCTTTTGATCGAACACCTAATCCCGCCCGCCTCGATAGCGGCCTCTACTAATGATTAGGGAAATTGTCTATACTCGATATGTTGTCGATTATATGCATGCAATGCAACATCCAATAAATTGATCCTAGCATGTGAGAATTTAACATGCAATAATGTCGAGGTAGAGATTTAGGTTAATTGCAGGTGAGAGCATACAAACAATACAATTAAAGAAATACAATAATAATACAATAAAGGAAAATACATTTAAAACGGATGGTTTTAGAAGAAAAAATAAATGAATAAACGAACAGATTATGGATGATAATACGGATAATAGTTAATTAAAACACGAAATTAATAAACTAGGTCAAAGAAGAAACGGGAGTTTAGGGACAGAAATCAACCGGGAAGAGGCGCAGCAGAGCTGCGTCCCTTGGAAGAGGCGCAGCAGTCGCTGCGTCTATTCCTGGGTTGAGTTCTGGCTGTGAAGCCGGAACCACAACTCGTTATTGTTTATTGTTAAATTTAATGCTTGATTAATGAATAATTGACTCGAATGAAAGTGATTAACATATTATTTACATGAGAATGAGGTCATAAAAACGATAAAACATGAATGAAACTGATTAGAACGAATTACTTACAAGATTAATGAATTAATTACAAATTAACAAACTAATCAAATTAATTAGACTAAATAGATTATTAATGATGAATTAACAATGGTGACGGTAAATAACAGATGCAAATATATCAAGGATGAATTCCAGAGATTCAATATGGGTAAATCGAACCTATAGAAACCCGAATTGACTTAATGACGAAAACCCGCGAATATGGATTATAGAGGATTTAAGTTGGGATTTTATTGATGAATTAAATAATAAGGATTTACATGTTAGAATTATCATACTAGAAATTATTACATAAATGAAACGATAAACAATCGAAGACAAAGCAAAAGCAATCAGACGAACAAAAGACGAAGGAAGAAGAAAAGGAAGCAGGAACTGCGGTAGCCTCACGAAGAGGCGCAGCAGGTATTACGTCCCTTCGAAGAGGCGCAGCAGTTGCTGCGTCCTTTCTCGACGGCTGTCTTCTGATAATCCGTAAAAAGGGTTTTTAAACAAGGTTTTACAAATCGGTTTTAAGCATATTTTCGACATAAACCTTACAATTGTGATTACAAAAATAAAGAACAATAATAAAAGAAGGATTATACACCCTGAGACTTACATGTTTGACGAAATGAGATGAACTAAGTTAACGTTTAGTGATGCTGGACTCGAATGTACGACGAAAGTGCCCTCTAGGAGGAAAACGAATAAGATTGATTAAATTTGATTGATGTGGAGTTGTTTAAATTGGTCGGTCATGCAAAACGAGGCCGGAACTCAGAAGGATCCGAGCTTACGTGGTCGAACGTTCAAGCACGTAGATGCCAAAAGGTAAGAACGTGGTCTAGAATGCAAAGAGAGAAGAGAAAGGCGGACACTCGCCTGAGAAATATGAGGAACGAAGGTCCCTATTTATACTAATCACACGGAGGAAATTAGGCTTTTCGGAGAAACTTTGGAAGTGACTCTCGAAAAGATACGGAAAATACGCAGAAAAGGACTGAGGAAGAGGTGCAGCAGGCACTGCGTCCCTTGGAAGAGGCGCAACACTTGCTGCGTCCTTTCCTCAGTGGTTTCCTTCTGCGGAAGAAAGATTTCCGCGTTTCTATTATGGAATAGCGGATTAATCTTGTTTCCTTAATATTTTCTGTGAATATTACGGGAGATATTCTACTAAAGATCAAAATATTGGAAAATATTGAATAAAAATATCCGAAACATTTCAGAACATTCTGACTCGGTTTTAGAAAATAAAGACGGTTTTTTGACTCGGACTCCAAATGTACTCTAATTACTGCCAAAACGACCGTATTGGCATGTAAATGACAATTAAGAGGTAGACACAAGTGTTTGAGCGATCATTTGATGATAAACTTATGAACTGTCACAAATCGTTCTGTATACCAAACATGCGGCCCAATCATCACCGAGTGGCTTGCGGGAGGTGCGGAAATGAGGTATCTACAGAGCCCCCACTTTGACTGAGGCTTGGACAAGGCGAAAATCAAAGTATAGCCATCAGGTCAATCGAAGATTACAACCTGACAACTATGGCGACGCGAGGCGGCTCAAGGGATCTGAGCCAATGACCTGTCGTCGGGCACATTTTAGAGTCTGTCGACTATCAGGGAGGGTCGTTTAAAGTCCATTAGACTACGTAAGGAGGCTCGCTAGCCATAAGAAGAGACCATACCTGAAATTCCTTGAAACTCCAAGGGAAACGAAACGCGATATTGGGAGGAGGCAGCAAGACGTAGTCTGGAACTGCTGGGAGAAATCTGCTTGGGTCGTATTCAAACAAACTTCGGAAGAGCTTGGGGTCGATGTTGATCTCCATGTCTCGAGAGGGAATGTCTATCTTTGTACTCTCGCTGGGGGAACATAATCGGGATCTGATCTCCATGTCTCGAGAGGGAATGTCTATGAGTGTACTCTCGCTGGGGGAACATAATAGAGGCGTGTCGAAACACATGTCAGAGAATATTCGCTCGTTGTGACAAGCTAGGTCTTGGTAAAAATATGGCGAAAGTTTGCTGCTGGCTTGGAAATACGGGTCCGGGCGAAGAATAAATGTCAAAACGGACCAAATATGCGATATGACATCGAGGAAGAGGCGCACCAAAGATGGGCCCACAAAATAACGAACTAATAACGAATCTTCGAAAGTTCATACGGAGGAAAACTGGGGAAAAGGCGCAGCAAGAGCTGCGTCCCTTAGAAGAGGCGCAGTACCTGCTGCGTCTTTTCCTGATGCGGCATTCCTGAGTAAAAACTCGATGAAACAGGGGTTTAATTCATTATTTCGAAATACAAATTCTCTAATTTCTCTCTCAAATTCCAACCATTTTTCGTCAAAATTTGATTAAAAAACTCGCATTTGCCATGACTAATCGAGGTATGTGTATTAATCTTGCATTAATCTTCTGTAATTGATCAAATTGGACCGACAAAATCAGGGTTTTCAACCCTAATTATGTCGAAAATTTGGGGCTTTTCCCCCAAATGATTTTGCCTTGCAAAATTGACCTTGTAAATGGCTAATTGGTAGTATAAAGATCATAACCATGTATATGTTTCGAATTTTCGTTGAATTTTGAGCATTTGAGTGAAATTGAGACGGTCTCACAGCTAAACCGTAAATTGCTTCGAAAATAGCCTTAGGATTGCCCATTTGTGACGAAACTTGATATTTGGAATCCTTGTATGATGGATAAACTTCCTATCATCTCGAAATTTTTATTTGTGACGGCTTTTTCAAGACACTTTCTAGGGCATAATCGCCATTATAACGAAATGCTGTCGAAATTCCAACTCGAACCCATGACCAGGCTTCAACTTAGGCTTGACTTGACCCAAATTACCACATGAGCGGACGGGTTTGTGGGAAAATTGCCAAGGATGGCAAGAAAAGAGCGATTTCGGAGCTTCGAAAACTCGAAAAATCCCCTAATTAAGGCTTGTCGTCATTTGACGCGGCCTAAATTCACTTTAATTTTGCAGGTGATGAGGCTTCTACGTCAGGGAGAGCTTCCATGGACGTGGATACTGCTATTGACCCTTCCCGTTCACTTAAGGAGGCGTTAGAGTAGGCTTTTACTGCCGCAGTGATGGCTGCTGAGGACGAGGTCCTTAAGGAGGAGGTTCTTGAGGAGGAGGAGGCCCCGAGACGGGCCAACGTTGGACGGGGTGGTCGCCAGCTGAGGGGAGCACCTGCGTGGGCTGAGACTTGGGACAGCAGGCACCTACTTTGGGCTGCAGAGGGTCACCTGTCCTACAGGACGGTGAAGAGCTTGGTAAATCGAATTCATTACCCTTCATTCATTTTCTTTCATTTATTTTGTTATTCCTTTTCTTCTTCACTCAAGCTAAAGATAGCTTTTATTTCGAATCCAAATAGGAGGCCGGGAACATCAGATCGTTCTCGGGCTACACGACGGCGATGGGGTGCTAGGCGAGAGTTGCTGAGCTAGACGGCGACCAGCAGTAGTTTGCTTGTTGTTTTTTGTATTCGGCTGTATTTTGTACATCTTGTAGATTTTTAGGACCCACATTTTGGACATTCGGACTTTCTTTTGGGGCTCGAGCCCCTAGTTTGGTGTACATATCCCCTCTTGATTGTATATATGATGGCCTGAGTGCCTTTGTTGCTGGGTTGCTTTGTTTGTACCTGCAGGTTAGCTTTGAACAGGTTTGGTAGATGATGGTTTGCGCCGTCATGCTGCCGAAATTTACACATAAATCACATAGAACATATATTTGTACACATGGCCTAAATTAGCGCAAAATAACGACTCGAAAATGCAAAAATGCAAAAAATTTGCCGGAAAAGACAGGACGGTAGGGAGGGAAGGCTACCCCCTAAAAAAAGAAAAAAAATAGAAACATATATGTTCGAAATGTAATGTGGAACGAGAGTGAAATGATTCCCCAAAAAGAAAATAAAAAAAAAGAAATGTATAAGTTTGAAAATGAATAAATTAAATTGGTGAAATGATTCCCCAAAAGAAAATAAAAAAAGAAATGGATAAGTTTGCTAAGATGACGAAAATGTCGATATCGCCTCGAAATGCGTGTCCGTGAAATTAGGAAACACAAAACATGGCAATTTGACGGATTTACCAAAATAATAACCCGTTATGAATAGGAAATTATTATTTGAGGAATTAGGAAAGATCCAACGCGGAAAAGCACAGAAAGAAGGCTGAGGAAGAGGCTCAGCAAGAGCTGCGACCCTTTGAAGAGGCGCAGCAGGAGCTGCGCCTGTTCCCCAGTGTATCCGTCCTAACGGATTTTAGGAAACAGTTTTTAGTATAAATATGGACGTCGAGGGAGGTTTTATTCACATAATTCTTCCGTTTTTTCTTTGTCTTATTACATAAAGCTCTCAAAATAAGCCTACATCATGAATACTCTCGAAATTCGTCTAAAAGAATGGACAAATAAGTTCTCTAATGTGGAGAAACACGACATGGGTACTTATAATTTTGGATCACTTTTGAGCTTGAAGTTGATCAAGGTGGTCAAACCGTTCCTAGATGCTTGTCTTGATTATTGGGACCCGAATTATCACGTATTTGCCTTCCCTGGAGGCGACATTTGCCCATTTCCCGAAGAAATTGCTGTGATTGGTGGTTGAGACCCGGGACATTTGCCTGCTATTCCCTCCACTTCTCAAGGATTTAAGAACAAGTTTAGGGACTTGCTTGGGTTGACAAGAGCTGAGGTGGACCGTCTTGTGACCTCAAAGGGAGTGCGAATGTTGGACTTCATTGATCGATTCATCAATAGGGCAGATCCCACTATCTCTTATGTTGTCAGGCGAAGGGCATTCGGGTTTTGCCTACTACATGTATATGTCCTTCAAGGGCATGTTGATGAGTATTTGAGAGGTGACCCTCGTTATTTGAGCGTGATTGAGCAAATGGAGCTTTGCAGGAGCCCAGCTTGCCCGTGCTTATGAGAGATCCTGTTGGGGTTAGATAACAGGAAAGCCAACCGTGACCTTCCTTATCTGGGAAGTCCCATTATTTTGCAGGCAAAAGAAAGTTTTTCTCTTTTTTCTCTTTTTTTTTTCGTTTTTTTTTTAATTATTTTTTTATTATAATTCCCGCGTTTTGGTAGGTCTGGCTTATGGAGCGTCTTCGATTGATCGAGCCCCCAGTTAATGTTCCTGCTTATCATGCTCGCTCATTTGCAATAAGGACTAGACTTTACATGGTGGACGTCACTCGAGTCTACAACTATTGGGAAAACAAATTGAAGAGTGAAGATGGCCCCTTGATTAGATGGATCTTACCATGGTGGCATCTTAAATCTGTCACTGGAGTATCATCATTGGATCCTACCCGGTCTGTGTGCATCCCTAGCTTGGAGTTTATGATATGCATCTTCCCGGAGAGGTTGATGAGGAAGGTTGGATTGAAGCAGACGATTCCGAAGCTTGACATTGTCCCGCATAATGCCGTGGCGCTTACTACTGAGAGTCGAAGAGAATGGGCCATCAAATGGGCTCAAAGGAATATTTGGTTCTTGAACTCTTTTGTTAGTGCTCTTTGGGTGTCGGATTCCTATCTGCGGTGGAGGAAAGCTACTACTCCGGAGGAACGCGAGAGATTGAGGAAACGCGAACCTGTTGACTACAAGGTTCGTGATGTAGAAAAGGAGAAAGAGAAGCATCTGACTGAGGGAGAGGAAGAAGCCGGGTTTCGAGTTGTTCATCCTTCGAAGAAACCGAAGACTTCTCCTGCCGTCGAGATGGTGGTTGACAAGAATGGCAAGGCTAGACCACGAGAGAGACCATTGGTGATTAGGTCGGAAGTGGCGCAAGAGCGTCCGGCTCGAGGTCGGGACAAGAAATATGATAAAAATGACAAAGTCAAAGGGAAAATGGAAAAATAGCCTAAGTCTTTATTTATTATTATTATTATTATTATTATTATTGTAATAAGAAGGTGGGGTTTCTAGAATCCTAGCCTATTTTTATTTTTAAATCTTTTATTATATAGCGTATTATTATTAAAAGAAATGAAATAAAAGAGGTTGATTGGTTATGAAATTGTTACGATTTTCTATCATTATTCTTGTCGAATTCCAAATGCATTTGCAAATGTCCTTCTATTTACATTTAAAATAATTCGATTGCCTACGTATTCATTTAAAAAAATGAAATCAAACCCTTGCGCGTAGTTCGAGTAAATGTAAAAGAATAATTGTTCTAAGCAAGAGCTTGTAACGAACTTAGAAAATAAGCATGAGCTTTCACTTACTCCTAAGATGCATTTCGATTTATTTGATGATATGAGGATGACAAATTGTCAAAATGCAAGAGCAAGATGACATTAGCTTATTTCAGCTTGGCCAGGGACCGTTTATTGCGTGCCTCAAGAGCGACACGTGAGGTTACGCAAGACGCGTTTTTTGCTCCTATTCTAGGCATAGTAACGTTTCAGTTGGTCGAGGTTTGTCGGGTTGGCAAATTTGTTCCCATCTAAGTCTGTGATCCTAACCGCACCCCCTGGAAGTATAGACTTGACTAGAAATGGACCGGCCCAGTTGGGTTTGAATTTTCCTCGTGGATCGACAGGTAAAGGAGCTCTAATTGATTTGAGGACCAAGTCTCCTTCTTTGATGTTCCTGGCTTAACCCTTTTTGTTGAAGGCTCGTTTGATACGTGCCTGATATGTTTGCACATTATGTAATGCACGCAATCTTCGTTCATCCAGGAGGATGAGTTCTTCATATCTATCCCTCTTCCAATTGGCTTATGGGATTTGACTTTGGAGTAAAATACGCAAGGATGGTATTTCTAGCTCGACTGGTTGTACATTTTCCATGCCGTAGGTCAAATAGAAAGGGGTGGCCCCAGTGGGCGTCCTAACAGATGTACGGTATCCCCATAAAACAAAGGGTATCTTGCTTGGCCAATCTCGATAGTTGTCGATCATTTTCTTGAGAATTGTGACAACGTTTTTGTTTGCGCCTCTACCGCGCCATTAGTTTGTGGTATATATGGCGAGGAGTGGTGATGCTTGATTCTGTTCTTGGCTAGCAATTGCTCAGTCTCAGGTTGGAAATGTGATCCATTGTCACTGATGATCTGATGTGGGCAACCGTATCGACAGATGATGTTGGTTTGTATGAACTTTGCCATATTCTTGGCTGTAAGACTAGTGTAGGAAGCCGCTTCTACACACTTGGTGAAATAATCGATTGCTACTAGGATGAAACAGTGACCTCCTGTTCCGGCTGGAGTGATCTTGCCGATGATGTCAATTCCCCAAGCAGAAAATAGCCAGGGAGATGTCATAGTGTAGAGCAATGAAGGAGGGACATGTTGCACATTCCCGAAGATTTGACAATTATGGCAATGTCTTACATATTTGATGCAATCGGATTCCATTGTGGTCTAAATACCCTAAACGTGTGATTTTCTTTGCCATCATGGGTTCACTCATGTGAGGGCCACATTGTCCATCATGGACTTCTTTCATCACTTTCCGTGCCTGTGAATGATCAAGACAGCGGAGGATTACACCAAGAGGTGTTCTTTTGTATAACTCTCCTTGCATGAGAACGTATTGGGAAGTTAGTAAGCGGATAGCATGTTGTCCCCTTTTGTCCATATCTGGTGGATAGGTGCCATTGAGTTTGAAGTTTAGGATCGCTTGGAACCAAGGTTCCTCTGTGATTTCCTCTTCATCGGTGACTTGGTGCACATAAGCTGGCTCTGACCGTCGTTCGATGCATAAAGGCACTTCTACCATGGTATCCGGCATATTAATCAAAGATGCAAGTTTTACAAGAGCATCTGCAAATTGATTCTCCTCTCGAGGTAGGTGTAGGTAGGTTACTTGATCGAATAATTGGGCTGCTTGGTCTTTTCTGGCTAGATAAGGTGCTAAGCTTTCACTTCGGATTTTCCAAGATCCCGTAATTTGGTTGATGATCAAAGATGAATCCCCATGCACTCGAAGATTCTTGATGCCCAAACCTACTGCTGCTTGCAATCCAATGAGACAAGCCTCGTATTCTGCAGCATTATTTGTCACCTTGAAGTCAAGTTTGATAGAGATTGGTGTATGCTCGCCTTCAGGAGAAATGAGCAACACTCCTATTCCAAATCCTCTTAAGTTCGATGCTCCATAAAAATAAAGGTCCCAGGAGTCTACAACGGTGTGGAGTATATCCTCATTCGAAACCGACCAGGTGTTTATCGTTTGTGTATCATTAATGGGATTTTCTGCGAAGAATTCGGAAACGGCGCGCCCCTTTATAACTTTCAAAGGTACATACTTGAGATCGAACTTTGAGAGCATCAAAGTCCATCTTGCTAAGCGTCCATGAGAACGAGTTTCTTGAAGAGGTATTTGACAGGATCCATTTTAGAGTATATTTTGACGGAGTAACTAAGCATGTAATGGCATAGCTTCTTCGTTGCCCACACAAGAGCGAGGCATGTCTTCTCGAGTGGCGTGTATTTGCACTCGTACTCCAAGAACTTCTTACTAAGGTAATAGATAGCTCTTTCTTCTTTTCCTACGGTTTGAGCTAGCATGGCGCCCATGGCCATTTCAGTTACCGTGAGATATAAACCAAGAAGTTGATCTTGTTGAGGTGGTTTGGCTAATATCTCCTTGATTCGTTCGAAAGCCTTTTTACAATCATCATCCCACATGGTGTGATTTGTTTTCTTTAACTTCTTGAAGATAGGTTTACAAATCATGGTAGGTTTCGAAATGAATCGACTTATGTATTGCTCCTTACCTAGGAATCCTCTAACTTCTTTCTCCGCTTGAGGTTGCGGCATTTCGATTAGAGCTTTGATCTTAGAAGGGTCTATTTCTATTCCTTGTTGGCTAACAACGTATCCCAGGAGTTTACCAGATGTTACTCCGAATGCGCATTTCTGAGGATTGAGCCTCATGTTGTACTTCTGTAGCCTTGAGAAGAATTTGCGAAGGTTCGCAATGTGCCCCTCTCTATCCTTGGACTTGACAATCATGTCATCTACATATACCTCAACTTCTTTATGCATCATGTCATGTAAGAGCGTAGTTGCGGTGCGTTGGTATGTAGCTCCGGCGTTGATTAACCCAAACGGCATAAATGTGTAGCAATAGGTTCCCCATTGAGTGACGAAGGCGGCCTTATGCATGTCTTCTATCGCCATCTTGATCTGGTAATATCATGCGTATCCATCCATGAAGGATAGTAACGGGTGATCTGCTGTATTATCCACCAATATGTCGATATGTGGTAAAAGAAAGTCATCCTTAGGACTCGCTTTGTTTAAGTCTCTAAAATCAACACAAACACGTATTCTCCCATCCTTTTTGGGTACGGGTACTATGTTAGCTACCCAGTCTGAGTACTCGGAAACTTTGATGAACCCGGCTTTGAATTGTTTATCGACTTCTTCTTTGATCTTAAGAGCCCATTCTGTCGTCATTCAACGAAGCTTCTGTTTCACGGGTTTGAAACCCCTTTTACTCTTCGTGTTATCTTGAATGCAATTCTGTTTACGATGATACTGAGGATGTCCCTGTCGATCCCTGTCATGTCTTTGTAGGACCATGCAAAAACGTCTTTGAACTCGTGCAGGAGATCTATGAAACTGGCTCTTTCGGTAGGGCTCAAGGTCGTCCTTATCCTAAGTTCTTGGGGTTCTGGTTCGGTTCCTACGTTGATGGGTTCAGTGTTTTCTATTACTGGCCCCCCTTCCCCCTCTTGTAGTATTTTTTTGGCTATGTAGGGAGGTATCTCGATCGAGTCTGGATCTGAGTCATCCTCAGTATCATCGTAAACAGAATTGCATTCAAGATAACACGAAGAGTAAGCAGAACCAGATTTATTCATAATAAAATTTGAGAAAAGTTGAAACAAAGAAGCCATCTGATCTGTAGCCAGTGGCGGTAAAGGGACAGCTGTTGGGACATTTCCCGAACTAATGTTACTACTTGATGTTAATTTAGAAGAAACAAGGGGAATGGGAATGTCGATAGGAGGAGACTCTCTAGGAACTTCTCCAGACTCTGACTCTGACTCCGATTCTGACTCGAATTCATCGTCTTCTGGTTCTCCTTTGAACATCTCTCCTTCTCCAGTGGTGAGCTTGAAGAGTCTTCCTTGATTCTTTGTCCACTTGATCGACTTTCTCCATCCTTTCTGCTGATTGGTGTTTGTTTCTGTGATTAGCACGGTAGGGTTGAAGTGATCGTCGTGAAGTATCATGGTAATGATCTCATCCTGCGCGGCTCTAACAAATCGATCTTCTCCAAATAGTAGACTAACAGCTTGTTCGTCTAAGCAAGGTACTTGACGAGTCTTGACGGTAGGAACCGTTTCTGGAGGAATGAAGTAGCAATCGTGAAAGATCTCGATTCCGGCTAGCTTCTTTTCGAGGTAGTGCCAAGGCTCGGGAAATCCGTGAAAGATATCTTGACTTCCTTCCCTAACGAAGTATCCATTTAGGGTAGGGAGGTAGGGTCGCATTTGGATTCCCATATTCTTACGATTTTGAACTTGAGTGAGCATCTTGAGAACTTCCTCTTTAGTGGGTTTGTATCCTAGTCCAAGTGGTATTCTTTGTGAGGCAATAGGGTGCAAAAGTGTCCCTTCGGATAGGATTCAAAGGCATTCTCGGGAAGTATCCCTGGGATTTGAGTATGTGGTTGAGCACTAAATTAGAGTAGGGATTGAAGTATAAGGGTGCCAACTCACTTTCTATGACATTTATTCTATGGAAGCCCCCAAGTTCATGTACTGGATCTGCAAGGACTTGATTACTTGACTTCTTTTCGATTACTGCCTTGATGGGTGACGAGGTGATCGTCACCACTTTAGCATTTGGTGGGATTTTGATTTTCTGGTGGAGGGTGGATGTCCACTATTTGGAAGTTAACCTTTCGCTCAATCGGCCATGTGGCTTTGGTTAGGTTAACAAGTCCCACTACCTTTCGTCGTGTACCATCATATGCGCGAACACCTTGGTTGGTAGGGGTCCAATCCGACTCTTTCATGCCCAATTTGTATGCCGTTTTCAAGGGTATGACATTGACTGCGGAGCCATCATCTACAAAAGTCATTGGCACTTTCTTCTTTAGGCAAATGGCAGTGATATAAAGAGCCAAGGATTACTTAGCTTTGGTGATTCTTGGAAGACCAAGTTGACCACGTCGTCGGGTGTGGTGTTATGTGCCACATTTAGTTTGGCCAAGGCTTGCAGTAAAGCTTGGCGATGTGGGAATGAGCTTGCCACTATTTGCCAGACTGAAAGATCAGCCTTTATCTTCTGTAGTTGCTTTAGCAAATGGTCGGCGGAGCCATCTTCATTATCATTTGGTGTGACCACATTGGTTGGACCATTCGCTATGGGAACATTTTGAGAAGTGTTTTGATATGGGCGTCCCGAACGAGTAAGGTGGTCTACATCTTAATCTTCACAATTTTGGACTATTTGCTCACTGATTTTGACTAGGTAGTGTTCAGTGTGATACTCATCTTCCTCATCTTCGGCACATATTCCATTGATGGCAGCGAGTTCCCTCATTCTTATGATTTCGGCCTCCAATTGGATAATTTGGTCGACTAGTTCATCAACCATGGCTACTACTTCTTGCATTGTAGTGTTTTGAGAGAAGACTAGTGATGTACATTCCTTAGTTGTTACGTTGGGATCACGTAGAGTTGCCGCTGCACTCTCTAGTTCCATGACTTGCCTATCCACACTTTTTGCCCATGCAATGAAATCGGTGATGGTTGGGGAAATGGCAGAGTAGTTCCCTTCATTCTCTATTGCATGAATTTCATCTTCGACTGGAGAAATGAGGTGTGAACAATCTATGGTAGATTCTTCACTTGTAATCATTAGAATTCCAAGAGGATTCTGAGCGTTGTTAGGCTTACCTCCAGGCGGTATTGGTAGGCGACCGTCTTCAATCATATCTTGAAGTACATTTTTCAGTTTGTACCATTTTTCTGTATCATGTCCCTTGCCTCTATGGTATTCGCAGTACGAATTCTCATCCCAGAACATAGATTTCTTTTCTGGTTTGGGTGTAGGGCATATGAGTTGAAGTTTACCCAGTTTCATCAACCTTTTTAGAGCATTGGAATATGTGTCCCCAAGATTTGTGAATTTCCTTGGTGGGGTACTCTTCTTAGATGGCTCGAGAAGGTTAACTTCATAAGTTTTGCTAGTAGAGCCGTAAGAACGACTTGTTGAGCCTTGATATCCACGACCTACCGTTTTGGACAAGAGCCTTTTACGGATGTCATCTTCGATCCTTGTTCCTAGTACGGTTAAGTCTTTGAAGGTCTTAATGTTTTGGTACCTCAAATGACTTGCATAGATGGGCTTTAGGTTGTCCACGAATTTCTCCACGAGGGTAGCTTCATCTGGACGTTCAACAAGTTGAGTACTAGTCTTCCTCCACCTACTTAGGAAGTCGGTGAAACCTTCTTTGTCATTTTGGGTAAGAACCTCTAAAGTGCGCATGTTGACTTGGATTTCAGCATTATCCGCGTATTGTTTGGCAAACTCAATTGCGGCATCGTCCCAGGTAGCAATCTTCTTATGCTCTAGAGAATAGAACCATTGTTTCGGGATGGTGTCAAGAGATGAAGGAAAGATTCTTAAGAACATCTCGGGTTTAATGCCTTTGATATACATGTAGTCCTTGAAAGCACGGATATGGTTCAAAGGGTTTTCATGCCCCTTGAATTTAGGGATATCTGTCATGTTGAAGTTGGTTGGCAACTTGGAACTTACGGCTTCATATTTGCGATTACTTTCCCTATAAATGTCATCCCCTTTGAGATACATCAATTGTTCCTCCAAGTATTGGAGTCGTTTCTCAGCTGTAGTCATACCTGTGGGAGGGTTTTCGTCCCCGAAGTTAGTCACAAATTCATTAGACACTTCACTTTCTCGAGGAGGGATCCTCGTTTCCACGGAATATATTCGGTCTTCGATTGGGTTAAGGCGATCGTACACTTGGTCTTGAGTGACTTGGAGACGAGCTAGCGCGGCTAGGATCTGATCATTACCATTCATGAGTTGGTTGAAGTTCACGTCGCTTGTTTCAGGCATCTTGGAAACTGAATAAGAGTTCGACGACGAATCAAAACACGATCGACCATTCTAGCACACTTACCTGAAAAGAAATGTTTTGACTCGTGAAGTGGGAGTGTGCCACTTGTGTCAAGTGAGTTTTGAGGAAATGACAAAGTTTAAAGATGTTGGTCCTAGTCAACTTTAGTGTAGTTGTAGGAGTGAACTCGAAGTGAGGTTTTTAAATGAGTTTTGAGGCCCGAATTTTGACTCGATAATTGGACAGAGTTTCGACTGGTTTTGCACTAATATTAGGCCTAAGTTTCAAAATCTTTACCTTTTTAAAAGGGATTTTGATTTTACAAAAAATCGTCATGGTTTTGTTTAGAAATGGTGATCACATAAGGTACACACATTACACAAGCATTATAACGGGATGCTGAGTGCATTTAGAAGGGTTTTGGTTTTAAAGTGTGGGTTGCTATACCGAACAATCAAACTCGAGGTATGTGGAGAGGCTCATACCAAACAAGAGTAAGGCTGATTCCTAGTCCATTTCCTCAAGTAGTGAAAGTCCTTGATACAAACAAGAGTAAGTACCATGGTATGGATGACGTCAATCGCTATCCATCCTTAGGCCCAAATAACAATTAGGACCGTTTAGACAGGACGATTGGTCGAATGGGTTGAGTTGGGCCTAGGAAGGCCGAATGAAACGATCTAGGAAGACCGAGTTATGAAAACCGACAATTGTCTTGTACAAACTATTCCCTAACCTTGTTCAAGTTTCACCCTTTTGGCTACACGTAAGTGTATTAACCCCAGCGGAGTCGCCAAACTGTGGACGCGGGCCCACGGGGGAGAAAAGTGAAGCAACCTCTTCACTCTTGGTTTGTTTGCATTTGTGGAGTCGCCACCAATTTATTGTGGAAAATTTGAAACCGTTCGAATACCTCGTTTCATGTCAAGACACAAAGTAATGACATGAACACTAAGCACTTGTTACCCTTAGCATTCTATGTCTAGAATGACTCTCGTGGATGCCAATGAACACGGATGTTCACAGAGATCTGGAGTAAGGGGTAAGGGTACGTATTAGGAAGCTCTTTTGATCGAACACCTAATCCCGCCCGCCTCGATTGCGGTCTTTACTAATGATTAGGGAAATTGTTTATACTTGATATGTTGTCGATTATATGCATGCAATGCAACATCCAATAAATTGATCCTAGCATGTGAGAATTAATACTAAGTCGATTAACACGAAATTTAACATGCAATAATGTCGAGGTAGAGATTTAGGTTAATTTCATGTGAAAGCATACAAACAATACAATAAAAGAAATACAATAATAATACCATAAAGGAAAATTACAATAATTATATCGGATTTAATGATTTATGTCGAAAATACATTTAAAACGGATGGTTTTAGAAAAGAAAGAATAAATGAATAAATGAACAGATTATGGATGATAATACGGATAATAGTTAATTAAAACACGTAACTAATAAACTAGGTCAAAGCAGAAACGGGAGTTCAGGGATAGAAATCAACCGGGAACAGGCGCAGCAGAGCTGCGTCCCTTGGAAGAGGCGCAGTAGTCGCTGCGTCTGTTCCTGGGTTGAGTTCTGGCTGTGAATTCAGAACTGCAACTCGTTAATGTTTATTGGTAAATTTAATGCTTGATTAATGAATAATTGACTCGGATGAAAACGATTAACATATTATTTACATGTGAATGAGGTCATAAAAACGATAAAACATGAATGAAACTGATTAGAACGAATTATTTACAAGATTAATGAATTAATTTCAAATTAACAAACTAATCAAATTAATTAGACTAAACAGATTATTAATGATGAATTAACGATGGTGAAGGTAAATAACAGATGCGAATATATCAAGGATGAATTCCAGAGATTCAATATGGGTAAATCGAACCTCTAGAAACCCGAATTGACTTAATGACGAAAACCCGTAAATATGGATTATAAGGGATTTAAGTCGGGATTTTAATTATGAATTAAATAATAAATGTTTACATGTTAGAATTATCATACTAGAAATTATTACGTTAATAAAACGATGAACAATCGAAGACAAAGCAAAAGCAATCAGACGAACAAAAGACAAAAGAAGAAGAAAGGAAGCAGGAACTGCGGCAGCCTCACAAAGAGGCGCAGCAGGTACTGCGTCCCTTCGAAGAGGTAGACACAAGTGTTTGAGCGATCACTTGACGATAAACTTACGAACTGTCACAAATCGTTCCGTATACCAAACATGCGGCCCAATCATCACCGGGTGGCTTGCGGGAGGTGCGGAAATGAGGTATCTACAAAAGTTGAGATCATTTCTCTAAGTTGGGTGTATTTATTATCAAGAATTTGATTTTTTGTTTTGGTTTGGCGTTGCGAGTACCGTCTTAGATCCACTTATCCATAACGTGCTTTGGCACAAACCATTTCTATCCCTTTAACCAATTTGCCACCCTTATTGTCCTTAATACATGTACTTTTGTCTACATATGGTGATTGCATATTAGGGTGGGGAATCTCTATCACATTAGATTGCATGCATGTTTCATAAGTTGAGTGAGTGTTTGTAACTTCTTTCTATTCTTCACTTATAACTCACCCTTACATACTTATGAGTGCATGAGTGAAATCCGCGAGAATCCGACTAATTTGTCTTGCGAGATCAAAAGGTATTTGGCATTTGTCTATAGTATGGTGACTTGAGACTTGAGCTACGTTTTCTATTTCCCGTGCCTTTGAATTTGTTATATTGGTACACTTTTGTCATTACTTTGTTACAGAGATGGATAGCTTGGGATTTGTATGTGCATTAAACATTAGCTCTGAGTTGTTTATTCGCCATTTGTATGATTACCTATTGTATTGTGTGTTGTTTTGCTTGAGGACAAGCAAAGATATGGTTTGGGGGAGTTTGATGGGTCATAATTATATACATATTTATGCCTCCCCTTAATTGATTTTGATACGGTTTTGGTGCTAGTTTATATTATTTACATTCCTTTTATGTTTGAACGTTGATACTTCCGCTTTTTTGATGTTTAATGCAGGAATGATGCATTCGAGGAGCAAAGGAATGAAATTGGCATCGCGTAGTAGGCATTGAGGAATACACGGAGCATGGCACGAGAATTCATAAGAATGAAGGAAGAGAAGTTAAGAAGAAAACACGAAGAAAAGAGTAGGAACAAGTAGTGCCTCGATCGAGTAGAGCTGGGCTCGATCGAGGAAGCACGTACTCGATCGATTACAATGGGGCTCGATCGAGGAACCTCCAGTTTCTATAATTTCCGCAAATATCCTTAAGTCGGTTATGTTTTATTATACCAAAACTCGTACTCTAGGTTATTTACGCTTTATTTTCTGTAGGTTTAGTATACTACTCTACAAACTCTCTAAATACTTTGTTTAGTTTATATTTATTGTTCTTCCTTCCGGATCTAAACATTGCTATTTTACGGTATTGTTCTAATCTTTCAATAATTATAATTTCAAATACTTGTTCATCTTTTATGTTCTTAATTATGCTTTCAATTATTGCTAATGTTGTTATTGTTATTCGTATGAGTAGCTAAACTTATCAGCTAGGGTGAAGGGCAATCTAGGTTGTTAGAGGGGGATTAATATTGATGAATTGATTGTTAAATTGCTTTCCATTGTTGTTCAATTATTGTTCTACTTCTAATTAGTTGATTACTGATCAGAATCGGTCAATTCGTATCGCATAAACTGGGATTATCACCGACGGGGTTAAGACAAGTATTCGCCACGATAATTGAATTAGACCGACTTAATGATAGCGATTGCATGTTAAGCTAGATCTAAAAAGACATATTAGAATCGACCGATCATATGACTTTCAACAATACAAATCGCTCAATCAATGAATTAAATCCTACCCTTTGATAACTACCTAGTGAACCAGAATCCCTCGACCCTTTAATATTATTGTTATTCATCGTTTATTTAGTTGCAATTAGTTGTTAGATATCAAATCAACAAAACCCCCAAAATTGTTACTTTAAGACAAACTTATATATAATCAGTCTAGATAAATTAACTAGCCTCCATGTGGATTCGACCCTGACTTACCGCTAGCTATTTTGTTAGTAGTAGTATAGGATTTATTTTGACTAAAGCAAACGACTGAAAATAACCTTGTCAGACTTTGTTCAACACTACCTATGACGAATATTGAAATTTCATATGGATTTTTGTCCAAATTCACACTTTTTAAAAATCAAGGTTCTTTAGGTGAAAATTTCTACTTTCTTGTTTAATACCTAGCTTAATTGTTCTAAGAGACCTTAACCCTTGCTAGTAATGTCGAATATTGCCTTACATTTGAAATTTTGTCTTAAAGATTTACTTTTAAAATATTCGAAACTTTGATGTTCATGTTTAAGTTTCGATTTATTTCCGTGTTTAAAATTTAGTTTAATTAACTAATAAGGTTACTATCTTTGTTAGTAACGGCATGAATCTTCTTGAATAAAAATTTCATCTTAAAATGTTGCCCAATTTTTTTTTGAAATCTCATAGTATATATGACTAATTTTGATTTTTCCACCCAAAAAATGATCTAATTGTTTCTTGGTACTTAGTCCTTGTTGATGTTGCATTATGATGTATTAGACTGGGAGTTTTGCCTTGAAAATCGCCTCGGGTTTCGACCTGTATGTTATTTATACTGAAAAAGTTGATTTTATACTCCATTCTTATCTAATTATGTCATAAAGTTTCAAGTGTTGTTTATATGATGTTAGACATGGTCTTAAATTTTAAAAATCTTGTCTTCTTGATTTAATTGAGTCATAAGAATTCAATTTTGGTAGTAGTATTATGTGTCGCCTTAACGCAAATATTGCCTTAAAATTTTGCCCACTTTTTTTAATATCGTAGTTGATGTAAAATAACCACGATTTTAACGACTTTTAGAGTAAAATTGCAGCGGAATTATGTACTGTAAATTTTTATGAGTTTTTGTGTATAAATTGGAACGAAAAATAAATATGGATATGAATTAGTTGTGAAAGTCTCGCAAAACCCCTCAACTAAAACTAGGATATGACGTGAAAAACTCTCCTCCCTCACAAGGAACTCAAAACTGAACACGAATGGTGGCTCTCACCTCGCAAGGTTCGAATCACACTGAAATCTCAACCTCGCAAGGAAGAAATAAAGAACTTATAACTCGCAAGCAATAAGCTAACAACAAGAAACTCTTGTACTAATTCTTAAACTCCATTTGATTGAATAAACTGATTACAAAGACCCTTATTTATAGTGCTACGATTGACATCCTATTCATAATAAAAGACAATAAAATCTTTCCGAAATTAAATAGGAAATAATAATAACTACTTTTGATGACATTAAGAAACTAGTTTTCCTAAACTTATTATCAAACAAATAATAAAAAGTTGACTCGAATTAGGAAACTAATAACTAGACTCGATTTAGGAAAAGACAATTAAAGATCGATCCCAATTGAGCTTCGAATATGTTGTCACGTCATTTTTGTCACCCGCGTAAGAATTGGACAGCCCAATTTAAAACGACCATATCTCATTCGTTACTTAACTAAATAAAGCGTGTGACTACTGGTTGGAAATCTAACATCATGTACTTTCATTTCGAATAGAAATCACACCAAAATAAACCATATTTTGGATAGATATAGCTTTTAAATCAAGTGAACGAAACTGAAAGATAAGAGTGACTTGAACCTTGAAGCTTTTAGAAGTGCAGGGGTTGAGAGGTCCCGGGTTCGACTACCAGCTGGGGTGATGATCACTTGGCCACTGCAGCCCCCGAAGGGGGTGGCTTACATGGTCCATGTGGTGGTGTGGGAATGCATGGGCCCGAGGGGGATTCAACTCCTTTGTCATCAAAAAAATAAAAAAGTGACTTGAACTTGCATTTTGAACATATACCCATGTCCCTCCTGTATCAGTAGTGTACATGGCCAAGTTTTATTTTTTGTTTTAAAGCATGGTTTTATTATTTTGTAGTGTTGCAGTCTTTGTTAATAATGCTTTGTGTCGTCTTCAATTGAAAGTTTTGCCTTAAAGTTTCTCCAAGTTTTGAAAATGCCCGACATTCATATCCGAGTTTTGATTTCATGTCTCTCTTTAGTTTAAACGTGTTGAGATTTTTGATAGCTATTCTCAATATTGTATATCGCTTCGAATTGGACTTGCTTAAGTGGTGATGATGGTGTTATGAATAAGTGAATAGTGAATGGGAATGAGTTGTATATGAGTGCATGTTGACAAGGTAGAGCATGAAGATCGAGGGATATAAAAGGTAATAGTAAGCTAATAGACTTTTGAGAAAAGAAACTTTTTACATTCGTATTAGTATTTTGTGATCAAGTAAGCATTATTTGGTGGTCTAGAAGCGTTAGTGCATTAGAGGATTAAAGTGAAGGGTTGTAGTGTAAATTGATAGGTAGCCTATGTTTGAAAGTTGGAAGTACTAGGAAGAGACTTAGTTTATACCAAGTCTTGAGTCGAGTGAATTGATTGTACGAACCTATGGATGGTGAGTGAAAATTTTAAGTGATGGGAAGTAGTTGATCGGATGATGAGAGGTATCTAGCAAAATGTTATAGTGATGTTTGGTGGCGAAACTACTTGAGAGTAATTATATACGTGGTTATGTGAGACTCCGACCCTACGGATGTTAACATAAATGTTGCTGGCAAAGTTGTCTTCTAGTTATTCAGTGCAACATCCATGTTGTGCATTGTGATCTTGTTGTAGTGTTTGCTTGAGCTGTGATGTTGTGAAACCAATTTTGAAATATCATGTTTACGTTAGTCGTACAACTTGGATATTTATTTTAATAATGTTATCATGGTGCCCATAAGGCCAAGATGTCATTTTAAATTCGTTTAGTAGGCGGTTTGTTAGTCACGGTTGGGAGTTATCTACATGTATAGTGGTATAGACAAGCTTGGACGATTTTGCGACGATCCGGTTCTACAGGTGACACTCGGCCAAGTGCTCCGTTCACTCGACCGAGTACCGCCTGCTCGGCCAAGTGGCCTGCTATGGACCTTGTTTTGTTAAATTTCGACCAAATATTGGGTGTATGCCATGTTTTGCTGTCTATGTTAGTCGACTTATGCTTAGATGAGCATGATAGCCCATAGTGGGTGATATTCTTATGAGTTGTTTACGTTTGGTCATATTATGTGACATTTTACTATTTCAAGGTGCAATTAAATGAAAACTGTTATTTGACATGGGTATTATGATGATAAATGTAGTATGATAATGTCGTGTGGTGCATGTTACTTATCGTTATTTTATTTTCTGATAACGATGTTCTTGTCATGTGATGGGTGCAAATTATGTGTCATAAAGTGGTTATTTGCATGGTTGAGTATGGTAATCTTACTTAAACGGAAGTGTTGATGATGGATGGAAACGAGTATGGAAGCACATGTGTGTTGGGGAAATGGGAGTGTTGAACATGATGAGTCACGTCACGAGTAATTTTGACATTTCTTAAATGTTTCATGGAGACCTCATATTTTGTAATTTGACGTGATATAAATATATATATGACGTAAAATATATATATATATATATATATATATATATACATATATATATATATATATATATACATATATATATATATACATGATAATGTTTGAGTCGTGATAGATATACATGCATAACCAACGTGCGCTGGGAGTGGCTTAGAGAAGTAGAGTGTAAGCCCTCGGTTGACCTCGTGCTTTGACATTCGGGAAACTCATAGACTCGGACTTATATCAACGGTATAATGAACATACGATATTTGACTATAGACTCGTATAGTAGAGAAACGGTTAGTAAATCCGGGAAGTGATGGCTTGCGGCATTAGATGACAAGTCCCTTGAGAGTACTTTTTGAGTTTTGGGCGTTCAACTTTCGGAACAAGTTCTCTTTTAGGGGGAGTGAACGTAAGAATTGGGAATTTAAAGAAGGAAAATGAGCGTAGTACGTATATGAGTAGGGTATGAGTCCACACATGAGTATAAGATAGGTTATACGATAAAGAAACGTGTGAGCTTGTGTAAGCCTAGTAAGAGAGAAGAGAATCATATTGGCATAATGAGAATGATGATGACTGTAAGAACCTCGAAAGAGTACTTGAGAATCGGTGATGAGACTTTAGGGCGTAGTTGGAAAGGAAAAATAGTGAGGTGAACTTTGGGGACAAAGTTCGTATTAAGGGGGAAGAGTGTAATACCCCGTAATTTATAATTATATAAATTATATTGTATTCTATAAATTATGTATGAGACGACGAATAAAATAATAAGGATAATGATATACTTGCACCCACCCATATGTACATATCCCACCTACTCTTATCTCATCCACACTCGCCTGATCACAATTAACAAAATCAACACACCAAGATTATAGAAAGATGAAAAGAGAGAAAAAGGAACGGAGATTTGAAGGGACATTTTGTCCTCCTTCCTCGAGATCTTAAGGTAAGAGCATTTTATGCTAGCCCACATGTTAATTAATTTATACCGTTGACCCGCCATGACCTTGACCCACCTTAGGCCGTCGTTAACCATCTTATTGACTGCCGTTGACCATCATAGCTCGGGTTTGACCGAGTTATTATATGCTTATTAGTGTTGTTGTTATACCATCTTTGAGCTACATTATTACCCTTCATTTGTGATAGACCTAAGGTAGTCTTGGGTGGTTATTATTCTGGGTTGTGAGGAGAGTACGGTAGCGGTTGTGGGTGGTGGTTTGGGTGGCGGTAAGGGGTATAAAACGGGTCGTAAAGGAATGCATACGGGTTATTGTTGGTTATGGTTATTGTGGTTGGTTGTTGCTGCTGTGGTCCTGTTTGGTGGCGTGTGCGGAGGTGTCGTGGTGGTTGGGCAGTATCCGTGACCACCGTGGCTAGAAGGGGGTAGTGGTGGCTCACGGTCGTGGTGTTTGGTTGGGTTTTGGTGTGTGTATGGTCGTTTATGTGGGTATACAGCGGGTTGGGGCTGATGTGTTGGGGTCTCGTTTGTGGTTTATTGTGGGGTGTGTGGTGGCTATGGTGACGTAGTACACGGTGGTGTTGGCCGTTGTCTTAGATGGTTTATGAGGGCTGTTTTGGGGGTGTATGTCTTGAGGTCCTGTTTGGGTATGTTTGTGAGTTTTCGGGTATGTAGAATTCTAAGACGTATTTTATTTAATTATTATATAATTTAGTAGTAATTAAATTAGTAGTAAGTATGCCTATTTATTGCATTTATTAAGGTGACGGTTTTATAGAAGAATATTATTAATTGGATTGCTTATGTAGTATGATAAAAGCTAGGTTAATCCTACTCGATTTCAATATATTTGAATGGTCATATGAGTCATATTGAGTGGTCATTGCATTATAACATGTTGTCGTGAATAGTGAGAATTTATATTCATATCGTATTTGGGACCTTGCATCATGATGAGTCGGTAATTGACATATTGCATGGTATCTTGCATTTATTATGTTGTCATGTATATTGGAGGACATGATGGATTATGGTTGGTTACTTGTTGTTCAGGCGATGTAAGGCGGTTCGGAGACCGTGTTACGCTCGGGGTCGCCTCATGGAGCCTCCCACTGTAAGAGAGATGTGCACATCAATGACTTGAGTACGGATGTACTCGTTTGGTTGAGGCACGACGTCTGGCAGGGGATCTGAGTCGCTCTCGGGCCCGGTACCATGGGCGTGTTCCAAGTACCTATTTATGAGGTGGGGTGTCGTGGGCGTATCCCTGACACCGGTGGTTGTGGGTACAACTGGGCGTGTCCCGGTAACGGCATAGTGATTATATAATAATGTCTCATTCATAACATTTACATGTTGCATAATTATATATCATGTTGTTTCTTGTTTATTTATTGAAACTGACGTGTGTGTGTGTCTATGTAAATTGTCACCTATTTCTGGAGTGGCCTGTGACGATCCATATGATATTTTTGATCATATGGGAGCAGGTTGAGTGTAGGTTGGTTTAGTATCACCCGGAAGACGGGACGCACTTTGGACTTTTTTTTTGGTAAAAAGCACTTTGGACTTGGATTCGAGCTACATAGTTGGATGCCTTAGATAGTAGTCGAGTTGAATATGTTTAGTTCACATTTATTATTCATGTATTCATTCATTATTAAATACCTACACTTGTTATTTATTTAAGTTGTTTATGTAATACTTCGCATTTATAAAGACTGTACTTGGCCGAGTAGACAATCCACTCGGCCGAGTGGAGCCCACTCGACCGAGTGGAGGATCGAGTGGGATTTGGTGTGGGGCTGGAAGTTTCTGAAACTCGGTCATTCGCTCGGGTGAATGGTCACTCGACCGTGTGGAATATAACTCAATCGAGTGGACCGGACACTCGACCGAGTGCCAGGTCAAGTCCAGTTTTACGCTATAATTGGTTGGTGGAGTGTCGCTTTCGAACCTTATCTTTTCAGATTTACCCCACCTAAAATCACTGCCCAACCTAATCTTACCACTCTCTAAACTCTCTCTAAACACTCACCAACAACCACCTAAACTTATCCTCAAAAAACCTAGTCTCCACAAGTGAAGAGTTCTTGTCATCCTTCCTCCTTAGTTCATCCACATCATTTTTAAGTCGATTTACACTTTGTTTCCTTAATCTTATCTTGTAAACCTTAATTTATCCTAGTGTATTAGCGCATATTTAATTACGTTTATGGGTAATTAAAATGGGTAATTAGTATGTTTATTATAGTGTATTATGGTAAAGAATGTAGTAATTTATTTGTATAGGAAGCTTCATTAAGGAGCATTTCTAGGCCCTAGCTTAAGGCTTTGTGAAGATAAGCGTGAGGTAGTATTTTCTCTAGTTAACTCTAATAATACGAGTGTTTAATTATACATTGATTGTCATTAATTACACTTGTCTTATGGTAGTTGCATTATAACATGTTGTTGGTAATTATGATTTATGACATAATATGGTTTCATGTTAATTATGCATATGGTAGAGTAAGAATGGTTAATTGTCATATAAATGGTTAGAATGCATTATAACATGTTAGGAATCAATTACATGAAAAGAGGTGAATTAATGAAGGATTGAGCATTTTGAGATATATTATGTTTGGTGAAATTACATGACTTTTCTTGTTGGAAAATGATTGTGTTGGTTGTATTTGATTGGTATTGGAGGATGGTGAAGTATTTAGTTGTTCTTATGGAGACGGATGGCGGTTGGGAAACCGTATTTCGCTTGAGTCACGCCTTGGAACTTCCCACTCTAAGGGGGATGTGCATATTTAATACTTGAGATTTAGAGGGACACGTGTGGTTGAGGCACGATGTCTGGTAGGGGACTTGAGTCGCTTTCGGTCCCGGTACCACGAACGTGTTCGGAATACCAAGTGTTGTTATGTGGTGTCTTGGCCGTGTCCCGGCCACCGGTTATATGGAGGTGAGAAACTTGGAGAAAGGTTGTCATACATCTCATACACTTGTCGGATGTATAGTTGGTTGTATTAACATTTAAACCATGAGCATTTAGTCTTTCTCATTAGCAATTGAACATTTGTAATATTAAGCTAACACTCGGGTTTTTAAATATCTATGGTGAACCATATGGTGATTTTCGCCCATATGGGGAGCAGTGATTTGACAGGTTATCTTGCTTAGATACGAAGGCTTGGGAGCGGTCTTCACTAGTTGTCATCACTTGTGGTTGTCAAGTTTTTGACTCTTTAAACTCCACTTTCTTTCGATTTGGTTGTACTAAATGGGATGGTATTTGTATCCCCTAACATGTAACTAATTATTTAACTACAAATTATTTATCTAATGTTTATCGTCTTATACTCTTCTTTTCTCGTTTGTTCGCAGAACAAGCTTGGGAAACCAAGTCTTGTGACACCTCCATGCGTTAGGATTGCCTTGAGGAAGGGTCCCGACTTATGGGGACATATGTATTATACACCCACCTTATATACTACAACCTACCCCTTACCCACTCATCATATCCACTCACAAAATCACAATACAATCCACACAAACATGAGTGGAGAAAAAAAAGAGAAATTAGAAGAAAGGAGATTTTGTCCCTCCACCTCAAAATCATAAGGTAAGACCGTCTTATACTAGCTTATTATAACACCCCCATATATCGGGCCCTTCCTCAAGAAGGCATTCTCGACACATGGAGACATCACAAGACTTGGTTTCCCAAGCTTGTAGTGTGAGCAAACAAGTCAAGAAAAATTTACGACAACAAACGTAAATAGATAAGTATGAGTTAGATAAATAGTTAGAAGTTTAGTGGATGCAAATTCCATCCCATTTCATACAACCCAGTTGAAATAAAGTGGAGTATAAAATGTCAAAAACTAGATAAGCATAAGTTGCGACAACTAAATGAAGACCGCTGACAGGCTAAATCGCAAACCTATCAAAGATAAACCAATAGGCCTAAACTAATGCAGTAAAGGAAGTCAGGATCATATCTACAGGGAGACAAAAGTCTATTTTCAATTCTAAGTCAGCCAGAGTCACAAAATTCAGGGGTTTATTGGTTTTGTCTATTAACTAAAGTAGCAAGCAAATTAAATTATATTAAGGAAAATGATTTCAATTAAGAGAAAGGTTAGGATATCGGGTCACCACGGTCAACAACGATCAAGGTAAGGTCAATGGTTGGCATAAAGACGGTCTGGGAGGTAATGAAAAAGTCCTTCCGGTCCGTTATTCGCCATAGAGTACAAATCTAGCTTTCTCTCTAATTTGGATGGTCTATTGCTTGTTGCAGGTCTAACTTCTTCCAATCTCTCGGTCTAGGTCGAAGTTTCCCGGGTCAAACAATCGATTACGTCGACTTAACCACCTAAAAGCTATTAGATTCTACGATTAACAACATAGATAAATATTAATGACAGACCTAATAAACAAATTATGATCGTCTTATAACCATGCATGGATTCCCTACATTCCAGCAAGAGAAATTAACAACTCATAAATTAAATTAAACAGAGAAAAAGAATAATTGAATGCATAATTAAAATAGAGGAAGGGAAGGAAAACTTAGTCTTGTAATAAAAGGAAATAGAAGAACCATGTCTTTGATAGTGCGTCAGTACAAAAGCAAGAATGAACTTAGTCTATGATATACAAATGCAACTACAACAGGATCCTCAAAATGCTACTTTAATTCAGAAAGAAATTTCCATTTATTTCTGAATCTATGAAGAGTCAATCTGACATGAGAAATAGCCTCCTTATCCATAAAACTAAGACAAAATGGCTTGAGCAAGGGGATAGCAATACTGCTTATTTCCATGGAGTTATTAAGCAAAGATGTAATCAGAATAAGGTGATATAAATTGAGGACCAATATGGACATACCTGCAATGACAGTGAAGGAATTTAAAATGCCTTCCTGGATTATTATCAGGTTCTGCTAGGCAGTAGCACACCTACTGAGATGGTAAGAGATCAAGTTATAAACACAGGGAAATGCTGCACTAAAGGTCATGCTGACATTTTAAATGCACCTGTTACTACCCAGGAGATTAAACAGACTTTCTTTGCCATTCCCATTGACAAATCTCGGGGACCTGATGGGTTCACTAGTGGTTTCTTTAAAGATAGCTGGCAAGTTGTTTGACACGGCTGTCGCAACCCTATAAAAAATAAACCAACCCGCTCAACTAACATAGTAGAGGTAAGTCGGGTATCGTACTCTACAGGGAGGCTATTATATCTACTTGCTATCCTAGTCTGTCACGGTAAAAATTGGGTGTTTGAGTTTGTTTTCTAACCAACTAAATGAGATTAAAGGAAAGAGAAAAGAGAAATAAAAACAATAAAGAAAAATAAAGGATGTGATCAAATAAAGAGAGAAATGCCAGGATGTCGGTTCACCATGGTAATTAGTCAATTCTGTCATAAATATATCAGTCGGTCTAATGTGAGAAGGGTAAGGAAAGGTCCTCTCGGTCCACTTTCTGCCCTAAAATACAACTAACTTAGCTCTCGCCCTTATTAGTGTACTCTACCGTTCGTAACAGGTCTGTTAATTCCAATCTCTCGATCTACGTCTGAATTTAACCGAATTAACTGGTTTAGAAGCGTGCACTTAACTAAACGATAACAATTAAATTGTTATAAAACAGTTCTCACATGTAAACCATCTAATCTATTTACAACGTCATTAATTCACTACCATGGTCCCCTAATCCTAACATAGATAATTTAGCTACTCATAGTTATAATGAATAAAACAATAACAATAATGGATGAACTAAAGGAAGACATGATATAAGATAGATGATAAATAAGTATTAACATGAACTAGTAATAAAGCTAATTAAGACATAACTTAAGAACAAGGGATTAAGAGTATGAAAAGAGGAAATAAATTAGATCAAAAGAGTGAAGAAAGATTACAAATTTTCAGATCCGGCAAAAGAGAGCAAAGCAACAAATGAACAAGAGAAGAAATAAAGTGTCTGCCTCAAAGTAATTAAGTTTCTGAGTGATTAAAAGATAATTAAACCTAATCACGTCTTCTCTATTTATATAGAGAAGATATTTTTATTAACCTAAGCATACTTATAATACTAGATAAGCTTACATGAAATAAAATCCCGTGTTCAGATAGAAATCCACTCAATCGAGGAATTTTAATATCCTCGATCGAGTAAATCTTCAGCCAAACCTCTCGATCGAACAGAAGACATGTTCGATCGAGAAACCCCCAAATACTACCTTTCAATCGAGTTCAGCAGGGACTCGAACGAACATTTGTGACCACCAAAACCACTCGATCGAACAGAAAGGACTTCGATCGAGTACTCAGCCACTGAACGAGCTTGTTTCCTTCGTTGGTTAGCTTACGAGACCACTTCACGCTTCCCGAGGCATAGTAACACCGCTCCAAATCTTCCATCTCTGTAAATGCATGCTAAGGGGACTGAAAAAGGTATGATTCCGCTACTTTCGGGTCCATTCCTACAAATACGGTAAACCAAACCAAAGTACCCTATTCGGGGCATTTCGCAATATAAAACTACGAGAATTTCATGGAAATACGTTCAATAAATGCCAGAAAGGACTATGTAAAATGCACGTATCAAATCTCCCCAAACCGAACCTTAACTCGTCCTCGAGTAAACTATATGCAAACTAATGGAACGGAAAAGAAAACTCAGAGCTTACTACAAGTTGTCCACTTAAACCAATTTAATGCTAACAAAACTGACACTTATAGCCACAACAGTCAAGTGCAAACGAGTTGTATGATCTTTATAAATAAGCTGAACTGTCGACCTTGCAAGACCTTTAATAATGGACTGTCACGGGCCACTCTTCTCTCATGAAGCAAAGGTTAAGTATTTATATGTAAGAGAGAAGGAAAATAGTCGCTCACCTAAACTACGACCCACATAGACATGCATGCAGCTAATATGATAGACAATTCTAACTACCGTACACACATTCCAACCAAGTAAAGTCCATCACAGCCGAGGGCTTACAAAAGATATGGTAAAGTGAGGCGACTAGAAAAGAAAAAGCAAATCATTTATGGGATTATGAGGAATAGTCGAGCTAGCTACCTAACGAAACCATACGAACCAATATCTGATTCTTAACCATCTCAAAATTTAAGCACAATGCCCTTCATTTTGGCACAAAAACTCACTAACCAAACAACAACTACTCATAAAATATAGATAAAGCATAGGAGTAAAACAGTCTATAACAAAACATTTTCATTCTTTTTTTTTCTTTTCTCTTTTTTTTTTCCTCACGGTTTTCTGATTTTTATTTTTTTACTTCACGTTTTTTTCTTTTTTCTCCTCCTTCCTTCTTTCATAAATTACCAACTCCAAAACAATAAAAAACGAGCCAAACTCGAATAAATAGACAGAATTCCCCATAAACACACTAAACTAGCTTGACAGGCAGGCTAAATTTGGATGTAGTTAAGGGTCAAAAAGGCTAATTTGGATAATAGTGGAGTTAAATGGGTAAAAATGAAAGAAAGGGGAAATGTAAGCACCTCCCTGCATGTGACACCAACCACAAACCCATGTATGTAGGTAAAAAGTAATTGAATTTGATACACGTGCAAAATAATGAAACATGATATGCAAGGAGTATACTACTCTCAATTCCTACATGAACTGGTCATAAATGACACCAGTTATAAGGTTCTAATATCTAAGAAATAATATGTAGGTTGCCACAATTATCAGGCCAAGTCTATTTGATCAGCTTTATTTTTAACATTAAGTCGTAGATTACGCAAATGACAAAGCTAATAAAATGACAATTTGTTGCTAGGCTTAAGTGAAATGACAAATTATAGTGCAATATCATCATTGAAATCTACCGTTCTGACTCGACCTAAATGCAAAAATAAACGTGAAACAACTTTTTTTAAAATGTTCGAATTTTTAATTTTTTTTAATTTTTCATTAATTTTTTTTTAGAAAATAAAATACAATGCAAGCGGAAATACAATAAACGTGAATGCAAAACAAATGCAAATACAGACTCAAAGGATGCAATACCCTCCCCAAACCAAAACGGATAACGCCCTCGTTGTCCACTAGCATACACCAGAAGAATAAATGGGGAACGGAAAAATTACAACCAATAAATAAACAAATGAAATAAATAAAATGGAGATGAAAAAGAAATAAAAGCAGAAAATACATACAATATATACGAACATCCCCAAACTAGCTAGAAAACTGGGGAAATGAGTAGACCAGCAGCTACTCGTCGACCTCCTCCTCCTCGTCAACCACCGTGTAGGTGGTGTCAGTCTCTTCCTCTCCTCTCCTCCTCTGACGACCACTTGTAGCAAGGTCAGCTCTATGCCTCTCCTCCCTCACAGAGGTATCTTCCTCGCTCTCTGGTTGTGGGTACCCCTCCGCCGGGTACCGGTAGAAGGAAGGGTGTGGGCAGCCGTCATGAACAGGACGCCCTCTCATTATGTGGTACTCATATAGAGGGAACAAGGCAAGTGCTTGATCCTGCTCTATACGAGCCACTCTATTGCACATCTCCAAAAGAAGAGCGTCACGACGCCCTTCGTCCATGACCTCGGGCGCCTCAAAAGCAGGAGGAGCAACAAAATTAGCCGTCAAAGCCGACTAAGGGACAGAGGGTATATGTAACACTCCCATACTCCAAGTGCTTTACCAGGACCACTTAAGGCATGGAAGTGCTACCATCTCCGTTACCCGAGACAATGATAATCAAATAGACAATAACGAAACGTGCTTAAATGATTACGAAGTTTAAGTGATACAACTAAACTCCAAATCTGTTAAAAGAAAATACAACTATTCTCAAATGTTAAACCAACTAGCTAAAGAACAACGTTCGACACAGCAGAAGACTTCTAAAACAGCTCGTGATGACTCAACCCAACTATCCCATGCGCATCAACCAAACCTGCTCAACAACTGCTCACCACCCCCGAATGGAATACCACTGTTTTTAAAACATTTAAACGGCGTCAGCACTAATTACATAAAACAAATACCATAAAGGAACAATATCACAAACAACTCAACAAACCCTAGTCTCCATCTCAAATCTCCACACAACTGACTACACACTAAAGTGTGTAGCCATGCCAGAGTACCCATCGCCACAAGTACTCCACGCCGCCAGTGGGGGACCGCAGCCGTACCCACCAAATCCCCGCTCATCTCCATCGAGCGATGAAACTATGTTCATTAATGTGCACATCCCTTCTGTGGTGGGTTCCACAGAAGGCGAATCAAGGGCGTGAAGCCACTCCCGCAAGTGACTCCACTCAGCCAGGGACGCACCCCGAAGAGCACAGACAGATAAACAGCAACCACAACACAACATCAACGACCGTCTGAATCATTCAACAATATAAAATCACAACCGTCTGAATCAATCAAGAATCACTAACTACACCACAATCACCACACACATCATGTAACTAATACTGAGTAGGGAAACCCTACCTGGAAAAGCAATCACTACAGATGGTCTAGCAGCTAATCAAAATCGATCTTCAATGAAATCACCTCCTATCAAACATGCAATCATACAATCACCATCTAATAAACAAAATACTCCCAAAACCCCCAATTTACCCAATTAGGGTTTTAACCAAACTCAATGAAAGAACATAAAAACTATACAAGGATCTTACCCTCGACACGACGAACTCAACGGTGTAAAGAACGTGACGATCCGACAACCTTAGCCTTTGGGATTTGATAGTAACGCGACGACGGAGACAACGTAACTTCTTTTCTCTTTGAAGGGTTTTTAGAAAAAGTAAAAGTGATGAATAAAGTGACGGAAACCTTTAAATATGAATCACGCGTTATTAACAAATCCCGTCAAAAACAACCCGTAAAAGTAACTTACTTGATCGAGTAAGTAACATACTCGATCGAGTGCCCCTTACTCGATCGAGTGCCAGACATACTCGATCGAGTACCCATCAGACAGACTACTGTTTCGTATAAAAACATACTTACTCGACAGAGTAAGCCCCACTCGATAGAGTACCCATAGATATAGAAAACCGTAATATTAGAGTCTTCCCTCCTTAAAAAGAACTTCGTCCCCGAAGTTCAACCCATACTCAAAAAAAACATACAAACTCGACAAAGACATAACAACGCAACTAAGAACTTAAAACAAAACCCTAACCTATAAAACATGAACTCTTAACACCAACTCCACCAACTATGTCTACCTCCACAACATGACTCACGATGTCGTATCCACCACATTATAGCCTCTCTCGACACTAACTCCATACACTAACAACTACCATCCAAAAACATATTATCCATTTGAAAATCCAATATCAAGACACTCATAAACATCAAACGGAATGTTACATTCTACCACCCTTAAAAGGAACTTCGTCCACGAAGTTTACTTACACTCATAAACATCATCATCCAACTGTCAACACTATCGAAATATTCTCTAATTCCTAAACATCGAATTACTACAAGCACGGCCATGACCTTTTAACAATATCAACCACAATAAAAATCCATCCTTTATGCTACATCAACGCTCTACCTCCAATTATACTACAATATGCACAACCATCAAACTCTCTTTTATAGCATCCTACTCCTCTTAAGATAAATGTTACGTCCTCGTAACTCACTATACTAAATCCTAACTATATCTTCTCATTATCCTCATCACCACCGCATGTCAAAGATAATTGCCTATAATATAAACACTCACCATTCCTATCTCTAAGGCTCTCTTACTTAACAGTTCTCATACCTCAATTCACTCGGCACACCACCTAACCTATACCACAAAATCTTTAGCTTAACCAAAACTTCAACTGTTCCCTATTACCGCCAAAACGACATAGTCCTCTATACATGCTCCTATCTCCATACTCCGAACTCATGATCCTAAATTATTACACACACTCACTCTAGGTCCTCAAGTTCTCCATTTCATTACCAAAAACTCATCCACAACTTACCAGGATACTAATGTCCAACACCCTATACTCACTGTCTCAACAAAAGATTATGGACCACCTACAGCTTTCAGATCTGTACAGCACATGTTCCACGACTCACTTGCCATTACTAAGTCAACCAACGCCTCCTCTAAAAGAACATCATAAGTACTCCAACAACCTCTCGCAACTGTGTCCCATCAACAGGATGTCACTATACCATGACAACAACGAAAACATACACAACTCTCTTCCATATCATACTCTACCCTTACTCTCAAACTAAAACTGGTAAGAAACATCAATAAACAAAACAACCATCTATCTGTACAACCCGAAACTCACATGAAGCAACATCAAACAAAAAAAAAATCTATGTATAACTGGTATGTACTTTCGAAACTCGAATCGTATTCATCCCGACTACTCCACCACAACCGGTGACAGCATCACAACACCTCCACCAACAGCCGCACCGCAGCGTGAAAATACCCGCATCAGAACACGAAGTACCGTGCCCAGATCACCACCTGAGGCACAACAACCACATCGATAGACACCACAACCACATATAATTCCCATAAACACTGACTCAGTATAACTTTCCGGACAAGAAAAATTACTTAAAACTGTGTTACTAGATCACAACACAACATATTATACTGAATAAACAGACAAGAATCTCATTAATATCATCCATACCATTAGTTTACCATATCCAACATATATCACAAAACATTCATATAACAACTTTATAACAATCACACCATACCATCTCTCGTGAGGTCAGAACCTCACACAAACATTTATACACACATAGACCCATAATCACATCCAACTAGTCAATCCTGATCACGTAAGTTACCAACTGATAAAGGTTACCTCTCGCCCGAGCTTAACTCGTATGCCCCTCATAACATATTCTTCCATTCGCATAACCATCACCTCCTGCCAAGTATAACCATACCTTTAATATTAAACTACTAGCACTCGCCTCATATAACCACATCTTATACTTCCTTACAACCATACATTTCAATCCAGCCTTTACAAAATCAACTTCTTTAGAATTGCTATCGTTCTTATCCATCATCACCTTTAACCACTATTGACAATACCACAATACCACCATTGTTCGTATAACAATCTCTTACACTCACCTCTAAATATAACCGTTCATTTCCTATCTTCGGTTAGCATCCCAAATAACTATCATCGAATCCATCAGCAAAATTACCTCAACACTATTTCCAATTCTATCCTTAATTGTATCGCCAACAAATTCACCACCAAGATCTCATATCGTGCAAATCCTTTACCCAAATTTTTACTTTCCTTAATTCCTCGAAACTCAGATTAACATGTCGTCTTGGAACTCCTATATAACCATTAACTCAAATCCCCATGATAGTATCATACATCTCGACGATTCCCTTCTTTTATATCACATAACTCCGGTCAACATTTTTCTCAGCTTACTTTTATCCTTCTTTTCTCTTTACATTGAACAATACCAATTAACACTTCAACTCCTTAATACCTCTACCTAACTCCTTAGTGCTCCGGTTACCTTATCATCGCTCCAAAACTCAAATTCCATTATTTCATATTAGTACCATCTCAATCATTCTTACCGTCGATCTTTTCTTATCCTGCTATTACTCACACTTATCACAAATCAGTCCAGACCATCTCATGCTATTACTCACACTGATCTTCAATCTCTCCCCTTTTTTTTTAATCCCAAAACTCGTTTCATATCGTTACTTGCCGAAGGAAATCACACATTAGTTTCACCTCTTGACACTACAAATTCCCAAACTCACTCACTATCTACAAATCCACGTCGCGACATGTTTCCACTAAGTTCACTATATACCACTCTTCTCCATCCCTCTACAACGATCTTTCACTAAATATATTCTTAACTCACACGATTCCCAACCATCTCCCTCCATAATTCCTTATACATCTCGAGTTTCCATTATCCACATCCTTCCTTTCAACCTTTTCCTTCTCATGTTCCTTAGACTCACATCATCCCTTGCCCACATTCACTTACTTTTACATTACTCAATACAATCATATCACTCATCTCATCTCACAAAACATGCTCCATGCCTTAATAAGCCTTACCAATCTTCCTTTTCTTTCCCACTACCTATCACAACCACATATAACTCATGTCCTACCCACCGAACTCATACTCACCACAGGTGCCACTCCTTACGTCATAAGATTGGGTAACTTACACATCAAGACCGACACACATGTAAATAAATGTACAAGGAAGCAAAACAACACCTTTGAATTAAACATAATAGGCAACGAAGTCAAAAGATAAGCATATGACCCAAAACAGGGGTCACTAGATCGAGTACAATTCACTCGATCGAGTGAGTGACTTACTCGATCGAGTAGGTGAAGGTCAGAAGCCCATAAAACAAATTACTAGGGCTACTCGATCGAGTAAGGGTTATTCGATCGAGTAAGGGTTACTCGATCGAGTAACAAGAGGTGCACTCGATCGAGTGAGGGCCACTCGATCGAGTACCCTACGCATTTCTCAGCACTGTCCAGGTTTTGTAAAACGGTCATAACTCACTCGTTTCTTGGTCATTTTGGGCATGTGACCTATCGTTAGAATCGTAGAAGAACAAGATATCACCTCAAATTGGAATCACTTCAAAATAATGTATTCATCTCAAGTTATAACAGTTTAAAGACAACTTTGCTGTAATCAGACAACATAACTATTCAGTTTTCTCTTTCAAACGACTTAAACAACAATAAGGTAGACAAAAACAACTCAATACTTGTAAAATCAGTATCCCTAACCACATGTTACTATCTTCAAAAGCCAAGCAACAAACAACTCAATGCACATATATCATTCAACTTACCCATCATATATTACCCGCATGTTTTTATTCTATAACTTTACGTAAACAAAATCACAAATACATGACATCAAGTCCCCTTTTTACATGTTACTAGCATAACAACATCATAAAATCACTTTCATCATACAACATGCTTAATCATAAATCATATTATCATGCAACGATTATTCATCTTTTTCCACTAATTCATCCATCATACCACATTCTTCATCTAACAAGTGCATATGACACAACAGTAGACAAGTATATGAACTTATTACTTAAGTGTACGCAAACAAAATTATGTAAAAATATATCACATCCCTTAATCACATGTTTCTAGTATAGACACATTATAAATCATTCATTCTGCAACATCATTATTCATCACATATTATCATATATGAACTACTTCGTTTTTCCACCACATCATTCATCATTCTCACATACTTTTCCAACAACTCAAACGAACATTATAAACCAACTATCATTCAACATGCTTTCAACCAACAACATACAAAATCACACCGATTCATGCCACACATCACTATATAGGTACACAATTCATAAAATAAACACATAGCGATCCCGACTCATATCCCATGGTGACCGGTTCAAAATTGTAGGGCAAGTTCGCGACTTTAGGACGTCTCCCAAGTCTTTGCATTAGCTCCAACAACTTCTAACCTAGGTTCATTTTAATTTGACTCCATATGTTCATTAGTTTCATTGGTTACAGGTTTCAAGAACCTGGCTCTGATACCACTTTGTAACACCCCCATACTCCAAGTGCCTTACCAGGACCACTTAAGGCATGTAAGTGCTACCATCTCGGTTACCCGAGACAATGATAATCAAATAGACAATAACGAAACGTACGTAAATGATTACGAAGTTTAAGTGATACAACAAAACTCCAAACCTATTAAACGAAAATACAACTGTTCTCAAATGTTAAACCAACTAGCTAAAGAACAATAACGTTCAACATAGCGGAAGACTTCTAAAATAGCTCGTGATGACTCAACCCAGCCATCCCATGCACATCAACCAAACCTGCTCAACAACTGCTCACCACCCTCGAATGGAACACCATAGTTTTTAAAACATTTAAACGGCGTCAGTACTAATTACATAAAACAAATACCATTAAGGAACAATATCACAAACAACACAAACAGCTCAACAAACCCCAGTCTCCATCGCAAATCTCCATACAACTGATTACACACTAAAGTGTGTAGCCCTGCCAGAGCACCCATCGCAACAAGTACTCCACGCCGTCAGTGGGGAACCGCAGCCGTACCCATCAAATCCCCGCTCATCTCCATCGAGCGATAAACCCATGTTCATTAATGTGCACATCCCTTCTGTGGCGGGTTCGACAGAAGGTAAATCAAGGGCGTGAAGCCACTCCCACAAGTGACTCCACTTAGACAGGGTCGCACCCCGAAAAACACAGCCAGATAAACAGCAACCACAATACAACATCAACGACCTTATGAATCAATCAACAATATGAAATCACAACCTTCTGAATCAATCAACAAGCACTAACTACAGCACAATCACCACACCCATCATGTAACTAATATTGAGTAGGGAAACCCTACCTGGAAAAGCAATCACCACAGACGGTCTAGCAGCTAATCAAAATCGTTCTTCAATGAAATCACCTCCTATCAAACATGAAATCATACAATCACCATCTAATAAAAAGAATACTCTTAAAACCCCCAATTTACCCAATTAGGGTTTTAACCAAACTCAATGAAACAACATAAAATCTATACAAGGATCTTACCCTCAACACGACGGACTCAACGGTGTAAAGAACGTGACGTCCCGACAACATTAGCCTTTGGGATTTGGTAGTAACGCGACGACGGAGACAACGTAACTTCTTTTCTCTTTGAAGGGTTTTTTGAAAAAGTAAAAGTGATGAACAAAGTGACGGAAACCTTTAAATATGAATCACGCGTTATTAACAAATCCCGTCAAAAACAGCCCGTAAAAGTAACTTACTCGATCGAGTAAGTAACTTACTCGATCGAGTGCCCCTTACTTGATCGAGTGCCACACATACTCAATCGAGTACCCATCTGAAAGACTACTGTTTCGTATAAAAACATACTTACTTGACAGAGTAAGTCCCACTCGATAAAGTACCTATAGACATAGAAAACCGTCAGGTGAAGGTAAAGTCACGGACGTGGAACCACAAATATTCCACGTCCGTTGGACATTTGCTAACAAAAACATAGCCAACATTGCCTGAATATCAATGGCATTGTCCCTATCTACATGTCTAAGGCCCCGGGGAAAGTCCGGGAAAAGGCTATGGGCAATGTGGGTCGCTAACCCGCCATAAGAAATCAGGCCCTTCACCTTCTGCCGGATAGTGTGAAAATGTTGATCCGTCAGATAAGAGATGTTAAGAACAAAGGGGTCACCGCAGTCGATGTTCAGGTAACCTGCTAAAATAGACAGCTCGACATTGTTAACATTGTTGGGCTCATGGCATCCAAAAATCGTCTCTCCTAGCAGACGGAGAAAGTAATGGGCTGGGAGAAGGTGGATGTGAGGAACCTTCCACAGAACGTAGGGAGTCTGTGCAAGTGTGGGCCAAAGTAGAGCCAGGAGCTTCCTAAGAGGCTCCCGAGGACTGTCACTAACTAAACCTAACCGCCCCCCAAACTCAGCTAAGGTCCAAGTATAGGTCATGTTAAATGAAATAAACGTGCTCCCTGGGTCAGTCGAATAGGCAGCGGGTGAAAAGGTGAAAGAGCTAAAAAATTCTAAGGTCACTTGTTTATACGTGAGCTCTCCCATATTGGTCAAACCCGGCATCCCAGTCCCGTTAAGCAACTCAGCCACTGGCTCAAAAATCCCCAACTTTTCTAATGAAGTTCGACACAAAAACCGGGTAGAAGTAACGTCATAGTCCATCAAATGCATAAAACGACTGCGATGGAGCGGGTTAATTAAGCATACCTTTGGAAACTCAAGCAGAGAATGCAAAGAAGTGTCAGCAGCGTACCTAGTAGCGGTACGTACGTTGGCAGCCCTAAAACCCGTAGTCTTCCCCGCCGTGAACCCGAAGCAGAAGTAAGGCAAGGAGCATGGCCAGTAACCGGTGTAGGTACAAGGGTAGAGGAAGTGACGGTGACAGCGGGTGTCGACACAGCAGGGGTCGACACCGTGGTAGGGACAACAGTAATGACAGTAGTGGTAGCAGTAGCGGGGGTAATAACAGTAGTAACGGGGGTAGGGACAATAGTGGTGGTGACGATGGTGGCAGCAGGGACCACCGTCTCAGAAACAGATGAACCAGTAGCACTAGTAGAAGCCATACTTGTTGAGAAACTACTATCCATCTTGTGACGATTACCCAACACAAAACTCAATTTAAATCAACAAAGAACTCAAATTAATCGAAACAAAAGTTGATTTCCGCAAAGCCCTAATCCCATAAAAGCTCAAAAATACTCGAAAATTAATGAGGAAAATAAGGGGATTTGATTTAATTGATTATAGGGGAAGGATTTGGGTAATTATTTTGGTAATTTAAGGGGAAGAAATGGTGGATATGGGTGATTAATTGAGAGTGTCGAGGGGTTTTGGGAGAAAAATAAACTTAGCAAATGAAAATAGAATAAGGAGAAGAAGACTCCCTCGCGTATTATCAGCTGATGTAGCTTGATCGAGTGAATTGAAACCACTCGATCGAGAGCTTTTGCCTGCCATTTGCTCGATCGAAGACTTTGAAAGGGCTCGATTGAATACTCTTCCCCTGCTCTGCATTCTACTCGATCGTGGACTTTTCCTCTGCATTTTGCTCGATCGAGTACATGACAACTCGATCGAGAACCCCTCAATTTTGACCTTTCGATCGAGTGCAGTGAATCACTCGATCGAGTGCTTTACCTGAGAAATGTGCTCGATCGAACACAAAAAGTGTTCGATCGAGGGTTCTTCCTTCGGCACGCTTTCCAATGGTCAAGTATCTCCCCAAACCTGCATAAAAACACAGGAATACTTCCCACAAAAATACCAAATTCATTATATGCAGTCTATATTCGGTCTTACGCTAATTAAACTAACTAAACTAAGCTATTGTCTAAAAGCAATTAAAATGTCTAACAACATCCAAATTATAAATGTTTTTTTACAAACGGGATGGCTTCCCGTTTCATCTTCCAAAGCACTTCAATAGCCCAAAGGAGGGCTTCTGACTAGACGAGGTCCCTTCAGCATTGCGGATCGTCCTTTTTTATCTCCATGAACTTGAACTGATTGAAGAAGAGTAATTTGCATCCACATACGCTTTCACCTTCTTCTTTCCTTTGTCCTGCTTTTTCTTTTCATGGCTCGTATCCTTGGCATCTTCTTTGACCGTGATTTCAAATTTCATCGTACTTTTATCACCAGTATCTCCTATGCCCAATCCACTTGTACCTATACCAACAGAGACGACAGACTGGTCCTCCATTTTGCTCCTAATCTGGGGCGGAGGTGTTAAAATCACAGCACATGATTCAACATTATCAATAGGAGGTGCCGTGTCAGGATCTGTAGAGGGTAATGCATTTCAGGGCTGGACTTGCATAGGAGCCCTGCGAACGCTAGTCTGATAAAAAGGTAAATCCTCATCGCCTACCTGAAAAGTTAGAATCATCCCCCCGACATCTATTACTGCGCGAGCGATAAATAGAAATGGTCGTCCTAAAATAATAGGAGTGTAATAGTCTTCGGGGATGTCCAAGACTACAAAGTTAAAGGGAATAAAGAATTTCCCGATCTTTACAGGTATGTCCTCCAAGACACCTAAGGGTCGTGATAAAGTACGGTCGGCCATCTGCACGATCATGTTACTACAATGAAATTTAGTCAAACCGAGTCTCTTAGCGAGAGACAACGGTAAGACGCTCACACTATCTCCCAGTTCGCATAATGCATTGTCAATTAAATGGGTCCCAATATGGCATGGTATCGAGAAACTACCCAGGTGTGACAATTTAGGTGGGGTCTTATTTTGAATTAGGCACTGCCTACTTCAGTCAAAGCCACCATCTCATGGTCATTAATATGCCTCCTACGTGTTAAAATTTATTTCATAAACTTCATATAGGAGGGTACCTAGGTCAGTAACTCAACAAAAGGTACATTAACATGAAGACTTTTTAAAATTTCAGCAAACTTACCGAACTGTTGTTCAACCTTCTTGTTCTGTAGTCTTCTTGGAAATGGAGTCGTGATTGGGATAGCTAGTCCTTCATTCCTCTTTGCCAAAGAATTCTCGCATTCATCATCAAATTTACTCAATCGAGTATCAGTTCCCCTCGATCGAGTAACTTTCTCAGCAACTTCGCTTGATCGAGTACTTTCATTCACTCGATCGAAAGCTTCCTTTTCAGCAGTGCTCAATCGAGCACATTCACCTTCTCGATCGAGTAAATTTTCAGCATTTTTCCTCGATTAACCACCAGAAATCAGTCGATCGAGGACTTTCCTCGGTGTTAGCACTGTTTCATCAAAGGACGACTGTTCTTGAGCAGTAACTTCAATATCCGGGTGAGAAACTTCAACATCTTTACTTGGCATTTTGGGTCCTTCATAAGAAAAACCGCTCCTTGGATTAATCAAATTTCCCGTCTAATGATGTTTCTTGTCAGGTTGTGATGTTAAATGACCCGGTTGCCTCAAAGCTTGATTTGTAGCCAGTTGAGCTATTTGTGATTCAAGTGACTTAATGAAAGCATATTTCTGTTGGTCACTTCTCTTCAATTGGATAGTCAATAACTGTATCATCGACTTCAACTCAGTTATATCACTTATGCCACTAGAGGAGGCACCTTGTTGCGGCGGTGGGAAAGATGGAGGCCTTTGAAAGCCTTGTTGTTGTGCTTTGTGAGGTGGTATATACGCTTGTTGTTGCTGCGGCGGAGGTATTGCATTTAAAACATTTTGACTCGTCCATCTCAAGTTAGGAGGGACTCCATCTTGGTTATTGTAATAGGAGCCTCCTTGCCGATATTGTTGAAAGGCAAAGACTTTCTCCTTCTCAGCTAAACAATCCACAGTAGGGTGACCATCATTACCACCACATCTCTCTCACGAGACAGTCTCTTTTCTAGTCAAGAATTGAACCGTCTGTTGATCCCCCGTGGCCTGCAACTCAAGTTTATCAAATCTGGCATTCATGGCATCCAGCTCAGCCACAAGTGCACTATCAACAGTACAAACTGTTCTAATACTCCCTCTAGGATTCCCATATTCAGCACAATAGGTGGCAATTTCTTCTATGATTCCCCAACCTTTGTCATCATCAATGTTTTTCTGAAACCGATCATTGGCTACATCATCGAATATGGCACGGTGGTCGTCATACAACCCATTATAGAACTGGTTGCACAAAAACCACTAATTTAAACCGTGATGTAGGATGGACCGGACCAGTTTCTTGAACCGGCCCCACCCTTCATACAAGTTCTCGTCTGGAGTTTGCTTGAAACTCGTAATCTTCCCTCTCAATGTATTGGTTCGTTGTGGAGGAAAGTATCTTTTATAAAAAGCTAGGGCTAGTGTCTCCTAATTGGTAATCCCAGCTGCAGTCCTATCAAGATCAGTAAGCCACTCTCAGGCTCCATCGGTCAGAGAAAAAGGAAAAAGGACTTCCTTAATCTTATCTTGCGTCACTCCCTTAGTAGCGGGAATGGTAGAACAGTAATCAGTAAAGACCTCAATGTGCTTTCGCGGATCCTCACAAGCTACTCCATGATACATATTTCTCTCAACTAGATTGATAGATGATGCCAAATATCGAATGTACTCCCATCTTCTATTGCAAGGTTGAAACCTTTAGGAATGGAGTCAGCTGTTGGCTCAGAATGGCTCGTAATATTAGGCATCTTCACAGATTTGGTTGCAGAAATAGAAGTATCTTCCTCTAAAGATTGATCTTCTGCAAAAGTAAAGTGTTCAAGTTCAGGTTCAAGAGAGCTCAGGACTGCCTCTTGACGGTTCTTTATCCACAAATTTCGCCTATGACGAAAAGTCCGATCCGGTTGAGGATCAGCTGGTACTAATTCCGACCTGTTGGACGTGGGCATACACAAAACTAAGAAAGAAAAATAATAAGAACTGTCTCAAGGAATTAAAATTCCTTGAGACTGAGACAAACCGAAAATAACAAGCAAATAGGCTAATTATCTCCCCGACAACGGCGCCAAAATTTGACACGGCTGTCGCAACCCTATCAAAAATAAACCAACCGACTCAACTAATATAGGAGAGCTAAGTCGAGTATCGTACTCCACAGGGAGGCTATTATATCTACTTGATATCCTAATCTGTCACGGTAACAATTGGGTGTTTGAGTTTGTTTTCTAACCAACTAAATGAGATTAAAGGAAAGAGAAAAGAGCAATAAAAACAGTAAAGAGAAATAAAAGATGTGATCAAATAAAGAGAGAAATGCTAGGATGTCGGTTCACCATGGTAATTAGTCAATTCTGTCATAAATAGTTCAGTCGGTCTAATGTGAGAAGGGTAAGGAAAGGTCCTCTCGGTCCACTTTCTGCCCTAAAATACAACTAACTTAGGTCTTGCCCTTATTAGTGTAGTCTACTGTTTATAACAGGTCTATTCATTCCAATCTCTCGATCTAGGTTTGAATTTAGCCGAATTAACTGGTTTAGAAGCGTGCACTCAACTAAACGATTACAATTAAACTTCTATATAACAGTTCTCACATGTAAACCATCTAATCTATTTACAACGTCATTAATTCACTGCCATGGCTCCCCTAATCCTAACATAGAGAATTTCGCTACTCATCGTTATAGTGAATAAAACAATAACAATAATGGATGAATTAAAGGAAGACATGATATAAGATAGATGATAAATAAGGAATAACATGAACTAGTAATAAAGCTAATTAAGACAAAAATTAAGAACAAGGGATTAAGAGAATGCAAAGAGGAATTAAATGTTGGAGTAAGTGTCCTCAATAATAGTGCAATCACATAATTAAATCTCATAATAAGAATACATAAGAGATGATTCAATTATATAGTCCACTGATCAACATTAATCGGTAATGATTGGTTAACTAAAGTTTGACATTACTGTCGTTAGACGGTGGTGATCAGTTGATCCCTTAAGGTCACACCAAAAGTATTAAACCCAAATAGATAATTAATTAATTGTATTTGATACAGATTAATTAATCCCTTATTTATGTGAGTTGGATTGTATATCTTATTGTAATATTATTAAATAAGATTTAATTTAGTAATTAAATGTTAAGTTACTAAATTAGTTGAGGTTTTATAAATATTTTGAGGTAGAGGTAATAAGTTATTTATATTTACAAGGAGTTGTAAATTTATTTATTTTGTTGACGAGGGGGTTGAATCCCCCCGGGCCCATGCATTCCCGCACCACCACATGGACCATGTAAGCGACTCCCTTTGGGGGCTGCAGTGGCCAAGTGATCATCGCCCCAGCTGGTAGTCGAACCCGGGACCTCTCAACTCCTGCATTTCTGCAAGCTTCAAGGTTTAACCCGGCTACCACTGGACTAACACCACTTGGTTGGAGTTGTAAATTTAACTTACTAGTAATTATGGGACCCGTTATACATTGATATAATGGTAGTATACTACTTATGTGCTGGGTGAATATCATTTGATATTTAATTGTTACATGATCATAAAAATAATTAGTTATATAAGATAATTGATTACATGATTTATAAGCATTTGTGGGACAAATGTTGAAAATTAAAATTGGACAAATAGGGACATCTGCACCGGTTTTATAGAGTATATTTTACTCATTTAGTTTGTCCAATTTTCTATCTTATGTCATGTGCATATGACACAAGCATGATTCACCATAATCATGACATGTCCACTACCTTACTCAAAGCATTTGCATGTGATTAAAATAAGAGAAAAATCACTCCATTTTGCATGGTGTGTGTCGTGTGATTGCTTAGAAAAGGGAATCCATGTGCTTTTTATTTGTACACTCTTATTCTTACTCAATGCTCATTATTTTTTACATGCATCTCTTAAAACTCCTCTCTACAACTCTCAATAAGTACTAATACTCTTCTACTAATTACTAGTGTAGTAATACAAGTAATATTAGTATAAATTAGGGATAATACTACTCAATCTCTAGTTAATATTAGTAGTATTTTTGGGTTAGTCTTGGTGCAACAAAGAGGAGATATTCCACTATGAAGACTTGAAGTTTTGGAGGATCATCCAAATATGTTCTAGCTCAAGATCAAGTATAGGAAAGAGTCCTACACTTGTGCCCAAATTTCGGTTCACATGTATCTAAGTAGGAATCGATTTTTCCTCCTTTTGTTCCTTTTATCTTGCATGCACTAGATCTAATGACTAAATCAAAAGTAACTTAGATCGTAAATTAAATGAGTTTAATTAGAGAGTTATTGAACCTTTCATTAAATTAGATCAAAAGAGTGAAGAATGATTACAAAGTTTCAGATCCGGCAAAAGAGAGCAAAGCAAAGAACGAACAAGAGAAGAAATAAAGTGTCTGCCTCAAAGTAATTAAGTTTCCGAGTGATTAAATGATAATTAAACCTAATCACATCTTCTCCTTATATAGAGAAGATATTTTTATTAACCTAAACATACTTAAGATACTAGATAAGTTTACATGAAATAAAATCCCATGTTCAGATAGAAATCCACTCAATCGAGGAACTTCAATATCCTCGATCGAGCAAATCTTCAGCCAAACCTCTCGATCGAACAGAAGACATATTCGATCGAGAAACCTCCAAATGCCACCTTTCGATCGAGTTCAGCATGGACTTGATCGAACATTTGTGACCACCAAAACCACTCGATCGAACAGAAAGGACTTCGATCAAGTTCTCAGCCACTGAACCAGCTTGTTTCCTTCGCTGGTTAGCTTCCGAGACCACTTCACGCTTCCTGAGGCATAGTAACTCCACTCTAAATATTCCATCTCCGTAAATTCATGCTAAGGGGACTGAAAAGGTACGATTCCGCAACTTTCGGGTCCATTCCTGCAAATAAGGTAAACCAAACAAAAGTAGCCTATTCGGGGAATTTCGCAATACAAAACTACGAGAATTACATGGAAATACGTGCAATAAAGGCCAGAAAGGACTATGTAAAATGCACGTATCATTGTTGGTGAGGATTTTTGTGCTGTTATACAGTATTTCTTTCACACAGGTCAACTGCTTACTCAAATTAATGCAACCAATATCACCTTTATTCCTAAGTGTGATAGACCTACCTCAGTAAAGCAGTTTAAACCAATTGCATGTTGCAATATGATCTACAAGGTTATCTCCAAACTTTTATGTAATAGATTGGCCTTGGTATTGCCTGATATCATCAGTGAGAACCAAGGAGCCTTTTTCCAGAGGCGATCTAATATTGAGAATGTTCTCATTTGTCAGGACATTTTTAAACTTTATAATGGGCAGGCTGCTTCCCCTAGATGCCTGTTTAAAATTGACCTTCAGAAAGCATATGATACTATTGAATGGGGCTCTGTTGCTCAACTATTTCATAAGATGTGCTTCCCTGAGATTTTCATTCAGAAGGTGATGACTTTTGTTCAGAAAACATCCTTCTCTTTGTGTCTCAATAGAAGTAGCTTTTGATATTTCAAAGGCAAACGTGGTCTCAGGCAGGAAGACCCTAAATCCCCTCTAATGTTTATAATGTGTATGGAATATCTAACTTGATCCTTCTCTTTGTGTAAGGGTATAAAGCTAAATCACTTGATGTTTGCTGATGATCTCCTAATGTTCTGCAAGGGCAATGCTCAATCTATTACGCTGCTGATCACAGCTTTCTCCTCATTTTCAAAAGCTTCTGGGTTAAAGATGAATAATACTAAATCAGAGGTCTATTTTCATGGGATTGCACAGAAATTGAAGTCTGATATACAACAAGTCACTGGTTTTGTTGTGGGCAGTATGCCTTTTAGATACCTAGGGGTACCTATTCAAGCAGGAAATTGACCAAAAAAGATTGCAATATCTTGAGTGAAAAGATTGTTAATAGGATCATGAGTCTAGGAGCTAAGAAAATGTCTTATGCAGGCAGGATAGTTGATACGTGCATTTTGTATAGTCTTTTTAGCCTATTTTAGCACGTATTTTTATGTACTTTCGTACTGTTTATATTGCATTTTGCCCCAAATTGGCTACTTTGGTTCGTTTTGTCCGTTTTGTAGGAATGAACGTAAAAGTAGTAGAATCATACCATTTTCGTCCCTTTTTACATGCATTTTGAGGAGACGTGATTTTTCAGAGTGAGATCTTGCATTGAGATGCGTGAAGGAACGGTCTGCGTGTTGGAATATGTGTCCTCCGACAATAATGCGATCACAACTGTTGATCATGATGATCACATGTTTAAGTCTCATTATAAAGAATACAATTGGGAAGTAATATTTTACTGTCAACTGGTCCACACATATCGGTAATGATAGGCTGACTAGAGTTTGACATTACTGTCGTGAGACGGTGGTGACCAGTTGATCTCCTTAGGTCATACCTAAAGGGTAACACTCTTAATTGATCATTTAATTAATCGTATAACGTTACGAGTCAATTAAATTATTTAAAATTGACGGACGATTTTGGAAGTAATATTTACGTGTCTCATTGAAATTTGATTAAATGAGATACGGTCTGAGTAATCGAATTGTTTCATTACTCAGATGAAATTATTGTTTAAGGAAACAATTTAAATTGAATGATATATTATAAATACAAATTGTTGTGATTTATAATTGGTAAAAAATTTTGGTACAAGTAATCATGAATTACTAGGTCGATTTTTGTATATGACGTATTTTTATTAATACGTTGATTTTTAATATGTTAAAAATACATAACAATTTTATGCGACATGTGACATGTGACATATTGACAAATTGACAAAAATAAAATGGATTCCATCTTACATATGTACCGAAATTAAGGGAGGATTTAGGATAATATTATGTTTATTATGTGAGTGGTAAGCATAATGATTACCCTAATTAACTAGTCATGCAAACCTAGTGATCATTGTGAAGAACAACTAGTGCATGCATTGACTCCCTCTCCTCCCCTCTTCCACCCGGTTTTTGAGAAGAAAAAACCACTTTGGTTTTTCTTCTTATTTACCCATTATACACTACAAATGAAATTAGTGCATAATAGATTATTCATTCATCTAAATTTTAAGTTTTTAAAGAGATAAAAACTCTTCCTTCTCTCTAACCGAAATTATAGAGAGTTCCATAATATTTTTGGGTCAATTTTATGCTAAATTAATATTATTCTAGTATTCATAATATTAATTTAATTAAGAGTTTGCCTTGGGTATTTTACTTTGGGAGGGATCCTATACTTGGATCCTAGTTCATCCATTGAGGAAAGCACAAGAACAAGAGAGAAGGAGATCTCTCTTGTGCCCAAATAAACCGAAATATCAATGTAAGATAGAGATTTCTTCTTTAACTATTTTATTGTTTGCATGCATAAGATCACCATTTAATTTTATGACAAATTAACATAAAACATATATGAATAAGTTGAGTATATAGATCTACTTTTCCTTCAATCGGTATCAAGAGCCTTAGTTGTTTGCATGCAAATCGGTTAAAAGTTTTTCCGAGTTATACGATAAACATATAAAACTTGTTTAATTTGTGTTATTATGATATATCACGAAATTAATTTATGCATGTTAAAATTTCTGGTCCTAAAATGTTTTTAGGATATTTTGGTTAATTTATGGATTTTTATTGTTCATATTATATTATAATGGCATTAAAAATATGATTTTATGAATAAAATGTCATTTTCGGACTAAAATTAGCTAAACTTCGAATTTTCCAGTGATTTTTGGATATGTTATCACATATATTATTTTGCGATGACCTGTAAAGTTTCATAATTTTTGGACTTATTATGCTCGAAAAATGGATTTTTCATTATTAAAGTCAGATTTAGATGAAAAAAAGGTTAATATGAGATAAATTTCGAATCTGGTCATAGAAATTTAGTATGTTGTCACATGCAATTTTAGAATATGTTTGTAAAATAATAGGCTATATTGAAGTCCTTATGCATGATTTAGATATTTTGAAGAAAAATAGCATAAATAATGACTTAATTAGTGAAATATTAATAAAACATACTCTATGACTAAGGAAAAACGTCACATGTTGCATTTTATTATCTTTTTCAGATCTAAAATTGAAAAGTTGATAAATATAATTTTTCTCATGTTTTTATGGTTTTTATTGATAAATCCGATTAATTGCAACATTGTTTTTCCGGATAAATTTCGAAATTTTTAACCTACGTTTTTGAACATTATGAGTGTCATGGTATTTTTCCATAATGTTCATGAGTTTAAATTTCAAATTTCAAATTTATTTGAAATTTTGTGATTTATTTGAAGTTTATAGCTTTTTATTGTAATTTTAGGTCCATTAATGAACAAATTTTAGAAATATGAGTTAATTACGGTCAAATAATTAGTGAAGACTAAATTTTGAGTCCTAAGAGGTTAGGGTAATTAACTTATGCATAAATATGAATTTATTTAATTTTTGTGATTATAAAATGTTGAATCACGCAAATCCGTAAAAACCGAGTAATATACGATATTGGCTACTTAAAGGCGATTTAGCATAAAATTGGGCATGTTCATACATATTATAATGCTGCATTTTATCTATGATTGTCATAATTTTTTTTTATGTAATTTTATTTTATGTAATTTTTACTTAGTATGGCCTTAGTTTTTTAATTGGTATTACCCGAAATGAATGGGAATATCGATTCAGTTGTAATTTATTGTGATCTCGTATCACCGTTTTGTAATTTAATAGATTTATTTTATTTTAGTTACAAATGTATAATAGGAAATTATGTAATTTGTTATGTAATTTTATTTATTTCGGAGTTCCCAAAGACGGATTCCTTCAAGATGGTGATACATAAAGACGGTGTTACCTCGAGATGCGTGCCACAACCGAAGTTCAAGGGTCCAATGGAGTTGGTTTCCGAATATGTAATAGTTAATTAGATTTTCTATTTTAGGAAGGCCATACTAGGATTTATTTTATGTTTTGCATTTTATTTATATGTTGCATGCATCGCTAAATCGCCATAACTAAAACATGCATTATCATATAATCGAGTTATCGACCGTGTCAATTACAATTATCGTAGTTCACCGCTTTAGTTCACTTAAAACGTGATAGATAATAAATTGACATGACCTCTCACTAAAACAATCAATAGAGACATGGCCTTACCAAATAGTAGAAACCATGAAAACCTATTTCGTGAGGGAGTGCACTCGACCACACCGGGGTACAAACCTTGTTACGTAGGGGAAGTGGGTGATAAATGTCTATCCACCGAATTCATGTTGATGAAGGTTTTATCGGCCACACCGTGCCCAAATTAATGTGGGTTTGGATCATGGACACATTTATTCGAAATTTAGATTGAACTCAACAAAAGTTTTTCGATAAGGGTTTTATCGGCCACACCGTGCCCTTGTTGAATGTGTTTTGGGCTAAAGATAAATGTTAATGTAATATTATCGACCAAGAGTTCTAAAAGTAGAATCGATTAAAGCGTTAATCCACCGAGTTATATTGATAAGGGTTCTATCGGCCACACCGTGCCCAAGTTAATATGAATTTGGGTCTTGGAATCATTTATCTAGTTGGGTAGAGGTCACTAGAAAAATGCATAAAAATTGTATAAATTATACATTTTTACGAGTATTATTATTAAAACGACCTTTGTTTTACTCCTTCTATTTTGTTTTGTAGACCACTTCTTTTTCTCATAACAAATGGCTACACCAACCCCTAATGCCACGCCTCTCGCTAATTCACCATGGCTCCGATCCTTCATGGATCGATGTAAACTTGAAGAGAATGGGTCAAATTTCTCCGATTGCGATGCCCAACTTAAATTAGCCGCCCAAGGTGACGACAAGCTTCGTTACCTTACCGAGGCCTCTCCACCCGAACCTACTACTAGGTCGACCGCCGCCACTAGGGAAGCATATGAGGCTTACCATAAGGAGTCCGCCGCAATGAAAAATGTGTTGATCTTTGCGATGGAGGCGGATCTCCAAAGGAGAGCCTTTAAGATGGGCACCGCTAATGAGATTTACTCCAAGCTTGTGACAATGTTTTCACAAACTCCGCGGATCGTCCAATATGAAGCGGCCGCGGCATTCTTTGATCTCGACTTCAAAGAGGGCCAAAAGGTTAGCCCTCATGTGCTCAAACTTATGGAGCTAGTCGAGACCTTGAAGATTCAAAAGGTTGAAATCCCCAAAGAACTCATTGTAGATAGGATTCTACACTCCTTACCCAAAGTCAAAGCGTATGCTCAATTCCGGGTGAATTTTAACATGCAAGACAAGGATGTGTCTCTTGAAGAATTGCACAAGTTACTTGTGCAAGCCGAAAGAGACATGGGGTTAAATGTGAACCCACCAAAGGATGTGCTTAACATAAGCACTAAGAGCAAGGGGAAGTTCAAGAAGAATGGGAGGAAGGGAAAAAAGCAAGCTCCCACTTTCACCAAAGCTAATACTTACGAAGCTAGCACTTCAAAAATCAAGAAGGGTCCTCTTGATAAATGCCATTATTGTAATGGTGTTGGACATTGGAAAAGAAATTGTTCCAAATACCTTGGTGATATTAAGGCTGGAAAGATCACTCCAGTAGGTAAATGACTATCCTTTCTTTTATGTTTCTAATTCAACTATAGTATTGTGATACAAAGTTGTGATAATGTATCTCCCTTTTTATTGTAAATAGGGCCTCCACCAAGCAAAGACAAAGGAAAAGAAAAGCAAGCTTGAGAAACCATCAAGAAGCTAGGAATAGCTTTCATGGAGCTTCGTTTTTTATTGTCTTATTTTAATTATGTTTTGGATTTTAGAACCTTTAAGTTTACGTGTTCGACATGGAAAGTTATTTTGGATAATTGGTTGTATTTTGGATAATGGTGGCTTGGTTTGCAACCCAAGTCACCCGTTTTATCATTTTATCGTTGTTATAAAATTCGTATTTACATGCTTGCTCTTAGAAACATATAATTATTCACTTAAAGTGATTTAATAGACAACTATAATGATGGGATTCATTATACGTCCACATGCTTAAAGCTTGTGTATAATCATTTATAAAGTGATATTGAGTCTATGAACTCTCTTAAAGAAATGTCAATCACCAAGTACACTTCAAAATCTAAAACTATTAGTCAACCTATGAGATAGTTCTCCTTATACTTCAAAATCATTATTTGTGTCTCATATGCTATCTATGAATCTCTAGTGTATTTATTCTAAAGATAGAGTGGGAGAAAATAAAGACACAGCAAGATAAATTTGTGTACTTGTGTAAATGAGATCTACGCAAGGGAGAATGATTTGAATGAAGGTATATCTATTTATATAGTATACCCAATAGATGAGATCTATGGTCTCAAATAGTTCTATATGACTAAAGAGACCAAGTGAAGTAATCATAAGAGTATGTTCTCAAGATAACTACACGAGAAGACCAAAAGAAAGTTTTGGAAGAAAAATGTCTAATGTAAAAGTTTTGACTAGTTTATGATAAATTTTGACCAATAGTTTCAAACTTGAGATTTACTTAAGAGCTTAAATGAATCAAATAACATCCTAGTAATAAACGAGATTTATGACTAGAGGTTGCAAGGATTGATATACCGATATCCTCAAATTGCTAAGTTAAGTTTTAACCACGCAAAAGTCATTACTTAACCACATTATGAAAATGAATTGGTTATACCTCCTTCTGAAAGGGATTTCTGAAGGACATGTGTTAGATAATATTTATATTTGAATAATGACATTGCTACACATCATTATGATATGTGTGAGTTAGAGATTAAAAATCTCTTTTCATAAGGTTAAAAATGAGACCACTTCAAAATAAGTATTTTGAAAGGATATGATGGGAACATATATGGTTTTATCTCAAACAAAAACAATATAATGTCTCAATTGAGTAGTCAATTGCGAATCAAGTGGGAGTTAGAAATTATCATGTGAAGACATGAAATTTAGTGGGAGTAATCATCTTATATAAGTTTATAACTCATCACTCATTGAAGAATGACAAGCTAATACCTTCCTTCACAGAGGAAGATTTGAGTTTTCAATTCTGGATGAAAATGGACCATGATGAATCCAACTACATCATGAGATGTTGGATAAGTATTATAAGATACACATCGAATCAAGGAGATACGTAGGTTATTCATTTAAATGAAAATGGAATTGCCATTAGCAGTCATGGTCGTTCCTTGAACCTAAATATAGTTGATGACATGATTAAAAGTTACTAATGTTTCCGCCATTAGAATAATCTTGCACATGTCCAATTATGAATCATATGCATAAGAGCATGATGAATCATTGGTAAGCCATAGTAGAAACGTCATGAATTCTCGAGAAGAATTCGATGAGCGGTTTCGGTGTTTGACAGAATACTCTGTTATGTGCCAAGAGGTTGCACATATTATAGAAAATCCGAACACACGTAAAGATTTATGAAAATCCTAAACTTTTCAAGCCAAAAGGAGAAATAGGAAGTTTGGAAAGATACTTAGTTGAATAAGAAGTTACTCAAAACTAATCTTTCCTAATATGCTAGGACTTGTGAGAAGTGCTAGGCTAATCATATTGACAAATTGTTGCAAGACTCTACAAAACATATACCTAGTGCATTGTGTGTGAATGGAGTACTTGATCAGTACAAATTCGTTCGTTATGTGATAATCGATAAGTAAGTTCTTTCAAGATAAAGAACCGAAACCAAGGTCGGGAACCTTGATGTGTACTTGGTAAGGTTCATGCTATGAGTGATAACATGAATGTAAAGGATAATACGATTAAGAAGTTTGAACACATGGACACGTAACATGTTAAACTTCTATTGCAATCAACAAGTGTTTACACACTTACGATATGCATCACAAGGTTGTAATATGGTATTGACTACCCGAGTGTGATGTCGACATTTGTCGTTTGAGTTATTATTAACTCACCTTATACTTTGTTACATCCGACGGGTTGTAGAGACAATTGAACCCCGTTTAAGTGAACATGGATTAGCATTGTATTTGCGCATAGTTACATACATGAGGTGACGTCTCGAAGTGACTAGAGTGTGATGCGATTGATGGCAAGTTCAAGTGCCATAGAGTCAAATGAGAATGACTAGTCGATCACATAGACGGACTGTTAGGAACATTTTGTCGGGCCTTATGATCGCTTATAGAGTTGTGGCAAATTTATATAGCCTGGTCGTGGCGAGAGCTGCTATAGTATTCAAATGAGTCGATTCTTTTGGCTAAAGACTATTCGCCTAAGATGGCACAGTTTCAGATTAACTTTGATTTGTGTTACTACGACCTTCGTAAATGGGGTCAAATGGGCATATTTTGGGTTATGATGGCTCTGGCTAGTTGAAGGGAACGAGTGCGATAGGAATTGTCTACCCCTAGTCAGGTTTATAACAATATCTCAGGGCCACTCGAGGAGTAATGAACTGGAAATGCGTGGCCACGCTCGGAATGTATCCATGGTGGATAAATCCGGTCAATCAGTTATTCTCCAGATCGAGGAAACCACTCTCGATATGATCACTTGCAAGTACGACCTGAAAGACAACTTGCATTGAGTGGGAGATAGTAATAGGACTAGAGAATTGGTGACGCACACTTGTCAAGGACAAGTGGGAGATTGTTGGAATATGTGTCCTCCGACAATAATGCGATCACAAGTGTTGATCATGATGATCACATGATTAAGTCTCATTATAAAGAATACAATTGGGAAGTAATATTTTACTGTCAACTGGTCCACACATATCGGTAATGATTGGCTGACTAGAGTTTGACATTACCGTCGTGAGACGGTGGTGACCAGTTGATCCCCTTAGGTCATACCTAAAGGGTAACACTCTTAATTGATCATTTAATTGATCGTATAACGTTACGAGTCAATTAAATTATTTAAAATTGACGGACGATTTTGAAAATTAATATTTACGTGTCTCATTGAAATTTGATTAAATGAGATACGGTCTGAGTAATCGAATTGTTTCATTACTCAGATGAAATTATTGTTTAAGGAAACAATTTAAATTGAATGAATTATTATAAATACAAATTTTGTGATTTATAATTGGTAAAATATTTTGGTACAAGTAATCATGAATTATTAGGTCGAGTTTTGTATATGACGTATTTTTATTAATACGTTTATTTTTAATATGTTAACAATACATAACAATTTTATGTGACATGTGACATATTGACAAAAAAAAATGGATTCCATTTTACATATGTACCGAAATTAAGGGAGGATTTAGGATAATATTATGTTTATTATGTGAGTGGTAAGCATAATAATTACCCTAATTAACTAGCCATGCAAACCTAGTGATCATTGTGAAGAACAACTAGTGCATGCATTGGCTTCCTCTTCTCCCCTCTTCCACCCGGTTTTTGAGAAGAAAAAACCACTTTGGTTTTTCTTCTTATTTACCCATTATACACTACAAATGAAATTAGTGCATAATAGATTATTCATTCATCTAAAATTTAAGTTTTTAGAGAGATAAAAACTCTTCCTTCTCTTCCTTCTCTCTAACCGAAATTATAGAGAGTTCCATAATATTTTTGGGTCAATTTTATGCTAAATTAATATTATTCTAGTATTCATAATATTATTTTAATTAAGAGTTTGCCTTGGGTATTTTACTTTGGGAGGGATCCTATACTTGGATCCTAGTTCATCCATTGAGGAAAGCACAAGAACAAGAGAGAAGGAGATCTCTCTTGTGCCCAAATAAACCGAAATATCAATGTAAGATAGAGATTTCTTCTTTAACTATTTTATTGTTTGCATACATAAGATCACCATTTAATTTTATGACAAATTAACATAAAACATATACGAATATGTTGAGTATATAGATCTAATTTTCCTTCACTACGGAGCAGTCGGTCACGAGTTTGAGCTGTTTTGGAGGAAGAATACTCGATCGAGCTGTTTTATTGGTCGATCGAGTGGCTTCTATGGTTGGAAATGGTCAATCGAGTAGAATTTTACTTGATCAAAAACAGCTGGAATTAGGAGTTACTCGATCGAGTAACAATTCTACTCGATCGAGTAGATTACTTGGAGAAGTACTCGATCGAGCTGTTCAGACTGCTCGATCGAGTGGTTTTGTCTTTCTTGGGATTTAATTAGTCCGTGAAATTGTTTTTAGCTTATGGACTTAGTAATTTTTCTAAACGCATAATAACTAGGTCATTGGCATTCAGTTTTTATCTTATCATCCATCTTTCACTGTAAACACTACGTTGCTTTCTCTCTTTCACTGTAACTTTTGCTTTCGGATTTTCTCGCTCGGATTTACTTGTTCTTTACACCGGATTCTTGCGATTGTAATCCCTTACTCTATTTTATTCTTAATCTTTCATTTATTCATCTCAATTACTTGTTTTTTCCTTTAATTTCCTGCCCTAATATCTTTTATGCAATTTAATTATTGTTTCATTATGTTTAATGTTGTTTTATTCTTTGTTATTAGTTTTGACAATATTAATAGCAAGAGTAGCTAATTTATTTCATGTTAGGATTAGGGGATCTACGGTAGAAATGTGACGATATAGTAAATAGGTTAGATGAATTAATTATGACACTCTGTCTCCATAACAATACAACTGTATTTACCGACTTAGTTGAGTGCACGCCTCTAAGTCACCCTTTTAATCTAGAGTACAAAGTGGACCGGAAGGACCTTTCCATATCCGTCTCGCAGTAATTTATCAAAGTTGTTTACAGTTGAGTCACTGGACTACCATAGTGAACCGAAATCCTCACATGTTTCCTCTCTATTGATAGTTTATTCTCATTTTCTGTCTTTATTGCTCTTTCCTTGCTTCTCTTTCTTTTACACCTTCAGTTTAGAAAATCAATCTACAAACCCCCCATTTTGTGACCAAATAGACGGACTCTTACAGTTATCTTCCCTCCCTGAGGAGATCGACCTGACTTCCCTAGCTATATAGTTAGTTTAGTTAGTTATTTTTGATAGGTATACGACAGCCCTGTCAAATTTTGGTGCCGTTGCCGGGGAGGCAATTGCCATATCTGTTTTTGTTTCGTTTATTTTATCCGTCTCAGGGAATTTTTATTCCTTAAGACAATTCTTATTTATTTTTTTTCAGTGTTGTGTATGCCCATGTCAAACATGTTGGAGTTAGTTTCAGCTGATTCTGAGCCAGAGAGACTAATCAGGCATATACTCCGTCTACAAAGAGAATGACAAAAGGAAGCCTTGAGTACTTTCGAACCCGAACTTTAGCATTTCATATTTACAGAAAACCCGTCTTTTGAAGAGGACACTATCAGTTCTGTAAACCAACCAGTAAAGTTGCCGAACATTACTAGTCATTCGGAGCCTAAAGCATCATCTATTCCTAAAGGTTTAAATCTGCAGACTGAGGATGGGAATACTTTTGATATCCGTCCGTCCTATATCAATGTGGTGGAGAGAAATCTCTTTAGAGGTTTGACAGGTGAAGACCCGAGGAAGCATATGGAGGTCTTTACGGACTATTGTTCTACTATCCCTGCCACAAAGGGGTAACTCACGACAAGATTAAGGAGATGCTATTTCCTTTTTCTTTGACTGACACAGCTAGGGAGTGGCTGACTGATTTGGACTGCACGACCGCAGGGGTCACAGACTGGGAGACCCTTGCTCTTGCTTTTTATAAGAGATATTTCCCTCCGCAGCGCACTAATCAGCTGAGGGCAAAAATCACCAGTTTCAAGCAGGCACCTGATGAAACTTTCTATGAAGCGTGGTGTCGTTTCAAGATATTGGTGAGGTCTCTTCCTCACCATGGTTTTGATCCGTGGTTTTTGTCCAATCAGTTCTACAATGGGTTGTACGATGATCAGATAGCCATCCTTGATGCATCATCCAACGGAAGATTCCAAAAGAACACTGACGATGATAAGGGATGGTCCCTTATTGAAGAGATGGCGACCCACTGTGCTGAGTATGGGAACCTTAGGGATGATATTAGAACAGTTCATGCAGTCGATAAGCAAATTGTGGCTCAACTGGAAGCCATGAATGCTAGGTTTGATAAGTTAGAGCTGCATTCTGCTGGGGAGCCTCAGACGATCCATTTCCTTAGTAGAGGAGAGACCATCACATGTGAGAGGTGTGGGAGCAACGACGGTCACATTGTTGTTGGCTGTCTTACACAGAAGGAACATGTCCTTGCTTTTCAACAATACAGGCAAGGAGGGGGTTTCTACTATAATCACCAAGGGGCAGTTCATCCCAATTTGAGGTGGACAAGTCAAAATGTGCTCAATCCTGCCCCTCCTCTATAGCAGCAGCAGCCATATGTCCCTCCTCATAAGGCTCAACCAGGCTTTTAGAAGCCTCCTTCCATTCCTACACCTAATCAAGGTGCATTATCCTCAGGTGGGGTGAGCGAGTTATCTGAGTTGAAGAAAATGCTGCACTCTTTGACAAAGCAATGGCAACTAAGTGACCAACAGAAAGATGCATCCATCAACTCACTTGAAACTCAAGTTGCCCAGTTAGCCGCGAACCAATCTACGAGGAAGCAGGGTCATTTACCGTCACAAGCTGATAAGAATCCACATGAGACAGTAAATTTAATTAATTTGAGGAACGGTCGTTCATATGAGGGACCGGAATTGTTGAAATCAGACCCGAGGAAGGTAATTACTGCTGATGAACAGTGTTTTGTTGAAGAAAAAGAGCTGGCGACAAAGAAGGTACTCGATCGGCTAATTTCTAGGGGTCGATCGAGTAAAAATGCTGAAGAAAGGACTCGATCGAGTGGAATTTCTGCTCGATCGAGTGAACCGGAAAAAGAAGAGCTCGATCGAGTAAATAAAACTGCTCGGTCGAATGATTTTGTTGAACATTCTACTCGATCGAGTGATATTTTTGCTCGATCGAGTGCTACTGACAAAGAAGACCTTGATCGAGAGCCTGCTAGTGCTCGATCGAGTGAAACATCACCTAAAAGACATCATTAGGAAAGAAGTCTCCATTGAAGGATTTAGAGCTTGATCCGGCTGATACATTGGAAAAAAGGAACAAAGGGCTCGAGATACCCATCACGGTGCCTTTCCCGAGGCGTTTACAGAATACTAAGGCTAATCAACAATTCGGCAAATTTGCCGAACTCCTGAAAAGCTTGCAAGTCACTGTGCCATTCGACGAATTGCTGACACAGGTACCCTCTTACCTTAAATTTATGAAAGAAATTCTATCACGTAAGAGGCACATTAACGACCATAAGACGGTAGCTTTAACCGAGGTACAGACGGCCCTAGTTCAGAATAAGTTACCTCCCAAACAGTCAGACTCGGGTAGTTTTTCGATTCCGTGTCACATTGGTACCCACTTAATTGATAACGCGTTATGCGATCTTGGCGCTAGCGTGAGTGTCTTACCGTTGTCTCTGGCTAAGAGACTTGGTTTGACCAAGTTTAATTGCACAAATATGACTGTTCAGATGGCTAACCATAGTATATCATGGCCACTAGGTGTCATAGAAGACATACGTGTTAAGATCGGAAGATTCTTTATTCCCGTTGATTTCGTTGTACTTGACATCCCCGAGGAAAAACATACCCCTATCATTTTAGGGAGGCCATTTTTATTTACTGCCCGTGCAGTGATAGACGGCGGGGGCAAGACATTGACTTTTCAGGTTGGGGACAAGTAATTGATATTTCATCAGTCTAAGTCCCGAAGGGCTCCCATGCAAGTTCAGCCTTGCAATGCCCTCTCTTCTACTGACCCTCCTATTGACACTCCGAATGAAAATTTAGAATATTGTGCTGCTATCGTGACCCCTCCGCCTCAGATTGAGAGCAAAAAGGAGGAAATTTCGTCTGTTTTCCTTGCTGCAAGTACAGATGAAGATAATGCAGGAGCTGTCAATGAGTATTGTGCAATTAATATTAGTCAAAGTGGGAGTGATGACGCTAAAGCTGGTAAGAAAGGAGTAAGGACGAGGAAAGTTTGCGCGTATGTGGACGTCAACTATTCTCCTCCTAACGATTCAAGTTCATGCTCATGGAAATTGAAGAGGACGATTAATGTTATTGAGGTGACGTCCTCCAGTCAGAAGCCCTCCGAGGGGCTATTGAATTGCTTTGAGAAGTGAGCGGGAAAACGCCCCGTCTAACAAATTGTATAAACAATTTTTAATTCATTGCTTTTAATTAGGACAATTATAGTTTAGACAGTTTTAGCATAAATTAGAAGACTATAGACTGTTACCTTTTGTATTTGGTATTTTGGGATATTTTTGCGAGTGTTTTTATACAGGTTTGGGGAGTTATACGCAAATTCAAAGGCTTACACGAGGAAAAGAGCTCGATCGAGTACTTTTTGTACTCGATCGAGTGAATTTTGTTCGATTGAATGATTCAATACTGCTGGATCGACAAAAGATGAAGAGGGGAGTACACGATCGAGTAACTTTTTACTCGATCGAGTAGATGAATACAAGAAGCTCTCGATCGAGTAGTTTTAAACCACTCGATCGAGTGATTTTGCAAAGGATACGCAGGGAGTCTCTTTAACTTCCTTCTTTTTCTTATTACTTCTTATCCCCTTTCATTATTTCGTCCCTTCTCCTTATTTGCGATCAAAAAAACCCCCAAAGTCCTCCATTTTCTTGCCCATTTACCAAATCTACCACCTACATTTTGTTTATTGCTAATTAATCGTCATTTGCCCTCTATTTTCCCTTTGATTCTCGTTGTTTTACACAGTCGATTAGAGGTTTTAGGGTTTCGCAGTTTTTCGATCAAAAATCGCCCAATTTGCATGTTAATTGTCGATTAATTGCTCTTTATAGGTTCCTTATCATCAAGTAAGTAATTCCAATACTTCTTTGCATTTTAATTTCATTAATTTTGTTTTATGAAGTAAATTAGGAATTAGGGCACGGTTTTCATAGTGGGTCGAATTTTTTTCGACTATCATTGTGTTCTTATGCTTAATTTACCCTACTTGATAATTAATTCCCTCACCTCATTGATTTTTACATGCTTAATTCGAATTTTATGGGAAATTTGCGATTAGGGTTAATTTCAGTCGAAATTCTGGACTGTGAATTTGATTTTTCCTGCTACCATATGCCTAATTTACTTCAATTGTTGCTTAATTTACTGCATTTGTCATCTGCTACCTTTACCTTATTGCTGTCTATCCGTCTTATTCGAATTTTTTGAGGAAATTGTGGGAATTAGGGCTGCCAGTCGAAAACTTCGACTGTTTAGGGAAAATTCTCTGCTGTTTTCACGTTGTTATCTTATCAGTTTCCCCTGCCCTATTTGACTAGGATGGATTCTAGCTCCATGCCTTCTACGAGCTCCGCTGCCAGTCCGTCCTTGTCTCTGTCTGAGACGGTAGTCCCTGCTGCTACTACCGTCTCCCCACCTACTAGTACCCCTGTGTTCTTAGTCTCTACTGCTAGTACTGTTTTTACAGCTGCTAGCACTGCTGCTAGCTCCGTTTCAGCCACAGCTGCTAGCACTGCTGCTAGCCTTTCTTCCTCAGTGGCGGTCTCTGCTGCGTCCACTGCTGCAGCTTCACTTTCACCTGCAGCCGCAGCTGCTTTCAGAGCGGCCCTAGTACCTCGGACCGTCAGTGGACGGTCTTCTGCTTCAAGTTTTAGAGGCCGGGGTCGCGGTTGTGGTCGTGCTACGCCTGCTCCTAGTGTCTCTGCAGGCACGTTCACGATTCGAGTGGACGACACCCTCGACCCCCACCCTGAATACCCGTAGGTAATTTTTGTTAATGGTGTAAATCGTTCTAGATTTTATAACTTAGTTGACTACGAGTTTCTCCCTACGCGTTTTCTCTGCCGTACGTCACTTGAGAGGTTCGGTTTCTATGAGCCTGTTTGTGAGCTTTTACAGGGCACGGGGATGGCCGGACTCATCACTATGAGTGACCATACCTTTCCGAAGCTGAGTCTTGAGTTCTTCAGCTTCTTCACCTTCTCCTCCGGGTCACACGACGCTGCCCCTACTAGCCTTTCTGTGTCTTTCCGGTTGTTCAACCGTACTTTTTCGATGACATTGGAAGAATTTGGTATTAGACTCGGACTTTCCTTTACGGGCGCCACTGTTGCCCCTAGGAAGGTCATTCGTCAGCTTTGGCGGACCTTGGCTCAGACCACCTTTCCCGAGCGAAAGCTCGCTCAGGTCCACCTTGCCCCAGCCCGTTACTTTCTTAGACTGATGGGGAGCACTATTGTTGGCCCGAAGGAGCCAAACAACATCACCAACAACGAGCTCTCCATTTTAGGCGGTTACCTGAACATCGACTGCGAGGGTCCCTTTACCCTCAACATCTCCTACTTGACCGCCCAATACTTCCAGGCTCAGGGGAAGAAAATCACGGGCGCTATCGTCTGCGGTGGCATAGCCACCATTCTTGCCTGTTCCCTCTACCCTACCTTGCCTCGTGACCTACCGTAGCTAGAGGGAGATAGGTACCTGAGCCTAGCATCTATGCATTCTTAGACCAGGCTAACTTCTGACTACCGGACTTGGAAGATAGACGGTTCCTTGTCCGTAGACCTACCTTGCACCACTCTCCCCCATCTAGCCCCTTTGCCTACGGTTGCATGGGGCGCCCGACCACCACCTCTACCCGAGTACCACCTTCAGATCTTCCCACCTACTACCTTACCCGCCGCTAAGAAGCGGTGTAGACTTGAGACCGGAGAGGGATCCGCACCTTCCACGGGTGGCTAGACTTCCACGGCCACACCTACCCCGATCCCTACTCCTACTCCTACTCCTACTCCCGCGCCTGCTGACCAGACACAGCCGGTCCAACCGGCTAATTTTGTACCTCCTCCATCATTTGAGGCGTCCTCGGTCATGGACCAAGGGCGCCGTGACGGTTTGTTAATTGAGATTGCAGACAGACAGGCTCGTATGGAGTAGGACATAGCTTTGACTTTGTTCCCTCTATACGAGTATCACATGAGGCGACACCGTCCGATCCCATAGGGTTGGTCACACCCTTCCTTTTACCGGTACCCAGATGAGGGGTACCCGGAGCCTGCTAGTGAGTTGGAGGAGGACGAGGACCCAGCGGCGGCAGCGGAGAGAGCTCGAGCTGAGCAGAGGAGTTGGACTCGGACTACACCGTGACGGTGGAGGACATGACGGAGGAGACTGGCAAGTAGCTGCTTGTCTACTCACTTCCCCAGTTTTCTGGCTGGTTTGGGGAAGTTCGTGTTTTGTATGTCTATTCTCGCTCTTTTATTTATTTTGTCTCCTTTTTATTTTATTTTTTTTCATTCTTTGTTGGTTTTATATTCCCGTTTCCCTGTATATATCTGTTGGTGTATGCTGGAGGACAACGAGGCGTTGTCCGTTTTAGTTTGGGGAGGGTATTGTATCCTTTTGAGTCTGCATTTGCATTTGTTTTGCATTCATGTTTTTATTTTTCAGCTTGCATTTGTATTTATTTCATTAAAATTCAAAAAACCAAAAAATTAAAATTTTTCAAATAAATTCAAAAAATATTCACGTTTATTTTGCATATTGGTTGAGTCGGAACGGTAGATTTTCGTGATGATATTGCACTATACCTTGTCATTTTACTTGAGCCTTGCACTTCTATTGATAGTTATTAGCTTTATCATACGCATAGTCTACGAGTTTTTGTTCAAATATAGCTGACTGTTTAGACTTGACCTGATAAATTGGCAACCTACTTTACCATTTATGAGATTTAGAGCCCATAACTGGTGACATTTATGACCAGTTCATTAGGAATTGAGAGTAGTACTTCTTGCATAGCATGTTCATCATTTTTGCACTTTTATGAGATTCGATTTTTTGTCAAATGCACACATTCGGGTTTGTGGTCGGTGTCACATGCAGGGAGGTGCTTGCAAATTTTCCCCTTTTCTTATATTTTTCAGCCATTTAGCTCCACTTAAGCCAAAACTTGCCTTTTTGACCCATTAGCTACATCCCAAACTGAGCCTGCCTAGTCAAGCTAGTTTAGTATGTCTCTTGTGGTATGATTTTTCCGTCTGCAGTTTGGCCCGTATCATTTTGTTTGGAGTTGGTGTAAATAAAGGAAGGAGAAAAAAAAAAAAAATTGAAAAAAAAAGAAAGGAAAAACATGAGTGAAAAAGAAAAAAAAAAAAAAAGAAGAAAGAATGAATGATTCACGTATGTCAGGAAATGAAAGGAAAAAGAGTTGAAAAAAAATATTTGAATTTCATCAGTTGATTCATTTAGACGGTATTAAAAAAGGGAAGTTTGTGACCGTCTAGCTCCTCCCTTCTTATTCCATATTTTTCAGGATATAGTGTATGTGATTAGTGAGTTGTGTGCCGAATGAAGGGCATTTGTACTTTATTTTTCAGTCAGTTGAGATTCGGACGGTCTTATATGGTCCTGTTTAGGAACTAGCTTGGCGCTTTTACCTCCACTTTACCATAACTTGTTTTGCCTTTTCTCACCTAAACCTCACTATTCCCACATCATTTGTAAGCCCTCGGCTGTGACGGACATTATTGGTTGGAGTGTGTGCATTAGTACTTGAATTGTCTTTCATTTTTGTTGCATGCATGTTATGTAGGTCGCAGTTAGGTGGGTGACTGTTTCTCTTTCTCTCTTTCACATATATTATTCACCCTTTGCTTCATGAGAGAAGAGTGACACGTGAGAGTCCCATTTTGTTGGTCTTGCAAGGTCGATAGGTCGGCTATATTTCTAAACAACTTATAACTCGTTTGCGTATTGACTGCATAGCTGTAACTATTAATTTTTGTTGCATTAAATTGGTTTAAGTAGACAACTTAAGCTAGCTCTGAGTTTTCGTTTTTGTTCCATTAGATGCATTTTAGTTTACTCGAGGACGAGTAAAGGTTCGGTTTGGGGAGATTTGATACGTGCATTTTGTATAGTATTTTTAGCCTATTTTAGCACGTATTTCTATGTACTTTCATACTGTTTATATTGCATTTTGCCCCGAATTGGCTACTTTGGTTCGTTTTGTCCGTTTTGTAGGAATGAACGTAAAAGTAGTAGAATCATACCATTTTCGTCCCTTTTTACATTCATTTTGAGGAGACGGGATTTTTCAGAGTGAGATCTTGCATTGGGATGCGTGTAGGAACGGTCTACGGAGCAGTCGGTCACGAGTTTGAGCTGTTTCGGAGGAAGAATACTCGATCGGGTTGTTTTATTGGTCGATCGAGTGGTTTCTATGGCTGGAAATGGTCGATCGAGTAGAATTTAACTCGATCAAAAAGTGCTGGAATTAGGAGTTACTCGATCGAGCAACAATTCTACTCGATCGATTAGATTACTTGGAGAAGTACTCGATCGAGCTGTTTCAGACTGCTCGATCGAGTGGTTTGTCTTTCATGGGCTTTAATTATTCCGTGAACTTGTTTTTAGCTTATGGACTTAGTAATTTTTCTATTTAAACGCATAATAACTAGGTCATTGGCATTTAGTTTTTATCTTATCATTCATCTTTCACTGTAAACTTTTGCTTTCGGATTTTCTCGCTCGGATTTAGTTGTTCGTTACGCCGGATTCTTGCGATTGTAATCCCTTACTCTCTTTTATTCCTAATCTTTCATTTATTCATCTCAATTACTCGTTTTGTTCCTTTAATTTCCTACCCTAATATATTTTATGCAATTTAATTATTGTTTCATTATGTTTAATGTTGGTTTATTCTTTGTTATTAGTTTTGACAATATTAATAGCATGAGTAGCTATTTTGTTTCATGTTAGGATTAGGGGATCCACGGTAGAAATGTGACGATATAGTAAATTGGTTAGAAGAATTAATTGTGAGACTCTGTCCCCATAGCAATATAACTGTATTTACCGACTTAGTTGAGTGCACGCTTCTGAGTCACCCTTTTAATCTGGTTAAATTTTATTCTAGATCGGAAGATTGGACTAAATAGGCCTGCTATGAACAATAGACTACCCTGACGAGGACGGAAGTTAAGTTAGTGGGAATCTAGGGTAGAAAGTGGACCGGAAGGACCTTTCCATATCCGTCTCGCAGTAATTTATCTAAGTTGTTTACAGTTGAGTCACTGGACTACCGTAGTGAACCGAAATCCTAACATGTTGCCTCTCAATTGATAGTTTATTCTCATTTTTTGTCTTTATTGCTCTTTCCTTGCTTCTCTTTCTTTTACACCTTCAGTGAAAATCAATCTACAAACCCCCCATTTTGTGACCAAATAGACGGACTCTTACAGATATCTTGCCTCCCAGAGGAGATCGACCTGACTTCCCTAGCTATATAGTTAGTTTAGTTAGTTATTTTTGATAGGTATACGACAGCCCTTTCAATAGTCCTCATCAACTCTGTGTTGAATACCCTTTACTCGTACTGGGCAGACATTTTCCTTATTCCTAAAGCAGTGATCAAAAGGATTGAAGCAATCTGTAGGTATTTTCTATGGGATGGGGGCTCCGATTACCACAGGGTCCCTCTAATTGCTTGGATAAAGTCACTCTACTAAAGGATGAAGGAGGACTGGGCATCAAAAAAGATGAGACCTAGAATGTTGCCACTCTGGCCAAACTGGTAGATAGGATATATGGCAAAGCTGATAGACTCTGGGTTAGGTGGATAAATCACATATGCCTGAAGAATGGCAGCTGGCAGGACTATAGTCCACATGCAGATGCTGCTTAGGAATGGAAATCTATATGTAAAGTAAAGGAAAAGATGAAATTGGCATATGTGCATGATCAATGGTCTCCTAACTCTGATGGATACTCTGTCAAACATGGGTATGAATAGCTCAGACATAGGCAAAATAAAAAAGACTGGTATACAGTGGTCTAGAAAAAGTGGAATGTTGCCAAGCATGCTATTATCATTTGGCTTGCTATGAATAATGGGCTTAATGTCAGGGAGAAGCTCTTCAGAATTGGCTATACTCATAAAAGCAATTGTTGCAATTGTGAATGTGCAGTTGAAATAGTTGATCATCTCTTCTTCAAATGTGATTACAGTAAAAAGGTGCTGCAGTATGTTGAAAACTGGTGTGGCTTCGGAATAGATGTGTCTATGACAAGCTCAGGTAGAACTAGTCTGAAATCAGAGGTGCATTCGTTGCAGTGGACAGCCTGCTACTAGTATATCTGGTACCAAAGGAACAATGCTCGACTAAATGCAACTCTGTTGAGGCCTGACAAGGTAGCTAAGGGTGTTAGGGAGGAAGCTAAGCGAATAATACGTCTCATGATTGGCAAGGATCTGAGCCGAGGTGACAATGAATGGCTTAGGAGGTGGGGATTGGTCCCTACTGCTGACCAATTTGCTAGCTAGCTTCTCTTGTTTGTTTTGTTTTTCCTTGCTTGTTGGTAGGAGTCTTTACTGCAGGCTTCAACTTTTGAACTTTGGTTTTATATTTGCAAAGTTTTGATATATAATCCCTACTCACATTTCACCAAAAAAAAAAGGAAATACAAATACAATTGTACTAAAATTATAGTAACTAGCATCGAATAACAAGGAATAACTATATCAAATATAGGCAAATTATGCCCCTATCAAACTCCCCCATGCTAGATCTTTACTCGTCCTCGAGTAAACTCAAGAGGCAAAACAAGACAATACACGACAAGGTATAACTAGTGGCAAAATACAAAGCAATCGAGCAATAACTAAACCAAGGGTTTTCGAAAAGAAATCAAACATAAGTTCAAAATCATTTTAATTTCGAAAAAGAGTATAGGCCTCATTTTAGCAAGTAAGAACAATCACCTTAACAAATCCGACTAAATATCATGTAATGTACACAAGTGACCATTCAATCTAACAACCAACCGTCTAGACAAGTGACAAACCGGTGACCCTCAACTTTCGGGAATGTAAACGTGAAAAATCACTCACTCTCATCTATCCAAGTGATGAGGACACGGGTCACACTCATAAACTAATCCTAAACTTGCCGACTACTACATGTCAGGAGGACTTTAGGGTTGTATAGGGGCTAGGGGTTAAAGTAAAGAAGGTGGATAATTTTGGGAAATGTGGTGTTAAAAGAGTAAGAGCTAGAGAAGAATGTTAAATCTCGGCAAAGAAATGAGTAAAAAACCTCCAAACTAGTACTACCCATACGACACAAAGTATAAACACCATTTTATTATCAAATTTCACCATATATAAGTATAACATACACACCTTCATTAGCAAATGGAAATATAAACCCCATTAATACTCAATACAACTACAAATATGACTTTTTCTTTTTCTTCACATTTTTCTATGCTTTCTCTTTTTTTTTTCTTGATTTTTTCATTTTTTCCTTCCTTTCCAATTTTTCAAATAACATATCAGAGCCCATTTTATAAACCAAATGTTCACCAACTCGCGATCAATTACTCCCCCATGCTTCGCTTGTTTCATACCTCCATCATACCGAGAAAACAAACACTTCACTAGCTCTTACTTGGGCAGGATAATGTTTGAAAACTGGTTAAAATATCGGGTAACAAAGAAACAAGGCTAAGGCTCAAAGGGGTTGAAAATAGGAAATCTTAAATTCGGGACGACTATTTGACTAATGTAGCTCATAAATTAACAAATGAATGCCTATATCACTCATGCAATCCTAATGGCAAGATTTGGCTTATGTGATCTCACGGCTTTTTGGTCACACGGTTATATAGTCACAAGTCTAGTCAAACCATCTTACCACAAACAATGTCAAAAGATAAGCACAAAAAACAATTATTCTATCGGACTATCAAGGGTAAAAACCGTTAGAAATCTATATCTCATTATACAACATATTCATATATGTTTCCATTTAATTTAGTCATAAAAATAAATACAAATCTATAACTCAGAAAAACTATAACCGATTTGCATGCAAACAACCTAAGGCTCTGGATACCGTTTGTTAGAAATCTATATCTTATTATACAACATATTCATATATGTTTCAATTTAATTTAGTCATAAAATTAAATACAAATCTTATGCATGCAAACTTAAATCAAAAGAGAAGAAATCATCAACCCTTACTATGATAATTTCGGTCTTATGGGCACCAACAAGATCTCCTTCTTGTTAGTTCTTGAGCTTTCCAATAATGGATGAACATTCATGACTTCAAAATAGAAGCCCTCCAATTAGTAGCACCCAAGACTATCTCAAAATCCCACAAACTAACATGTACTAGATATTTGTAATGTGGTTTACCTTAAAATTGATTACTAATACTCATATACTACTACTAGTATTATTAGTGATTGATTTTACAAATTAGATTCATAAAAATGAATTTTATGAAGAACAAGAGAGAGAAGTTGTGTTTTTATCATAAAAACCTAAAAGAATGAATAATAGAGAAAAATCACACTATTTTGCTACCCTCAAAACCGGTGGGCATAAGAGGTTTATGGACCTTTTTCTTTTTCCTTTTTGTCTTCACAAGACAAAATTTGTAAGCCTTTGTCCATAGTCATGTCACTATGAAGCATATTAGACAAATGAATAAGACAAATGGAAAAAGACAAAACTTCTCACAAGCCCAATAATATTTCGGTTTATATGTAGTAATATGGAGTCCATTTTATTTTTGTCAATTGTACAATTGTATGTCATGTGACATGTGACATGTCTTATGTCATGTTTTAATTTAAAATGCATATTTAACAAATTAAATATCATTTACAAATTAAATAAATCACATTTAACAAATTGACTAGTAATTCAAAATTACTTTCTCATAAAATGGTCATTTAAATACTAGTTAGTATAATTCACAACATCTTGTAATTATAACTAACTTATCATTCTCATCTCGCTTGTTTCGCAAACACCGATTAATTTTAGTAATATAACTTCTTAAATTACTAAATAAAATCTTATTTAATCACATTATAATAAGATGTCATTTTCTCTCTTATGATAATAATTTGTTCAATTTTAAGGAATTAATTAATCAGACGACATACAATTAATTAACCTTTTTCAATTAAGGGAATCGTCCTTTAGGTGTGACCTCAAGGGATCAACTGATCACCACCGTCGCACGACAGTAATGTCAAACTCTAGCCAGTCAATCATTACCGATAGGTGTGGACCAGTTGACTATATATGTAATGTATCATCCCTTTCGTATTCTTGGTATGAGATTTAAATATGTGATCAATATGATCGACAATTGTGATCGCATTATTGTCGGGGACACTTACTCCAACAAAAACGTCTCACAAACTGCATATGATCAAAACAGAAAACAATTTGGAAGCAATTTGTTTTAAAGTAGTAGTAACTCGATCAGATTATGATCATATTTCAACATGAATTCGCCACTCGTAGCCTAAAATGGTGACAACAATTTTTTCTTTTTTTTTTAAAAAAAAAAAAGCATATTCACCAAGACAAGTTCAACAATCAGTCGCAATAATTAATCCCTCCCCCATGCTTGAATAATGCACTGTTCTCATTGAAGGAAATGTAGATCTATATACATACTAACATACTCATATATGTTAAAATTAATTTGTCATAAAATTAAATGTGGATTTTATGCATGCAAACATTAATAAAATAAGATAAGAAAACATTTTCTCACCATAAAGATTTCGGTCATAATGGGCACTAACAAGATCTCCTTCTTGTTAGTTCTTGAGCTTTCCATTAATGGATGAACATTCTTGACTTCAAATTAGAAGCCCTCCAATTAGTAGCACCCAAGACAATCCCTTAATCCCACAAATAAACATGTACTAGATGTTTGTATTGTAGTTTACCTTAAAATCTATTACTAATACTCATACACTACTTCTAGTAATCTTAGTAATTTATATGAACAATTTAGATTATAATCTCATCTTTTTGATGAAAATAAAAGAGAGAGAAGAGAGGATACATGAACATTTGCATGTGGATTGAATGGTTGTGTAAGAATAATCATATAAAAGAACTAAAACTCCTCTTTAGGAGTAGTAGAGCCGGCCCACTCAAGGCCAAAGGAGAGCATCTTGCTTTCCCTTTTTGTCTTACCAATATTGTAGGTGTAAGGCTATGCAATAATAGGTATGATTATAATAATTTTAGGCATTAAAATAATACACCTACTATCCTCCACTATCTACAATATTTCGGTCCATATGTAAAATGGACTACCATTTTATTTTGTCAATTTGTCACTTGTCACACAATATGTCACATGTTATATGATACATGTTATTAATTAATTTAATGCATATTTATCACATAAATACCATTTCATGAATTAATTAAATTATATACAACAAATTGACTAGTGATACTTGATCACATAAATAAAATGGGTCATACAGTTATAATTCACAACTTCTTGTAATTGTAATTAACCATTCATTCTTATCTTTATTGTTTCTCAAACAATAAATAATTTTAGCAACAAAGCATTTTATTACTAAAATAAATCTTATTTAATCCCATTACAATAAGATATCAATATTCTCTTTCTCACAAATCGAATTGTTCAATTTTAAGGAATTAATTAATCAGATCGGTATACAACTAATTAACCTTTTCAATTAAGGGAATCGTCCTTTAGGTGTGACCTCAAGGGATCAACTGATCACCACCGTCGCACGACAGTAATGTCAAACTCTAGCCAGCCAATCATTACCGATATGTGTGGACCAGTTGACTATATATATGTAATGTATCATCCCTTCCGTATTCTTGAAATGAGATTTAATAATGATATTTAAATCATGTGATCGCACTATTGTTGAGGACACATTTCCCAACAATCTCCCACTTGTCCTCGACAAGTGTGCGTCACCAATTCTCTTGTCCTATTACTATCTCCCACTCAATGCAAGGTGTCTTTCAGGTTGTACTTGCAAGTGATCATATCGAGAGTGGTTTCCTCGATCTGGAGAATAACTGATTGACCGGATTTATCCACTCTGGATACCTTCCGAGCGTGGCCACGCATTTCGAGTTCATTACTCCTCGAGTGGCCCTGAGATATTGTTTTAACCCGACAAGGGGATGGACAATTCTATCGCACTCATTCCCTTCGACTAGCCACAACCATCATAACCCAAAATATGCCCATTTGACCCCATTTACGAAGGTCGTAGTAACACAAATCAAAGTTAATCTGAAACTGTGCCATCTTAGGTGAATAGTCTTTAGTCAAAAGAATCGACTCATTAGAATACTATAGTAGCTCTCGCCACGACCAGGCTTTATAAATTTGCCAGAACTCTATAAGCGGTCACTGCCCGACAAAGTGTTCCTAATGTCGACCGCCTATGTGATCGACTAGTCATCTCACATGACTCTATGGCACTTGAACTTGCCATCAATCGCATCACACTCTAGTCACTTCGAGACGTCACCTCATACAAGTGACTATGGGCGAATACAATGTTAATCCGTGTTCACTTTAACGGGGTTCAATTGTCTCCACAACCCGTTTGGATGTAACAAAGTATAATAAAAGAGTTTTAAAATAAAAACTCGAACGACAAATGTGATTATCACATATGAATAGTCAATGCCTGATTACTATTTCATATTCTATAATCTAATTTGATCTTGTACGTAGTTGTTCATTTCAATTCAATTGAAATGACATGACTCATCATGTTTAGCCTTTGAGAAGGCTTTGGTTAGTAGGTTTTATCAACTTCTTGTACCTTACTCAACCTTACTACATACTCGTTTTCCTTTTGTAATGTACACATTTGCATTACAAAACTTTCTGAGTACGTGTCGAGATCCAATCAAGACATAGGCCCTCTAGCCTAAGAATAGCTCCCACTGTTTTCACAGTGTGCGGGACTCATCCTCTTGCACATCTCATGATCACAAGTGTACTCAATTTCCGTTATAAATATCTCTCATTGTTCTTTATTGCCTAGAACGATTCTAGAAAATCTACTTCTTAATTAACATTGCCACAATGGTATCTTAACCATCCAAATGTGTTTTGATTATGGTTTTGTCGGAAACCATGCGCAATCTCAATTGTCAATTGTCACTTGTGTAACACCCTTACACAATATTGCATCATAAACACTTTGCTTTACTTCCTTAATGCTTCTGCAAGCACTTAAGGGTAATCTTTATACCTTACTTGGTAAAGATTATTTAGATTCGATTTTTGAAAACAATTCATCATACTCAAAGCATATGAAGTGTTATACATCATTTCTTTTTATTTGATTCTGCAGCGGAAGCAAATGAAATCAATCAAATATGTTCAATTCAATTGAACTAGTCATAAATCTTATCAACGTAAGACTTCTTATTGACGCTAACATCACGTGGATTTATCTTCATAAATCCGTATATTAAAGATATATTATAATACTCCAAAAGTCTAAAATCATTCGCAATGATCAATATGTCATCCACATATCGGACTAATTAAAATTTCCGTAACTCCCACTAAACTTCATGTATAAACACAACTTCTCGACTTATCGAGAAATGTTTTATCACATGATCAAAATGTTGATTCTAACTCATTGATGTCCTACTTAAGACCCTCTCTTAAGTTTCACATTATCTTAGGTTTGCAAGAATCTACTAAACTCAAGACATGTATTGAATACATTCCTTCTATTGAAGAAGTGGGTTTTAGATTCACTTGCTATGTATTTCATAACCTCATAATGAAACACAATCCCTAAGAAGATCCAAATAGACTTAAGCATTTCAATTAGTGCAAAACCCTTTGCAACCAATCAAACCTTGAAATCTCTCTTTATTAGTGCAAAACCCTTTGCAACTAATCAAGCCTTTTTATTTCGGATTTTCATGGCTCTAAGCCTTATATTGAGTTGTGACTTAAACACTCTTATGTAAGTCATATGTTCATTACTTTCCAGAAGTAATCAATCTTGAATCAAACAATTTCTTTGTAAGCTCTTTACTTTCTTAAAAGTAACATGAATTCATCATTTTTAACAAGTGACGAATTTTAACCTCCTAGGTTTTGAAGAAACAATGACTTAGGAAAAACGTCTTATGTAGCCAAGAAAGACCAGTTTCTTGCGACAAAAACCAGTTTCTTGCGACATAACATCTTTGTGGCTCTTTGAATAATTTCTCCCACTCTGTCTTCTAAAAATAAACTTGTATTTTAGAAAGACAGCTTCATGAGCCGCAAACCCGTCGTACTCGTGAAAATTGAAAGGGAAAAATGAGCATTTGTTTCTTGTGAAAACTTACAAACATGGTACCCTTACCATTTCATATCACATATGATTCGATTTAGTGGAAAAATCTAGACAAAATGATAAAATCCCCAAAAGGATCAAGTAACTCAAAGTAACTTGATCGAAGTCCAAACCTTATCAAATAGCGTTTGAATTCTTATCCAATCATACATTATCCCATAATGCGTGTTAAGAGAGATTAATTTGTGATACTATATCATAATTCATTTGGCTTATATCAAAGTCTTCACTTTGATAATCCCATCACGACTAAATCGTGATTACTTGAACTCTTTGAAATTCTTCAAAGATTTCTCTATTTACCTTATTAAGTGAACCTATTAGTGTCAACTTAAATCGTTGGTAAAAGATATTAACCTATTTTGGATCGTTGATTTACAACCTCGATCTCCTTTTCAACCAAAAAGGCACGAGACATCTTGCTTTGAATACAAGATACGCATAAACCATTAACAATCTAATGGCTTCAAGAGTACTCGATAACTCTTTGCGTTCATCATTCCAGAATTTAAGGTTTAATCTTGGGTTACAAATTTGAGTCTTACATCATCTACATGATATATCATTCTAGTTTGGTTTAGAATATATTCACCTTGATAATGGGCCAGCCATACATCAAATCGTGGTGTATAGGGTCACAAAAGTGAAACCTCTTTTGTATCTTAACAAGTTTATATTCTTATTTAGAGTTAATGCACTTAATAGTCATAATTAAGTACAACTTTAAATCCAAAAACTAGATTGAGTACACAATTACTCTATCTCTCGACTTCATTGTTGCTAGTCGTCATATTCTAATCATCCTATGTATCAAACATAATGATGAAAACCACCACCGGTTTCTAATAATGACGAAGTAATACTAGCAAAATTTATGTTTAATCAAATAAACATTTTTAAAGAAGAAGGTCCCATTAGATGTCCCACAACTAACTTGTTGATTCTTCAATAATTTGGGGTAGTTTCCTTTCTCGTGTCCAACATTTTAAGACAATGGAAACTTTATCGGTCGGGATTGATAGGTTTAGTATCGTCATTCTCAACAACTTTACCTTTAACATTACCTTGTATCAATTCCATCATAATCCTTACTTCTTGAACCTCGTCCTTATCTTAACGGTTTAAGAGAATGCTCCCACTTAATTCAATGAGTCTTTGCTTTGAGAAGCAAAATTGAATTCATGAAGATTCACTCTTCATTTGTTCGTTTGGTCTTAAAACTTTCATTGAAGTGGTTGCGTTATTTTGGTCAATTACGAATTCTGAAAATCTAATCACCAAAACAATTTATCGCTTCAAGGTACTTAATTCAATTAAGTATATGAAACATAATCCATTGTAAGTAGAAGTGTTAGTCATGAATCAAAAACCTGTTTGATAATGAATAACTTTAATCTATACTCTTTACAAGAGATCCTTAGCAATGGTTAATACGAGGTCTTTAGAAGAAAATTCAAATTTTGCCTTTAGTTACGATGTTTTAAGGAGATTCGTTATCAAAATCGAAATGATATCGTATATGAATTGTGGTAAAGAAATAGAACAATATAAAAACGGAATAGTGGAAAACTTAACATTTATCGTTTTATTAATACTTGAAAAACAAGTATAGCATTTACATAGTGACCTCTACCCAACTATGATAAATGATTCCAAGACCCAAATTCATATTGACTTAGGCACGGTGGGGCCGATACATCCTTTATCAATATAACTCGGTGGATTAACGTTTAATCGATTCTACTTTTAGAACTCTTGGTCGATAATATTACATTAACAATTATCTATAGCCCAAAACACATCGACAAGGGCACGGTGGGGCCGATACATCCCTTATCAAATACTTTTGTTGAGTTCAATCCAAATTTCGAATAAATGTGTCCATGATCCAAACCCATATTAACTTGGGCACGGTGTGGCCGATACATCCCTTATCAACATGAATTCGGTGGATTAACATTCATCACCCACTTCCCCTACGTAACAAGGTTTGTACCCCGGTGTGGCCGAGCGCACTCCCTCGCGAAATAGGTTTTCATGGTTTCTACTATTTGGTAAGGCTATGTCTCAATTAATTGTTTTAGCGAGAGGTCATGTCAATTTATTATCTATCACGTTTTAAGTGAACTAAAGCGGTGAACTACGATAATTCTAATTGACACGGTCGATAAACTCGATAAAGTAACAATGCATGTTTAGTTATGGCGATTTAGCGATGCATGTGACATAAAATAAAATGCAAGCATAAAGATAAATAAATCCTAGTATGGCCTTTCCTAAAATAGAAAAACTATTAATCTATTACATATTCGGAAACCAACTCCATTGGTCCCTTGAACTTCGGTTGTGGCACGCATCTCGAGGTAACACCGTCTTTATGTATCGCCATTCTTGAAGAAATCCGTCTTTTGGAACTCCGGAATGAATAAAATTACATAACAAATTACATAATTTCCTATTATACATTTGTAACTAAAATAAAATAAATCTATTAAATTACAAAACGGTGATACGAGATCACAATAAAATTACAACCGAATCGATATTCCCATACATTTCGGGAAATACCAATTAAAATCTAAGGCCATACTAAGTAAAATTACATAATTCAAAAATTACATAAATTAAAATTATGACAATCATAAAGAAAATGCAGCATTATAATATGTATGAACATGCTCAATTTTATGCTAAATCGCCTTTTAATTAGCCAATATCGTATATTACTCGGTTTTTACGGATTTGCGTGATTTCAACATTTTATAATCACAAAAATACATAAACTCATATTTATGCATAAGTTAATTACCCTAACCTCTTAGGACTCAAAATATAGTCTCCACTAGTAATTTGACCATAATTAACTTTTATTTACAAAATTGTTCATAAATGGACCAAAAATTACAAAAATAAGCTATTAAACTTCAAATAAATCTAAAAATTTCAAATAAATTCGAAATTTGAAATTTAAATTCATGAACATTCTGGAAAAATTCCATGACACTCATAATGTTCAAAATCTTAGGTTAAAAATTTCGAAAATTTACCGGAAAAACAATGTTGCGGTTTATCGATTTTTAATAAAATAATCATAAAAACATGGAAAAATTATTTTCACTAACTTTTCAATTTTAGATCTGAAAAAGATAATAAAATGCAACATTAGACGTTTTTCCTAAGTCATAGATTATGTTTTATTAATTTTTCACTAATAATGTCACTATTTATGCTATTTTTCTTCAAAAATTCATAAATCATGCTAAAAGACTTCTTTATAGCCAATTATTTTACACACATCTTGTAAAATTGCATGTGACAACATATTAATTTTCTATGACCAGATTCGAAATTTAACTCATATTAACCTATTTTTCACTTAAATCCGAATTTAATAATGAAAAATTCATTTTTCGAGCATAACAAGTCCAAAAATTATGACAATTTACAGGTTATCTCAAAATAATATATGTGACAACATATCCAAAAATCAATGAAAAATTCGAAGTATAGCTATTTTTAGACCAAAAATGACATTTTTACTCATAAAATCACATTTAAATGCCATTATTGTAAATTATGAACAATAAAAATCCGAAAAATAACCAAAATATCCTAAAACACTTTAGGACCAGAAATATTAACATGCATGTAATAATTTCGTGATATATCATAATAACACAAATTTTACAAGTTTTATTTGTTATTCTTATAACTCGGAAAAACTTTTAACCAATTTGCATGCAAACAACCGTGGCTCTTGATACCGATTGAAGGAAATGTAGATCTATATACATACTAACATACTCATATATGTTAAAATTAATTTGTCATAAAATTAAATGTGGATTTTATGCATGCAAACATTAATAAAATAAGATAAGAAAACATTTTCTCACCATAAAGATTTCGGTCATAATGGGCACTAACAAGATCTCCTTCTTGTTAGTTCTTGAGCTTTCCATTAATGGATGAACATTCTTGACTTCAAATTAGAAGCCCTCCAATTAGTAGCACCGAAGACAATCCCTTAATCCCACAAATAAACATGTACTAGATGTTTGTATTGTAGTTTACCTTAAAATCTATTACTAATACTCATACACTACTTCTAGTAATCTTAGTAATTTATATGAACAATTTAGATTATAATCTCATCTTTTTGATGAAAATAAAAGAGAGAGAAGAGAGGATACATGAACATTTGCATGTGGATTGAATGGTTGTGTAAGAATAATCATATAAAAGAACTAAAACTCCTCTTTAGGAGTAGTAGAGCCGGCCCACTCAAGGCCAAAGGAGAGCATCTTGCTTTCCCTTTTTGTCTTACCAATATTGTAGGTGTAAGGCTATGCAATAATAGGTATGATTATAATAATTTTAGGCATTAAAATAATACACCTACTATCCTCCACTATCTACAATATTTCGGTCCATATGTAAAATGGACTACCATTTTATTTTGTCAATTTGTCACTTGTCACACAATATGTCACATGTTATATGATACATGTTATTAATTAATTTAATGCATATTTATCACATAAATACCATTTCATGAATTAATTAAATTATATACAACAAATTGACTAGTGATACTTGATCACATAAATAAAATGGGTCATACAGTTATAATTCACATTTTCTTGTAATTGTAATTAACCATTCATTCTTATCTTTATTGTTTCTCAAACAATAAATAATTTTAGCAACAAAGCATTTTATTACTAAAATAAATCTTATTTAATCCCATTACAATAAGATATCAATATTCTCTTTCTCACAAATCGAATTGTTCAATTTTAAGGAATTAATTAATCGGTATCGGTATACAACTAATTAACCTTTTCAATTAAGGGAATCGTCCTTTAGGTGTGACCTCAAGGGATCAACTGATCACCACCGTCGCACGACAGTAATGTCAAACTCTAGCCAGCCAATCATTACCGATATGTGTGGACCAGTTGACTATATATATGTAATGTATCATCCCTTCCGTATTCTTGAAATGAGATTTAATAATGATATTTAAATCATGTGATCGCACTATTGTTGAGGACACATTTCCCAACACTCATTATAATCAAGTAAGAGTAATAATAATGCAGGACAAAATGTAAAGGGAGTGGAAACAAGGTCACCAAATCCAAAACTATGATCAATGACGAACTTGAACTTCATATCAGGTGCTAACGGTCAGTATAGTCTGCGACAAAGGCCGATGAGGAGCACGACGACCGTCCCATAATTTTGAGGCGACAATGAGTATGTAGCAACAGTAATGTTGTAATACTATGGTTTTCCTAAGCTGGTACTCGGCCGAGTATGGCCCACTCGGTCGAGTAAGGGGTGTCGTGTATTCTGAATGGCTACTGCCCATGAATACTCGGCCGAGTATGTCGAATACTCGACCGAGTAGAGTGTACTCGGCCAAGTGATGTGACCATTATTTGCGCACATTTAGTCCCCTAATTGAGCCCATTTTGCATACTATTATAGCATTCTTTGGCCATTTTATCCGTCAAAACCTTCCTATTTACTTTTCTATCGCATTCTATATGTTTTGTAGGAAAGAAGAGAATAAGGCGGAAATTCCCGTCTTTCGTGCATATTCGGAAGCTATTTGACGACATTTGATGGATCAGTATGAGAAGGAAGCAAGAACTAAAGACCAGGCCTACAAGAATAAAATGGAAGTGAAGGAAAGGGAAGAATAGAAAAGAAAACGTAAACTGACGACCAACCCGAGCGGATTCTCTGAAATCCGGCCGTCCACAATACACGGAACCCGTGCGTCTTCTCCCCAATCCGCCCGTTTTCCTCTTCACCAATCCGCCCGGATTCCCCCAAAGACGCTCGGATTCCAGCCCAACGCATTTTCGTCTTCTTCAAGCCTCAGAGAAAGACGCCCTTCCTTCAAGAAATACCGGCTCCTCCCTGCTCCATTTAAAAAGTGTAATTACTAGTTTAACCCTTAGTTAACTCTAATGCACCCACCTAATTTCTACTATAAATACCCCACTTGTAAATAATCAATGGGGGGTCCTTTTTACACATCTTTTTTAGCTAGAAAAATCTATCCTTAGATTAGATTAGGAGTAGATTAGAATAGATTACTTTTTAATCTTTCCACAAATTACACATTAATCTCTTCTTAATTATTGTTCAAGTTTATTATTCAAGTTTATTATTGGGTAATTGAAGATTATTGGGTTATTATTGGGAGATTGACAACCTTCCATCAATCATCAAGTTCTTCTATTATTCTTTTCTTTATTATTTGGATCACCTCAAGTTTGGTAAAATTCCTTCACTCTTTAATCTTTATTGTTCATTTCTTCAATCTATTATCATGTTTATACTTGTTGTGATGATTGACACCATTATTGACATGTTTCCCATGATGATGAGTGAGTAGTTACTTAGCTAGGATTAGTGGGTAATTAGGGAAAACCAACATGGGATTGATTCATGCTTAATCTAATATGTTCACATGATTAAATTGCTTGCTTGTTGTGATGTCAACTTTATGCACATGTTATGTTTGATGAAATGCTAAGCCTATGAATCCTTGCATTTTTACCATCTCTTATCTACTCAACTTGACTTATAAGATATAAACCAACTCGAGTCTTGTTAGACCATGCATAGAAGTTGAATAGGAGGAAAGTAAGTCGACTTGTAGGTGTTGTACAATCTAATCGATTCGGCTCCGGGACCCAACTCTTCCTATGAACCGTAAGACATAAACCAACTCGGTTCCTCCACAACACTAATTTCTTGCATATAATTGTAAACATTTTTATATGATCAACACCATGAATCCCATATGACCCCATGATATCCTAGTACTTTTAATCAATTGTTTACATCTTTCCTTTTATTGCTCGTTCTACTTTATTGCTTGCATTAGTTTAGACACAACTACAAACCCCATCAATTGTGACACTAGCACAAATTGAGATAAATAGACTTAGAACCCAAAGCACACCGTCCCATGGATCGACCTCGACTTACCGCTAACTAATAGTTTGTTGAGTATTATAAATGTGTTTGATTGGATGAGTGACGACATCAACCGGATCAAAATGGCGCCGTTGCCGGGGATGGTGCTATGTGATTAAGTTCTTACTTGTTTGTCTACTTTGATTTTGCTTTCACCTCGAGGAACTTGTTCTTCAAGGATTGTTCTCCAGGGGTGCATTTGAGCCAGTCTCAGGCACCAGAGACACCGGAAGAGAAAGAGCGCATGACACGGATTCCTTATGCTTCGGCTATAGGATCAATCATGTATGCCATGATATGCACACGTCCAGACGTGGCATATGCATTGAGTATGACAAGTCGATTCCAACAGCAACCAGGTGAACCACATTGGTTGGCTGTCAAGAACATTCTTAAGTACCTACGGAGGACTAAAGATTGGGCATTGACTTATGGAGGTGATCAAAAGCTATGCGCAACCGGTTACGCAGATGCTAGCTTCCAAACGGATCGAGATGACTCGAAATCTCAGTCTGGATTCGTTTTTACTCTTTAATGGCGCTGATCACTGGAAGAGTTCGAAACAAACTGTTACAGCAGATTCTACGACTGAGTCCGAGTACTATGCCGCGTCTGAAGCTACAAAGGAAGCGATATGGATGCGTCAATTCTTACATGGGCTCTCTGTAGTGCCTAGTTCGAATGACCCGATCACCATCTATTGCGACAATAGTGGTGCCATCTTCCAAGCTAAGGAGCCAAAGTCTAGCAACAAGTCTAGACATGTACAACGGAAAGCTCATCTAATCCGGGATTACGTGGAGCAAAAGGAAGTAGTGATAGAAAAGATTGCTACGAGATGATAACATAGCGAGATCCTCTCACTAAAGCATTACGACAAGATAAGCATGAAGGGCACGTTAATTCCATGGGAATTAAACGTGTTCCTAAGTTGTAGTACTCTTTTATGGATCGGATTCATTCTCTCTTGTACTCTATACGACATCATCGTTTTGATATTTTATATATATATTTTGTTTGTCATGTGGATTTGTACGACAAATTTTGAACACCACAAAGTGAACTGAACGAACATTATATCTTTTCAGTCCTTAATTGCCCACATGAGCTGATAACTCTGGCAATTATTTTGTGACGTTGGTTGATGGTGGGTTCAACGAGCCATAAGTCAACCGGTTGACTGACCAATCACAGTGGCGATTTATACGGATATTTCGTAGGACACAATTGTGACATCGACATGGAGTCCTAAATGTTTTATAACATTCGGTGCCCGGTCGTGGATAGGACTTCCATGGTGATCCTAAGAGTCGATTCTTTTGACTATCGATTGTCTCTTGAGACTAAGGCAGATTTTGGGTGACTTTGGTTTCTTTCTCACGGTCATCCGTAACAGGGGGCCAAGTAGATTTTTTTTCGGGTCATTTCATGTCGTGCTTAGATCGGAAGGAGTCGAGTTGAAGGAAATATTCAGCCTTTATCGGGTACTCGATATTTCTCAGGGCCACTCGAGGAGTCAGAATCGAAATGCATGGCCATGCTCGGATACGGATTCGTTTTATCGGTTAAGTTACTCTCTAGTCGGGGAAACCACTCTTGATACGGATCGATTGTAAAATACGACCTTTGTGGATCCAGATCTGCAAATTGTTTTACAGTGAGTGGGAGAAATTTTTAAATGAATATGAGAATCGGTTATCGCACATACACTTGTACGGACAAGTGGGAGTTTGTTGGAGCTTGTGTCCTCCGGTTAGTGCGGATAACGTCATTGCACATACACTTGTACGGACAAGTGGGAGCTTGTTGGGGTTGGTGTCCTTAACAGTTAGTGCAAGGACTTATAAACCTCTAAAAGGATCAAAGGGCATACTTTTGGTATTATTATCGGTTGATCCACGTTTATCAATAACGGTTGGCTTGCTAGATAAGTTTGACGTTATTGTCATACGGATGGCGGTGATCAACTGGTCCCTAAAAGTCACACCTATAGGATACGTTCGAGAGATGTGACGGTATGAAAATACAGTCATGTAGATGCCAAATCGACTAACCGGTTAGTCGAGTTATTTGACTAGTAATTAGTCAAATATGTGATGTTGAGATATTATATTTAATACGGATTAAATATCATGGGCTAAGGCGAATTAACCAGTTAATTCGTAAAATTAAATATAAAACGATTTATATTTAATTAAATGTATATTGAATATAATTATACAACAATCTTTGTTTTTGTCGGACACGAATTGATAATTCAGCTAACCCGTATTATTAGCTGATGCCTTAATTTCCGATAACCGATAACAGTTTATAATCAAACCGCGTCATATACATTTAGTCATTTGGGTATGGACTACGAGTCAAAATGAAGAGGAAATGGAAAAGCCCATTTCCTCCCCATGGACTCGGTTTGACCGAGATTAGGAGAACAAAAGGAGAGCTCCTCCTTTTGTTTAACCTAATCATCATTAGTGAAAGATAATTAGGGTTTCGAAGAGCATTCTTCTCTGTAGAAACCGAGATCTCACATCTCAAGCAAACTCACATCAGTTCTCCCAATATTGCAAAGCAATCGGAGAACACCTTCTAGCACAAGGGCATATCTCGGATAAATCTTGGGTGCAACAATTAGGAGGGAATCTCGTTTGATTTCTGTTCTTTACGCCGTGCATCAAAGGACCCGAGGTTGATTTCTATCTTTATCGTTTCTCTATTGTATTAATGTTTTATGACAATATTCACATGTTATATTTACGTTATAGTCCTAAATTTAAAGGGTATTATACGGATGTATACCCACAAGAATACGGGCGGATTTTGCGCAAAACGCCCGTCCCGACCAAGACGCACGTCCCAGACGCAAGACGCCCGACTTCTCCCACCTCTCAGCCAAGGAAAACTGCTGTGTTAAAATCCGTGCGGATTCAAGCGAGGACGCCCGTATTCTTCTCTCACAATCCGCCCGTCCCGATGGAAATCCGCTCGGATTGCCCTGTTCCCTCGGATAAAACGGATTTGACCCATCCTTATCCGTTCGGATCCCCTCTTTCTTCTATATAATCACCCCCTTTCTCCCCTCTAGCCAAGGTGGAGGGTACTCGGGGTAAGGAGGAGAATTTGACCAAGGAGGGTATTGGGGTCAAGCAAGAGGGTATGATCAAGCCGGGAGTTCTCATCGTTATAGCTATTATCAAGATGAGGATGACGAGTGAAAAAGGCCTACCTCACCACCTCCATTTGTATGATACCCATCTTTCCCCCTCTCTTTTGTATATACATTGCATTTAGTGTAGCTTTTGCATGCATTTGTATTATATTCCATATTGCATTTGCATAAGTAGTCCATATAGTATAAATTGCATTGTAACATGATTCATATAGATAGTTGCATAAAGATTAGAATTCATGCATCGGCACCAATGGCCAAACCTATTCAATTCTACACTAGAAATAGTGTTTCAATCGGTTTGGGGAGGTTTGATCATAAGTGACCATAGTTTAAATCATGCATCATATAGTATAGTTTAGATTGCATTCAATTGTTATATATGTCATATAGAATTGCATTTAGTTAGAGCATGCATTCATTCATACCATATCATTGCATTTGTACTTTATTTCAAAAAATCAAAAATCCAAAAACATGTATTTCTTTTTCATTCCTACTCCTACATGTTCATTGAGGACAATGTCCAAAATAAAGTGGGGGATGGGAATTTATATTCCAAAAATGCATAAAACTTGAAAAATTTCGAAAAATCACAAAAATATGTCTTTTAATTTCATAAAAACAAAAACCATAAAAATTGAAAAATTGAAAAATCCAAAAACAAGTTCATTTCCTTTGTAGTGTAGACTCGTATATATTGTTTTGTATATATTGTGTTTGTTCATCCTTTTTCACATTGATTGACCACGCCACATCCGAGACATGAGGATATTGAAGACCGCATGGTATGATCTTTCCAATCTCCTTTTTCCTCTTTATGTTAATGACTATGTGGCTTTATTTTGATTGATGCGGTATAAACAATGTGAACTTAGGACTTGCATTTAGTTTATTTGGCATATTAGTTGGTAGAATCATATGCATTAGGATGTTTATATGTTAGTTGCATCATGGCATGTAGTTTGCATGTTAGAAAAAATTTTGCGAAACCGTCTACTTGGGAAGCTTTACAAGTGTATATAGGCCCTAGTAGATGCTTTTTCTTCTTAAGACTTTGCTTGTTAGAATACTTGTAAAACACCCTAGGATGTGTCATGCCAGTATCCTTTGACCCATGGATTAAAGCCTAGTCAAGAGTACCTTGTGGTGTGATAACTCCTTGGCTACCGTTTATTCCAAGGTGACCCTTGAAACTATGCATCTGTGGACAAGGCCCTCGGGAACTGCGTCCGCGGGATCCACACTAGGCATAATCAACTCGAGGTTCTTTCGAATCGAATTAAGACAAATTAGAGTCGCCACCAAGTTTTTTGGGAACTTGGAACCGTTCAAGTCAACTTTACACCTTTCATCGAAAAGCATAAAGCCAATCGACTACGAGTGATTAAAGATAAAGAATTGTACCCTATATCACTCGATTTGAATGACTCTCGTAATCCAATGGTATTTAGACGGATCCACAAACCATTGATCTTGAGTAAGGGGTGAGGGTACGTGTTGGGAAGCCCATAAGGACACCCAACCCCGCCCGTCGATAACGGCCTCTACTAAGTCAAGTGTCGGATTTCAAACAAGGTCATAGCTACTGCGATGTATGATATGCAAACGTTGTTTTAACCCTATCATGTGACAACAATTTCTATGTCGTTTTAGATGCAACTAAACTAACTTTGTCAAAGTTGTAATTTAGCATGTGGGTTGATTGATCTAGTAACATTCAAACGAAACAAACAAGGCTTGATGGGGAATGGGGGAGCCGTTGGGATCTACCAATTATAAACCAGGCATTTCATGCCGACACAACAACAAATTAAAGATACAACTCGATCTAAATACAAAGCTATAGGCACGACGCAATACACGGCCATTTGGCCTAGAAAACCGTGCACAAGAGGGGTGACTCACGGCCTACATGACACATGGCCTTGGGTCACTCCTCGTGATGTGTGCTTTCGCTCAATCTCATCGAATTAGACATAGGGCCACGCGCCAAAGCATGCATTAGCATAAATCGGGCCATGTTGTTTTAAACAACATGCGATTTACTACGCTCTCACTTGCATTGGGGCACAACCGTCCAACCAAACAAGACTAAGGTTTTTAGAAATCATTTGACTCGATAAAGGAAAACTAATTACAAACAAATTATAAAACGCGACTCAAAAAAAAATAAATTAATTACAAGTGACAAGACAAATAAAGAACGAACGATGCAAAAACAAACAAAATAGGAAAGGCCAAAGGCCACGGCCAAATCACGGCCCAAACCAAACAAGGCTACCCTAAGTCCTAGGTTAGGTTCATTAGTTAGATCAATTGATCGCGGAATGAGCTCGAAACAAATTAGAAAACTAGTTAGAAACGACGTTGATCGATTGGAAGGATGTCGCGCAAAGGTGTATTCTACACGGCCTTACGAGGGGTCAAATTAGGTCAAGTTTACTAATTAAGTTAACTCATCGAGTGTTAATAAGAAGGTGCTAATCACGCACTCTTATACTAGCGAGAAATTAGGTGAAAGAGAGAGATGCGTTCATTAAGTTACAGAATTGTTAATCGATTTTTAAAGCTATGTCGATGTACCCTAATGTGTCTAATTAGGTTATCAAATTGGTCTAATGTCATCTAAATGAGTTATATGTTAACAATCAGAGGTTAAACTAACATACAACGGATCCTAGGGTGTGTCGAATTGGCCGAAATAACAAAGGGGTCAAAAGCGAAGAGCGAAGTTAGAAATTCGTTTATTTATGCCCTACCTTGAACACGAGGATATGTAAATGAGACGGGGGTGTACGACCGACTGAAGTAGCGGTTTATTTTCCCATCTCAAGTCAACGCGGGTGTTCATGGTGGTACTTTAACTCATACTCGGACTAAACTAGTTTCATAGTTAATTAAAACAAACGATAAACAAAAGCGATAAACGAACAAAAACGAACTATAAAAGAACAAACATAAAAACGAAATAAAAAGGGAGAAAGAGGAGGATTTGATGCACCCTCAACCTACATGTATCGTTGACACCGTCTTGGGTCGTAATCGATGGTAGATTTTATCTCGAGAGGCCGTCGTCGACGAAGAAACAAGCAAACACGCGTTTTTTGACAAATCTGGACAGCAACTTTCAAACGATGATTTCTCCCTCGTTTCACGACGAAAATTCGATTTAAAAGATGTTTTCAAAACTAGAAAGAGAGGAGAACAGGAATCTTAAAGCAACCCCTGCTCGTTTTGGGTTATTGGGCACGAAAAACGAGCACAAACAGAACTGGACAGACAGGAACAAACCGCGAAAACAGAGTGTATAACACTCTGTTTTTCGAGGGATTTCGTGTACTCTCAAGGGCAATTTGGCTCGTAAATCTTTGTCTAATGTGTAGATGGATGTTATGTGGTTAATTAGGAACAAGAAAATCGAGTTTTGATGGGGGTTTGAGGGAGGAACGAATTGTTTTTCGAGGAAGACAGACAAACAGTTTCAGTTTTTATGTCGGTTTTGTGGAGGGTTTTTGAGAGGCAATTAGGGTTTGTTTCTGAGGTTTAAAGCTTGTGAGTGATGGTAGGATGTATGGTGAACTTAGAGGAATGAATGTATGGTGAAGGGTGGGTATTTATAAGGAGTTAAAGTAGGGTAAAAGAGGGGGAGAGGCAGTCGGGCCTGCTCGTGTATATGCGGGCTGTTTGGGGGGTGTTTGGGATGGAATTTGGGCCGTGGTTATGGGGGTTCGAACAGGGGTGGATGGGTAGAGGCTTAGGTTGGTTAGTGTACTCGATATTCGTGCCAACTCGTAAAGAAAACGGGCCCAAAAACCGAGCTAAAATCGAGCTCAAAAACATGCTTTTAAAACGAGTTTTCTTCGCTTTTAAAATCGATTTTTCAAATCAATTAACACATTAAAATAAATGATTTTTCAAATCAAATATATTCATAAAATGATTTTTCAAATCAATTATTTATTTTATTTTTAATAAAATAAACTTGGGAAAATAAATTCAAAATAAAGTAAAATGAATTCACCTTAAAAAAAGCTTTAATTTAAATATCATTTAAATTAAAATACTCCGTCGACAACGCTCATTCTACATCGTAAAACGAACCCAAATAATGACAATGACAACTAAATAAATACATGTGTCCTATCATCATCGGGTGTTTGTCGGGTTCTCTATAAATTCCAATATCGACGGATACGGGTATCTACAGAGCCCCCACTTTGACTGAGGCTTGGACAAGGCGAAAGTCAAAGTATACCCCAGGTCCCTCTCGACCTGAGGATTCTTCGGGTCGTTTATAGTCCATTAGACTTGCGTATATAAGCTCGCCAGCCATAAGAAGAGATCATACCTGAAACTTCGTCGGGGATTAACTCTTGCTTCTGTTGCGTCAAATTGTCATCATTGGTCGTCGACCCATAAATTGTCATCATTGAGCCTTATCCTTAGGCTCCTACGTATCCGTTTCTGACGGAATCAAACCCGCGTCGTAGTTCGGCAACTGCTGACACATGCCCAAAGTTTATCATCTGCTGGCGTATGTTCAAAATTCATCATCTGCTGACATTTGCCCAAAATTTATCATCTGCTGGCAGGTGCCCAAATGGGATGGGACTTTCCAAGGAGGTTCAAGCCGCTTTCATCATTTGCTTTCAGCTACGAAATTCTTCCATTTCATACTCATGTATTGAATTGAATTCTGAGTGGATGTCATCCTTTTCATCTTGATAGTGGTCTCTGAAGCCAACGGCTTCAGAGCCCCCAGTTTGCAATGGCTCTAAAGTCGAAGACTTTAGAGCCCCCAGTTGAAGCATATCCTGCTATATTTGAAACACAAAAACGTACTAGCAATAATCATCACATAAGCACATTTGGATCATCGATCTTAAAATTGGATCATTTGAAATATTGGGTCATCGACCCGAAAATTGAATTTGAAAATTTTGAATAATTGGACCATCGACCCGAAAATTGAATTTGAAAATTTTGAATAATTGGGCCATCGACCCGAAAATTGAATTTGAAAATTTTGAATAATTGGGCCATCGACCCGAAAATTGAATTTGAAAATTTTGAATAATTGGGCCATCGACCCGAAGTTTTGAATTTAAAATGAATCACTTGGATGTTGGGTCGTCGACCCAAAATTTGATTTTGAACTTTGAGATTTGAACCTTGACTTGGATCATCTATCCATAATGCGCAAAAAGTTTTTGAAATTTTGAAATTTTGAAATATCTGGCATTTTGAAATCGAACCTTGATGGGTGAGCATGAAATACGACTCAGACACTTCGTATGACCCGTAAACAACGTGGGCGTAGCCCGCTACCGTAAAACAAAAAAGGAAAATAAAACCGTAAGTGTGCACGGGTTTTAATTCGATTATTGACTTGTTGGGGGTAGAAATGTAAATTGGCCATTCTGGCGCCAAAAGACGACAAATGGGAATCACAAGGTCGTCGAACTTGGGATGGAGATATCGTATAGCATGGGCGTGCTCCCGAGGGCACATGGGAATCAAGATCACTTGGCATTGACAAGGTGGATTAAACTCACAGAGCAACAACGTTGGCTTCGCCCGACACTAAACACAGACTGATCTTATGAGAACACTTAGACATCACACATCACTCTTGTTGGGAACATTCTGTCACTCTTTTCCTCGCCTCCTTTCTTTTCAGCGAGTATTCATCATTTCTTGCCACCGCCTTCTTTCTTTTCAGCGGGCTTTTATTATTTTTTCTTCCATGCCTTCTTTCTTTTCAGCGGGTTTTTCATATTTTCTGTTCCCAACACAAACCCACATCTATATGACTCAACATCTTTGCCTAAACCGTTAGATAAAGCTAATTCTGAGACTTGATACTATTCATCTGAACCTATATCCTCATCCTAGCCTACATCGAGTGCTAAGACCGACTCAAACAAAGGTGGCCTCATTTGGACTTGGTTAAGACCCGTAAGAAACCGACAAGATGACAACTTGGTTGATGAGTGGATTGAATCCCTTATTCTGAAGGACTGCCTACGTATTCGCGTGGAGCGAAATCAAATCCGACGTAGTTCGATCATGGTGCATAAACATGGCATTTTGATTGTGTGTACACACTCGAAGGTTTCACCTAAGGTATCATGTCGTATCCCATTCTAGCCTGTAAGGTACCGTTAAATCCCGTGTCTAGGGTTAGGTGTAAAAGGCTTGGATCTTTTGGGATGTGGAGCTTGGTAAAAATATGTTCGCAAGGTAAACTATCATTCTGAAGGTTCGTTTTGTGGTGCTAAGGCCAAGGGCTATGGCTGCTGATGTGGTTGGAATGGGTGTCTCGGGTTCGATGAACCACGAGTGCAAATGGGTTGAAAAAATGATGTGGGTTCAAATTTCCATGTCTGGACCCTAAAGGCTGGGTGTAACAACACAAGAGGAATAATTCTCAAAATTCCCGACTATCCCTTTGTAACTGTCTCAGGAAGGACTTAGAGGTATGGATGACTGCTGATGGCACTACCTGACCATTTTGGCTTCGCCTTTGAACTTCGATCAACATTTCGACATTTCTTTTTCTTTTTTTTTCTTCTTCTTCTTCTTTTTTCTTTTTTTTTCTTTCTTTTTTCTTCTTTTTTCTTTTTTTCTTCTTTTTTCTTTTTTTCTTCTTTCTTTTTTCGTCTCTTTGAAAATGATCTTCTATTCATTCTCTTAGTCATAAATGGATACACCATGAAAATTGGGCTTCGCCAACTAATTTGGGTAGGAACTAACAATTCCTTGTTAGAACAGGTTGATATCTTCTCTCTTCGAGAGGGGATGATTTTGTGGGGATGGGCTTGCCTTCCATCATCGATAGGGAAACCAGGAGCTAGTTCTGGTTCATCATAGAATCATCTAAAAGCTTGTCAAAAGCACGGTTTTGATGGAGATTTTCTACCGCCAGACATGGAATAGGTAAAGGAATCAAACACGGGATCCTAGTGTACCTTACATTTCGAAACGGGACATATTTCTACCCCAAGGATGCCTTTGAGTGTTTTGTGCATTTTATCATGCTTTCAGAATGATTGAGGATTGGAAACAAGACATATTTGGAAATGAAACTGCAACTTTTTATTGGAATGATAAAAGCTTAATAGACTCGAAGGAACGATTCCTAGGACACACCCTAGGTCATCGTGGAACAAACGACTCAAATTCAAGAAAAGAAAGTCCTAGACTCGACTCGACTAAGATAAGAAAACAGATCCCGACTCATAATTTTCAAATCTGGTCTTGAGCTTTCCTTTGTTCAGTTGTCAACTTAGATGCTCGGCCCTTGTCCTTGATCCCTTTGATGGTCTGCCTCCATCCCGAGGTAGTCCTCTGAGGATCTACGCCAGTGATAAAGGTTGGTGAACCGAATTGTCTTTCATTAACTTCGTTAACGAGAGGAGTACATTCTAGAGCGAGACTTCCGATTTGAATTTCATTCTTCGGGTTCGGCAAGAATTCAGAGCAATCCCCAAATATATTCCCGATAAACACTCCTTTCCAGTGACATGGGCGGATAAGATGGGAATAGTCGACACTGTCTTCGACAGAAACAAAGTTGGAGTGATCGCCAAATGGATTGGTGATGTTATTAGGTTTAACAGCTGGGATCGGGAGCGTTCCGTTCTCAATCATGTCTTGAATTTCGTGCTTCAGTCGATAGCACCTTTTAGTATCATGGCCTTTCCCTTGATTAAAGGCACAGTAGGCATTTGGTTTGTACCATTTGCCTTGTTGTTCAGCAGGTGGATCCGGAGTTGGACCAATAGGCTTCAGCTTTCCTTGGGCTATGAGCCTTTGGAGAGCGTATGTATAAGTACATCCGATATCGGTGAATGCCCTAGGTGTTTGGCGCTGCGACTTCTTCGATTGCCCTTCTAAGAGATTGATGGCTTCATCCAAATGGGTCGTTTCTGGGGCCTTGCCCTTAGATGATGAGGCCCCTTGGTACCCTTTCGGCTTTTCAGCCTCTGCCCTTATGACATCATCTTCTACCTTTATCCCGATTCTTATCAATTCTTTGAAAGAGCCAAAATTCTGGTATTTCAGAGCATTGCGGTAAATAGGTCGTAGATTCTTTACGAACTTATCTACCATTTCAACTTCGTCAGGCTTCTTGGCTAATTTCACGCTTTCAGCGCGCCATCTTGCAAGGAATTCAGTAAAGCCTTCTTTTTCCTTCTGTGTCATTACTTCCAAAGTCCTTATGTTGGTTTGAATCTCAACATTGTCAGCATAGTGCTTACAGAACTCCACCGTAATATCTTCGAAAGTGGGGAAGTTCTTAAGGTCAAGATTATAGAACCACGCCTTCGGGTGTTCATCCAGAGATTGGGCAAAGATTTCAGAGAGCATGTCAGCAGGTACTCCCTTTAGTGCTAAGTACCCCTTATAGGCCTTAACATGGTGGACTGGATCTTCTGTGCCCTTAAACTTTGGGATGTCAGTGAGTACCATGTTCGTGGGCAACTTATCCTACACCGGGGCATAGGCCCTAGCATTCTCATAGTGAATGTTCTTCCCCTGGGAGAGTTTCAAACGGTCCTCAATGAACTTGAACTGTTTCTCCAGATCAGTCAGAGGTGGGGTAGATGAAGCGGAATCTTTACCCAGCTTAGATTCGATTACATCCATTCGGGTCATCATGAAATTCACGGCCTCCGTGAGCTTGTTAACAGCATCTTCCATTGCTTGACGTCGGGTTTTTGGCGGCCTTTCTACAAGAAAACCCCGTACTGAGTCAATATTTAAAGTAAGAGCCCCTGCACACTTAAGGACACGACCCCAACTTGACTCAAACAAAGACTCGACTTGAGACTGACTAACCAAAGGTTCGACTCACGGTTGGATTTAGACCTTGGTTCATTTTAGACTTGGCAAAATGACATGACTCAAACTGTCATAGCACGATTCTAAACCGGACTCGGTGTGACTAAACCCGTGATTGGACCAACATAGTCCTTAGGTTCGAGTGAAACGTCCTAAAGGGCCTAGCTTGGACGTTTTTTGTGGACTATCCTAGACCAAAAGGTCGACCAACATGACTCAAAGCCCAAGAGGTGAGCTTGGGTGACCCAACAAGGTCGTGTTCTAGACTCTTAGAACGAACCACACCCGGCCTAACACGGCCATGACCCGGACACGACTTGACGCATTTCATGCTTGGTTGAGGTTCGAGAGGTATTTTGGATTGGTTTTGAAAAACGAAGGATTGATTTGAAAATGAGATTTGAAATGGGCAGCATGCCGGCTATAAAAGCTCATTTTGGGCCGAAAATTCTAGTCCTATTTGGGCAGCATTCCGCGTTTTTAAAACCATGCTATTTTGAAAGTAAGTTGTTCAAAAGTTCGGTTTTGAAAAGGACATGGGAAATTTCGAAAAAAAGACTCGGGAAAACAAATTGCACATTGTCATTCTCATGTTACAAGGATGTATGCTCCTAGACATCTCTAAGTCTCGGCAAGTCTTCTATAAGAAGGTCTATGCCCTCCATCCTTTTGCGGTCTTATAGAGCAAGGTGTCTTAAGGTAAAGTACCTAGAAGATCGTCCCCACCATCAAGAACCATGCGAGGCGAAGTGGAAGCGAGCAATGTGCAGCTTCCTGGCATAGTGGGACGTGGCCCCCCACGCATCACGAAGAAACGCTGGGATGGCCCGGGCAAGTCCTTAAGGGTTTATGCATGAATCGTAGCACTATGAGTAATGTTTTACTTTCCAACACTTTCTTTTCAAGTTTCACCTCGGAGGAAAAGACCCTAGAAACACAGTGTAACTAGTCCTCTTTTCCCAGTGAGTCGCCAAATCGTGGACAAGGCCCTCGGGAAGCTGCGTCCGCGGGATCCACACTAGGCATAATCGACTCGAGGTTCTTTCGAATCGAATTAAGACATATTAGAGTCGCCACCAAGTTTTTTGGGAACTTGGAACCGTTCAAGTCAACTTTACACCTTTCATCGAAAAGCATAAAGCCAATCGACTACGAGTGATTAAAGATAAAGACTTGTACCCTATATCACTCGATTTGAATGACTCTCGTAATCCAATGGTATTTAGACGGATCCACAAACCATAGATCTTGAGTAAGGGGTGAGGGTACGTGTTGGGAAGCCCATAAGGACACCCAACCCCGCCCGTCGATAACGGCCTCTACTAAGTCAAGTGTCGGATTTCAAACAAGGTCATAGCTACTACGATGTATGATATGCAAACGTTGTTTTAACCCTATCATGTGACAACAATTTCTATGTCGTTTTAGATGCAACTAAACTAACTTTGTCAAAGTTGTAATTTAGCATGTGGGTTGATTGATCTAGTAACATTCAAACGAAACAAACAAGGCTTGATGGGGAATGGGGGAGCCGTTGGGATCTACCTATTACAAACCAGGCATTTCATGCCGACACAACAACAAATTAAAGATACAACTCGATCTAAATACAAAGCTATACGCACGACGCAATACACGGCCATTTGGCCTAGAAAACCGTGAACAAGAGGGGTGACTCACGGCCTACATGACACACGGCCTTGGGTCACTCCTCGTGATGTGTGCTTTCGCTCAATCTCATCGAATTAGACATAGGGCCACGCGCCAAATCATGCATTAGCATAAATCGGGCCATGTTGTTTTAAACAACATGCGATTTACTACGCTCTCACTTGCATTGGGGCACAACCGTCCAACCAAACAAGACTAAGGTTTTTAGAAATCATTTGACTCGATAAAGGAAAACTAATTACAAACAAATTACAAAACGCGACTCAAAAAAACATAAATTAATTACAAGTGACAAGACAAATAAAGAACGAACGATGCAAAAACAAACAAAATAGGAAAGGCCAAAGGCCACGGCCAAATCACGGCCCAAACCAAACAAGGCTACCCTAAGTCCTAGGTTAGGTTCATTAGTTAGATCAATTGATCGTGGAATGAGCTCGAAACAAATTAGAAAACTAGTTAGAAACGACGTTGATCGATTGGAAGGATGTCGCGCAAAGGTGTATTCTACACGGCCTTACGAGGGGTCAAATTAGGTCAAGTTTACTAATTAAGTTAACTCATCGAGTGTTAATAAGAAGGTGCTAATCACGCACTCTTATACTAGCGAGAAATTAGGTGAAAGAGAGAGATGCGTTCATTAAGTTACAGAATTGTTAATCGATTTTTAAAGCTATGTCGATGTACCCTAATGTGTCTAATTAGGTTATCAAATTGGTCTAATGTCATCTAAATGAGTTATATGTTAACAATCAGAGGTTAAACTAACGTACAACGGATCCTAGGGTGTGTCGAATTGGCCGAAATAACAAAGGGGTCAAAAGCGAAGAGCGAAGTTAGAAATTCGTTTATTTATGCCCTACCTTGAACACGAGGATATGTAAATGAGACGGGGGTGTACGACCGACTAAAGTAGCGGTTTATTTTCCCATCTCAAGTCAACGCGGGTGTTCATGGTGGTACTTTAACTCATACTCGGACTAAACTAGTTTCATAGTTAATTAAAACAAACGATAAACAAAAGCGATAAACGAACAAAAACGAACTATAAAAGAACAAACATAAAAACGAAATAAAAAGGGAGAAAGAGGAGGATTTGATGCACCCTCAACCTACATGTATCGTTGACACCGTCTTGGGTCGTAATCGATGGTAGATTTTATCTCGAGAGGCCGTCGTCGACGAAGAAACAAGCAAACACGCGTTTTTTGACAAATCTGGACAGCAACTTTCAAACGATGATTTCTCCCTCGTTTCACGACGAAAATTCGATTTAAAAAATGTTTTGAAAACTAGAAAGAGAGGAGAACAGGAATATTAAAGCAACCCCTGCTCGTTTTGGGTTATTGGGCACGAAAAACGAGCACAAACAGAACTGGACAGACAGAACAAACGCATGAAAAACAGAGTGTATAACACTCTGTTTTTCGAGGGATTTCGTGTACTCTCAAGGACAATTTGGCTCGTAAATCTTTGTCTAATGTGTAGATGGATGTTATGTGGTTAATTAGGAACAAGAAAATCAAGTTTTGATGGAGGTTTGAGGGAGGAACGAATTGTTTTTCGAGGAAGACACACAAACAGTTTCAGTTTGTATGTCGGTTTTGTGGAGGGTTTTTGAGAGGCAATTAGGGTTTGTTTCTGAGGTTTAAAGCTTATGAGTGATGGTAGGATGTATGGAGAACTTAGAGGAATGAATGTATGGTGAAGGGTGGGTATTTATAAGGAGTTAAAGTAGGGTAAAAGAGGGGGAGAGGCAGTCGGGCCTGCTCGTGTATATGCCGGCTGTTTGGGGGGTGTTTGGGATGGAATTTGGGCCGTGGTTATGGGGGTTCGAACAGGGGTGGATGGGTAGAGGCTTAGGTTGGTTAGTGTACTCGATATTCGTGCCAACTCGTAAAGAAAACGGGCCCAAAAACCGAGCTAAAATCGAGCTCAAAAACATGCTTTTAAAACGAGTTTTCTTCGCTTTTAAAATCGATTTTTCAAATCAATTAACACATTAAAATAAATGATTTTTCAAATCAAATATATTCATAAAATGATTTTTCAAATCAATTATTTATTTTATTTTTAATAAAATAAACTTGGGAAAATAAATTCAAAATAAAGTAAAATGAATTCACCTTAAAAAAAGCTTTAATTTAAATATCATTTAAATTAAAATACTCCGTCGACAACGCTCATTCTACATCGTAAAACGAACCCAAATAATGACAATGACAACTAAATAAATACATGTGTCCTATCATCATCGGGTGTTTGTCGGGTTCTCTATAAATTCCAATATCGACGGATACGGGTATCTACAGCATCCATCCATCATTCATCCATGTTCTACCACACATTTTGTCATCAAAGGGAATGGGCACAAAAAGAAATCAATTTGAGTTCAATGAAATGAAAAGTGAAAGAAAGTTTGCAAAATGCATCAAAAGAAAAGAGGAGCAAAAATAGACTCCTAAAGCTTCAAAAATAAGGCACCCTCCCTACATATGGGGTGACTTTGAAAATGTTCAAAAAGAAATGGGAAAAAGAAAGTGTTCTCAAATGTTATATGCCACAAGAAATTGGGAGGAAAAACAACAATGAAAGCAAACTCCCAAAATGAAACTCAAATACTATCGATCCCTTTTCCATCTTATCCATTTTTGTGCATGGTAGAGAGGGGACGACCCTTCTTCTTGTCTAGGCAAGAGGGGGAATTCCGCGATCCTCCAGTGTTTCTAACGCCATAGGGAGTCTACTCTTGACAAAAGCATTTAACAATTGAGGACAAATGTACCCTAGCTTGACACAACTTGGAGGTGATTTATTGGTACCCTTCTAGGCTTAGTAGTTTGAAGAAATTGTATCTATGAAGGAGTGTGTACGCTTGAATTGCTTCCCTTATAGATAATTTCCGCCACTTAAATGAGGAAAGTGGCTATTCTTTTGTAGATGCATCCATTACTTGATTTTGTGCGCTTAATGATTGGATGTGTCGCAATTTTGGCAAGACCCACCTTGCCTTGCAAGAAGGCATCCTACCTCATGGTTGTCTTGTTGTGAGTTGAAGGGGCGGAGTGAGACCCGCTAATTGTCTCACATCGGCTATATTAGTAGGATAGTTTAAATAAAGGTCTAGTTTTAGTCACCTCTTTACCCGGGACGAGTAAAGGTTCGGTTTGGGGATATTTGATGTGACCATTATTTGCGCACATTTAGTCCCCTAATTGAGTCCATTTTGCATACTATTATAGCATTCTTTGGCCATTTTATCCGTCAAAACCTTCCTATTTGCTTTTCTATCGCATTCTATATGTTTTGTAGGAAAGAAGAGAATAAGGCGGAAATTCCCGTCTTTCGTGCATATTCGGAAGCTATTTGACGACATTTGATGGATCAGTATGAGGAGGAAGCAAGAACTAAAGACCAAGCCTACAAGAATAAAATGGAAGTGAAGGAAAGGGAAGAATAGAAAAGAAAACGTAAACTGAAGACCAACCCGAGCGGATTCTCTGAAATCCGGCCGTCCACAATACACGGAACCCGTGCGTCTTCTCCCCAATCCGCCCGTTTTCCTCTTCACCAATCCGCCCGGATTCCCCCAAAGACGCTCGGATTCCAGCCCGGCGTATTTTCGTCTTCTTCAAGCCTCAGAGAAAGACGCCCTTCCTTCAAGAAAAACCGGCTCCTCCCTGCTCCATTTAAAAAGTGTAATTACTAGTTTAACCCTTAGTTAACCCTAATGCATCCACCTAATTTCTACTATAAATACCCCACTTGTAAATAATCAAAGGGGGGTCCTTTTTACACATCTTTTTTACCTAGAAAAATCTATCCTTAGATTAGATTAGGAGTAGATTAGAATAAATTACTCTTTAATCTTTCCACAAATTACACATTAATCTCTTCTTAATTATTGTTCAAGTTTATTATTCAAGTTTATTATTTGGTTAATTGAAGATTATTGGGTTATTATTGGGAGATTGACAACCTTCCATCAATCATCAAGTTCTTCTATTATTCTTTGCTTTATTATTTGGATCACCTCAAGTTTGGTATAATTCCTTCACTCTTTAATCTTTATTGTTCATTACTTCATTCTATTATCATGTTTATACTTGTTGTGATGATTGACACCATTATTGACATGTTTCCCATGATGATGAGTGAGTAGTTACTTAGCTAGGATTAGTGGGTAATTAGGGAAAACCAACATAGGATTGATTCATGCTTAATCTAATATGTTCACATGATTAAATTGCTTGCTTGTTGTGATGTCAACTTTATGCACATGTTATGTTTGATAAAATGCTAAGCCTCTGAATCCTTGCATTTTTACCATCTCTTATCTACTCAACTTGACTTGTAAGATATAAACCAACTCGAGTCTTGTTAGACCATGCATAGAAGTTGAATAGGAGGAAATTAAGTCGACTTGTAGGTGTTGTACAATCTAATCGATTCGGCTCCGGGACCCAACTCTTCCTATGAACCGTATGACATAAACCAACTTGGTTCCTCCACAACACTAATTGCTTGCATATAATTGTAAACATGTTTGTATGATCAACACCATGAATCCCCTATGACCCCATGATATCCTAGTACTTTTAATCAATTGTTTACATCTTTCCTTTTATTGCTCGTTCTACTTTATTGCTTGCATTAATATAGACACAACTACAAACCCCATCAATTGTGACACTAGAACAAATTGAGATAGATAGACTTAGAACCCAAAGCACACCGTCCCATGGATCAACCTCGACTTACCGCTAACTAGTATTTTGTTGAGTATTATAAATGTGTTTGATTGGATGAGTGACGACATCAACCGGATCATCAAGTATACTATATACTCGACCGAGTATCCGGTCTGACGAGTGTTATTTCCATAGTTTGATTTGGAGATGATTAGAGTGATATAAATGAGTTAATAAGTTTCTAATTACATTTTACAAAACCTAAACACTCAACGACGCTCTAATCCTCTCCAAATCCCTCCCTAGTGTGTGTGATCGTTAGCAAGTTCCTTCATCTTTTGTTCTATCGTCGGTGAATTGGAAAAATTGGGGGGGGGGGGGGGGTTGGATATGGTGATTGTTGTTTATGTGATTGTGTTAGGTGGACACTTCGTAGAGGAGCCTTTCTAGATTGCCTTAATTGTATCTCTTGCAGTTGTGCTAAGGTAGGGTTTCCCTACTCAGTTCCTGTTTAATTGATTTGAGATTAAATTGTATTATGTACGATTGATTGTCTACTGATCTTTGTCGGAGTGTTGATGTTGGTGTTAGTGTGGTGTTGGTATTGTGAATATTGTGGTAGAGTCACTTGCGGGAGTGGCTTCACACCCTAGTTCGCCCTCCGTGGAACCCGCCACAGGAGGGGATGTGCACATTAAGGGACAAGGATATCGCTCGTTGATGAGCGGGGCTTAGGTGGGGATTGGCTGCGGTCCCCCACTGGCGGCAAAGATTACTTGTTGCGATGGGTAATCTGGCTGGGCTACACACGTTGGTGTGTAGTCAGTTACTGTGTGAGATCGGGAGACCGGAGGAGGAGGATGATCAGCTGGTTACTTTTTGTACTTGTCTTACCTTGATTATTCAGTAACTGACCCCGTTGTTTTTTTTATAAAATATTTGGTGATCCATTCGGGGATGGTGAGCAGATTGTGACAGGTGATGCAGTTCTTTAGCTATGGGACAATTATGAGGAGTCATCACTCGAGTCTAGCTTCTACCGACAACAGACTTAGCTTGCATTCGTTTTGGCATGACTCGGCCGAGCAGGGCAGGTACTCGACCGAGTAGGGGGTACTCGGCCGAGTAACCAAGCACTTGACCGAGTGCTGTTTGGGGTATGCATAGCATTAGCTACTGGTTGTGTCAGCTCGATCGATTATTGAGCATACTCTACTGACCGTAGCATACTCGACCGAGTACCACTCATACTCGACCGAGTATGTTTTCTGGGTTTTTGACGTTGGCTTCTGGAGTGGGAAACTCGACCGAGTACCGGAGGAACTCGACCGAGTATGTCACAATACTCGGTCGTAGGCTTATTTGGCGGAGGGTTATGTTTATTTTGAGCCGTATGATTTTGTGCTTATGTTTCCTCGCTTCTTATCAGCACAGAATGCCCCCAAAGTGGTCAGCCGCGTATATCCAAGCAAGTGAGATGTCCACGACGAGGTAGCTCTTATGATCGAGCAGCAGGATGCACTCCTTGAAGCTCTAAAGAATGTGGGTAAGGTGGCTGAGAAACCGGTGGATGCTACCCATCTGAGCACTATCATTGCCCGCTTTAACCCATCAACTTATGAGGGCGTCGGGGAACTAAAGCTGATCGATAACTGGCATCGTGAGATGGAGAGTCTCCTTGAAGTTGTGAAGTGTCCGCCAGAGTTAGCTGTTGAGCAGGTAGTGTACTACCTGAGGGGTGAGGCTGCGGTGTGGTGGCAGAGTGTCAAGGAAGACGCCAGAGCTTACTACCAGGGTGAGGGACTCTGTGTTATACCATGGTCCGAATTGAAGAGCGCTATGAGGGAACAGTTTATGCCGGAACACATCCGTCACAAAATGAGATCCGAGTTCGATTCCTTTACCATGACTGATGACATGACGGTCATCAAGTACTATCACCGGTTCCTCGAATTATCTCTCTCTGCGGAAGACATACAGTTAGGGCAAAGGGGTTTGGCTCTTCGTTTTGAGAGGGGGTTGGCACCAAATATCATGAACCGGTTACCTGCTGGGGTTATCACCGATCTGAAAGATGTGTACTTGAGGGCTGGACAAGCAGAGAGGTTGGTGAATCTATCCAAGGAAGCTACAGAGAGAACCGCTGCTGAGAAGAGGAAAGTGGAGAGTGGGAGTTGTTAGAAATCTATATCTCATTATACTCAACATATTCAAATATGTTCAAATTTATTTAGTCATAAAATAAATTGTTGATCTTATGCATGCAAACTAAATAAGAAGAGATAAGAAAATCAATTTCTCACCATCTAATTTTCGGTTTTATGGGCACCAACAAGATCTCCTTCTTGTTAGTTCTTGAGCTTTCGAATAATGGATGAACAAGATTCAAGTTTAGAATCTCTCCCAAAAGCATATATCCAAGGAAATCTCTTAATAACTAATATTATTTTGTACTAGAAATATTATAAGTTTTACTATAAAATTGACACAAAATAAATTGTAATTTTTGCTCTTGAAAAACGGTTCAAGAGGGACGTTTTGAGAGATTTTTATTTATCTAAAAAAATTTCTTCACAAGATAGAGAATGTATTATATCTCTTACACTAAGAAAAATGATGTTGAAGTAGTTGGGGGTTTGCATATGGTGATTGTTGTTTATGTGATTGTGTTAGGTGGACACTTCGTAGAGGAGGCGTTCTAGACTGCCTTAATTGTATCTCTTGCAGTTGTGCTAAGGTAGGGTTTCCCTTCTCAGTTCCTATTTAATTTATTTGAGATTAAATTGTATTGTGTACGATTGATTGTCTACTGATCTTTGTCGGAGTGTTGATGTTGGTGTTAGTGTGGTGTTGGTATTGTGAATATTGTGGTAGAGTCACTTGCGGGAGTGGCTTCACACCCTAGTTCGCCCTCCGTGGAACCCGCCACAGGAGGGGATATGCACATTAAGGGACAAGGATATCGCTCGTTGATGAGCGGGGCTTAGGTGGGGATTGGCTGCGGTCCCCCACTGGCGGCAAAGATTAGTTGTTGCGATGGGTAATTTGGTTGGGCTACACACGTTGGTGTGTAGTCGGTTACTGTGTGAGATCGGGAGACCGGAGGAGGAGGAGGATGATTAGCTGGTTGCCTTTTGTACTTGTCTTACCTTGATTATTCAGTAACTGACCCCGTTGTTATTTTTATAAAATCTTTGGTGATCCATTCGGTGATGGTGAGCAGATTGTGACAGGTGATGCAGTTCTTTAGCTATGGGACAATTATGAGGAGTCATCACTCGAGTCTAGCTTCCACCGACAACAGACTTAGCTTGCATTCTTTGTAGTTGTTAGACATTTCATAGTTGTACTTTATTTTTGTTTTTGGAAACATGTAATCGTTAAACTCAGTTGCACTTTAATAAATGTGTTTTGGATTGTTAACTTTGACCTACTAACCTCGGGCAACCGAGATGGTAGCAGTCTTTCATGCTAGGGTAGTCCTTGGTAAGGTACCTTGGTATGGGGGGTGTTACAAAGTGGTATCAGAGAAATGATTCTGGCACCTAAAACTAATGAACCCAATGAACTTAGGGAGTCTAAATAAAATGAACCCGGGGAGAGTTGTTTGGAGCTACCGCAAAGACTTGGTAGAAGTCCCGATGTCGCATTATGGCCCTTACGATCTCAATCCGGTCACATGGGGGGGCTGTTGTGTGTCGAGTCATGTGTGTGTAGTACTTGTGGCATGAATTTTGTGCATGATTGAATGGAATGGTGAAGGAAGTGAGTCATGATATAATGTGAAAGATGCATTGAAATTTATCGATATTAGATTTTGAGCATGGAATATGTTCGCATGTTAAGTGTTTATTATGTGGCTTTCAAAGGGTAGTGACATATTGTAGATAAATATCTTGGTAGAAATGTATGTATAAAGTACGCTTATGTTAATAGTAACTCGTTTTGGCACGACTCGGCCGAGCAGGGCAGGTACTCGACCGAGTAGGGGGTACTCGGCCGAGTAAGCAAGCACTTGACCGAGTGTTGTTTGGGGTATGCATAACAGTAGCTACTGGTTGTGTCAGCTCGACCGATTATTGAGCATACTCGACTGACCGTAGCATACTCGACCGAGTACCACTCATACTCGACCGAGTATGTTTTCTGGGTTTTTGACGTTGGCTTCTGGAGTGGGAAACTCGACCGAGTACCGAACGAACTCGACCGAGTAGTCCATACTCGACCGAGTATGTGACAATACTCGGTCGTAGGCTTATTTGGCGGAGGGTTATGTTTATTTTGAGCCGTATGATTTTGTACTTATGTTTCCTCGCTTCTTATCAGCACAGAATGCCGCCAAAGAGGTCAGCCGCGTATATCCAAGCAAGTGAGATGTCCACGACGAGGTAGCTCTTATGATCGAGCAGCAGGATGCACTCCTTGAAGCTATTAAGAATGTGGGTAAGGGGCTGAGAAACCGGTGGATGCTACCCATCTGAGCACTATCATTGCCCGCTTTAACCCATCAACTTATGAGGGCGTCGGGGAACCAAAACTGATCGATAACTGGCACCATGAGATGGAGAGTCTCCTTGAAGTGGTGAAGTGTCCGCCAGAGTTAGCTGTTGAGCAGGTAGTGTACTACCTGAGGGGTGAGGCTGCGGTGTGGTGGCAGAGTGTCAAGGCAGACGCCAGAGCTTACTACCAGGGTGAGGGACTCTGTGTTATACCATGGTCCGAATTGAAGAGCGCTATGAGGGAACAGTTTATGCCGGAACACATCCGTCACAAAATGAGATCCGAGTTCGATTCCTTTACCATGACTGATGACATGACGGTCATCGAGTACTATCACTGGTTCCTTGAATTATCTCTCTCTGCGGAAGACATACAGTTAGGGCAAAGGGGTTTGGCTCTTCGTTTTGAGAGGGGGTTGGCACCCAAGATCCTGAACCGGTTACCAGCTGGGGTTATCACCGATCTGAAAGATGTGTACTTGAGGGCTGGACAAGCAGAGAGGTTGGTGGATCTATCCAAGGAAGCTACAGAGAGAACCGCTGCTGAGAAGAGGAAAGTAGAGAGTGGGAGTTGTTAGAAATCTATATCTCATTATACTTAACATATTCAAATATGTTCAAATTTATTTAGTCATAAAATAAATTGTTGATCTTATGCATGCAAACTAAATAAGAAGAGATAAGAAAATCAATTTCTCACCATCTAATTTTCGGTTTTATGGGCACCAACAAGATCTCCTTCTTGTTAGTTCTTGAGCTTTCCAACAATGGATGAACAAGATTCAAGTTTAGAATCTCTCCTAAAAGCATATACTCAAGGAAACCTCTTAATAACTAATATTATTTTGTACTAGAAATATTATAAGTTTTACTATAAAATTGACACAAAATAAATTGTAATTTTTGCTCTTGAAAAACGGTTCAAGAGGGAGGTTTTGAGCGATTTTTATTTCTCTAAAAAAATTTCTTCACAAGATAGAGAATGTAGTATATCTCTTACACTAAGAAAAATGATTTTGAAGTAGTTGGGGGTTTGCATATGGTGATTATTGTTTATGTGATTGTGTTAGGTGGACACTTCGTAGAGGAGCCATTCTAGACTGCCTTAATTGTATCTCTTGCAGTTGTGCTAAGGTAGGGTTTCCCTACTCAGTTCCTATTTAATTGATTTGAGATTAAATTGTATTGTGTACGATTGATTGTCTACTGATCTTTGTCGGAGTGTTGCTGTTGGTGTTAGTGTGGTGTTGGTAATGTGAATATTGTGGTAGCGTCACTTGCGGGAGTGGCTTCACACCCTAGTTCGCCCTCCGTGGAACCCGCCACAGGAGGGGATGTGCACATTAAGGGACAAGGATATCACTCGTTGATTAGCGGGGCTTAGGTGGGGATTGGCTGCGGTCCCCCACTGGCAGCAAAGATTACTTGTTGCGATGGGTAATCTGGCTGGCCTACACACGTTGGTGTGTAGTCGGTTACTGTGTGAGATCGGGAGACCGGAGGAGGAGGATGATCAGCTGGTTGCCTTTTGTACTTGTCTTACCTTGATTATTCAGTAACTGACCCCGTTGTTGTTTTTATAAAATCTTTGGTGATCCATTCGGGGATGGTGAGCAGATTGTGACAGGTGATGCAGTTCTTTAGCTATGGGACAATTATGAAGAGTCATCACTCGAGTCTAGCTTCTACCGACAACAGACTTAGCTTGCATTCTTTGTAGTTGTTAGACATTTCACAGTTGTACTTTGCTTTGGTTTTTGGAAACATGTAATCGTTAAACTCAGTTGCACTTTAATAAATGTGTTTTGGATTGTTAACTTTGACCTACTAACCTCGAGCAACCGCGATGGTAGCAGTCTTTCATGCTAGGGTAGTCCTTGGTAAGGTACCTTGGTATGAGGGGTGTTACAAAGTGGTATCAGAGAAATGATTCTGGCACCTAAAACTAATGAACCCAATGAACTTAGGGAGTCTAAATAAAATGAACCCGGGGAGAGTTGTTTGGAGCTACCGCAAAGACTTGGGAGACGTCCCGATGTCGCATTATGGCCCTTACGATCTCAATCCGGTCACATGGGGGGGGCTGTTGTGTGTCGAGTCATGTGTGTGTAGTACTTGTGTCATGAATCTTGTGCATGATTGAATGAAATGGTGAAGGAAGTGAGACATGATATAATGTGAAAGATGCATTGAAATTTATCGATATTAGATTTTGAGCATGGAATATGTTCGCATGTTATGTGTTTATTATGTGGCTTTCAAAGGGTAGTGACATATCGTAGATAAATATCTTGGTAGAAATGTATGTATAAAGTACGCTTGTGTTAATAGTAACTCGTTTTGGCATGACTCAGCCGAGCAGGGCAAGTACTCGACCGAGTAGGGGGTACGCGGCCGAGTAACCAAGCACTTGACCGAGTGTTATTTGGGGTATGCATAGCAGTAGCTATTGGTTGTGTCAGCTCGACCGATTATTGAGCATACTCGACTGTCCGTAGCATACTCGACCGAGTACCACTTATACTCGACCGAGTATGTTTTCTGGGTTTTTGACGTTGGCTTCTGGAGTGGGAAACTCGACCGAGTACCGGAGGAACTCGACCGAGTAGTCCATACTCGACCGAGTATGTCACAATACTCGGTCGTAGGCTTCTTTGGCGGAGGGTTATGTTTATTTTGAGCCGTATGCTTTTGTGCTTATGTTTCTTCGCTTCTTATCAGCACAGAATGCCGCCAAAGAGGTCAGCCGCGTATATCCAAGCAAATGAGATGTCCACGACGAGGTAGCTTTTAAGATCGAGCAGCAGGATGCACTCCTTGAAGCTCTTAAGAATGTGGGTAAGGGGGCTGAGAAACCAGTGGATGCTACCCATCTGAGCACTATAATTCCCGCTTTAACCCATCAACTTATGAGGGCGTCGGGGAACCAAAGCTGATCGATAACTGGCACCGTGAGATGGAGAGTCTCCTTGAAGTGGTGAAGTGTCCGCCAGAGTTAGCTGTTGAGCAGGTAGTGTACTACCTGAGGGGTGAGGCTGCGGTGTGGTGGCGGAATGTCAAGGAAGCCGCCAGAGCTTACTACCAGGGTGAGGGACTCTGTGTTATACCATAGTCCGAATTGAAGAGCGCTATGAGGGAACAGTTTATGCCGGAACACATCCGTCACAAAATGAGATCCGAGTTCGATTCCTTTACTATGACTGATGACATGACGGTCATCGAGTACTATCACCGGTTCCTCAAATTATATCTCTATGAGGAAGACATACAGTTAGGGCAAAGGGGTTTGGCTCTTCGTTTTGAGAGGGGGTTGGCACCCAAGATCATGAACCGGTTACCAGCTGGGGTTATCACCGATATGAAAGATGTGTACTTGAGGGCTGGACAAGCAGAGAGGTTGGTGGATCTATCCAAGGAAGCTACAGAGAGAACCGCTGCTGAGAAGAGGAAAGTAGAGAGTGGGAGTTGTTAGAAATCTATATCTCATTATACTCAACATATTCAAATATGTTCAAATTTATTTTGTCATAAAATAAATTGTTGATCTTATGCTTGCAAACTAAATAAGAAGAGATAAGAAAATCAATTTCTCACCATCTAATTTTCGGTTTTATGGGCACCAACAAGATCACCTTCTTGTTAGTTCTTGAGCTTTCCAACAATGGATGAACAAGATTCAAGTTTAGAATCTCTCCCAAAAGCATATACCCAAGGAAACCTCTTAATAACTAATATTATTTTGTACTAGAAATATTATAAGTTTTACTATAAAATTGACACAAAATAAATTGTAATTTTTGCTCTTGAAAAACGGTTCAAGAGGGAGGTTTTGAGAAATTTTTATTTCTTTAAAAAAATTTCTTCACAAGATAGAGAATGTAGTATATCTCTTACACTAAGAAAAATTATGTTGAAGTAGTGAATAATTAGAGAAAAGGCCTTGGCCTTTTTTAGGCATAAACCGGTTGGGCGGAGGGGAAATAGCCAATGCATGAGGCCAACTTTCTTCCCAAGAACAACTAGGTATGCAAGGCTATATTAGGTGTGCAATCATTTTGTTTTCCACTTAAACAATTAACACAATTTTATCCTAAACACCGTCTATATTTCGGCACATATAGATAAAATGGGAGATCCATTTTATTTTGTCATTTGTCAATTGTAACATGTGTGACATGTTACTTGACTTATGAAATTGTAATGTATTTTTAACACATTAAAAATCAACATACTCATAAAATATGTCATTAACAAAATCGACTAGTAATTCGTAATTACTTGTGCCAAAATGGTTTATCAAATTATAAATTACAACGTCTTATATTTATAATAAATTATTCATTCAATTTCAATTTCAATTGTTTCGTAAACAATAATTTTATCTAAGTAATAAAACAATTCGATTAATTAGACCGTATCTAATTTAATCGAATTACAATAAGACACGTTAATTTTACTCACAAAATTATCCGTCAATTTTAAGCAATTTAATTAACTACTATCAGCATACGATTAATTAAATAATAAATTAAGAGTATTTCCCTATAGGTATGACCTAAGGGGATCAACTGATCACCACCATCGCACGACGGTAATGTCAAACTCTAGTCAGCCAATCATTACCGATATGTGTGGACCAGTTGACTGTAAAAATTACATCCCACATGTATTCTTAAAAAAATGAGATTTAAACATATGATCATCATGATCGACAGTTGTGATCACATTATTGTCGGAGGACACTTATTCCAACAATCTCCCACTTGTCCTCGACAAGTGTGCGTCACCAATTCTCTTGTCCTATTATTATCTCCCACTCAATGCAAGGTGTCTTTCAGGTCGTACTTGCAAGTGATCATATCGAGAGTGGTTTCCTCGATCTGGAGAATAACTGATTGACCGGAGTTATCTACCATAGATACCTTCCGAGCGTGGCCACGCATTTCCAGTTCATTACTCCTCGAGTGGCCCTGAGAGATCGTTTTAACCCTAACAAGGGGGTGGACAATTCCTATTGCACTCATTCCCTTCGACTAGCCACAGCCATCATAACCCAAAATATGCCCATTTGATCCCATTTACGAAGGTCGTAGTAACATAAATCAAAGTTAATCTGAAATTGTGCCACCTTAGGCGAATATTCTTTAGTCAAAAGAATCGACTCATTAGAATACTATAGTAGCTCTCGCCACGACCAGGCTATATAAATTTGCCAGAACTCTATAAGCGGTCATAAGGCCCGACAAAGCGTTCCTAACAGTCTGCCTATGTGATCGACTAGTCATCTCACATGACTCTATGACACTTGAACTTGCCATCAATCGCATCACACTCTAGTCACTTTGAGACGTCACCTCATACAAGTGACTATGGGCGAATACCATGTTAATCCGGGTTCACTTTAACAGGGTTCAATATTGTCTCTACAACCCGTTTGGATGTAACAAAGTATAAAAGGAGTTTTCAGATTTTAAAAACTCGAACGACAAATGTGATTATCATATGAGTAGTCAATACTTGATTACTACTTCATATCCAATTTAGATCTTGTATGTAGTTGTTAATCTCAATTCAATTAAAATGACATGAATCATCATGTTAAGCCTATGAGAAGGCTTTGGTTAGTAGGTTTTATCAACTTCTTGTACCTTACTCAACCTTACTACATACTTGTTTTCCTTTATAATGTATACATTTGCATTACAAAACTTTCTGAGTACGTGTCGAGATCCAATCAAGACATAGGCCCTCTAGCCTTAGAATATCTCCCACTGTTTTCACAGTGTACGTGACTCATCCTTCTTGCACATCCCATGATTGCAAGTGTACTCAATTTCCGTTGTAAATATTTCTCATTGTTCTTTATTGCCTAGAACGATTCTAGAAAATCTATTTCTTAAATAACATAGCCACAACGGTATCTTAACCATCCTAATGTGTTTTGATTATGGTTTTGTCGGAAACCATGCACAATCTCAATTGTCAATTGTCACTTGTGTAACACCCTTACACAAAATTGCATCAAAACACATTGCATTACATCCTTAATGCTTCTGCAAACACTTAAGGGTAATCTTCATGGCTTACTTGGTAACTATTACTTAAATTCGACTTGAAACAATTCATCATACTCAAAGTATATGAAGTGTTATACATCATTTCCTATTTAATTGATTCGGCAGCGGAAGCAAATAGAATCAATCAAATATGCTCAATTCGATTGAACTAGTCATGAACCTTATCAACATAAGACTCCTTATTTGACGCTAATATCATGTGGATTTATCTACATAAATCAGGATATTTAAGATGTACTATATTTCTCCAAAGTCTAAAATCATTCGCAATGATCAATATGTCATCCACATATAAGACTACTTCAAAATTCCGTAACTCCCACTAAACTCCATGTATAATCACAACTTCTCGACTTATCGAGAAAAGTTTTATAACATGATCAAAACATTTATTCCAACTCATTGATGTCCTACTTAAGACCCTCTCAAAGTTTCACATTATCTTAGGATTGCATGAATCTACAAAACTCAAGACATGTATTGAATACATTCCTTCTAATTGAAGAAGTGGGTTTTAGATTCACTTGCTATATGTATATTATCACAATGAAACACAATCCCTAAGAAGATCCAAATAGACTTAAACATTTCAACTAGTGCAAAACCCTTTGCCACCAATCAAGCTTTGATATCTAACAATTCACTTAGAATTTATTTCGGATTTTCATGGCTCTAAGCCTTGTATTGAGTTGTGACTTAAACACTCTCATGTAAGTCATATGTTCATTACTTTCCAGAAGTAATCAACTTGAATCAAACAATTTATTTGTAAGTTGCAAGCTCTTTACTTTCTAAAAGTAACACTAATTCATCATCTTCAACAAGTGATGACTTTAACCTCCTAGGTTTTGAAGAAATAACGTTTTACACAAAACGTCTCATGTAGCCAAGAAATACCATTTTCTTGCGACATATCATCCTTTGACACAATACAATTTGTGGCTCTTGAATATTTTCTCCCACTCTGTCTTCTAGAAATAAACTTGTATTTTAGAAAGACAGCTTCACGAGCCACAATCCCGTTGTACTCGTGATTATAGTAAGAAAAATGAGCATTTATTTCTTTTGAAAAACTTACAAACATGGTACCCTACCATTTCATATCTCATATGATTCGTTTTAGATTTAGTAGAAAAATAATTTAGACAAAATGATAAAATTCCCCAAAAGGTTCAAGTAACTCAAGGTAACTTGATTGAAGTCCAAACCATATCGAATAGCGTTTGATTTCTTATCTAACCACACATTATCCCATAATGCGTGCTAAGAGAGATTAATTTGTGATACTATATCACATTTCCTTTGGCTTATATCAAAGTCTTCACTTTGATAATCCCATCACGACTAAATCGTGATTTCTGGAACTCTTTGAACTTCTTTAAAGATTTCTCTATTTACCTTATTAAGTGAACACATTAGTGTCAACCTAAATCGTTGGTAAAAGAAAATGATCAACCTATTTTGGATCAATGATTTATAACCTCGATCTCCTTTTCAACCAAAAGACACGAGACATCTTGCTTTGAATACAAGATACGCATATACCATAAGATCTAATGGTTTCAAGAGTACTCAATAACTCTTTGCGTTCATCATTCCAGAATCTAAGGTTTAATCTTGGGTTACCAATTTGAGTCTTGGATCATTTTCATGATATATCATTCTAGTTGGGTTTAGAATATAATCACCTTGATAATGGTCTAGCCATACATCAAATCGTGGTGTATCGGGTCACAAAAGTGAAACCTCTTTTGTATCTTAACAAGTTTATATTCTTATTTAGAGTTTATGCACTTAATAGTCATAATTAAGTACAACTACAAACCTAAAACTAGATTGATTACACAATGACTCTATCTCTCAACATCATTGTTGCTAGTCGTCATATTCTAATCATCCTATGTATGAAGTACAATGATGAAAACCACCACCGGTTTCTAATATTGACGTAGTATTACTAGCAAAATTTATGTCAATCAAATAAACATTTAAAGAAGAAGGTCCCATTAGATGTCCCACAACTAACTTGTTGATTCTTCAATAATTTGGGGTAGTTTCCTTTCTTGCGTCCAACAATTAAGACAATGGAAACTTTATCAGTCGGGATTGATAGGTTTAGTATTGTTATTCTCAATAACGTTACTTTTAACATTACCTTAAATCAATTCCATTCTAATTTTACTTCTTTAAAAACTTATCCTTTTCTTAACGAGTTAAGAGAATGCTCCCACTCATTTCAATGAGTCTTTGCTTTGAGAAGCAAAATTATATTCATGAAGACTACTCTTCATTCGTTTGTTTAGTCTTAAAACATTCATTGATCAGTGGTTGCGGTATTTTGGTCTATTACGATTTCCAACAAATCTAGTCACCAAAATGATTTAACATTTCAAAATACTTAACTCAATTAAGCACATGAGAAACCATTCACTGTAAGTAGATATGTTAGTCGAAAATCAAAAATCCTTTTGATCACGAATAACTTTCATCTATACTCTTCACAAGAGATCCTTACAATGGATAATATGAGGTTTTTAGAAGAAAAATTCAAATTTTCTCTTTAGTTACGATGTTTTAATGGAGATTTGAACTAAAAATTGAAATGATATCGTATAATTTGAGGTAAAGGAATAGAACAAGACGATAACGGAATAATGAAAACAACACATTCATCGTTATAATAATACTTGTAAATAAATTTAACAAGATATGAACATTTATATAGCGACCTCTACCCAACTATTATAAATGATTCCAAGATCCAAATGTGGGATTTATCTGTATGCATCCCTTTAAATTTAAGGATTATAACGAATAATAAAGTGATGATTACGAGTCATAAAACTAAATTGCATAAACAATAGCATAAAGGATTAAGAAACAACCTTCGGTCCTAGCAAATTCGGCCTAAGAACAATATCGCAATGATATTTGCCTATTAGTTGCACCCAAGACGATATGAGAAATGCCCTTAACTTGTTTGCTAGAATCGATCCACCCAAAATTAACTGATTAATTAGGTTTTTGTGTTTTTTAGATGAGAGGCAAAGAAAATGAGTTAGAATGAATTAGGTTAGAAAAATCACCCCTTCTACCTCTTAAACCGTGTATGAGGTAGATTAGGGCAGATTTTTGTTTCTAATCATTCGGCCCAAATACCGAAATAAGGAGAGTTATTTCTCTTATTTTCGGTTATTCCAAAAATGTATAAAATGTGTTAATAAAATAAATTGTCATCTAGTGAGGATCGAACCCATGACCTCTTGGTTTGTTTACCCTCACTATTACCACTATGACACATATTAATTCGTCCAAGCTAACATTACATACATTTAATTAAATATAACTTATTATATTCAATTTACGAATTGACAGTTAATTCGTCTCAACTAATATTATTTAATCTTCATTAAATAATTGTCCTATCAACACATTGACTAACTGTTTAGTCATATAAGGCATCAATGTGATTATATTATTATAACCACATCTCTCAAACACATCCTATAGGTGTGACCTTTAGGGACCAGTTGATCACCGCCATCTGTATGATAATAACGTCAAACTTTCTAGCAAGCCAACCGTTATTAGGTAATCGTTAATCAACTGATTAAAATACGAAGTATACCCTTGTGAACCTGTAAGAGATTTACAAATGTTATCACAATAATTTGTGGAGGACACAATCTCCAACAAACTCCCACTTGTCCTCACAAGTGTATGTGCGATAACCGATTCTCATATCCTAAAGTTTCTCCCACTCAATGTAAAAAAAATTGCAAATCCGTATTCACAAAGGTCGTATTTTACAAGCGATCATCATCAAGAGTGGTTTCCCCGACTAGAGAGTAACTTAACTGATAAACGAATCAACATTCGAGCATGGCCATGCATTTCAGTTACAACTCCTCGAGTGGCCCTGAGAAATAACTATACCTGATAAGGGTTGGATATTTTCCTCAACTCGAATCCTGAAGATGTAAGCACAGTATGAAATGACCCAGAAAAAATTTACTTAGCCTCCAGTTACGGCAGACCGTGAGAAAGAAACCAAAGTCACCCAAAAACTGCCTTAATCTCAAGAGACAGTCGATAGTCAAAAGAATTGACTCTAGGAACATAATGGATGTCCTATCCACGACCTGGCACCGAATGTTTTAAACATTTAGGACTCAATTATGTTGTCACAAAAATTTGTCCTACGCGGTATCGTTATAATCTCGCATTTGTGATCGATCAGTCAAAAGTTTGACTTATGGCTCGTTGAACCCACCATCAATCGACTGCACAATATAATAGCCGGAGTTATCAGCTCACATGGGCGATTACGGACCAAACAAATATAATGTAATTCAGTTCACTTTGTGGCGTTCAATGTTGTCAGCACAATCCACATGAAAAACAAAATATTATAATAAAACGATGAAGTTATAAATAGTATATGAAAAAGATAATGTATCAAATCCATAATCAAGTACTACAACTCAGGAACACGTTTAATTCCCATGGAAATAACGTGCCCTACATGCTTATCATAATTCAACGGTTTAGTGAGAGGATCCACGATGTTATCATCCGTCGCAATCTTGTCTATCACTATCTCCTCTTGCTCCACGTAATCACGGATCAGGTGAGCTTTCCGATGTACATGTCTAGATTTGTTGCTAGACTTTGGCTCCTTAGCCTGGAAGATGGCACCTCTATTGTCACAATAGATGGTGATCGGGTCATTCGAACTAGGAACTACCGTAAGTCCTTGTAAGAATTGACGCATCCAAATCGCTTCCTTTGCTGCCTCTGAAGCGGCATAGTACTCGGATTCAGTAGGAGAATCTGCTACAACACTCTATTTGGAACTTTTCCAGCTGACCGCAGCACCATTAAGAGTGAAGACGAACCCGGACTGAGATTTTGAGTCATCTCGATCCGTTTGGAAGCTTGCATCTGCGTAACCGATTGCGCATAGCTTAGTATCGCCTCCATAAGTCAATACCCAATCCTTAGTCCTCTGTAGGTACTTGAGGATGTTTTTAACAGCTATCCAGTGTGTTTCACCTGGAGTCTTTTGGTACCGACTCGTCATACTCAATGCATATGCCACGTCTGGACGTGTGCATATCATGGCATACATGATCGATCCTATTGCAGATGCATAAGGAACACGACTCATGCGCTCGATCTCTTCAGGCGTCGTGGGTGACTGAGACTTGCTCAACTGCATCCCAGTCATCATTGGAAGGTTCCATTTCTTGGAGTTGGTCATGCTGAATTTCTCAAAAATCTTATCCAAATAAGACTCCTGACTAAGTGATAACATCCGTCGTGATCTATCTCGGTAGATACGGATTCCCAAAATGCGTTGTGCCTCACCGAGATCTTTCATCTGGGAATGGTTCTTCAACCATTCTTTAACCGAAGATAGGAGAGGAATGTCATTCCCAATCAAGAGTATATCATCGACATACAATATCAAGAATACAATCTTGCTCCCACTCGACTTGATATATAAGGATGGTTCTTCGACCGATCGAGTGAAACCATACTCTTTTATCACCTGGTCGAAACGATGATTCCAACTCCGAGAAGCTTGATTAAGTCCATAAATGGAGCACTTAAGCTTGCATACTTTCTTAGGATGTTCAGGATCTATGAAACCTTCGGGTTGCACCATGTACAACTCTTCCTCCAAATAATCGTTTAAAAAGGCGGTTTTCACATCCATTTGCCAAATTTCATAATCATGAAAAGCGGCAATAGCTAAGATTATCCGAATGGAACGTAGCATGACTACAGGTGCAAAAATCTCATCATAATGCAATCCGTGCACTTGAGTGAAACCTTTTGCCACTAGTCGTGCCTTATAGGTATCTGGTTGCGCGTCTACAGAACGCTTTATTTTATAAAGCCATTTGCACTGTAGAGATTTTACCTTATTAGGTAAATCAACTAGATCCCATACGTCATTCTCATACATGGAGTCCATCTCGGATTGCATGGCTTCGAGCCATAGCTTTGAGTCAGAACAGGCCATAGCACCATTATAGGTAGCGGGTTCATTGCTCTCTAGGAGTAAAACGTCATTATCCTCGACCATACCAATGTATCTGTCCGGAGGATGAGAGACTCTACCCGACCTCCTAGGTTCCTTAGGAATATTAACCATGTCATCAGTTGGAGGAACAACTTCCTCCATCCGTTCCTCGGTTGTTGGTTCTGGAATCTCCGACAGCTCGAAGGTTCTATTACTCGTCTTGTTCTCGAGAAATTCTTTCTCTAAGAACGTCACACTAGCCGCAACAAAAACTTGATGTTCGGTAGGCGAATAGAAGTAATGACCAAATGTTCCTTTTGGATAACCTATAAAGTATGTCTTGACCGATTGCGGGCCGAGCTTATCCTCGTGTCTCCACTTGACATAAGCCTCGCAGCCCCAAACCCGAATAAAGGACAAGTTAGGGACCGTTCCCTTCCACATTTCATATGGAGTCTTGTCGACAGCTTTAGTCGGACTTCGGTTAAGTATAAGAGCAGCTGACAAAAGAGCAAAACCCCATAATGAAGCAGGCACTACCGTGTGACTCATCATGGATCGAACCATATCAAGTAAGGTTCGATTTCTCCGTTCGGACACACCATTTAATTGAGGTGTTCCAGGTGGAGTTAACTGTAGAACGATTCCACAGTCTTTAAGGTGTTGATCAAACTCATTTGAAAGATATTCGCCACCCCGATCTGAACGTAGTGCTTTAACCTTTCTACCCAGTTGGTTCTCCACTGCTCGGTATTCCTTGAATTTCTCAAAGGACTCACTTTTATGCTTCATTAAGTAGACATATCCGTATCTACTTAAATCGTCCGTGAAAGTGATAAAATATCTATAGCCATATCTAGCGGTAATTGACATAGGTCCACATACGTCAGTATGTATGAGTCCTAATAGGTCACTAGTGCGCATTCCAACACCTTTGAAGGAAATTCGAGTCATCTTGCCAATGAGACATGATTCACACGTGCCATATGTAGAAAAATCGAATGCGGGAATAGTCCCATTATCGACGAGTTTCTTCATGCGTTTCTCATTTATGTGTCCCATTCGACAATGCCATAGATAGGTTTGATCTTTGTCACCAACCTTTAACTTCTTATTATTCATGTGTAATACTTCCGTGGTTTGATCTAAGATGTAAATTCCATTCATGGAAACTGCTTTACCATAAATCATTTCATTAAAAGAGAAAATACAGCTATTATCCTTTATTGAAAATGCAAAACCGTCTTTAACAAGTACGGAAACAGAAATAATGTTCTTAGAAAAACTGGGTACATAGTAACAGTTATTTAAAAATAACTCAAAACCACTAGGGAGTTGGATTACATATGTTCCCTTCGAGACAAGAAAGAACTCGTGCTCCATTCCGACTCGCAGTCCACATCACCTTTTTCGAGAGGTATGATGTTCTTTAGGCCCTGCAAATGATTACACAGATGAGAACCACAACCAGTATCAAGTACCCAAGTTCCGAAACTTGCATGGTTAATCTCAATCATATGAATATAAGATGGCATACCAACAGGAACGACGCGGCCTGCTTTGATGTCTTCACGGTACACGGGACAGTTCCTCCTCCAATGTCCAGTCTTGTGACAATGGTGGCACTCAATGTCACCGCCCTTGCTCTTTGCCTTGCCCTGTGAGCCACTAGTCTCACCAGGCGCACTCTTACCGTTTCCTGGCTTTTTAAACTTTGGCTTACCTACAGCTAGGTCGCCATGAGCCTTGACCTTACCTTTACCCTTGTTGGAAATCGTGAGAACATCCTGCTTTATGCTCCCACTCAATTTCATATCCTTCTCGGTCTATACGAGAAGGGAGTGTAGCTCATGAGGACTCTTTTTCAAGTCATTCATGTAGTAGTTCACCCTGAAAAGGGCAAAACCATCATGAAGAGAATAAAGCATTCGGTCAATGACAATGCTCTCACTGATTTTGCAATCAAGAGCCTCAAGCTTCTCGACATTCTCAATCATGTGAAGAATGTGTGGGCTAACCGGTTGGCCCTTCTGGAGTTTCGCATCAAAGAAGCGACAGGTATGCTTATATGTAACGATTCTCGGTGCTTTTGAGAACTCGTTAGTGAGCGCGGTGAAAATCTTGTTCGCACCTTGGGCAATGAAGCGTCTCTGCAAATTGGTTTCCATTGCAAAGATGAGTGCGTTCTTTATCGCACCCGCTTCCATAACGAAGTCACTATAAGCGAGTGACTCGTTGACTCCTGCATTGGGGCCTTGGTTTAACAGTATTGGCTCAGTTAAGTACCTGAGCTTACCGTCAGCAATGGCAGCATTTCGTAGAGCTGCCTCCCAGTCCGCAAAGTTGGACCCGTCACTTTTCAGACGTGTGAACTGATTCATTTGGTCCATGAATATTTTCAGCCAGGACTCGCGTCCAAGTGTGGCACTAGGCATTTGGATTGCGTTATTTCCAGACATTTTGTTGTAACAGTATTATCAAAATAAACGTGTTCTACACTGCGAGAAGAAGAATAAAAATAATAAGCATGTGCATCGTTTATATTTTTAAGTCTAATGAACTAATGTCATAACGCGAAGACTCAAAACATTTATACAATTGACCTCCCTCAAGAATTATATAAATGATCCCAAGACTTATGTAACACCCCGTATTTTATTAAGTTGGATAAAATTCTTTTAATTGCTATTTTGAATTTAATTACATCATTTAACGATTTATATATATATATGCTTAGCTAATTAATTAATTTCATCATAATTCGATACGTTAATTTTAATAATCATTAATAAGTTTATTTAAAGTTAGTTCGAGTTTATTGAAGTTAGTTCGAGTTTATTTATTTAATAATTTCCGTTTCTTTACGAGTCCTTATGAAAGTTGTTTTAAGTGAACCCGAGATGGATTTTGGGAACAAAACCGTCCAATTAGCTATTTTGAGCTTATTTCACTAAATTAGCAATTTTTTATTAATATCCGTTAGTTTCGTAAAAATCGCTAATAATTCCGTTTCAAGCCGATTTCTTATTATTTACGTTAACTAGCTGAGTTTATTTTATTTTCACTCATTAAATTTATTTATTATTGATTCCGTTTTATTACTGAAACTTTTATTAAAACCGGTTAAATTTAACTCGAAACGGTTTTAATAACTATCGATGTTTCTTAACAACGAAGAAACGTACGTATAATAAATAGCAGGCTGGCAGGCTGCTGCCTCATTTCTTCATCCCTTCACGTCTTCTTCCTCCCTTCTTTGTTCTTCTTTTCCTTCGTTTTAATTTTGATCTTCAAAATTGATACTGATGCTCCGTTTGTCATCCGTTTTCAACTATTTTTGTTCCATAGCGCTCCTTTCGTCGTTCTCGTCAATCCGTTGTAAGTAAAAATTCATTTTCGTCATGTATTTTTACAAACCCATTTATATTTTCAGCTTTATTTATTATAAGACGGTTGTAGATGCTAAGATAGACGGTCTTGTAGAAGATTTGTTAGTCATAAATGATTAGTTCAATCGGAAAAAGGTAACAATTATAGATTACTCAATATTACTTGTAAAATATGTTTATTTCGAATGCTGGTTAGTCTGTTTTATAATTAAGACGGTGTATAATTATATATAGGGATCCTTATGGATGTTAATTAGTCAGTTGTATAGTTGAGACGGTGTATACTGATATGTGGAGATAGTTGAGACGGTGTATACTAACCTCTAGGGATCATTTGGGATGCTAGCTAGTAAGTGGTATATTTAAGACGGTGTATGATGACATGTATGGATTGTTTTGGGTGATAATTGGTGTGTTTTATAGTTGAGACGGTGTATACTGACATGTAGGGATTGTTTTGGACTAATTTGGACTCTGTGTTGGGGCGATTTTTGTAGTCTTTAAGGTCTGTTTTTGAGTTGCTTTATACTTGTGGATTTCCGCTCTAAAACCGTTTTAAATGCTGACTTAGTTGGCTCAGCTAGGACTGTTTTTAGGCGCGAGAATGGAGTCTTAAGGGGACGATTGGTACTGTTTTTGGGGGACGAGAACTGTCATCGTGGGTTTTCACTTTGCATTTGAGGACTGGAGTTGGGGTCGAACTTAGGCACCTTTTGGGTTCTGTTTTGGACTGATTTTTGGGTCAGGTTATGAAGTAGGGTGAAGGGTGGCTATGGGTAGTCGGGTGGTGGTCGTGTCGGACTCTTTGTGGCTTGCTTTTAGGCGAGTCTGATGGCCTGGCTGTAGCTTAGCAGTGGCCTAGCTAAGTCACGAGTTTGAGGCCATGTGTAGTTGGTGGTTAGGCCGAGTTTGAGGTTGTCATTATAACTTTTGAGCCGTGTCTATAAATTGTTTTGACGCTAGTTTGGTTTATTTAAAATATAATTAAATTAATTTCCGTCTCATATTTTATATAAAGATAATTCATTAATATCGTCCTTTCACATAATTATTTTAGGTGACTCATATGTGGTTGAAGATGAAGAGTAATTTTGGGTTTTAGAAGCTTTCTCAAGTTATTGCTTGTCTCTTTGCTAGCTTAAGGTAACTATTCCGAGTTACTCGACGAATTAATGTCACATTAGTAGTTAATGTTGTGCTCGTTGTTTGTTAAGTGTTTAGGGATTGATAATGTGTTACTTTCGTTTTTCACATGATAGAAATTAGAAATAGCATGAGAATTATATTGTGATAAATTTTATGATTTGGGCCAAAGTAGGCAAAGACTCGAGTGGGCAGATTGACCGAACGAGTTTGGTCAAACTAGGTTTAAACCGGTCACCTCGATTTGACCGATGACCCGTCGCGGGACTCGGGTCGAGGGTTTGTCTTTGAGGTAAGATTGGTTGTTATTGGAGGTTTTATGTTATGCCTTGATATTTGTAATTATCATTTCACATGTTGGTTGTTGGATGCTTTGGATGCCTTATGCTTGAGTCTTGTTTGCCTTTAGCCATTTTAGTTTATTCTCATGGACTATGATATTGATGGTTAGCTATAATTTGGTTATTGATGACATTGAGGATATGGTTGGATTGTCTCATTTGAATAGACATTTATATAGCCTTTCACATGATAGAATGTTAGCATTTATGTTGGTAAGTTGGACTCTTTGCCCCTTTTATGGTTAATTGGGTATCCTACTTGTCTTGTGTGGTGTGGGCTAAAGTATTCAAGCTGGGACCTAGATTGGTTTTATTTAGGTCCTAGGTAAGTATTTCGGCCTTCATCATAGATAGGCCATTATAGTCTTTGACGAGTGTATGTTCACTGCTTGATAGCCTCTGTGTTCCTGACTTGGTGGGATTATATCCAAGTTGGGGCATGACCTCGTTACTTATTTTGATAGTAAGTGGTCAGCTTAAGTACTAGCCAACCCTTTGGTGGACTCCTTAGGGTACTCACTTTGTTTTAGAAAAATTGTGAGTCTTGGGTGCGGTGGTGTGTATCCGCATGTCTAGGTCTGCGCAGATTTTAGGCTAGGGTTGTGTTGTGTCTTGGCCATGTTTTGATAGAACCTCTGAGCCAAGATACCGGTTCGATTACCTTCCCTACCTCGTGGTATAGACTCGAGTTACAGAGTGACTATTGACGGGACTAAGAACTTATGCCTGTCTTTGATATATTGTCCTTTCTTGTTTGATGATTTTATGAATCATAGAAGGTGAGATGCAAGCCGGCTATGGTTGATAGAGTTTGGATTCCTGGATGTTATGTGATTCACATGATAGTGTAGTATGAGTCGGTCTAGTATTCACATGCTAGGACTATGTGGCGTTATATTGTTGTTCACATGATAAGCACGATTGTCTAGCATCTATATGCTAAGGTAGTGTGTGATTCGTATTCATATTCTTATGTTTACATGTTATATTAATTATGACATTTCGTGGCTGGGAGAACTTGGAGTTACTCCCCACTAACTGTGGCTTTCGTATTTGTATAAAATGCGAATGACAGGTAGGTGATGCATATATGGGGTACATGGACGAGCTAGCGAGCAAAGTAACCTTGGGACCTAGATTGGCTTTATTTTATGGTGACCCTTAAACACTTTTTATGTCACATACATTTTAGGGACATATGTCTCCCTCTTTACATTGGTTGTATAATTTGCTATTCGCGACTTTAGCGATGGTTATGTTATGAAACTTCTAGTTAGACCTTGTATGTTTGACACCTTCCAATTTGGATATCTTTATAACAGGTTCAGGTTTTAAAATTACAGGTTTTTACCCAATTGAACCTATTACAAACATATCCATACAGTTTTATTCTAGAATTACGTGTTTACTTTTCCGCGATAATTGAGGGTGTCACAGTTGGTATCAGAGCATATTTGCTTCCGACGCACGTTTGTGCAACCCAATATAAATAACTTGACCTTAAAATAATAAACTTGAGAGATGGGTAAGATGGGTAGACTTAGGACCTTATGTTGTAGTCTCTTTGTGTTTGCTCTTTGTTAGGTACTAACATGTTTGTTGATTGTCAGTTAATAATTGTTGCGTTCTTGGATCAATGACCGTGAGCTTATCTATAGCTAATGGAGTTATTACCCTTATTATAAAAAAAAAAATAAAAAAATAAAAAATTTTGAACTAAAGGTTTTGAAAATATTTTAATGTTTTTCACTGGTTTTAACGTTAATTAGTGTTAAAGCTTGTTATTGGAGACGTCTGATAATTAGTTTTATCATTTGTTGGTGTAAAAATGTATTTTTATGTCTTTGAATTGGAATATTGATGCTCTTGAGTGATCGCCAAGAGTATCTCCGTTCCATTGAAAGGACACTTATATTTTAAGGAGATCAAGATTTAGTGCCTATTGCTGAGGATTGAAGATTTGTTCAACCTTTGAAGAATGCTTCTACTTCCTTGAAGATGTTTCTCGTTCTTTTTATATCTCGCCTTATTCTTAATCTCTTGGTGCTTATCCTCCTTCTAAACTCCCTTCTGTTTTACTTTAAAAGCTACGCTTGTACTCCTAACTTGTCCTTTATTCTTTGCTTATCCTTCCTTAACGCCATTAGATAGTACTCTTTCTTGTGAGGAATGTTGACCTTGGTTGGAAAATTCGACTTTTGAGGAGATTGTTTGTGTCTGACCCTTAACCCTGGTTTTGAGGGGATGTGATGTTAGAAAGACTTAGGTAAGGTGATGAGACATACTTAGTGATTCTTATACCTAGTTCCTTGACAAAGTAAGTATAATCGATTGGTGGATTCTTTGTGTTAGGAATGAGTTGCCTATGTGATTAAAGTTATAGAACTTCGCTTTGTTGTTTATGTTTGGGATTTGAAAGCTTAGTAGGTTGAGCGTCGTCGCCTTAGGAGTAAACATGAGATAAGTTTAGAATATGAATTTGGAAGAAAACCCATTTTTAGATGTTAACAATCCCGTATAGATTGGGAATGTGATTTGGTGTTAGTTGTTTCTTGAGAACTTTGTTGAGAAGTCTTTGTCAATTCATTCTTTGGTTTTTAAAACATTGAGGTTGTGTCGAGTGCTTGAGATAAAGAGATGCTTTTATACTTGAGTGGTAGATTTGCTTTAGGGAAATCCTAATATGTGATAAGATAGGTGGAAGAAGTATCTAACCGATTTATCACCCCTTAAACGAGCATTTATTTTACCTTGACCCTTGTTTGGGATTTGATCGTTTTGTCATGAAGGTACAATACCATAATAGGCGTGACCTTGTTAGAAAGAACCTTAAGTTTTAGGAAGCGTATGGATTAAGCCTTAAAATCCTCTTTCATACCATTAATCGTTTTCCTCCCTTTCGTTCATACCTTGGTTGGATTTGATTCTTAAGTATAAAAGTTTACTCGTTATTTCCTTGTCTTGAATACCTTCCTAATTCTAATATCTCTTACTGGTTGGTAACTAGTTATCTTTATGATTCGACTCTTTTAGTCTCACATCTTGACATGTTCATATATTCCTCTTTAAATTTCCTATCATTTCCTGACCTGGTTATTAACCTTTGTTTCCTTAGTGGAGTGATGACATTGTTGTTTGAGATTTGAGTATCTGGCGTTTCCTTGTTGTCTAATTTCCTTTTCTCCTTGATCATAAGCGTTACCGTTCATACCTCATTTCCTCGCTTCATCTTGCTCCTCCTTTAAGTTTGACACTCGTATCTTGTGAAACTCTATCTTTGACATCCTTGTAATTTTGACTTCAATTTCTACCCTATGAAATTCATTATAGCTCTCTTGTTGCTTAAGTTTGAGCTCTCTTAACATACTTTGTTTTTATGCTATCTAAGTTACTTTCCTTTTTGTACAACTTCTAAAATTTCAAGCTACCAGTTTCGATTCATTTTTAAAAGTTTATGTCACTTCTGCAAACCTAACCTATTTTAAAGATTTGAAAATGAAAATTCGATTTAATTCTCTAATTGTTCTTTGAGTATAGACTTCTTTATCATGGTTTTGAGTTGCTAAACCTGAGATTTTTGTAAATTTTATCCAATTTCTATTCACTTTGATCTAATCATGATGCCTTTGTTAAAATTTAATATTATATTTCAGGAATTTAACTCCCCTTTTAGTTTAAAGGTGAAACCTTTATTTCTATTTTGGCTTTTTGCAAAAGAAAATTTGAGTAGATTACCTTTCTCTTATTTTGATTTTAACGTTGATGGGATGTTAGGACTCGTTATTAAAGGCGTCTAATAACTTGCCCTGCGCTTATCGGCGAATGATTTTTATTTTAAATCTGTCTTTGACATGGAAAGTTAGCGCTCTTGTGTGCACGACAAGGGCAATTTCGTTCCATGAATGAGACTTATACTTTTGAAAACTCTTCATTAATGTTTTCGAAAGTATTTTGATTTTTGATTTATACAAATGATTTGCCTTTGACCTTATCTTGGATTTGGAACGTGATGTTCTTGAATGCGCAACGAGAGCACTTCCGTTCCTTTGATGAGAATCTGGTTCTGTCGGAAAATTTTATTTGAAACTTTTGAAAGAATTTTGATTCTTACGATAAGTGACCTTTTAAATGTTTTGGTTACCGATTCCAATTTCAGTTTTATTTTTATAACCTTTCATTTATACTTTCAAGTTTCGAGGACGAAACTTTTTAAAAGATGGGATGATTGTAACACCCCGTATTTTATTAAGTTGGATAAAATTCTTTTAATTGCTATTTTGAATTTAATTACAATATTTAACGATTTATATATATATGCTTAGCTAATTAATTAATTTCATCATAATTCGATACGTTAATTTTAGTAATCATTAATAAGTTTATTTAAAGTTAGTTCGAGTTTATTGAAGTTAGTTCGAGTTTATTTATTTAATAATTTCCGTTTCTTTACGAGTCCTTATGAAAGTTTTTTTAAGTGAACTCGAGATGGATTTTGGGAACAAAACCGTCCAATTAGCCATTTTGAGCTTATTTCACTAAATTAGCAATTTTTTATTAATATCCGTTAGTTTCGTAAAAATCGCTACTAATTCTGGTTCAAGCCGATTTCTTATTATTTACGTTAACTAGCTGAGTTTATTTTATTTTCACTCATTAAATTTATTTATTATTGATTCCGTTTTATTACTGAAACTTTTACTAAAACCGGTTAAATTTAACTCGAAACGGTTTTAATAACTATCGAAGTTTCTTAACAACGAAGAAACGTACGTATAATAAATAGCAGGCTGGCAGGTTGCTGCCTCATTTCTTCATCCCTTCACGTCTTCTTCCTCCCTTCTTTGTTCTTCTTTTCCTTCGTTTTAATTTTGATCTTCAAAATTGATACTGATGCTCCGTTTGTCATCCGTTTTCAACTATTTTTGTTCCATAGCGCTCCTTTCGTCGTTCTCGTCAATCCGTTGTAAGTAAAAATTCATTTTCGTCATGTATTTTTACGAACCCATTTATATTTTCAGCTTTATTTATTATAAGACGGTTGTAGATGCTAAGATAGACGGTCTTGTAGAAGATTTGTTAGTCATAAATGATTAGTTCAATTGGAAAAAGGTAACAATTATAGATTACTCAATATTACTTGTAAAATATGTTTATTTCGAATGCTGGTTAGTCTGTTTTATAATTAAGACGGTGTATAATTATATATAGGGATCCTTATGGATGTTAATTAGTCAGTTGTATAGTTGAGACGGTGTATACTGATATGTGGAGATAGTTGAAACGGTGTATACTGACCTCTAGGGATCATTTGGGATGCTAGCTAGTAAGTGGTATATTTAAGACGGTGTATGCTGACATGTATGGATTGTTTTGGGTGATAATTGGTGTGTTTTATAGTTGAGACGTGTATATCTTGACATGTAGGGATTGTTTTGGACTAATTTGGACTCTGTGTTGGGGCGATTTTTGTAGTCTTTAGGGTCTGTTTTTGAGTTGCTTTATACTTGTGGATTTCCGCTCTAAAACCGTTTTAAATGCTGACTTAGTTGGCTCAGCTAGGACTGTTTTTAGGCGCGAGAATGGAGTCTTAAGGGGACAATTGGTACTCTGTTTTGGGCAGGGACGAGAACTGTCATCGTGGGTTTTCACTTTGCATTTGAGGACTGGAGTTGGGGTCGAACTTAAGCACCTTTTGGGTTCTGTTTTGGACTGATTTTTGGGTCAGGTTATGAAGTAGAGTGAAGGGTGGCTATGGGTAGTCGGGTGGTGGTCGTGTCGGACTCTTTGTGGCTTGCTTTTAGGCGAGTCTGATGGCCTGGCAGTGGCCTGGCTGTAGCTTAGCAGTGGCCTGGCCGTGGCCTAGGCAGTGGCCTAGCTAAGTCACGAGTTTGAGGCCATGTGTAGTTGGTGGTTAGGCCGAGTTTGAGGTTGTCATTATAACTTTTGAGCCGTGTCTATAAATTTTTTTGACGCTAGTTTGGTTTATTTAAAATATAATTAAATTAATTTCCGTCTCATATTTTATATAAAGATAATTCATTAATATCGTCCTTTCACATAATTATTTTAGGTGACTCATATGTGGTTGAAGATGAAGAGTAATTTTGGGTTTTAGAAGCTTTCTCAAGTTATTGCTTGTCTCTTTGCTAGCTTAAGGTAACTATTCCGAGTTACTCGACGAATTAATGTCACATTAGTAATTAATGTTGTGCATGTTGTTTGTTAAGTGTGTAGGTGATTGATAATGTGTTACTTTCGTTTTTCACATGATAGAAATTAGAAATAGCATGAGAATTATATTGTGATAAATTTTATGATTTGGGCCAAAGTAGGCAAAGACTCTGAGCTGGGCCAGATTGACCGAACGAGTTTGGTCAAACTAGGTTTAAACCGGTCAGCCTCGATTTGACCGATGACCCGTCGCAGGACTCGGGTCGAGGGTTTGTCTTTGAGCTAAGATTGGTTGTTATTGGAGGTTTTATGTTATGCCTTGATATTTGTAATTATCATTTCACATGTTGGTTGTTGGATGCTTTGGATTCCTTATGCTTGAGTCTTGTTTGCCTTTAGCCATTGTAGTTTATTCTCATGGACTATGATATTGATGGTTAGCTATAATTTGGTTATTGATGACATTGAGGATATGGTTGGATTGTCTGCTGAATAGACATTTATATAGCTTTTCACATGATAGAATGTTAGCATTTATGTTGGTAAGTTGGACTCTTTGCCCCTTTTATGGTTAATTGGGTATCCTACTTGTCTTGTGTGGTGTGGGCTAAAGTATTCAAGCTGGGACCTAGATTGGTTTTATTTAGGTCCTAGGTGAGTATTTCGGCCTTCATCATAGATAGGCCATTATAGTCTTTGACGAGTGTATGTTCACTGCTTGATAGCCTCTGTGTTCCTGACTTGGTGGGATTATATCCAAGTTGGGGCATGACCTCGTTACTTATTTTGATAGTAAGTGGTCAGCTTAAGTACTAGCCAACCCTTTGGTGGACTCCTTAGGGTACTCACTTTGTTTTAGAAAAATTGTGGGTCTTGGGTGCGGTGGTGTGTATCCGCATGTCTAGGTCTGCGCAGATTTTAGGCTAGGGTTGTGTTGTGTCTTGGCCATGTTTTGATAGAACCTCTGAGCCAAGATACCGGTTCGATTACCTTCCCTACCTCGTGGTATAGACTCGAGTTACAGAGTGACTATTGACGGGACTAAGAACTTATGCCTGTCTTTGATATATTGTCCTTTCTTGTTTGATGATTCTATGAATCATAGAAGGTGAGATGCAAGCCGGCTATGGTTGATAGAGTTTGGATTCCTGGATGTTATGTGATTCACATGATAGTGTAGTATGAGTCGGTCTAGTATTCACATGCTAGGACTATGTGGTGTTATATTGTTGTTCACATGATAAGCACGATTGTCTAGCATCTATATGCTAAGGCAGTGTGTGATTCGTATTCATATTCTTATGTTTACATGTTATATTAATTATGACATTTCGTGGCTGGGAGAACTCGGAGTTACTCCCCACTGACTGTAGCTTTCGTATTTGTATAAAATGCGAATGACAGGTAGGAGATGCATATATGGGGTACATGGACGAGCTAGCGAGCAAAGTAACCTTGGGACCTAGATTGGCTTTATTTTATGGTGACCCTTAAACACTTTTTATGTCACATATATTTTAGGGACATATGTCTCCCTCTTTACATTGGTTGTATAATTTGCTATTCGCGACTTTCGCGATGGTTATGTTATGAAACTTCTAGTTAGACCTTGTATGTTTGACACCTTCCAATTTGGATATCTTTATAACAGGTTCAGGTTTTAAAATTACAGGTTTTTACCCAATTGAACCTATTACAAACATATCCTTACAGTTTTATTCTAGAATTACGTGTTTACTTTTCCGCGATAATTGAGGGTGTCACAACTTAATTCTCTGAAAATTGATAATCTAACCTTTTAGCTAATTCTACCGTTATAATTCTTGGTCGATAAATTTCTGTAAATTCTATCTTTAGTCCATCATAATCACGAGAAACTCTTCGGACTATGATGTTGAGGTAAACTAAGTCAACACAACTACTTACCCAACGTAGAAGGGGTCATATTATGCCTACCGACGAAGAAGGGATTCATAGTTGTTTGCCCTTATAAAGACTAATCTCAATTTCCGTTTTAGAGGAAGATCCCATCAACTTCGTTTTAATTCATTTTAAGTGAACTAATATCTAGCATGCGTGAATGAATAAACTAAGGTGTTGGCTTAAAAGCATGTGACATCTGTATGTCTATGAAAACTAACATACAACATATATGTGTCAATTTTCATGCATTTTAGTAGTAGGTGGTTTGGTTTTAGGCGGAATATGATGCATAAACTATCATGTGAATGAAAAGCAATATGAATGAAAACGTAAAACAATAAAAGTCCTAGTGTGGCATATCCTATCAAAACGAACATAAATACAAGTTTGGAATCCATCCTTGGACCCGAGAAGCTTGTCTTGATGTTCCATCTTGATCCATGTAGCGGGAGTGAGCTCCAATCTCCATCTTTAGTCTTCTTTGAAAATTACAATAAATAAATTTACAGAATAAACCTATTTATTACATTCTAATTTCAAAACCCAAAACTAAAGAAAAATAAAGGAGATTCGAGATCTCATAATTACATAAAAATTATGTTTCCTTCATTACGAAAACATAATTAACTAAGGCCACACTAAGTATTACAAATTACAACCGATTGCAAAAATACGTAAATTAAACCATTCAGACGATTCATTCAACTAAAAAAAATTAAACATGCAAGACATAATTCTTTAATTATGTTGATTAATTTTATCCAAACCACCTATTTAAATCAAATTAAGTGACAATTCCTCAATTAATCACATTAATTTCAATCTTAATTCATATTAAACTTGTAATATGAATTTAATCCATCAATATTTTAAACTGCTTTAAAATAATTAGGTATCTTAAAATTGTGAACCGTTTCACAACACTTAATCATACATTGTAAAGGTAATGTATAATTAATATTGGCCAAAACAAACAAAAACAAAATCCCTTTTTTTTATATGTCTCGGCTAATCAAGGAAAAACAAAATAGCGTTTTTTTTTCTTTTTTCTTTTTTTTTTTTGGCAATAACAGCAAAAACAAAAAAACAGCCCTTTTCTTACTTTGTACACGGTTTTATCTGCAAAAACCGAAACAAGACAATTTTTTTTTTTTTTTTTTTAAATTTGTCCTCTGTGAACAGTAACCACGTGAACAGTAACAGGAAAAAAAAATTTCTTTTCTCGGTTGCTTTTCAAATCGGCATATACAAAAACAGCCGCAAAAAAAACTTTAATCGGTTTTTCAGGAGAAACCGGAAGAAAAAAAAACAGAAAATAATATTTTTTTTAAAGAATACTGTTCATCCGTGAACAGTAACGGAAACGAAAAAAAAAATTCCACGGCTCAAAAAAAATTCAGCCGATTATATTTTATTTCTCGCAAACCCTAATTATTGTTTACAAACAATTTTATGAAAATCATCAAAATTAAAATTCGTGGCCTAAGCTGTGATACCACTTGTGGGATTTATCTGTATGCATCTCTTTAAATTTAAGGATTATAACAAATAATAAATTGATGATTACGAGTCATAAAACTAAATTGCATAAACAATAGCATAAAGGATTAAGAAACAACCTTCGGTCCTAGCAAATTCGGCCTAAGAACAATATCGCAATGATATTCGCCTATTAGTTGCACCCAAGACGATATGAGAAATGCCCTTAACTTGTTTGCTAGAATCGATCCACCCTAAATTAACTGATTAATTAGGTTTTTGTGTTTTTTAGATGAGAGGCAAAGAAAATGAGTTAGAATGAATTAGGTTAGAAAAATCACCCCTTCTACCTCTTAAACCGTGTATGAGGTAGATTAGGGCAGATTTTTCTTTCTAATCATTCGGCCCAAATACCGAAATTAGGAGAGTTATTTCTCTTATTTTCGGTTATTCCAAAAATGTATAAAATGTGTTAATAAAATAAATTGTCATCTAGTGAGGATCGAACCCATGACCTCTTGGTTTGTTTACCCTCACTATTACCACTATGACACATTCATCTTGTTGATATTAAATATAACCGATTACATTTAATTACGAATTAACATATTAATTCGTCCAAGCTAACATTACATACATTTAATTAAATATAACTTATTATATTCAATTTACGAATTGACAGTTAATTCGTCTCAACTAATATTATTTAATCTTTATTAAATAATTGTCTTATCAACACATTGACTAACTGTTTAGTCATATAAGGCATCAATGTGATTATATTTCTATAACCACATCTCTCAAACACATCCTATAGGTGTGACCTTTAGGGACCAGTTGATCACCGCCATCTGTATGATAACAACGTCAAACTTTCTAGCAAGCCAACCGTTATTAGGTAATCGTTAATCAACTGATTAAAATACGAAGTATACCCTTGTGAACCTGTAAGAGATTTACAAATGTTATCACACTAATTTGTGGAGGACACAAGCTCCAACACCAAACACATCCGGCAACCGTCGAGAATACTTTCGTTGAGTTCAACCCAAATTTCGAATAAATGTGTCCATGATCCATATTTACATCAACTTGGGCATCGGTAAAGCCGAAAACAACCCTCATCTTTATAAATTTGGTGGGTAGACATTTATCACCCACTTCCCCTACGTAACAAGGTTTGTACCCCGGTAAAGCCGAGTTCACTCCCTCACGAAATAGGTTTTCATGGTTTATACTTTTTGGTAAGGCTATGTCTCAATTGTTTATTTTAGCGAGAGGTCATGCTAATTTATTATCTATCACGTTTTAAGTGAACTAAAGCGGTGAACTTCGATAATTGTAATTGACACGGTCGAAATACTCGATCAAATGATAATGCATGTTTTAGTTATGGCGATTTAGCGATGCATGCAACATATAAATAAAATGCAAAGCATAAATTAAATCCTAGTATGGCCTTCCTAAAATAATAAATCTAATAAACTATTACAAATTCGGAAACCAACTCCATTGGTCCCTTGAACTTTGGTCTTGGCACGCATTTCAAGGCAATACTTTCTTTAATGGATCGCCTTCTTGAGTGGCACCGTCTTCAAGGATCTCCGGAATAAATAAATTACATAATAAATTACATAATTTCCTATTATACATTTGTAATTAAAAATAAAATAAATCTATTAAATTACAAAACGGTGATACGAGATCACAATAAATTACAACCGAATCGATATTCCCATACATTTCGGGTAATATCAATTAAAACTAAGGCCATACTAAGTAAAATTACATAATTCAAAAAATTACATAAAATAAAATTATGACAATCATAAATAAAATTCAGCATTATAATATGTATGAACATGCCCAATTTTATGCTAAATCGCCTTTAAGGAGCCAATATCGTATATTAATCAGTTTTTACGGATTTGCGTGATTTAACCCTTTATAATCACTATAATTACATAAATTCATATTTATGTACAAGTTAATTACCCTAACCAACTTAGAACTCAAAATTAGTCTCCACTAACATATTGACAATAATTAACTTATATTTCTTAATATTGTTCATAAATGGACTCAAAAATACAATATTATGTCAGAAACTTCAAATTAAATCATAAAAATTTCAAATAAATTAAAATTTTGAAATTTTAAACTCATGAACATTCTGGAAAAATACCATAACAGTCATAATGTTAAAAAAACTTAGGTCAAAAATTTCAAAATTTATCGAGAAAAACAATGTTGCGGTTTATCGGATTTATCAATTATAATCCTAAAATATGAGAAAAATTATTTTTCTTAACTTTTCACTTTTAGATCTGAAATATATGATAAAATGTAACATGTGACATTTTTCCTTAGTCATGAAGTATGTTTTAGCATTTTTACTAATTAAAGTCACTATTTATGTGATTTTTCATCAAAAATTCATAAATCATGCATAAAGACTTTATTATAGCCAAATATTTTACAAAACTCTTGTAAAATTTCATGTGACAACATACTAAAATTCTATGACCAGATTCAAAATATAACTCATATTAACCTATTTTCTCATTTAAATTCGAATTTAACATGAAAAATCCATATTTCGAGCATAACAACTCATAAAATTATGAAAATTTACAGGATATGAGTATATAATATATATGTGAAAACGTATCCAAAAACCACTGGAAAAAACGAAGTTTAGCTATTTTTCGTCCAAAAATGACATTTTTATCATAAAAATCACATTTTAATGCCATTATAATATAAAATGAACAATAAAATCCATAAATTAAACCAAAATATCCTAAAACATTTTAGGACCAGAAACTTTAACATGCATGATAAATTTCGTGATATATCATAATAAACACAAATTTATAAGTTTTGTTTGTTAATCGTATAACTCGGAAAAACAATAACCGATTTGCATGCAAACATCCTAAGGCTCTTGATACCGCTTGTTAGAAATCTATATCTCATTATACTCAACATATTCAAATATGTTAAAATTTATTTAGTCATAAAATAAATTGTTGATCTTATGCATGCAAACTAAATAAGAAGAGATAAGAAAATCGATTTCTCACCATCTAATTTTCGGTTTTATGATCACCAACAAGATCTCCTTCTTATTAGTTCTTGAGCTTTCCAACAAGGGATGAACAAGATTCAAGTTTAGAATCTCTCCCAAAAGCATATACCCAAGGAAACCTCTTAATAACTAATATTACTTTGTACTAGAAATAATATAAGTTTTACTATAAAATTGACACAAAATAAATTATAATTTTTGCTCTTGAAAAGCGGTTCAAGAGGGAGGTTTTGAGAGATTTTTCTTTCTCTAAAAAAATTTCTTCACAAGATAGAGAATGTAGTATATCTCTTACACTAAGAAAAATGATGTTGAAGTAGTGAATAATTAGAGAAAAGGCCTTGGCCCTTTTTAGGGATAAACCGGTTGGGGGGAGGGAAAATAGCCAATGCATGAGGCCAACTTTCTTCCCAAGAACAACTAGGCATGCAAGGCTATATTAGGTGTGCAATCATTTTTTTTTCCACTCAAACAATTATCACAATTTTATCCTAAACACCCTCTATATTTCGGCACATATAGATAAAATGGGAGGTCCATTTTATTTTGTCATTTGTCAATTGTAACATGTGTGACATGTTACTTGACTTATGAAATTGTAATGTATTTTTAACACATTAAAAATCAACATACTCATAAAATATGTCATTAACAAAATCGACTAGTAATTCGTAATTACTTGTGCCAAAATGGTTTATCAAATTATAAATTACAACGTCTTGTATTTATAATAAATTATTCATTCAATTTCAATTTCAATTGTTTCGTAAACAATAATTTTATCTAAGTAATAAAACAATTTGATTACTTAGACCGTATCTAATTTAATCGAATTACAATAAGACACGTTAATTTTACTCACAAAATCATCCGTCAATTTTAAGCAATTTAATTAACTCGTATCGGCATACGATTAATTAAATAATCAATTATGAGTATTTCCCTATAGGTATGACCTAAGGGGATCAACTGATCAACACCGTCGCACGACAGTAATGTAAACTCTAGTCAGCCAATCATTACCGATATGTGTGGACCAGTTGACTGTAAAAATTACATCCCACATGTATTCTTAAAAAAATGAGATTTAAACATGTGATCATCATGATCGACAGTTGTGATCGCATTATTGTCGGAGGACACTTATTCCAACAGGAGTAACAACCAGTCGGGTAATAAGAAGGGCAACTTTTGTTAGTCAAGGGCTTTTTTCAGGAGGAGCTGGGTTCTCTGGAGAGTCGCGAGCATGGGGTAGGGGTGGTGGACGGAGTGTTAGTGACAACTCCAACCTTACTTGTTTCAACTGTGGTGGCATAGGCCACAAGAGGTATTGCTGTACTAGTGCCCGAGCTGGAGGAGCCTCAGGGGCTTATCAGGGAAGTTTCTCACAGGGTCCGAGTCAGAGTTTTGCCAGCAATAGGCCATCCGGGTCGTGGGGTAACCGTGGAGGGCAGAACAACAATGACGGTTTTAACCGCAACAGTGGAGGATCGTCCCAGCGCCCGAACAACAGTGCGACTTAGATCTCGGTAGCTAAGCCAAGTACTTCTAACACCTCGGTCTAGGGTGGAGGTCAGAAAAGAAGCGGGAAGTTCTTCATGATAGCCAAGCAGGAAGCTAGAATGACGCTCATGTAGTTACCGGTACCTTTCTTGTTCATAATACTCGGTCTTTTGTTTTGTTTGACTCTCGGCAACACACTCTTTTGTGTCTAGAGGCCATGCTTTGTCTATGGGTTTGGGGGAGTTTGAGCTTGTAACATATGATGTGTTTAAACCTTATGGGGAGTTGGTCTCATGTGTCAAGTTGTATATGGATGTGTCTATGTTGGTTGGAGGGGTAGACTTACCGGTCAACTTGCTAGAGTTCCCTATGGATGGGTTTGAGGTCATAGTCGGGATGGATTGGTTGGGTAAGTATGATGCCAAGATAGATTGTCGACAAAAGAAAGTGTCCTTAAAGGGTCCTAAGGGTATAAGGGTCTCTTATAAGGGGTTTGTTGCGAGACCTAAGTGTAAGTTCATTGCGGTAATGACTTTAAAGTCATGTTTGAGAAAAACGTGTCCCTTGATTCTTTGCCAAGTGATCGATTGACGTGTGGAACAGCTAACAGCTTCGGATATACATGTGGTGTGAGAGTTTAGTGATGTCTTTCTAGATGAGATACCGTGGTTACCACCAAAGAGGGATATCGACTTCAATGTGGAGCTTAAACCGGGGAACGGGTCCTATATCTAAAGCACCATACCGTATGGCACCTAAAGAACTGGAAGAGTTGAAGAAACAATTACATGATCTTTTAGACAAGGGGTATATCTGGCCTAGTGTGTCACCATGGGGAGCCCCAGTATTGTTTGTCAAGAAGAAAGAAGGGAGCATGAGGCTATGTATCGACTATAGGGAGCTGAACCGTGTCACGGTAAAGAACAAGTAGCCGTTGCCTAGGATTGATGATCTGTTTGACCAGCTATGTGAGGTTATCACCAGTTGAGGATAGCAGATGAGGATATTCCTAAGACAGCTTTCCGATCCCGTTATGGTCACTATGAGTACCTAGTGATGCCTTTTGGTTTGACGAATGCACTGTTGGACTAGTGTCCTCCACAATAAGTGCGTTTACATATTAAATCTCGTAAAAGAAATATCAGGGAATTATTTATTTATTTGTGAGCTGGTCATCATTAATTGGTAATGATTGGCTGACTAGAGTTTGACATTACTGTCGTGTGACGGCGCCGATCAGCTGATCCCTTTAGGTCACACCTATAAGATGATGCCCAAATGGAAAAACTAATTATTTGTAGGAGATACAAATTAATTAAATCCTTGTATTAATTGACTTTTAATAAGTCAAGTGAATGTATTATTTGATGACGAGTTACGAACTCGGGCCAAGGGAATTTACTATTTAATTTTTTTTTTTTTTTTTTGGTAAAGGTAAATTATATTGATAGAGCACCAAGATACATCAACTATATATGTCTGATACAAGCATCAGACAAAACAAGAAACACAAAAACTTAATTACATGAGTTTTTCAATCCACATGAGATCTCTCCTAGCCAACTTGCCTTTGAGCTGTTGCTTAACTTTTGTGCTGATTTTGTACTGAATCATGGCCACACAGACTTCAGGTCTTTGCAGTTTCATATCATGCCTGCATCCATTTCTTTGTCTCCACTCGTGATAAGTAACAGCATTCAGAATGTTGTTCAGAATCCCTACCTTCAATCTAGAACATCTAGCATTCCTTCTCCAGTCATGGTCTCTGGTGTCAGGCAGCACAAATCCAATCCAAGTATGAATACGAGTCATGATTTCTTTACTATACTGGCATTTAAAAAACAGGTGCTGGGGTGTTTCCTCCTCATTTCCACAGAGGCAGCAGAGGTAGTCACTGCTAATATTAAGACGAAAGAGTTTGTTTTTGGTGTTGAGGCCCTGATGCTGATACAGCCAGGCAGTCATTCCATGTTTAGGGACAATCCACTTATTCCAAACCTGATGATACCATCCCACATCAGGAGATGACTGCTGCAGCCAAGAGTAGCCTTTTCCAACTGAATATTCTTTATCAGGTATCATGCTCCATTCATTCTGACAGTAGGCAGTCTGCAATTCAATCCTGAGGTTGCATACCTTCTTCCAAGTCCAGCTAACATCATTGGGACACTGATAATCCCCCCACCCATTCCCTCTTAAGTAGGTGTTATGAATCCAGTGAACCCAGAGCTTGTCAGGGTGAGCATGGATCCACCAGATAAGTTTACCAACTGCAGCTTTATTCCATAGACACTCATTCTTTAGCCCCAAGCTCCCTGTTTCTTCCCTTTACAGATTTTAGACCAGGCTACTGTAGGAGTTTAGTAAATTCTGAACCCCCACTCCATAGGAAATTCCTATATATAGCTTTAATCTTAGCAATGACACCCTTTGGAAGAATAAAAATGGACGCCCAGTAAGTATGTAAAGATTTGAAAACAACTTTAACCAAGACTAATCTCCCAGCATAAGACAGCTTTTTGGTACCCAACATTCTGATTCTTTCTAGCACCTTATCTATTAGAGGTTGACAGTCCTTAATGCTCAGTTTAGAGGGTTTGATAGGCACCCCTAAATATTTGAAAGGCAAAGTACCTTCAATGCAACCAGACACTTGTACTATTTCACACCTGATATCAGAAGGCACTCCATTAATGTACACATTAGACTTACCTTTACTCATCTGCAAACCTGATGCCTTAGAGAAAGTAGAGAAGGTTCTGAGTAGGATCATTATGGACTCCACATCCCCTTTACAGAAAAGTAATAGATCATCAGCAAACATCAGGCTACTCAGCTTCATATTTTTGCATAGTGGATGAAATTTGATGTTCATATTAGAGGTAGTATATGCTAGAAGCCTGGTAAGATATTCCATGTAGATAGTGAATAAAAGAGGAGAAAGGGGATCTCCTTGCCTCAATCCCCTTTGACCTTTGACCTTTAAACCACCCAAAAGAATCACCATTCAGGGATAGAGTGTAGCTAGCTGAGGTGACACATTCCTTGATGAGATTGAGAAATTTAATAGGAAAATTGAGCTCAATCATCACTTGGAACAGAAACTCCCATTCTACCGAGTCATAAGCCTTTTGTAAATCTATCTTAAACAAACATCTAGGAGAAACTATTTTCCTTCCATAAAGTCTTACCAAGTCTTGACAAATGAAAATATTCTCCATGATACTTCGACCTTGGATAAAACCTCCTTGAGTAAGGGAGATGAGGTGTGGGAGGACTTTGGCCAGTCTGGAGCACAAAATTTTGGATATACATTTATACACCACATTACAGCAGGTAATAGGACGGAATTGCATTACAGTGGTAGGATTGGATACCTTGGGAATTAGGGTAATGCTTGTAGCATTTAACTGCTTCAATATTTTGCCATTCCTGAAAAATTCCTGTATAGCCTCACAGAAGTCCACTCCTATCAAATCCCAGCTAGCTTTAAATAATTGACTGGAATAGCCATCTGGCCCTGGAGCCTTATCATTAGGGATGCTAAAAAGGACATCTTTAATCTCATCATTGGTTACAGGTTCCAACAACTCTTGAGTATGGAGCACTTCACATTTATTCCCATATTCCATTACTTTCTTGCTAACACTCACAGTGGTATTACTCCTCCCCAGCAAATTAGTGTAAAAATGGATGAAACTCTCTTGTATACCATGAGGTGTCACATGAATATCTCCTTTCTGATCTGCAATTTGGAGCACCTGATTCTGTCTTCTCCTAGTTCTGAGAAGGCCATGAAAGTAAGCTGAATTAGTATCCCCATCAAGGTTCCAACTAAGTTTGACTTTTTGTTGCAAGAAATCCTGCTGTGCCTCAGCAAGCATTTTGTACTCCTCCCTTAATTGACATTCTTGCTGAATGAGCTCATGATCTTGGGGCCTGACACCTAGCTCCTGCTGAATCTGAGTTAATTTGACAAGGGTTATATCAGCACTCCTCTCAATATCTGAAAATTGGGACTTGTTCAAATTCTTCAAGTAAGGCTTCAGATTTCTCAGCTTCCCAACCAATTCAAACATTTTAGTTCCCGTCCTACTATACTGCCACCCCTCTTGAACCACCTTACTGAAATTAGCTGCCTTACTCCACATATTAAAGTATTTAAAGGGCCTGACCTTAGCAACCTGATGACACCCATTCCTGACCAAGCACAGACTATAGTCAAAGAGCCCTTCAGGGAGAAAATTGGCAATCATTTCAGGGAACGTATCTTGCCATTCCTGATTAATAAGCCATCTATCAAGTTTACTATACACTCTATCTTCATTATTCCAAGTATAGAATGCCCCAAGAGAAGCACTATCCATTAATTCACATTGATGGATATCATTCAGAAATGGCTCAGCATTAGCTCTAGAGAAAGCACCCCCAATCCTCTCATCCGCAGTTAAGACACAGTTGAAGTCACCTAGCACAGCCCAAGGGCCCTGTATACTGCTAGCAATTCTACTTAGGTTAGCCCAGAGGGGTTCCCTCTCCTTATTACCATTAAATGCATACACTACCGTCCAATGAAAACTCACATTGTCAGGCTGAGTAGTGATCTGCATATGAATGTACTGGGAATCATATTCAATAAACTGAACATTGTAGAGATTGGCTTGCCAAAATATCCAAATACGCCCTCCAGGGTGGCAGGCAGTATTGGTGGAGATACACCAGTTATTAAAAATAGCCATAACTTTATTCACATTAGTTGGTTTTATCTTGGTTTCTATCAATCCAAAAATACCAGCATTATTTTCTAATAAAAATTTATTGATAACTAGCTGCTTATTCCTCCTGTTCATACCTCGAACATTCCAAAAACCAAGGCTGAACATTAATCATTCTTAGGAGTTGATCGAGGCCATTTCGTGTTCACAATTAAGTATATGTGGTCGTTGGTCAATGGTCGATACAAAACACAATTTATACTCCACAAACAACTCTACAATTAGTAAAGAGGCAAGTAAAGGTCGGATCCCAAGAGACGGGTATTGAAATGAGAATTCTATTGTAACTAGTAGTGTCTAGGGGTGTCACAAATTGGGTTGGTGTAGAAGGTCACTAAACTAAAATAACAATGAAAATAAACTAGCAAGATGAATAAAATAAGGGGTGTAAACAATTGATTAAAAGCACTAGGGTGTCATGGGATCATAGGGGAATCATGGGATATGATCATACAAACATGTTCTCAAATTATAAGCAAGCAATTATTGTTGTGATGGATTGAGTTGGGTTATATCTTACAATCCTAGGAAAGTTTGGGTCCCGGAGCCGAATCGATTAGATTGTACAACACCTACAAGTCGACTTAATCTTTCCTACTCAACACATGCATGGTCTAACAAGACTCGAGTTGGGTTATGTCTTACAAGTCTTGTTGAAAGGATAGAAGATGATAGTAAATGCAAGGATTCATAGGCTTAGCATTTCATCAAATATAACATGTGCATGTATTAAGATCAAAACAAGCAAGCAAATAAGATATGAAAGCATATTAATTTAAGCATGAATCATTCCCCATGTTGGTTTCCCCTAATCACCCATTAAACCCTAGCTAAGAGACTACTCACTCATTATCATGTTGATCATGCTAGCAAGGTTGTCAATCATACCAACAATATGAAACATGATGAATAAATGAAAGTAATTAACAATAATTAAAAAGGGATTAAGAGATTATACCTACTAATGATTCCAATAATAAAGCAAGAATAATAGAAGTACTTGAATCCTAGATTGAGAGGTTGTGAATCTCCCAATAATAACCCAAATAATCTTCAATTACCCAAAATAAAGGAAAAACAAGAGAGAGATTAAAGAACTAAAACTTGGATTAAAACTTGATTAATACTTGATTACAATATTGAAGAGAGATTTGATTGATATTAACTACACTAATTATTGATAAGAAGAACATGCTCCTCTAATTAGACTAATGGGGTATTTATAGTGAAAATTAGGGAGGATGCATTAGGGTTAACTAAGGGCTAAACTAGTAATTACACTTTTTAAGTTGAGCAAGGAGGACCCGGTATTTTCTGAGAGAAGGGCTTCTCTTTTCGTAGCTTGAAGAATGAAATCCGTGCTGTGCAGGAATCCGTGCGGATTAGAGTCGGGACGGCCGGATTTGGGCGGTGCAATCCGAGCGGATTCAGGAGAGGGACGCTCGGATTGTTGAGGGGGAATCCGAGCGGATTCCAAGGAGGGACGCTCGGATTGTTGAGGCTGGACGGACGGATTGTCTGCAATCCGTTCGGATTGTTGGTCAGCGTCAATTCTTCTTCTTTTCTTCCCTTTTCTTCATAAATTCCTTGGGGATTTCCTTGGGGACGCAAGGATCCTTTCTCAACATTGTTCTTCTACTATGATATGTACAAAGGCCTTCTAGTCTTGTCTCTTCTTGATGCTTCGTCATTGAATACAATCAATTTAGCCTCGTTTTGCCATGAAAATGCAAGATTCTTACTCCTTTCCTACCAAGGGATCAAAATCTCAAAGAATATGCAAAACAAAGAACTAAAGATAAGAAATGACCCGAATAGGCACTAAAAAGCATGGAAACAATGGTAATTCGGGGGCTAAATATGCGCCAATTATGGTCACATCAAATATCCCCAAACCGAACCTTTGCTCGTCCCGAGTAAAGAGGTGACAAAGACTAGGACCAAAACTAACCTATCCTAATAATAATAGCCGATATGAGACAATTAGCGGGTCTCACTCCGCCCCTTCAACTCACAACAAGACAACCATGAGGTAGGATGCCTTCTTGCAAGGCAAGGTGGGTCTTGCCAAAATGGCGACACATCCAAACATTAAAGCACATAAAATCACATAATGGATGCATCTACAAAAAGAATAGCCACTTTCCTCATCTAAGTGGCGGAAATTATCTACAAGGGAAGCAATTCAAGGGTACACAATCCTTCATAGATGCAATTTGTTCAAACTACTAAGCCTAGAAGGATACCAATAAATCACCTCCAAGTTGTGTCAAGCTAGGATACCTTTGTCCTCAATCGTTAAATGCTTTTGTCAAGAGTAGACTCCCTATGGTGTTAGAAACACTGGAGGATCGCGGAATTCCCCCTCTTGCCTAGACAAGAAGAAGGGTCGTCCCCTCTCTACCATGCACAAAAATGGATATGATGGATAAAGGGATCGATAGATATTTGAGTTTCACTTTGGGAGTTTGCTTTCATTTTTGTTTTCCCCCTAATTTCATTGGCATTTGACATTTGAGAACACTTTCTTTGCCATTTCTTTTTGATTTTTGGCATTTCAATACTTGACAACTTTTTGCATTTCTTTTTGAACATTTTCAAAGTCACCCCAATTAGTAACGAGGGTGCCTTGTATTTGAAGCTTTTGGAGTCTATTTTTGCTCCTCTTTTCATTTGATGCATTTTTGCAAACTTTCTTTTCACTTTTCATTTCATTGAACTCAAATTGATTTCTTTTTGTGCCCATTCCCTTTGATGACAAAATATGGTAGAATATGGATGAATGATGGTTGCATGGTTTCAAGGGTCACCTTGGAATAAACGGTAGCCAAGGAGTTATCACACCACAAGGTACTCTTGACTAGGCCTTAAACCATGGGTCAAAGGATACTAGCATGACACATCCTAGGGTGTTTTACAAGTATTCTAACAAGCAAAGTCTTAAGAATAAAAAGCATCTACTAGGGCCTATATACACTTGTCAAGCTTCCTAAATAGACGGTTTCACAAAATTTTTCTAACATGCAACTACATGCCATGATTCAACTAGCATATAAACATCCTAATGCAAATGATTCTACCAACTAATATGCCATATAAACTAAATGCAATCCTAAGTTCACATTGTTTTTACCGCATCAATCAAAATAAAGCCACATAGTCATTAACATAAAGAGGAAAAAGGAGATTGGAAAGATCATACCATGCGGTCTTCATTATCCTCATGTCTCGGATGTGGCGTAGTCAATCAAAGTGAACAAGGATAAAACAAACACAATATATACAAGACAATATATACAAAGGAAATGAACTTGTTTTTGGATTTTTCAATTTTTTCAATTTTTATGATTTTTGAAATTTTTCAATTTTTATGGTTTTTTGAATAAGAGTTAAATGTTAGAATTCCCATCCCCACACTAATATGGGCATTGTCCTCAATGGCCAAAATGATGGAAATTATGCAAAGATGATGCATGATTTCTATACTAAATGCAATTCTATACTAAGCTACACTACATGATGCATGGTTTTTTGTTATGACGGAGAGGATAATTTAGATTACCTCCCGTTGTGTATGCATTAACTTCCCCAAACCGAGTGAGACACTATTGCTAATGTCCAAGGATGGGTATAGTTCATGCACACACTATGCTATGCATGAAACTAGTTTGTCATTTTGGATTTTATAAATGGGAACAATAAAGACACCTCAATGGTACCGAGGTGTGAGTCTATTGATGTTGCTAGGACTAAACCAACAATGATCAAAATGAAATAAAATACAAAGAAACAAGATACAAAGTTCTTTTCATGAAAGATAAAGATAAAGAGGAGAGATGAGAAAACTTCACTTGAACTAAGGTGGGTGCCTCTTGCCCGCTCCACCTAGCTATGAAGTAGTCTCCTAGATATCGGCATCATCTCCTTCAATATCGGTATCCCAAATATCCTTAGAAGCATCACTTAAGCTTGGATCCATGAATTCATCTTCTTCACTTTCAAGCTTCACCGTGTCACCTCCACAAGAGTTATCACTCTCCTCCCCTTGCCTACCATGTGCCCCTTCATTAGCCTTCTCCGAGTTAGGAAAGAGCAACTCCATTTGAGCCCATGAAGGGAAAGCTCCTTCTTCACTAATCCGTCCCTTTTGAACCATCTCGTGGTATTGGGGGTAAAGAGCATAATAATTGTCCACCTTGGTTTCATATTGACGGTAGTGCAAGTCTTGCAAGATTCCCGTGACAAAGTCGTCACGGGGGAGGATGAAGGGATTTGGGTGGTTATAAGGTTGGTAGGGAAAGGGGTAGGGAGGCACTTTTATCTTTTCACCTTGGGTTTGTTGTTCTTTTTGTTGCGGTGGTGGATTTTGTGGTGGTGGATTTTGTGGTGGTGGTGCTTGCCTTTCTTGACTTTGAATGAGGTAGGAGGGCATTGGGGATAAGCTTCCTCTTCTTGGAGAGATGCGAGGTAGGTCGGCCATCGGAAGATAGATAGGATCACTTCCTTTCGTCAACCACTTTATCCGTTTATCCTCCCCCTCAAGGGTTATCCAATGGTTTTGGACAACAAGGAGGTCTTCATTAATTCTCGTTCCTCCCGTGAGTGGAGTGTACTCATTGTTCTCATTGAATCGAGGGTTGAAGTGCTTTGCAAGTCGAGTTATGAGTCCCCCATTCACTATATGCTTCTTCCCATCATCATCCCCATTCTTGAACTTTGCCCATTTCTCTAGTAAAACTAGAGGTGCATTGAGGTGGTACCCTTCTTTCCCTTGGATGTTAAGGTATGATTCCATGAACATGAGGTCCAATTGGTTCACAATGGCCGGATCTCGGCGGGCGAATCGAAAGAAATCGGTATGTGAGCCTCAAGATTGGGTTTTGGATATGAAAAGCAAGACACTCCTTGGTAAGAATGAAATCTCGGCCCGTCATGGCCCTCCACAAAGGTGCAACACTATATCTTTTGGGCCGTGATGTTCGGGTAGGCGAAACATCAAGTCCGAATACATTCGCAAATTCCACAAGGGTCATCATCCTAGAGACATTCTCCAACCGAAACTCTATACAAATCACTTTGTTCAAAGTTGTGATATTTAAGAAACTCAAGAATTCTAGTACAAGGGACCGATAGGTGGGTTCATACATGCGAAAGAGGGTTGAAAGACCAAAAACCTCAAATAAAGCCTCCACTTGGTGAAAAATTCCTAGCTTTCTCAAGGTAGAATGACACAAAAATTTAGTAGGAAGGATATTCTTACTTAGGAGCCGGTGAAAAACTATCCTTTGTGCATCATTGAGGAATTCCACATTGGAGAAATCATTGAGCCTTGAGAAGTCTACAATCTCTTCATGTTCCCTTCTAATGGTGTTGAGATGAGAGGTAGAGGAACTCCCCACCATTCTTGGTCTTCTTGCACTTCTAAAGGAGGATCTTCTAGGAGCCATTCTTGAGTCTTTTGTTGAATTCTTTTGATTTGTGGAAGAGTAAGGATGTTCCTTGTTGATTGAGTGTTGAAAACCCTAGAAAATTGGTGGTTTTTGATTTTGTGGGTGAAGAGAGTGAATTGGATATGTATCGGAGTCATAAGGAGGTGGGTTTTATAGGGTAAGTGGAAGGAGTAGTGATGTGGCATTATATGGGTGGTGGGGTGTGTTTTAATTGGAAAAAGTCGGATCGAGAAATAGTGGGAGGAGACGAGCGGATTCGGAGGGAAGACGCTCGGATTCCTCCTTCGCGAGACGGGCGGATTCTGGGCAATACGCCCGGATTCTGCCACAGAGTGAAATTCCAAAATTTTTGTCGCCACAAGACGGGCGTCCCGAGCGAGAGACGCTCGGATTCTTCAAGGGATGGACGGGCGTCTTGTTGAGAAGACGGGCGGATTCTTTGACAGATATTTTTCTTGAAATGCACAGGCGGAGAGACGAGCGTCTTTCCACAAATCCGGCCGGATTCAACCAGACGGGCGTCTTCTTCCATAGGACGCTCGGATTTTCAAACAGCCCAGAAACCTTCAATTTTTCGACACAGCTGGACGTGCGGTTTCTCTCCTAGACGTCCGGATTCGTCCAAGACCGCCGGATTCCCGGGAATCCGCTCGGATTCTGGCTGCGAGCTTTGACTTTTTCTTCTTTCTTTCAATGCATCCCCACACTTAGGAATTTGCTCCTTCCTTCATTCAAAAACTTGTTAGTAACCCTCCCTCACTTACGCTCATGAAAAGAGTTTATGACATTTATTAAAATAAAAGCAATTAAATAATAAATACAAGTTAGAGGGTTAGTATATTTACAAATGGTGGTTTAGGGAGGACTCCACCAAACTCTCCCTTAGATGGTCCTTTCAAGGGGGAGGAGGCCCGAGGTAGGTAGCCTCGACCTCTCCAACAAATGCTCCTTCATAGTATGGCTTCAACCTTTGACCATTTACCTTGAACTTGCTTCCATCTTCCGCCTTGAGTTCGAAATCTCCATATTTCCCAACTTCGGTTATCACATAAGGACCCATCCATCTAGAGTTCAATTTTCCCGGAAAGAGTCGGTAGCGGGAATTGAATAGAAGGACTTTGTCTCCCTTGTGCAAGGCCTTTTGTCGAATTCTCTTATCATGAAGCAATTTTGTTCTTTCTTTGTAAATCTTTGCATTCTCATAAGATTGTAGTCGGAATTCCTCCAACTCTTGGATTTGGATCATCCTCTTTTGACCGCTCAATTTGAGATCAAGATTGAGTGCTCGGATCGCCCAATAAGCTTTGTACTCCAATTCAATTGGCAAATGACATGCTTTTCCATATACAAGCTTGTAGGGAGAGGCACCAATGGGAGTCTTATAGGCCGTCCTATAAGCCCAAAGAGCATCATCAAGCTTTGTGCTCCAATCTTTTCGAGTCTTGTTCACAACTTTTTCAAGAATTTGCTTGATCTCTCTATTTGAAATTTCCACTTGACCGCTTGTTTGAGGATGATATCCCAAGCCGGTTCGATGTTGAACACCATATTTGGTCAAAAGGGATGCAAGCTTCTTCTCATGGAAATGTGTTCCTCCATCACTAATGATAGCTCTAGGAACTCCAAATCGTGGGAAAATTATCTTCTTGAAAAGCTTGGTGACCGTTTTCGCATCATCATTTGGGGTGGCAATTGCCTCCACCCACTTTGAAACATAATCTACGGCCACAAGGATGTACTTGTTCCCATTGGATGTCACAAAGGGTCCTTGGTAGTCGATTCCCCAAACATCGAAAATCTGAACCTCTAGAATGCCCCTTTCTGGCATTTCGTTTCTCCAAGATATATTGCCCGTTCTTTGACAAGCATCAAAATGAATGATGAATTCTCTTGTATCTTGAAACATTGTGGGCCAATAGAAGCCCGATTGGAGAATTTTTGCAACCGTTCTTCTTGCTCCATGGTGCCCACCGTAGGGTGATGAATGACATCCTTCCAAGATTCCTTGGATTTCCCATTGAGGGATGCATCTCCGGTAGAGCCCATCACTACACTCCTTGTAGAGGTTTGGGTCATCCCAAAAGTACCTCTTCACTTCAAATAGGAATCTCTTCCTTTGGTTGTGGTTCAAGTTAGGAGGGAGCACTTTTCCAACAATATAGTTAGCATAATCGGCAAACCATGGGGTGATGTGCCTTTCAAGTTGAGTTTGAATAGCCATCAAAATATCGTCGGGGAATGAGTCATTGATCGGGGTTTCTCCATTTTCATCATGAAACCGGATTCTTGACAAGTGATCCGCTACTACATTCTCGGCTCCTTTTTTGTCTCTTATTTCCAAATCAAATTCTTGAAGAAGCAAAATCCATCTCAACAATCTTGGTTTTGCCTCCTTCTTTATCAAGAGATGTCGGAGAGCACGGTGATCCGAGAATACAATCACCTTGGATCCAAGTAAGTAGGAACAGAATTTATCCAAAGCATAAACAATGGCAAGAAGCTCCTTTTCGGTTGTATCATAATTCACTTGAGAGGGATCGAGGGTCTTGCTTATATAATAGATGGCATGAAGAGCTCTCCCTACCCGTTGGCCAAGAACCGCTCCAACGGCGTAGTTGCTAGCATCACACATAATCTCGAAGGGTAACTCCCAATTCGGGGGTTGAATGATTGGTGCCGATATTAATGCTTCTTTGATTCTATTGAAAGCTTCAACACACTCGTCAGTAAATTGGAATTGGGCATCTTTAAGCAAAAGTTGAGTGAGGGGTTTTGCTATTTTCGAAAAATCTTTTATGAAACGACGATAAAAACCCGCGTGACCGAGAAAACTTCTCACCCCTCTAACATTCACGGGAGGTGGGAGTTTCTCTATCACCTCAACTTTAGCTTTATCGACCTCGATGCCCTTTTCCGAAATCAAGTGACCCAAAACAATTCCTTCATTGACCATGAAATGACACTTTTCCCAATTTAGAACAAGACTAACATCTTCACATTTTTGCAATACAAGAGAAAGATTATGCAAGCATGAGTCAAAGTCCTTTCCATAAACACTAAAATCATCCATAAAAACTTCCATTATGGTCTCTAGGTAATCGGAGAAGACACTCATCATGCATCTTTGGAAAGTAGCGGGGGCATTACATAATCCAAAAGGCATCCTTCTATATGCAAAAGTGCCATAAGGGCATGTGAAGGTGGTTTTATGTTGGTCATCCGGGTGTATAGGGATTTGGAAGAATCCCGAATACCCGTCAAGGTAACAAAAGAATTTGTTAGAGGCTAACCTCTCAAGCATTTGGTCAATGAATGGTAAGGGGAAGTGATCTTTCCTTGTTGCGGAGTTTAATTTCCGGTAGTCAATGCACATACGCCAACCGGTGATCATCCTTGTGGGTATTAATTCATTCTTTTCATTTGTCACTACCGTGGTACCTCCTTTCTTAGGTACCACTTGGACGGGGCTAACCCACAAAGAATCCGATATGGGATATATGATTCCCGCATCAAGTAATTTCATGACCTCTCCTTTGACAACTTCTTGCATGTGGGGGTTCAATCTTCTTTGGGGTTGAATGGTAGGTCTATGGTCGTCCTCTAGATGAATCCTATGCATGCAAAAGTCGGGACTTATCCCCTTAAGGTCATCTAGACTGTAACCTATAGCCTTCTCATGTTGTTTTAACACATCAAGCAACTTTCCCAATTGGTTATCATCAAGTCTATCATTAACAATCACGGGTTTGGTCTTTGATTCATCAAGATAAGCATATTTCAAATTTGGGGGAAGGGGTTTCAAAGTAGGAGTTTGTACCTTACTTTCTTCCTTTGGAGTTTCATTGAGAATTTGCTCCATCTCCATTAAACATTCCATTCTCATGGCATACTCATCTTCACTTTCATCAACCTCATCATATTCGAATTCCATGATGGGTTCCTCTTGCTCTTGAGTTTGTAGAATATCCTCTAGGATGGATTGCTCATCCTCTATGGGTTGACATGCTTCTACTAGAATATTATGCACCAACTCGGATTGTGCATGAGTAAGTTCCTTGTTAGCTAGAGCGGCCTCAAAGAGATCCACCTCCAACTCCCAATACATGCTCTTAGCCTTACTTGCTTCTAAGGCCTCTAATGCTTGCATGGGATCCTTGAAGTAAGGGATACTCAAGTGGTCCTCTACAAAACAATCTATGAAATCCATTCTCGCAAAATATCAAACAACTTGAAAACGATTAGAGCAAACCTTGAGGAGTTTTACTTCCCCAAGGTGAAAAAGACACAACTAAAAACAATAAAAGAAATCTTAAATCAATTAAACACCGTCCCCGGCAACGGCGCCATTTTTGATCGAGGCCATTTCGTGTTCACAATTAAGTATATGTGGTCTTTGGTCAATGGTCGATACAAAACACAATTTATACTCCACAAACAACTCTACAATTAGTAAAGAGGCAAGTAAAGGTCGGATCCCAAGGGACGGGTATTGAAATGAGAATTCTATTGTAACTAGTAGTGTCTAGGGGTGTCACAAATTGGGTTGGTGTAGAAGGTCACTAAACTAAAATAACAATGAAAATAAACTAGCAAGATGAATAAAATAAGGGGTGTAAACAATTGATTAAAAGCACTAGGGTGTCATGGGATCATAGGGGAATCATGGGATATGATCATACAAACATGTTCTCAAATTATAAGCAAGCAATTATTGTTGTGATGGATTGAGTTGGGTTATATCTTACAATCCTAGGAAAGTTTGGGTCCCGGAGCCGAATCGATTAGATTGTACAACACCTACAAGTCGACTTAATCTTTCCTACTCAACACATGCATGGTCTAACAAGACTCGAGTTGGGTTATGTCTTACAAGTCTTGTTGAAAGGATAGAAGATGATAGTAAATGCAAGGATTCATAGGCTTAGCATTTCATCAAATATAACATGTGCATGTATTAAGATCAAAACAAGCAAGCAAATAAGATATGAAAGCATATTAATTTAAGCATGAATCATTCCCCATGTTGGTTTCCCCTAATCACCCATTAAACCCTAGCTAAGAGACTACTCACTCATTATCATGTTGATCATGCTAGCAAGGTTGTCAATCATACCAACAATATGAAACATGATGAATAAATGAAAGTAGATAACAATAATTAAAAAGGGATTAAGAGATTATACCTACTAATGATTCCAATAATAAAGCAAGAATAATAGAAGTACTTGAATCCTAGATTGAGAGGTTGTCAATCTCCCAATAATAACCCAAATAATCTTCAATTACCCAAAATAAAGGAAGAACAAGAGAGAGATTAAAGAACTAAAACTTGGATTAAAACTTGATTAATACTTGATTACAATATTGAAGAGAGATTTGATTGATATTAACTACACTAATTATTGATAAGAAGAACATGCTCCTCTAATTAGACTAATGGGGTATTTATAGTGAAAATTAGGGAGGATGCATTAGGGTTAACTAAGGGCTAAACTAGTAATTACACTTTTTAAGTTGAGCAAGGAGGACCCGGTATTTTCTGAGAGAAGGGCTTCTCTTTTCGTAGCTTGAAGAATGAAATCCGTCTTTGTGCAGGAATCCGTGCGGATTAGAGTCGGGACGGCCGGATTTGGGCAGTGCAATCCGAGCGGATTCAGGAGAGGGACGCTCGGATTGTTGAGGGGGAATCCGAGCGGATTCCAAGGAGGGACGCTCGGATTGTTGAGGCTGGACGGACGGATTGTCTGCAATCCGTTCGGATTGTTGGTCAGCGTCAATTCTTCTTCTTTTCTTCCCTTTTCTTCATAAATTCCTTGGGGATTTCCTTGGGGACGCAAGGATCCTTTCTCAACATTGTTCTTCTACTATGATATGTACAAAGGCCTTCTAGTCTTGTCTCTTCTTGATGCTTGGTCATTGAATACAATCAATTTAGCCTCGTTTTGCCATGAAAATGCAAGATTCTTACTCCTTTCCTACCAAGGGATCAAAATCTCAAAGAATATGCAAAACAAAGAACTAAAGATAAGAAATGACCCGAATAGGCACTAAAAAGCATGGAAACAATGGTAATTCGGGGGCTAAATATGCGCCAATTATGGTCACATCAGGAGTTGAGTGACCCTCCATCTCTATCCGTTCTGACCTTCATACACTCTGAAGGTGGACTTCAGGGTTGTCAGGGGGAACCTGATTGTCATCCTTATGTACATCAGAGATTTGTTGTATAACCGGTTCTTCATCTGTTCTCAAGCATGGCTGATGGGTGATAGTCGTCGGGTCACATCCAATCAAACACATTTATAAAACTCAACAAACAACTAGTTAGCGGTAAGCCGAGGTCGATCCATGGGACGGTGTGCTTTGGGTTCTAAGTCTATCTATCTCAATTTATGCTAGTGTCACAATTTGTTTGGGTTTGTAGTTGTGTCTAGGCTAATGCAAGCAATAAAGTAAAGTAAACAATGAAAGGAAGGATGTAAACAAATGATTAAAAATGCTAGGATATCATGGGGTCATAGGGGATTCATGGTATTGATCATACAAACATGTTTACAACTATAAGCAAGCAATTAATGTTGTGGAGGAACCGAGTTGGTTTATGTCTTACGGTTCATAGGAAGAGTTGAGTCCCGAAGCCAAATCGATTAGATTGTACAACACCTAAAAGTCGACTTACTTTCCTCCTATTAAACTTCTATGCATGGTCTAACAAGACTTGAGTTGGTTTATATCTTACAAGTCAAGTTGAGTGGATAAGAGATGGTTGTAAATGCAAGGATTCATAGGCTTGGCATTTCATCAAACATAAAATGTGCATAAATTTGACATCACAACAAGCAAGCAATTTGATTATGAAAACATATTAGATTAAGCATTAATCAATCCCATGTTTGTTTCCCCTAATTACCCAATAATCCTAGTTTAGTAACTACTCACTCATTATCATGGAGAACATGTCATTAATGGTGTCAAACATAACAACAAGTGTAAACATGATAAGAGAATGAGGAAATAAACAATAAAGAGTAAAGAGTAAAGGAATTATACCAACTTAAGATGATCCAAATAATAAAGCAAAGAATAATAGAAGAACTTGATTGATTGATGAAGGGTTGTCAATCCTTCAATAATAACCCAATAATCTTCAATTACCCAAAAGTAACAAACTTGAACAATAATTTACGAAGAGATTAATGTGAGATTTTTGGAATGATTGAGATTAATCTATTCTAATCTACCCCTAATCTAATCTAAGAAAGCTTGATTTAATCTAAGGAAACTTGATTCTAATCTCAAAACTTTATGGTTTGATTATTACAAATAGGGTATTTATAGTAGGGATTCATTAGGTTAACTAAGGCTAAATTAGTAATTACACTTTTGAGTTTAGAGCAGGGAAACGCTAGTCTTTTTAGAAGGATGGGCATCTTTCACGGAGAAAGAAGAAGAGAAGGTTGTTGTAGGAGAATCCGGGCGTCCGAAGAGAAAGACGGGCGGATTGTTGAGGTGCTGCACGGGCGTCTTCATGGGAATCCGCTCCGATTTTCTGGAGGAATGTGGGCGTCTTGGTTGCTAGGGCGCACGGGTTGTCACTGCAAGACGGGCGTCTTAGTGGGAATCCGCTCGTCTTCTGTGACAACATCTTACTTCTTCACTTCCTTTTTATTCTTATGGGATTGGTGTTTAGTTCTTGCTTCCTCTTCATACTAGTCCATCAAACATCGTCAAATGGCTTCCGAATACGCACGAAAGACGGGATTTTCCGCCTTATTATCTTCTTTCCTACAAAACATATGAAATGCACTAGGAAAAGCAAATAGGAAGGATTTGACGGATAAAATGGACATAGAATGTTATAATAGTATGCAAAATAGGCTCAATTAAGGGACTAAATGTGTGCAAATAATGATCACATCAAATATCCTCAAACCGAACCTTTACTTGTCCCGAGTAAAGAGGTGACAAAAACTAGACCTTTATTTAAACTAACCTACTAATATAACCGATATGAGACAATTAGCGGGTCTCACTCCGCCCCTTCAACTCACAACAAGACAACCTGATATAGAATTAGTATGTTTTAAGCGAATTCTATAGACTAGAAATCATGCAGCGGAATTTATATAATCTGGTTGTGAAATTTGCTCAAATAACGAACTAAACGGTATGTAAAACGGATCAATTGATAAGAGAACAAGATAGATAGGTGAATCTTGATCAGTACCTCACAAGGCAATCACTCGAAACACTCAAAGGTAACCTCGCAAGGTAGGGTTCATGTATCTCGCAAGAATGACGAATTAAGCACAAAACTGGAAGTTTTATTGTAATCTGTAATCTGAATGTAATTAGGTTACAAGGCCTTAATTTATAGTATCCTAATACCTAATCATACTTGGGCAATAAGCAAACTAGTTTCCTTAACTAATTAGGAAACAAATAAACTGAAATAAGAACTAATAATTCAGCTAGGATTAGGAAATTATAGACTTTCCTAATATTTATTTGTAATAAATTAATTAGCTAAATAATACTAATAATACGGACCAGCTAGCACATCTACACGGTTGGATTAATCGTGTATTCAACGTCTTCTGGGCCTTTATCCACCCAAGTGAGCATCGTCAAATAACTTGACCCAATCTTGAAGCCTTCGACTAAATGAGTTGCATTTCGACTAAGTAGCACTTCATTTTCATTTTCCATTAATGCTCCTGCATCATTCTCTCCCTCTTTTTGAGAATTTGACCTCAAATTGTCGTCGTCGAGATATGGGGACAGGTCACCAACATTAAACGTTGCACTCACACCACCGTACTCACTTGGTAACTCCAACTTGTAAGCATTCGAACCGTAGCATTCTATGACCTTGAATGGGCCATCTGCTCGCGGCATCAACTTGTTCTTTCGCTTAGATGGAAAACGCTACTTCCTTAAATGAAGCCACACGAGATCCCCTACTTTGAACACGGACTGTTTTCGATGCTTATTGGCTTTCTTTTTGTATTTAGCATTTGATTTCTCAATTTGGGCTCTCACTTGTTCACAAGTCCTTAGAAATGTAGCCTGCCTCTCCTTTGCTTCAAAGCTCATAAGGTCATTCTTCGGAATTGGAACTAGATTAATAGGCAAAAATGGATTAATGCCATACACAATTTCGAATGGAGCACGCCCTGTAGTCACTGATGGAGTCCGGTTATACGCAAATTCAGCATGTGCATGTTTAGTATCCCAATCCTTTGTAGTCTTGCTCACTAGGCCACGCAATAAACTCCCCAAAGTACGATTAGTGACCTCCGTTTGCCCATCTGTTTGAGGATGGTGCGAAGTACTGAACAACAACTTTGTACCCATCAAACGCCCTAAAGTCTTCCAAAAATAACTAAGGAACTTCACATCACGGTCTGAGACAATAGTAAGGGGAATACCTTGTAAACGAACTACCTCCTTATAGTACAAATCAGCAACATTTGTAGCATCATCCGTCTTGTGACAAGGAATAAAATGAGCCATCTTTGAAAACCGATCAACAACAACCATGATCGAGTCTTTACCCCTTTGTGTTCGTGGCAAACCAAGTATGAAATCCATGCTCACTTCGCTCCATGGCTGTTTTGGCACAGGTAAAGGCGTGTACAACCCTTTGACAAACGAGCTCTTTGATTTCTGACACACAACGCACTTGCCCACAATTTCTTGGACATCCTTACTCATCTTGGGCCAATAGAAATATTCACTTACAATGTCATAAGTCTTATTCGAACCAAAATGACCAGCCAAAGCTCCTCCGTGAGCTTCTCTAATAATCAACTCCTGAATTGACCCTTGTGGGATGCAAAGGCGATTTCCCTTAAACAAATCCGTCTTGCATTGTATAAGTTCCAGTAGGTTCAATCACCTCTTTAGGAAACGCCGGGTCAGCCTTGTACAACTCTTTAATATGCTCAAAACCCAACAATCTTGCATCTAATTCAACCAATAAACAGTGTCTTCTGGATAACGCATCAGCTATAATATTAGAATTACCTGTTTTTTACTTGGATGAAAACGTGAATGATTGTAAAAACTCGACCCACTTCGCGTGTCTTATGTTCAATTTTTGCTGTCCATGAATATGTTTAAGAGCTTCGTGATCAGAATGTAGCACGAATGGTTTCGGACGCAAATAATGACTCCAATGCTCCAATGCTCGTACAATAGCATAAAACTCTTTGTCATAGGTTGAATAATTCAGCCTTGCACCTCCAAGTTTCTCACTGAAATAAGCAATGGGTCGTTTATGTTGGATCAACACGGCACCAATCCCAACGCCACTCGCATCACACTCGACTTCAAATAATTTCTCAAAGTTGGGTAGCGCTAAAACAGGTCCAGAACACAACTTTGTCTTCACTTCTTCAAATGCCCTTTGAGCACTCAGAGTCCAAACAAACTCCCCTTTCTTGGTTAGCTCGGTAATTGGAGCCATAATTAAGCTAAATCCCTGTATAAAACGCCTATAAAACGATGCCAAACCATGAAAACTACGGACTTCAGTCGTGGATTTAGGCACTGGCCAAGCTTGAATAGCTTCAACCTTGGATGGGTCCATGCTTACTCCTTCTTTTCCTACAATGTAACCAAGAAAAGCAACACTTAACACCATAAAAGTACACTTTTCGAGCTTACCATACAGCTTCTGCGTTCTCATGACTTCAAATACAGCTCTAAGATGGAGCTTGTGCTCTTCTTCACTCTTGCTATAGACGAGAATGTCATCAAGGTAGACAACAACAAACTTGTTAAGGAACGGCCTTAGCACTTCATTCATGAGCCTCATAAACGAACTAGGTGCATTACACAATCCAAACGGCATGACAAGCCACTCATACAACCCCTGTTTCGTTTTGAAAGCGGTCTTCCACTCATCCCCTTCACGAATCCGCATTTGGTGGTAACCACTCCTCAAATCCCGTTTAGAAAACACACATGAACCGGATAGCTCATCTAGCATATTATCTGAAGGGTAATATCCGTATAATGCCCTTTAATTATAGGATTATAACGCAAAATTTACATGTGAATATTGTCATAAAACGATAAACATAAAGAAACGACAAAGATGTAGGAATAACCTTCGGTCCTAGTGCAATAAGGCAATGAGAGATTAAAGCAAATCTCCTCCTAAACGATGCACCCAAGATGTCCGAGTAATGCCCTTGTGCTAGAGACAATCCCCTAATTGGCTTGCAATATCGAGGGGATTAGTTTTTGTGAATTTGTGTTGGATGAGAGATCCGGAATTTTGGAGGCACAATTCCCAAAAACCCTAATTATTTTTGCAAAATGAATTAGGTTAGAAGGGAGGAGAGAGCTCTCCTTTTGTTCCTCTAATTCGGTTTGGCCGAATGGACTTAGGGGGAAATGGGCTTCCATTTTCTCCTTAAGTTAAACTCATGGTCCGGTCCAAAACTTGCTAAGTGTATACGACGCGGTTTCATTATAAACTGTTATCGGTTATCGGAATTTAAGGCATCAACTAATAATACGGGTTAGTTGAATTCTTAATACGTGTCCGACACAACAGTATTGTATAATTAATTTGTCCAATATACATTAATCAAATATAAATTGCTTATATTTAATTTTACGAATTAACTGGTTAATCCGCATTAGCCCATGATATTTAATCCGTATTAAATATTATATCTCAACATCACATTTAACTAATTATTAGTCAAATAATTGGACTAATGGTTAGTCAAAATTGGCATCTACATGACTGTATTTTCATACCGTCACATCACTCAAGACGTATCTTATAGGTGTGACTTTTAGGGACAGATTGATCACCGCCATCCGTATGACAATAACGTCAAACTTATCTAGCAAGCCAACCGTTATTGATAAACGTGGATCAAGCGATAATGATACAAAGTATACCCTTTGATCCTTTTAGAGATTTATAAGTCCTTGCACTAACTGTTAAGGACACCAACCCCAACAAGCTCCCACTTGTCCGTACAAGTGTATGTGCAATGACGTTATCCGCACTAACTGGAGGACACAAGCTCCAACAAACTCCCACTTGTCCGTACAAGTGTATGTGCGATAACCGATTCTCATATTCATTTAAAATTTCTCCCACTCAATGTAAAACAATTTGCAGATCTGGATCCACAAAGGTCGTATTTTACAATCGATCTGTATCTAGAGTGGTTTCCCCGACTAGAGAGTAACTTAACTGATAAAACGAATCCGTATCCGAGCATGGCCATGCATTTCGATTCTGACTCCTCGAGTGGCCCTGAGAAATATCGAGTACCTGATAAAGGCTGAATATTTCCTTCAACTCGAACTCCTTCCGATCTAAGCACAGCATGAAATGACCCAGAAAAAATCTACTTGGCCCCCTGTTACGGATGACCGTGAGAAAGAAACCAAAGTCACCCAAAATCTGCCTTAGTCTCAAGAGACAGTCGATAGTCAAAAGAATCGACTCTTAGGATCACCATGGAGGTCCTATCCACGACCGGGCACCGAATGTTGTAAAACATTTAGGACTCCATGTCGATGTCACAATTGTGTCCTACGAAATATCCGTATAAAACGCCTCTGTGATTGGTCAGTCAACCTGTTGACTTATGGCTAGTTGAACCCACCATCAACCAACGTCACAAAATAATTGCCAGAGTTATCAGCTCATGTGGGCAATTAAGGACTAAAAAAATATAATGTTTTTGCAGTTCACTTTGTGGTGTTCAAAATTTGTCGTACAAATCCACATGAAAAACAAAATATATATATAAATTATCAAAACGATGAGGTCGTATAGAGTACAAAAGAGAATGAATCTAATCCATAAAAGAGTACTACAACTTAGGAACACGTTTAATTCCCATGGAATTAACGTGCCCTTCATGCTTATCTTGTCGTAATGCTTTAGTGAGAGGATCTGCTATGTTGTCATCTGTAGCAATCTTCTCTATCACTACTGTCTTTTGCTCCACGTAATCCCGGATTAGATGAGCTTTCCGTTGTACATGTCTAGACTTGTTGCTAGACTTTGGCTCCTTAGCTTGGAAGATGGCACCACTATTGTCGCAATAGATGGTGATCGGGTCATTCGAACTAGGCACTACAGATAGCCCATGTAAGAATTGACGCATCCATATCGCTTCCTTTGTAGCTTCAGACGCGGCATAGTACTCGGACTCAGTCGTAGAATCTCTTTATAACAGTTTGTTTCGAACTCTTCCGGTGATCAGCGCCACATTAAGAGTAAAAACGAATCCGACCGAGATTTCGAGTCATCACGATCCGTTTGGAAGCTAGCATCTGCACAGAACCGGTTGCGCATAGCTTTTGTTCGCCTCCATAAGTCAATGCCCAATCTTTAGTCCTCCGTAGGTACTTAAGAATGTTCTTGACAGCCAACCAATGTGATTCACCCGGATCTTTGTTGGAATCGACTTGTCATACTCAATGCATATGCCACGTCGGGACGTGTGCATATCATGGCATACATGATAGATCCTATTGCCGAGGCATAAGGTATCCGTGCCATGCGCTCTTTCTCTTCCGGTGTCTCTGGTGCCTGAGACTTGCTCAAATGCACCCCTGGAGACATAGGAAGGAACCCCTTCTTGGAGTTAGTCATGCTGAATCTCTCTAGGACTTTGTCTATGTAGGACTCCTGACTGAGAGATAGCATCCGTCGTGATCTATCTCGATAGATACGGATGCCTAGAATTCTTTGTGCCTCTCCCAGATCTTTCATCTGGAAATGGTTTTTCAACCATACTTTCACCGAAGTTAAGAGAGGTATGTCATTCCCAATCAGGAGTATGTCGTCAACATACAATATATAAACATGGTTCCTCGACTGATCGAGTGAATCCATTTTCTTTTATCACTTGGTCGAAGCGATGATTCCAACTCCTTGATGCTTGCTTAAGTCCATAAATGGAACGCTTAAGCTTGCACACTTTCTTAGGATGTGCTGGATCGATGAAACCTTCGGGTTGTACCATGTACAACTCTTCCTCCAAAAAGCCGTTTAAGAAGGCGGTTTTCACGTCCATTTGCCAAATTTCATAGTCATGAAAAGCGGCAATCGCTAAGATAATCCGGATGGAACGCAACATGACTACGGGTGCAAAAATCTCATCGTAGTGCAAACCTGGCACTTGGGTGAAACCTTTAGCAACTAGTCGTGCTTTGTAGATATCTTGTTGACCTTCCACAGAATGCTTTATCTTGTAAAGCCATTTGCATTGAAGGGGACGAACCTTAGCAGGTAAGTCAACAAGATCCCACACGTTGTTCTCATACATAGAGTCCATTTCGGATTTCATGGCCTCAAGCCATAGTTTCGAGTCAGAACTGGTCACGGCACCTTTATAGGTTGCGGGTTCACTACTCGTTAAGAGTAGAATGTCATCTATGTCATGTTCCTCGACCATACCAATGTATCTGTCCGGAGGAATAGAGACTCTTCCCGACCTCCTAGGTTCCTCAGGAATATTTACCGCAGCCGGGATTGAAGGAATAGGTTCCTCCAATGGTTGCTCGGTGTTTGGTTCTGGAATCTCCGACAGGTCGAAGGTTCTATCACTCTTTGCATTCTCAAGAAATTCCTTCTCTAAGAATGTCGCACTAGCCGCAACAAAAACACGTTGTTCGGTTGGCGAATAGAAGTAATGACCACGTGTTCCTTTAGGATAACCTATAAAGTATGTCTTGACCGATCGCGGGCCGAGCTTATCTTCAGGTCTCCACTTGACATAAGCCTCGCAGCCCCAAACCCGTATAAAGGACAAGTTAGGGACCGTTCCCTTCCATAGTTCATATGGAGTTTTGTCAACAGCTTTAGACGGACTTCGGTTAAGTATTAGAGCGGCCGATAAAGAGCATAACCCCATAATGAATCGTAAAACCGTGTGACTCATCATGGATCGAACCATATCAAGTAGTGTTCGATTTCTCCGTTCGGACACACCATTCAATTTGAGGTGTTCCGGTGGAGTTAAGCGTAGGGCGATCCCACAGTCTTTAAGGTGTTGATCAAACTCGTGAGAAAGATACTCGCCACCACGATCTGAGCGTAGTGTTTTTATCTTTCTACCAAGTAGGTTCTGTACCCTATTTTGATATTCCTTGAATTTCTCAAAGGATTCACTTTTGTGTTTCATTAAGTAGACATAGCCATATCTACTTAAATCATCCGTGAAAGTGATGAAATACCTATAGCCTTCTCGTGCGGTGATTGACATAGGACCACACACATCCGTGTGTATGAGCCCTAATAGGTCAGCAGCGCGCATTCCAACACCTTTGAAGGAAATACGAGTCATCTTACCGATGAGACATGATTCACACGTGCCAAATGATTGAAAATCAAAGGCCGAGATAGCTCCATTTTTAATGAATTTTGTTTTACGCGTTTCTCATTAATGTGTCCCATGCGGCGATTGCCATAAGTATGTTTGATCTTTATCACCAACCTTTAACTTTTTATTCATTACGTGTAATATTTCGGTCGTCTGATCTAAAACATAAATTCCGTTCAAGGAGACTGCCTTGCCATAAATCATATTGTGTAAAGAGAAAATGCAAGCATTATTTTCTATTACAAATGAAAAACCAAGTTTGTCAAGTGCAGAAACTGAAATAATGTTTTTGGAAAGACTAGGAACATAATAGCAATCATATAATGATAACTCAAATCCGCTAGGAAGCTGGATCACATATGTCCCCTTTGAGATGGCAGCCACTCTTGCTCCATTTCCAACACGCAGGTCAACCTCACCCTTTACGAGAGGTTCGAGATTTCGGAGGCCCTGCACATGATTACACAGATGAGAACCACAACCAGTATCTAGTACCCAAGTTCCGTAACTTGCATGGTTAATCTCAATCATATGAATAAAAGTAGAAGGAGAAGACATACCAACAGGTTTAACGCGACCCGCTTTTATGTCCTCATGATAAACAGGACATGTCCGCCTCCAATGCCCAGTCTTGTGGCAGTGATGGTGATGCGGTCGTTTCTACACCAAAAATAAAATACCTAGATTACTGCTAACAGAAGTAGCGGCAAGTAGGGTCGATCTCCACAGGGAGGCTAAGTTGCTATCTATCTGTCTAATTCGGTCTGTCAGGGTGTCACAGTGTGGGGGTTTGAATTGATATAACTAACTAGAGACTAAAGCGAGGGAATTGAAAAAGAGAAATTAACAGCAAGAGAAAAGGGAGTATGCTAGGAGTCGGTCCACCGTGGCAGCTATCAGATCTTATACTATCGGGAATATTAAGGCGAATAGACTATTGATAAGAAGAGCTATGGTCGTCACCTTTCGGTCCTTAAACCGCCCTAGAGCGTAAACAGCTTAACTTTCGCCCTCACTGCGATACCCTATTGTAATTAGGCAAGCCTTCCCTTCCAATCTTTCGATCTAGGTCGGGGTTAACTAAAATTATTGGTCTCCTGTATGTCACTCATTCGACCTGATAACAATTAAATTGCCTAATACAATTCTATCGCAAGACTAATCTGTTTAATACAATTAAAGCATTGCTACCACGGCTTCCCTAATCCTAACATACTAAGGGATTTAGCTACGCATAATTAAATAGAGAACAAGAAATAAAGAAATAACAATAAACATAAACAATAATTAAAGAAGAAAAGAAAGGAAAGAATTAATCTTGAATTATTGATCCAGGAAATTAAGAACAAAGTAGCGATTAATACGATGGCAAGAACCGAGTAAGGGAAGAAGAGAAGAGAGGAAGAGCCCCCTCATTATGTCGACCTAACTCCTATTTATAACAAATTAGGAGTATAATTAAACCTAATGACGGAATATAAAGCTTAAAAGCCCACCAGTAGCAAAGTCCACTCGATCGAGTAACTAAATCACTCGATCGAGCAAAGGCATAAAAGGAACTGGTCGATCGAAAGGAAATATAGTTGATCGAGTACTTATTCATCCTAAACCACTCGATCGAGTAGAAGTGGCTCTCGATCGAGCAAATGGGCTCTCGATCGAGCAGAAATGGTACTCGATCGAGCACTTCTCGCCGACAGTTTCCTGCTTTGCGCACTAAACTTCAAATGGCTGCCATTTCTTCGTTACTTGGGCAAATAGGGCGTGGTTGGTGGCGTTGGAAAGCTAAGAGGATAAGCTTTCACCTCCAACTGGAATCACCTTAATAGCTGTTGTAGAACTCGAGATATGGCTCTTACAAGCAGGAACCAGCAAATTGAAGCACTCTCTTGGCTCGCCTAACTTCCTTACTCCAATGCGCATCTCAAAATAGCTTCATTCCCGCTCCAAATTCACTCTTCCTCCAAATGCATGCTAAAAGGATGGTAAAAGGCTTGATTTCACTACTTTTGGGTTCATTCCTGCAAATAGGACAAAACAAACCAAAGTAGCATATTCGGGGCATTTCGTAGCATAAAACCACGATAAAAGCATAAAGATACGCGCATAAATTAGGCTAAAAAGACTATATAAAATGCACGTATCAAATCTCCCCAAACCAAACCTTTACTCGTCCTCGAGTAAACTAAAATGCAACTAAAGGAACAGAAGAAGATAACTCAGAGCTAGCTACAAATGCCCGCTTAAGCCAATTTAATGCAAGCAAACCAACACTTATAGCAAAACAGTCAAATGCAAACGAGTTATAAGATGTTTATAATAAAGCTGAACCGTCGACCTTGCAAGACCTTTAATAGTGGACTCTCACGGGTCACTCTTCTCTCATGAAGCAAAGGGTAAGCATATGAATGTAAGAGAGAAGAAGAAAAATAGTCGCTCACCTAGACTACGACCCACATAGACATGCATGCAACTAATATGATAGACAATTCTAGCTACCGTACATACATTCCAACCAAACAAGGTCCTGTCACAGCTGAGGGCTTACAAAAATATGGTAAAGTGAGGCAATGGGTAAGAAAAGGCAAAACATTTATGGGAATGTGGAGGTATAGGTGATCAAGCTAGTACCTAAACAGAACCATATGACAACATCCAATTCTCAACTCAATCATGGAATAAGCACATGCCCTTCACTTGGCATAAAACTCACCAAACCAAACCAAACATACTCCTCAAATAATGTAAGATAGAACATAGGAGCAGAAACCGTCAACCAAACAACATTTTTTTTCTTTTCTTTCTATTTCTATTTTTTTTTTTTTCGGTTTCCTTCTTTTCTTTTCCCTTTTTTTTCATTTTTCTTTTTCTTTCTATCGATTCTTTTTTTTCAACTTCTTTTTCACGTTTTTTTTTCAACTCCTTTTCTTCATAAATACCAACTCCAAAACAATAGATACAAGCCAAACTTGATACAATGAAATATGTACCGCAAAACAACAACCTAGACTAGCTTGACAAGGCAGGCTAAATTTGGATGTAGCTAAAGGGTCAACTGGCAAATTTGGCTAATGTGGAGTTAAATGGGTAAAAATGAAAGAAAGGGAAATTTGTAAGCACCTCCCTGCATGTGACACCAACCACTAACCCGAATGTATGACGGCAAAAAGCAATTGAATTTCATATACGCGCAAATTGATGAACATGATATGCAAGGAGTAACTACTCACAATCCTACATGAAACTGGTCATAAATGACACCAGTTTATAAGGCTCTAATTCCTTAGAAATTATAAGTAGGTTGCCAAAATTTCAGGTCAAGTCTATTCGTTCAGCTAAATTTAAACATTAACTCGTAGATATGCAAAAGACAAAGCTAAAAGATAACAGTTTAATGCAAGGCTTAAGCAAAAAAAAGAGATATATTGCAATATCATCATTGAAATCTACCGTTCGACTCAACCTATATGCAAAAATAAACGTGAAATTTTTTGAATTTTATAAATTTTTCAATTTTTATGAGATTTTATGAATTTAAACAAAAATAAACAACAATGCAAACATAAATTAAACGTGATAACTGAAATGCAATGAAGACAGAATGCAGACACAGATATGGATGCATAACCTCCCCAAACCAAACCGTACAATGCCCCCATTGTACCAAAACATGGAAAGGAAACGCAAACTAAAGGAGAAAGAGAGTAAAAGCGGAAAACTCACAAAATGCGCGAATAAGGGGACCTCCCCAAACCGACCATGAAATGGGAGGTTGCTAAAGGCCCGGAAAACCGTCTCAGGAAGCTAATCCAAGTCAATACGTGAATGGGCATGCAAAAACTGCTCGATCGAAGAGGGTACCAGTCGATCGAGTAGTTCCAGCTCTGCAGGTGGTCGATCGAGTACAATTTCACTCGATCGAGTGAATATAGCAGCAAAATGCTCGATCGAGTAGAAAAACTACTCGATCGAGGGCTCCTCAATGTATTTCCTGCAAAAAAACGCAATGTAAACAGCCCGCAACTAACAAAGACAAGCTTGACTGAGACCGTCTATGGTATAAAACCATTTATTACAACTAAAAGTAAATAAAAAGCAAAATAAAAATCGCCGGGTTGCCTCCCGGGTAGCGCTAGCTTCAGTCAGGTCCCAGCTCGACCTTCTTTTTCTTCGAGCCTCTCTAATTAATCACAATCAAAACAGCTCAAAGCGCGCAGCATTAAATCATAAGCCTGCGCATGTGCTACACAACAGCATAAGTAGCACCAAAGTGGATTACAGAAATAGGAAATAAAAATATGTAAACATTTAAGTCTAACAAATTTCCTATGGGCGCTCCTAAATTTGTCCACAAAATATAGGAGTGCGGGAGCAGTCGTCAATGAAATAGGGTATCGTCTCAGATTAATGAACTTGAAATAATAAGGACGGTGAAAAATCTTTAAATTAATCGACCACATGAGAGGAGGTATAACCTTAAAAGAAATAGCGCGAGTCAATCGAGGCAATATACTATTAAAACGAACAATAATAAAGTTATCGTTTACTATCTCAGGTTGGTTGCTCTCAACAACGGAATCACTGACAAAGGAATGGATTACCTCATCCGTGCTAGGAACAATTACCGTCTCAGCCGCTTCTTCGTCAACCTCCTCAGTGGAATCCATCCCATAAATCGCAGCTTCAAGTGTATCCGACTCGGCTGTGAATGAGGGAGGTTCACCGTAATCCTCATCATCGTCAAACTCGTCATCCAATATGAACCCAAGTGACGAATAAAAGCTCCCATCAATGGCCAATTCAGTCAATCGAGCGAATTGCTCACTCGATCGACCAAGTTCCTTCCGCACCTCACTCGATCGAGTAACAAAATCACTCGATCGAGTACTATCCTCCTGTCTGTCACTCGATCGAGCAGAATGTTCACTCGATCGAGCACTTTCTCCTGGAAAATCACTCGATCGACCAATAATAGTCACTCGATCGAGTGATTCCTCCTGGACAGCGCACGGTATCCCCGCATGCATTCGGAAATACGATAGAAAGTCGTCATCCGAAATATAGAAATCATTTTCAGCATTGGGCAACGCGGGTTCTTCATGGGAAAAACCGCTCTTGGTCAAGCACACCTCTTTTGATTTCCGTTCATCCAACCCAGCTGTTAACCGAGCAATTTGGATCAGTAACTCAAAGCAATTTCGGTGACTTGAGCACCCACATGTCTACCAAATTCCAGAATTAAGGATTTGACTCCGCGGTTTCTTTTTCTCCATATCACGAGGATCTTCTTGCGGTGGCCATTGATGGGGTGGATGTGGCGGCACAACTACAGTGCATTGTGCTCAAGAAGACCACATCCCCAAGATTTCTTCCTTTCCCCTCTAGCGGGTTTCTCACTTGGGCTTCAAACCGAGCAATTAGTCGGGAAACAGATGTCATCTTGGCAAGAGGGATCGAAGGTACTCAAGCCTTCCCTTCGATAATCTCCCTCGTGCTTTGTCTAATAAACCTGTGAGCCTATCAAAACAGTACTAAAGAGAAAGATAAGAACAGCCTCAAGGTACTTAGTCTTCCCTTGAAGCGAAAGGACAAACAAAATAAAACAGATAAAAAGCGTCGCCTCCCCGGCAACGGCGCCAAAATTTGATGCGGTCGTTTCTACACCAAAAATAAAATACCTAGATTACTGCTAACAGAAGTAGCGGCAAGTAGGGTCGATCTCCACAGGGAGGCTAAGTTGCTATCTATCTGTCTAATTCGGTCTGTCAGGGTGTCACAGTGTGGGGGTTTGAATTGATATAACTAACTAGAGACTAAAGCGAGGGAATTGAAAAAGAGAAATTAACAGCAAGAGAAAAGGGAGTATGCTAGGAGTCGGTCCACCGTGGCAGCTATCAGATCTTATACTATCGGGAATATTAAGGCGAATAGACTATTGATAAGAAGAGCTATGGTCGTCACCTTTCGGTCCTTAAACCGCCCTAGAGCGTAAAAATGACTTAACTTTCGCCCTCACTGCGATACCCTATTGTAATTAGGCAAGCCTTCCCTTCCAATCTTTCGATCTAGGTCGGGGTTAACTAAAATTATTGGTCTCCTGTATGTCACTCATTCGACCTGATAACAATTAAATTGCCTAATACAATTCTATCGCAAGACTAATCTGTTTAATACAATTAAAGCATTGCTACCACGGCTTCCCTAATCCTAACATACTAAGGGATTTAGCTACGCATAATTAAATAGAGAACAAGAAATAAAGAAATAACAATAAACATAAACAATAATTAAAGAAGAAAAGAAAGGAAAGAATTAATACTGAATTATTGATCCGGAAATTAAGAACAAAGTAGCAGTGTACAGTAACCGAGTAAGGGAAGAAGAGAAGAGAGGAAGAGCCCCCTCATTATGTCGACCTAACTCCTATTTATAACAAATTAGGAGTATAATTAAACCTAATGACGGAATATAAAGCTTAAAAGCCCAGCCCGTAGCAAAGTCCACTCGATCGAGTAACTAAATCACTCGATCGAGCAAAGGCATAAAAGGAACTGGTCGATCGAAAGGAAATATAGTTGATCGAGTACTTATTCATCCTAAACCACTCGATCGAGTAGAAGTGGCTCTCGATCGAGCAAATGGGCTCTCGATCGAGCAGAAATGGTACTCGATCGAGCACTTCTCAGCGACAGTTTCCTGCTTTGCGCACTAAACTTCAAATGGCTTCCATTTCTTCGTTACTTGGGCAAATAGGGCGTGGTTGGTGGCGTTGGAAAGCTAAGAGGATAAGCTTTCACCTCCAACTGGAATCACCTTAATAGCTGTTGTAGAACTCGAGATATGGCTCTTACAAGCAGGAACCAGCAAATTGAAGCACTCTCTTGGCTCGCCTAACTTCCTTACTCCAATGCGCATCTCAAAATAGCTTCATTCCCGCTCCAAATTCACTCTTCCTCCAAATGCATGCTAAAAGGATGGTAAAAGGCTTGATTTCACTACTTTTGGGTTCATTCCTGCAAATAGGACAAAACAAACCAAAGTAGCATATTCGGGGCATTTCGTAGCATAAAACCACGATAAAAGCATAAAGATACGCGCATAAATTAGGCTAAAAAGACTATATAAAATGCACGTATCAGATGGCATTCCATGTTTTCGGTTTTGCTCTTTGTCGCGCCTGATGAGTTGCTCGACTCACCAGGCCCACTCTTACCAGGACCCGACTTCTTAAACTTCGGTTTACCTACTGCTAGGTTTGCCTGAGCTTTGCCCTTACCTTTCCCTTTGTTTGACACAACGAGAACATCCTGTTTCATGCTCCCACTGAGCTTCATGTCCTTCTCGGTCTGTACGAGAAGGGAGTGTAGTTCATGGGGAGTTTTCTTCAAATCATTCATATAGTAATTCGCTCTAAATTGCGAATAACCATCGTGGAGTGAATGAAGAATACGGTCGATAACAATATTCTCGCTGATGTTACAGTTAAAGGTCTCCAGTTTCTCGACATTCTCAATCATCTTTGAGAATGTGTGGGCTAACCGGTTGGCCCTTTCGGAGTTTCGCATCAAAGAAGCGAGTGGTATGCTCATAAGTCACGATTCTCGGTGCTTTCGAGAATTCCTTAGTGAGCGTGGTGAAAATCTTGTTTGCACCATGGGCTATGAAGCGTTTATGCAAATTGGATTCCATTGCAAAAATGAGTACGTTTTTAATCGCACCCGCTTCCATACAGAAATCATTAAACTTGGTGATTTCAGCAGCTCTAGCCGTGGGACCTGGGTTTGCCGGGATGGGCTCCAATAGATATTTGAGCTTCCGTCGGCAGCGGCAGCATTCCGTAATGCCGCCTCCCGGTCCGCGAAGTTTGATCCATCATTCTTGATCGAGTAGACTGATTCATCGATTCATGAAGATCCGAAGCCGGGACTCACGGTCCAATGTGGCACTTGGCATTGGGTTATCACTTGAACCAGCCATTTGTTGTTTAGCAGTTTAAAATCGTGATCTACACTGAAAAAGAAAGAAAAACAAAACGAAATAAGCAACTCATCGAGGTGATTTAAGTCTATTTTAAAATTCATTTTAAAACATGTAGACTCTCGCACTTGCATAATTGATCTCCCTCAAGAAAGATACAAGTGATCCCAAGACTCAATTTCTGTAAATTGATAAGCCAACTGTTTAGCTAATTCTTCCGGAAGAACTCTTGGTCGATAGATTTCTGTAAATCCTATCTATTAGTCCACCATAGTCACAGGATCGTACGAGTGACCATAGTGTTGAGATAAAATAGGTCAATCGGTTCCAACTTACCCGACGTAGAAGGGGTCATAGTATGCCTACCGACGAAGAAGGGAGTCATTGGAGTTTGACCTATAAAGACCGTTCTCAATTTTGGTTTATACGAGGAAGATCCCATCAACTTAATTATAATTCATTTTAAGTGAACGAAAAACTAGCGTCTGCATGAATGAATCAATTTAGGTGATGGCTTAGCATGATCGTGTGACATATGAATGTCAATGAAAACTAACTCGTGACCTCTATATGTGTCAGTTTTCATGCAATAATTAGGTGGTTTGGTTTTTAGGCGGAATATGATGCATACTATCGTTACATAAAAATAAATAAATGAATGCGATACGTAAATAAAAAATCCTAGTGTGGCCTATCCTAGTAAAAGAACAAAATACAACTTTGGAATCCACCGTTGGACCCGAAAAGCTTGTCTTGATGTTCCATCTTTATCCAAGTAGCGGGAGTGAGCATCCGGTCTCCATCTTTAGTCTTCTCAAGAATTACAATTTAAAATTTACAAATATAAACCTATTTACATTCTAAATAAAACTGTAATTAAAAGAAATAAAAATGGAGATACGAGATCTCAAAATACAACCAAGACCGTGTTCCATCATTACGGTAACACGTTCTACTAAGGCCACACTAAGTTACAACCGCTTGCAAAATAATTAAATACGTAATTAAAAGGCATTCAAAACATATATAATAAAACGATAAAAATAATGCATCAACTAAATTAAATTAATTCGTGACATAATTCCGTAATTATGTTTAATTCATCCAAACCACCAAAGATAATTAAAATTATGTGACAAAACCGCTTCATCAACTTAATTTTAATTCGTGATAATCCGTTACAATAAATCATGTTAAAGTAACTTTAATTTACGTGGGTGAACCGTTTCACTAACAAGCGAGAGCATAAAAAACCGTTTTATGCATTAAAAAGGCCGAAAGAAAAAAACAGAAATTTTTTTTTTTTTTTTTTTTTTTTTTTCTTCTGTACTGTTGACGTGAACAGTACCAGGGGCCGAAAAAAAAATTTTTTTATTAAAATGGCAGAAATGCCGAGAGCCTCTAATGGCCAAAAAAAAAAAATTTTTTACACGGCTCAATTTGTGAGCAAAGAAAGATCAAAACAAAACGGTTTGATTAAAACACAATTGCAATTTACTCTAATCCGGATTAAAATAAAAGTACAATTGACATGTTCTTCACATTTGTTGTAATTATCGCTTAAAACAACAAATCGCTAAGAACAATAAAACGAGACAATCAATAGATCGAATGATCTAGCAAATTGTGTGGCACGCAAAACGATGCAAGAACGAAAACAAATAAAAACAGGCCGTGAACAAGAGGCCACACGGTTTTCAATAAAATTTTCGAACCAAAAATGTACCACACGAAATTTTATGCAATGATTTTAACCGATCTTTAACATATAGCGATGAATATCGATTACATAGACAATATGCAAAGATCAAAATTTAAACAAGACAACAACACCGTGTAAACTAGACACGGATCCCAACATTCACAAAAAAAAAAAAAACGCAGCAAAATTTTTTTATAAAAAAAATTGCCGTGACACAAAAAGAGGCTGCCGAGGCCAATTTTTGAACAAAAATTCATCGTTTTCAAAATCGTTTAATGAAAAACACATATAAAAATATACGTGGCCTCGCTCTGATACCACTTGAAGGGTAATATCCGTATAATGCCCTTTAATTATAGGATTATAACGCAAAATTTACATGTGAATATTGTCATAAAACGATAAACATAAAGAAACGACAAAGATGTAGGAATAACCTTCGGTCCTAGTGCAATAAGGCAATGAGAGATTAAAGCAAATCTCCTCCTAAACGATGCACCCAAGATGTCCGAGTAATGCCCTTGTGCTAGAGACAATCCCCTAATTGGCTTGCAATATCGAGGGGATTAGTTTTTGTGAATTTGTGTTGGATGAGAGATCCGGAATTTTGGAGGCACAATTCCCAAAAACCCTAATTATTTTTGCAAAATGAATTAGGTTAGAAGGGAGGAGAGAGCTCTCCTTTTGTTCCTCTAATTCGGTTTGGCCGAATGGACTTAGGGGGAAATGGGCTTCCATTTTCTCCTTAAGTTAAACTCATGGTCCGGTCCAAAACTTGCTAAGTGTATACGACGCGGTTTCATTATAAACTGTTATCGGTTATCGGAATTTAAGGCATCAACTAATAATACGGGTTAGTTGAATTCTTAATACGTGTCCGACACAACAGTATTGTATAATTAATTTGTCCAATATACATTAATCAAATATAAATTGCTTATATTTAATTTTACGAATTAACTGGTTAATCCGCATTAGCCCATGATATTTAATCCGTATTAAATATTATATCTCAACATCACATTTAACTAATTATTAGTCAAATAATTCAGACTAACTGGTTAGTCAAAATTGGCATCTACATGACTGTATTTTCATACCGTCACATCACTCAAGACGTATCTTATAGGTGTGACTTTTAGGGACCAGTTGATCACCGCCATCTGTATGACAATAACGTCAAACTTATCTAGCAAGCCAACCGTTATTGATAAACGTGGATCAACTGATAATGATACAAAGTATACCCTTTGATCCTTTTAGAGATTTATAAGTCCTTGCACTAACTGTTAAGGACACCAACCCCAACATTATCAAGTCTTGGCATAGGAAAACGGTACTTAATAGTGATGTTATTCACGGCTCTGCTATCTATACACATTCGCCAAGTTCCCTCTTTTTTCGGTACCAAAAGAGCTGGTACAGCACACGGACTCAAGCTTTCTTTCACATATCCTCTATCTATCAGTTCTTGCACTTGTCTCTGTAATTCCTTAGCCTCTTCGGGATTACATCGATAGGCTGGTTTATTAGGTAATGCAGCCCCTGGAAGTAAGTTAATTTGGTGCTCAATCCCTCTCTTTGTTGGTAACCCGTCAGGTAACTCGTCGGGAAAAACACATCACTGAACTCAACTAATAACTCCTGAATCCTCGCATCATTACTCTCCATTTTTTTCACCTCTCGAACAACCAGTAAGTATGCTGGTTCCCCTTGAGCTACAACCTCCTCGGCCTCATTAGCATCTAAAAACAAACTGTCTTTTGCAATGGGTTTGTTATATTTGGTTGGTGACAATGGTATCAAATGATACTTAGCTTTCCCTTTAAAAACAACATAAACATTACTTCGTCCGTCATGTTCCACCATCCTATCATATTGCCACGGTCTGTGACACCCTCGTTTATTGCGGAAAAGTAAACACATAAATCTAGATAAAAACTGCATGGATATGTTTGTAATAGGTTCATTTGGGTAAAAACCTGTAATTTTTAAAACCGAAAACGAAACCTGAACCTGTTATAAAAATATCCAAATGGGAAGGTGTCAAACATGCAAGGTCCAAAATAAATCTCATGAATGAAACATCGCTAAAGTCGCGAAACAAAGTTATACAACCCAAATATGAGAAAGGGAGATATATGTCCCTAAAAGTATATGACATAAAAAGTATTTAAGGGTCACAATATAATAAAGTCAATCTAGGTCCCAAGGTTACTTTGCTCGCTAGCTCGTCCATGTACCCCATATATGCATCACCTACCTGTCATTCGCATTTTATACAAATACGAAAGCCACAGTCAGTGGGGAGTAACTCCGAGTTCTCCCAGCCACGAAATGTCATAATTACTATAACATGTAAACATAAGAATATGAATACGAATCACACATAGCCTTAGCATATAAATGCTAGACAATATGCTTATCATGTGAACAACAATATAACAACACATAGTCCTAGCATGTGAATACTAGACCGACCCATACTACACTATCATGTGAATCACATAACATCCGGGAATCCAAACTCTATCAACCATAGCCGGCTTGCATCTCACCTTCTATGATTCATAGAATCATCAAACAAGAAAGGACAATATATCTCGAGACAGGCATAAGTTCCTAGTACAGTCAATAGTCACTCTGTAACTCGAGTCTATACCACGAGGTAAGGTAAACACCCTAGTCCTAAACCTGCGCAGACCTAGCGACATGCGGAAACGCATCCAAGACTCATGATCACACACATGAGTACCCCTAAGGAGTCTACCAAAGGGTTGGCTAGTACTTAAGCTGACCACATACTTCAAAGAGTACGTCAGGAGGTCATGCCCTAACTTGGATATAAGCCCACCAAGCTAAGACACAAAGGCTATTAAGCTGTGAACATACACTCGTCAAAGACTATAAGGGCCTATCTATGACGAAGGCCGAAATACACACCTAGGACCTAGTCCCAGCTTGAATACTTTAGCCCACTCCACACAAGACAAGTAGGACACCCAATTAACCATAAGAGGGGCAAAGAGTCCAAACTTGCACACACAAATGATCATACACACCCTAGCATATGAAATACTATGCAAGAGCATATTCAGCTGACAATCCAACAATATCTCTAATATCAATAATAATCCAAATTCCAGCTAACCAACAGTACCATAATCCATGAGAACAAGCTAAAATGGCAAAGAGGCAACAAGACTCAAGCATAAGGCATCCAAGACATCCAACAACCAACATGTGAAATGATAATTACAAATATCAAGGCATAACATAAAACCTCCAATAACAACCAATCTCACCTCAAAGACAAACCCTCGACCCGAGTCCCGCGACGGGTCATCGGTCAAATCGAGGCTGACCGGTTTAAACCTAGTTTGACCAAACTCGTTCGGTCAATCTGGCCCAGCTCAGAGTCTTCACCTACTTTGGCCCAAATCACAAAATTTATCACAATATCATTCTCATGCTATTTCCAATTTCTATCATGTGAAAAACGAAAGTAACACATTATCAATCACCTAAACACTTAACAAACACCAACCACAACATCCATGTGACATTAAATCGTCGAGTAACTCGGAATAGTTACCTTAAGCTAGCAAAGAGACAAGTAATAACTTGAGAAAGCTTCTAAAACCCAAAATTACTCTTCATCTTCAACCACATATGAGTCACCTAAATAATTATGTGAAAGGACGATATTAACGAATTATCGTTATATAAAATATGAGACGGAAATTAATTTAATTATATTTTAAATAAACCAAACTAGCGTCAAAACAATTTATAGACACGGCTCAAAAGTTATTATGACAACCTCAAACTCGGCCTAACCACCAACTACACATGGCCTCAAACTCGTGACTTAGCTAGGCCCTTTGCCTAGGCCACGGCCAAAGCCACGCTAAGTTGTTGCCAGGCCACAGCAGGCCCATAGCAGGCCACGACCATGCCAACAGTAGGCCACGGCCAGGCCACACAAGTTACGTCCACCACCTATCCCCTTTACCAGCTAGTTCAACCAAGCTCGCCCCGACTCAAAATCAATCCCGGTCACTACTCATAACAGCCACAATCACGTACTCAAATGTAACAAAACATATAAATATCAAGACGGATTCCTGAGCATGCTTGAGACGGAAATTCAAATGTTTCAACTAAATTAATTAGTGCTTAACCACTCAACCTGTGATTTGGGCAGCCCTTATCCGACCTCGAAACCCGGCCATACACGGCCTCACGACACCCAACAGACGGCCTATAAAACCGCCTGCTTAACCCCTTCCCCACTGCTACCACACAACCTACGAACAGCCACCAACACCCGTGTCAACAACCTAAACAACCACCCCAAAACCCGTGTCAAGCAACCTCAATATTTCTGTCAGAATCGAGTCAACCACATCTCACCCGACCCTTATAAAAACCGGTCCAAAACAGAACCTAAAAGGTGTATAAAACCGAGCCCAAACCCAGTCCTCAAGTACCAGGTGAAAACCCGCGATAGCAGCACTCGTCTCTGCACAAAGCCGAGTACCCATCGCCCCCTTACGACTCCATTCTCACGCCATAAAACAGTCACAGGTTGAGCTAACTAAATCAGCGTTGAAACGGTTTTAGAACGGAGGTCCACAAATAGAATGTGACCCCAAAACAATTCCGAAAGACTGCCTACCCATCCCAAAGCCGAACCCAAACAGTCACAAACACGGGTCCATGTGCTCAACACGACGTTTCAGACTCAAACAGTCCGTTTCAGACACCTCTTTAAGACGAATAATACTATACCCGAAAGAAAAGAGTAAAGACTCAAACTTTACAACAAAAGAGTAAGAAAACCGAGTTGTTATATGAGATGGTATTTTCGAACTTTAACAAAATTAAGACTTTCTTACCTAGAAATGAGGAGGAAGAAGAGAGGAAGCCAATGGTATAAAAATGGTGAAGTTTGGTTGAGAAATGGGGTTGGGATCTTGGTTTGTAGCTCGGCCACAAATGGCGTCGGAGTATTTGTTTGTTGCTTTTGTTGCAGCACCTTCTATTCTGTTGTTTTTCAGGAAATGTAAAAGGAAGGGAGGACTTAAAGGGAAAACGGGTGGGATTGGTCGATGGGTGAGAGTGTGAGGTTTTTGCGGGTGGACCAAAAGCAACAACAACAATGACTAATAATAATAATAATAATAATAATAATAATAATAATAATAATAATAATAATAATAATATATAATAATAATAATAATAGTATAGAAATGTAGTTGGTAGGGTGAGCTTGTTTTATTCGAAAAGAAGAAGAAGAATTGCAGGGGGTGGGGGCCACGCATGAACAAACAACAAAAATAATAATGTAGTACTCCGTAATATTAATAATAATAATATATAATAATATGTGAAAGTAGAGTGTGGGGTGGATAGGATATGTGTTGTCGACATACGATTGGTCCGTGTTAAGATAAGATTCTCAAATAAAATGTGACGGTCTAATGTTAGACGGAAATTAAGACGGAAACTACTATTATTACAGTCATTATTATTATCCGACCAAAAATACGTATACATATATTATTATATAAATCATGCCTTAAAGATATAATTTAATCGTACGTATTTTTACATAAACGAGCTTTTATATAATACGTTTATAAAAATCGTGTTTGACATAAAATTAATTAAATTGAATAATTCAAAAATATGAAATAAAGTAGTCGAACAGTTTAATAAATTTAAAATGTCAAAAATGGAAACTTCGCGGGTGTTACAATCACCCCACCTTTTAAAAAGTTTCGTCCTCGAAACTTGAAGGTAGAAAAGAAAGGTTATATAAAAAAAAAATTAAAACTGGAATTGAAATCGGTAACTAAAACATTTAAAAGGTTACTTATCGTAAGAACTAAAATTCTTTCAAAAGTTTCAAATAAAATTTTCCAACAGAACCAGATTCTCATCAAAGGAACGAAAGTGTTCTCGTTACGTATTCAAGAACATCACATTCCAAATCAAAGATAAGGTAAAAAGGCAAATCATTTGTATAAATCAAAAATCAAAATACCTTCAAAAACATTGATGAAGAGTTTTCAAAAATATAAGTCTCATTCATGGAACGGAAATGCTCTTGTCATGCACACAAGAACGCTAACTTTCCAAGTCAGAGACAAATTTAAAACAAAAACTATTCGCCGATAAGCGTAGAACCAGTTATCAAACGTCTCCAATAACTAGTTCTAACATCCGATCAACGTTAAAATCAAAATAAGAGAAAGGTAATCTACTCAAATTTTCTTTTGCAAAAAGTCAAGATAGAAATAAAGGTTTCACTTTTAAACCCAATTGGGGGTCAAATCCCTGAAAACGTAACATTAAACTCTGACAAAGAAGTCATAAATAGGTCAAAGTTAACAGAAATTGGACAAAACTTAACGAAATCTCGGGTTTAGTAATTAAAATTACGATAAATGAGTCTATACTCAAGGAACAATTATGGAATTAAATCAAATTTTCATTTTCAAATCTTTAAAAATAGGTTAGGTTTGCAGAAGTGACATAAACTTTTAAGAATGAATCGAAACTGGTAGCTTGAAAGTTTAGAAGTTGTACAAAAAGGAAAGTAACTTAGATAGCATAAAAACAAAGTATGTTAAGAGAGCTCAAACTTAAGCCACAAGAGAGCTATAATGAATTTCATAGGGTAAAAATTGAAGTCAAAATTACAAGGATGTCAAAGATAGAGTTTCACAAGATACGAGTGTCAAAATTAAAGGAGGAGCAAGATGAAGCGAGGAAATGAGGTATGAAAGGTAACGCTTATGATCGGGGAGAAAGGGAAATAAGACAACAAGGAAACGCCAGACACTCTTATCTCCAACAACAACATCACTCAAAACGGTTCCGAAAACTTCCTAACAACAAAACTCATAACCACATCACTCCCAAGGGTTTCCTCAATCGCTTATGTTACCTCATCCTAATCTATTCCTTGAAACAAGGTACTCCACTATAAGTGTGATCTCATCGCTCCAAATCCTCAAACATCCAGAAACAACTTTCAAAAGCCTAAGGTCAAGGCTTCCAACAAAGCTATATTCGTATCCAACTAGTGTCAACTATGGGTTCCTCAAAAAGTAAACCTTCAATCAAGAATCCCAATACCAAGCTCTAAACTCCAAGAGAAGGTTCCTCAAATATTCCACAAGGTTCTCATTTCAAAACAAGGTAGTAACATACCAACCCCAAAATCTGAAAAAAATCAATAGGATCTCAAGTTTCTCTATCCTCTTACTTATTAAGGATTCCCAAAAGCGGAACTACACTCAGCTTCAACATCATCCCATCATCTCAAGTACTCAATGCGACCTCAAGGTCTATAAAACTATAGGGTTAACAAATTCTTCTCAATACTATGTCTCTCTCAACTCAAGAACTCTCAAGAGCCAACTAATACCAAATCACATCACCAATCCATTATGGTCATCAACATCCCAAGGAGTATTCTTTCAAATTTGACATCCTAAAACTTACTTACCATCAAATTCCCAAGAAACAAGGTCTTAATTGTAACAACACTTTATCACCTCAAAGTTCCTAAAACCATAAATTGAAACTATGTTCTTTAACCTAACAATTGGTGTCAACCATACCGTTACCCTTTCTAGTTATTAAAACAAGTGCTAAAACTTCCCAATAATGTAGCTTACTCTCACTCTCATACCATACCTCAAGTAGTAATCAATATCCCTCACTAAAACCAACTAGTAATCCCACATTTAACATTTCTCACACGGTAACATATACATTATCAAGCCCTCATATCCAAAGTGATTATGGAAGCCAATCACAAACTCGACTACTTAGTCAATCTTATATCCTCAAATCCACCATTCAGTTTCATCCATTTTAAGTCAAGTACTAAGCACTAGTATCCCAAACATAAACAACAATGCCATGTTCCATAACCTTAGTAACCAATGCAACTCACACTTGAGACATAAAATCCACCAATCCAACGTATTCACTTTATCAAGGATCTATAGGTATAAGAATCATCAAGTATGTCTTATCGCACTACCTAAGTCTTTCCAACATCGAATCCTCTCAAAACCAGGAAAAGGTCAAACACAAACAATCTCTTCAAAGGTCGTAATTTCCAACCAAGGTCAACATTTCTCAAAAGAAATAGTATTATCAAAAGGCGTTAAGGAAGGATAAGCAAGGAACAATTGACAAGTTAGGAAATACAAGAGTGACTCACAAGGAGAAAGAAAAGGGGATTTAGAAGAAGGAATAAGCATTAAGAAGTAAAGAACGGGGCAAGGTACACAAAGAATGAGAAACATCTTCGAGGAAGTAGAAGCATTCTTCAAAATTGAACAAATCTTCAATCCTCAGCAATAGGCACCAAAACTTGATCACCACATTGGTAAGCTCACGGTCATTGATCCAAGAACACAACAATTATTAAATGACAATCAACAAACATGTTAGTACCTAACAAAGAGCAATCACAAAGAGACTACAGCATAAGGTCCTAAGTCTACCCATCCTACCCATCTCTCAAGTTTATTATTTTAAGGTCAAGTTATTTATATTGGGGTGCATAAACGTGCGTCGGGAGCAAAAATGCTCTGATACCAACTGTGACACCCTCGTTTATTGCGGAAAAGTAAACACATAAATCTAGATAAAAACTGCATGGATATGTTTGTAATAGGTTCATTTGGGTAAAAACCTGTAATTTTTAAAATCGAAAACGAAACCTGAACCTGTTATAAAAATATCCAAATGGGAAGGTGTCAAACATGCAAGGTCCAAAATAAATCTCATGAATGAAACATCGCTAAAGTCGCGAAACAAAGTTATACAACCCAAATATGAGAAAGGGAGATATATGTCCCTAAAAGTATATGACATAAAAAGTATTTAAGGGTCACAATATAATAAAGTCAATCTAGGTCCCAAGGTTACTTTGCTCGCTAGCTCGTCCATGTACCCCATATATGCATCACCTACCTATCATTCGCATTTTATACAAATACGAAAGCCACAGTCAGTGGGGAGTAACTCCGAGTTCTTCCAGCCACGAAATGTCATAATTACTATAACATGTAAACATAAGAATATGAATACGAATCACACATAGCCTTAGCATATAAATGCTAGACAATCGTGCTTATCATGTGAACAACAATATAACAACACATAGTCCTAGCATGTGAATACTAGACCGACCCATACTACACTATCATGTGAATCACATAACATCCGGGAATGCAAACTCTATCAACCATAGCCGGCTTGCATCTCACCTTCTATGATTCATAGAATCATCAAACAAGAAAGGACAATATATCTCGAGACAGGCATAAGTTCCTAGTACAGTCAATAGTCACTTTGTAACTCAAGTCTATACCACGAGGTAAGGTAAACACCCTAGTCCTAAACCTGCGCAGACCTAGCGACATGCGGAAACGCATCCAAGACTCATGATCACACCCATGAGTACCCCTAAGGAGTCCACCAAAGGGTTGGCTAGTACTTAAGCTGACCACATACTTCTAAGAGTACGTCAGGAGGTCATGCCCTAACTTGGATATAAGCCCACCAAGCTAAGACACAAAGGCTATTAAGCTGTGAACATACACTCGTCAAAGACTATAAGGGCCTATCTATGACGAAAGCCGAAATACTCACCTAGGACCTAGTCCCAGCTTGAATACTTTAGCCCACTCCACACAAGACAAGTAGGACACCCAATTAACCATAAGAGGGGCAAAGAGTCCAAACTTGCACACAGAAATGATCATACACACCATAGCATATGAAATACTACGCAAGAGCATATTCAGCTGACAATCCAACAATATCTATAATATCTATAATAATCCAAATTCCAGCTAACCAACAGTACCATAATCCATGAGAACAAGCTAAAATGGCAAAGAGGCAACAAGACTCAAGCATAAGGCATCCAAGACATCCAACAACCAACATGTGAAATGATAATTACAAATATCAAGGCATAACATAAAACCTCCAATAACAACCAATATCACCTCAAAGACAAATCCTCGACCCGAGTCCCGCGACGGGTCATCGGTCAAATCGAGGCTGACCGGTTTAAACCTAGTTTGACCAAACTCGTTCGGTCAATCTGGCCCAGCTCAGAGTCTTGACCTTCTTTGGCCCAAATTACAAAATTTATCACAATATCATTCTCATGCTATTTCCAATTTCTATCATGTGAAAAACGAAAGTAACACATTATCAATCACCTAAACACTTAACAAACACCAACCACAATATCCATGTGACATTAAATCGTCGAGTAACTCGGAATAGTTACCTTAAGCTAGCAAAGAGACAAGTAATAACTTGAGAAAGCTTCTAAAACCCAAAATTACTCTTCATCTTCAACCACATATGAGTCACCTAAATAATTATGTGAAAGGACGATATTAACGAATTATCGTTATATAAAATATGAGACGGAAATTAATTTAATTATATTTTAAATAAACCAAACTAGCGTCAAAACAATTTATAGACACGGCTCAAAAGTTATTATGACAACCTCAAACTCGGCCTAACCACCAACTACACATGGCCTCAAACTCGTGACTTAGCTAGGCCACTGCCTAGGCCACGGCCAGGCCATTGCCAAGCTGTTGCCAGGCCACAGCAGGCCCATAGCAGGCCACGGCCATGCCAACAGTAGGCCACGGCCAGGCCACACAAGTTACGTCCACCACCTATCCCCTTTACCAGCTAGTTCAACCAAGCTCGCCCCGACTTAAAATCAATCCCGGTCACTACTCATAACAGCCACAATCACGTACTCAAATGTAACAAAACATATAAATATCAAGACGGATTCCTGAGCATGCTTGAGACGGAAATTTAAATGTTTCAACTAAATTAATTAGTGCTTAACCACTAAACCTGTGATTTGGGCAGCCCTTATCCGACCTCGAAACCCGGCCATACACGGCCTCACGACACCCCACAGACGGCCCATAAAACCGCCTGCTTAACCCCTTCCCCACTGCTACCACACAACCTACCAACAGCCACCAACACCCGTGTCAACAACCTAAACAACCACCCCAAAACCCGTGTCAAGCAACCTCAATATTTCTGTCCGAATCGAGTCAACCACATCTCACCCGACCCTTATAAAAACCGGTCTAAAACAGAACCCAAAAGGTGTATAAAACCGAGCCCAAACCCAGTCCTCAAGTACCAGGTGAAAACCCGCGATAGCAGCACTCGTCTCTGCACAAAGCCGAGTACCCATCGCCCCCTTACGACTCCATTCTCACGCCATAAAACAGTCACAGGTTGAGCTAACTAAATCAGCGTTGAAACGGTTTTAGAACGGAGGTCCACAAATAGAATGTGACCCCAAAACAATTCCGAGAGACTGCCTACCCATCCCAAAGCCGAACCCAAACAGTCACAAACACGGGTCCATGTGCTCAACACGACGTTTCAGACTCAAACAGTCCGTTTCAGACACCTCTTTAAGACGAATAATACCATACCCGAAAGAAAAGAGTAAAGACTCAAACTTTACAGCAAAAGAGTAAGAAAACCGAGTTGTTATATGAGACGGTATTTTCGAACTTTAACAAAATTAAGACTTTCTTACCTAGAAATGAGGAGGAAGAAGAGAGGAAGCCAATGGTATAAAAATGGTGAAGTTTGGTTGAGAAATGGGGTTGGGATCTTGGTTTGTAGCTCGGCCACAAATGGCGTCGGAGTATTTGTTTGTTGCTTTTGTTGCAAAGACCTTCTATTTCGTTGTTTTTCAGGAAATGTAGAAGGAAGGGAGGACTTAAAGGGAAAACGGGTGGGATTGGTCAGTAAGGTGAGAGTGTGAGGTTTTTGCGGGTGGACCAAAAGCAACAACAACAATGACTAATAATAATAATAATAATAATAATAATAATAATAATAATAATAATATATAATATATAATAATAATAATAATAATAATAATAGTATAGAAATGTAGTTGGTAGGGTGAGCTTGTTTTATTCGAAAAGAAGAAGAAGAATTGCAGGGGGTGGGGGCCACGCATGAACAAACAACAACAATAATAATGTAGTACTCCGTAATATTAATAATAATAATATATAATAATATGTGAAAGTAGAGTGTGGGGTGGATAGGATATGTGTTGTCGACATACGATTGGTCCGTGTTAAGATAAGATTCTCAAATAAAATGTGACGGTCTAATGTTAGACGGAAATTAAGACGGAAACTACTATTATTACAGTCATTATTATTATCCGACCAAAAATACGTATACATATATTATTATATAAATCATGCCTTAAAGATATAATTTAATCGTACGTATTTTTAAATAAACGAGCTTTTATATAATACGTTTATAAAAATCGTGTTTGACATAAAATTAATTAAATTGAATAATTCAAAAATATGAAATAAAGTAGTCGAACAGTTTAATAAATTTAAAATGTCAAAAATGGAAAATTCGCGGGTGTTACACGGTCTACCCAGCAAAATATGACAAGCATTCATCGGGATTACGTCACATAATATCTCATCTTTATACGGTCCCAATTGCAAAGAAATTAAGGCCTGTTTCTTTACCATAACCCCATTATTCCCATCAAACCAATGTAATTTATATGGTTTAGGATTGTTCTTAGTAGGCAATTTCAGTTTAGCAACGACATCCTTAGCTATAACATTGGTACAAGAACCACTATCAATAATAAGAGTGCAAATCCGACTGTTTACCTTACAACGGGAATGAAATAATTGTTCCCTTTGCTCGTGCTCAATTTGAGCAGCCTCGGTGTGGAGGCTTCTAAGCACCAATACTCCTTTCTCCTCGTCACTGTAAGGCTCCACCTCATGTACTTCTTCCCCACCACTCTCATCTTCGACATCAATAGGTTCCGATTCAGATTCTGGGACAACGAAATTTGGAATCAAGTTAATCAATTCTTGAATTGTCAGAGCTTTCTTTTGCGGACACTCATTGGCAATGTGCCCATATCCCTGGCACTTGAAGCAATGCCTCAACCGTGTCTCCTTAGCTTCCACCACCGTGCCTTTTCACTTGTCCTTAGGATCCTCATGTCGTGTTTCCTTGCTACTAGATGTGGTAGCTGCTGATTTCGAGTAGGTGCTCGAATTATTTGCATAGTCACGACTATAGGACTTCTTGCTCTTATCCTGCTTCTCAAATTTAAGAGCCAACCTGCAAGCATCATCAAAGTTATCATAATGTTGAATTTCCACCCTTTGCGCCAAATTAGTGTTAAGACCACGAATGAATCGTGCAGTCCTCAACTCTTGCTTTTCCTCCAGATCACATACGATACTCATCTTTTCAAACTCATTTATGTAATCAGAGACACTCGAACTTTCTTGTGACAGAGATGTTAGTTTCAGATAATTGTCCTGCTCATAGTCTCTAGGAAGGAATCTCTTTGTGAGGTGCTTCTTGAGTTTATCCCATGTTTCAATTTTTGGCTTCTTATCCTTCTTACGTTGCCTCTTCAAGTTTTCGTACCACAAAGACGCGTACTTGGTCAATTTTAAGGTAGCCACCTTGAATTGCTTGTATTCATCATAATTTTTGTACTCAAAGATCCTCTCTGCCTGACGAAACCAATCAAAGAACTTTTCAGCATCTCCATCTCCGTTAAACTCGGGAATGTCGAGTTTCAGGCCTCTATCATCGTCGTTCTTTTTTTTGGTTGATTTCGGCTGTTCGTCCTCTTCAGATTCAGATTGGGTGTCTGACTCTGACCCGTTCAATTTCTTCTTCTTTTTTCTGGCTAAATCCATAGCTATGCTCTTTACTACGTACGAAATCTGGCCAATCTCTGCCCTAATTGCATCCATATCTTCATTCCATGGTTTTCTCCTTCTCCATTCACCATCTTCTCCCAAGACTGATTTATTAAGCAATAAGTCAAAAACCTAGGCTCTGGTAACCACTTTGATATAGAATTAGTATGTTTAAGCGAATTCTATAAACTAGAAATCATGCAGCGGAATTTATATAATCTGGTTGTGAAATTTGCTCAAATAACGAACTAAACGGTATGTAAAACGGATCAATTGATAAGAGAACAAGATAGATAGGTGAATCTTGATAAGTACCTCACAAGGCAATCACTAGAAATACTCAAAGGTAACCTCGCAAGGTAGGGTTCATGTATCTCGCAAGAATGACGAATTAAGCACAAAACTGGAAGTTTTATTGTAATCTGTAATCTGAATGTAATTAGGTTACAAGGCCTTAATTTATAGTATCCTAAAACCTAATCATACTTGGGCAATAAGCAAACTAGTTTCCTTAACTAATTAGGAAACAAATAAACTGAAATAAGAACTAATAATTCAGCTAGGATTTGGAAATTATAGACTTTCCTAATATTTATTTGTAATAAATTAATTAGCTAAATAATACTAATAATACGGACCAGCTAGCACATCTACGCGGTTGGATTAATCGTGTATTCAACGTCTTCTGGGCCTTTATCCACCCAAGTGAGCATCGTCAAATAACTTGACCCAATCTTGAAGCCTTCGACTAAATGAGTTGCATTTCGACTAAGTAGCACTTCATTTTCATTTTCCATTAATGCTCCTGCATCACAACCATGAGGTAGGATGCATTCTTGCAAGGCAAGGTGGGGCTTGCCAAAATGGCGACACATCCAAGCATTAAGCACACAAAATCAAGTAATGGATGCATCTACAAAAGAATAGGCACTTTCCTCATCTAAGTGGCGGAAATTATCTACAAGGGACGCAATTCAAGGGTACACACTCCTTCATAGATGCAATTCCTTCAAACTACTAAGCCTAGAAGGATACCAATAAATCACCTCCAAGTTGTGTCGAGCTAGGGTACCTTTGTCCTCAATCGTTAAATGCTTTTGTCAAGAATAGACTCCCTATGGTGTTAGAAACACTAGAGGATCGCGGAATTCCCCCTCTTGCCAAGACAAGAAGAAGGGTCGTCCCCTCTCTACCATGCACAAAAATGGATACGATGGATAAAGGGATCAATAGTATTTGAGTTTCACTATTGGGAGTTTGCTTTTGTTTTTGTTTTCCCCCCAATTTCTTGTGGCATATAACATTTGAGAACACTTTCTTGCCATTTCTTTTTGATTTTTGGCAATTCAACACTTGACAACTTTCTTTGCATTTCTTTTGAACATTTTCAAAGTTACCCCATATGTAGTGAGGGTGGCTTATATTTGAAGCTTTAGGAGTCTATTTTTGTTCCTCTTTTCATTTGATGCAATTGCAAACTTTTTCACTTTTCATTTCATTGAACTCAAATCAATTTCTTTTTGTGCCCATTCCCTTTGATGACAAAAATATGGTAGAACATGGGTGATGGATGGATGGATGCATGGTTTCAAAGGTCACCTTGGAATAAATGGTAGCCAAGGAGTTATCACACCACAAGGTACTCTTGACTAGGCCTTAATCCATGGGTCAAAGGATACTAGCATGACACATCCTAGGGTGTTTTACAAGTATTCTAACAAGGAAAGTCTTAAGAAGAAAAAACATCTACTAGGGCCTATATACACTTGTCAAGCTTCCCAAGTAGACGGTTTCGCAAAATTTTTCTAACATGCAACTACATGCCATGATGCAACTAGCATATAAACAACCTAATGCAAATGATTCTACCAACTAATATGTCATATAAACTAAATGCAACTCCTAACAACACATAGATACACAAATCGCAACAACAAAATACACAACATCCTCCTTGACATGTAAGCCCATCCTCCTCATATAATGAAAAAGAAATGGAAGGGAAATAGAGATTAGAACGATCATACCAAGCAGTCTTCATTTTCCCTTGCTAATGCCTCAAATGTAGTGTTGTATCTATGTGAGAAGAGAACAAAAGCACAAGTATATACAATTCTACACTAATAAATTAAAGAACATGTTTTTGGTTTTTCAAGCTTTCAAATTTTTATGGATTTTTGTTTTATGAAATTAAAAGACATATTTTTGTGATTTTTCGAAATTTTTCAATTTTTATGCTTTTGGAATATAAATTCCCATCCCCCACGTTATTTTGGACATTGTTCTCAATGTACATGTAGGAGTAGGGATAAAAAGGAAATACATGTTTTTTTTTTTTTTTTTTTTTTTTTTTTTGAAATAAAGTACAAATGCAATGATATGATATGAATGAATGCATGCTCTAACTAAATGCAATTCTATATGATATGTATAACAAATGAATGCAATCTACACTAGATGATGCATGTTTTCTAGTAAACTATGGTCACCTATGATCAAACCTCCCCAAACCGATTTAAACACTATTTCTAGTGTAGAAATGAATAGGTTTGGCCATTAGTAACTATGCATGAATTCTAGTCTATATGCAACTATCTATATGAGTCATGTGAGATATAATACAATGCAAACTATACTATATGAAATAGCTAATGCAAATAAAATATGATACAATTGCATGCGAAAACTACACTAAATGCAATATATATACAAAAGAGAGAGGGAGAGATGGGTATCATACGAATGGAGGTGGTGAGGTAGGCCTCTTTCACTCGTCATCCTCCTCATCTTGGTAGCCATATTGATGAGAGCTCCCGGCTTGGTCATACCCTCTTGGTTGGCCCCAATACCCTCCTTGGTCAAATTCTCCTCCTTTACCCGAGTATCCTCCACCTTGGTGATCCCAAGCTTGGTTCCCTTGATTAGGGAACAAGTGTTGCGGTTGTGCCCAAGAGGGCAAAGGGCCATTAGGGTCAACATATCCTTGTTGAGCCATGTGATAGTATTGGGGATAAAGGGCCAAGTAGTTGTCGACCCTACCGTTGTGTACCCCGAGGTCCACTCTATTCATGAGTGTCATCAAATCATTAATACCCGGGGTATTGGGGATTTCCGGCTCAAATTTGGTATGAGGGGTAGGGTATGGTGGGATAGGCACATAGGAAGGTGGGCGAATAGGTCTTGCTGGTCCCCCACGAGGTATTTGGCGCGGTGGCTCTTCCCTTTGAGGGGGATTGTCTAGAATTTGGATATCGAGGAGGTAGCTTAGTGGAGGCGAGTATGGGCTGAATCTTGGGTCAATGCCCGGTATCTAGGATGATTGAAGCGCATCCTTTGGTGTACCACTCTACACTCCCGTGTTGAGTGTTTACACCACCGGTGATGGTTGAAGACGGTGTGCTCATCAATCAAAGTCCTCCCCTCAAGAGGAGTATAGGTCCCTTGGGCATTGAACCCGGGACAAAGGTTGTTGGCCAAAATAGTAATTAGACCTCCCATTACGAAGGTCTTGAGTTGAGTGGTTCCTTGAGCAAAATCATTGAACCTAGTAAGTATCTCAAGGGGTGTGTTGAAGTTATAGTGCCTCGTCCCTCGAACATTCAAATAGGACTCAAGAAAAGTTAGATCGATAAGAGTACACCCATCTTGTTCGTACCTCCTATTGATGTTACCGGCTACAAAGCGCTCAGTGAGTCGAATCACCAGATGTTGGATGGCGAAGGTGTAACATTGTTTTAAACCGGTAAAATTCCTCCCGGAAATATCCCTCCAAAGTAGGTCCACATCGAAATTATCGGGTTTATCGGTATAGTTGGTGGGCACTTCAAGACCGAGAATGTAGGCAAATTTCTCAAGGGAAAGACTATGGTCTAGGTTGCACAACCTAAACTCTATGCCCACAGTTGTACGGGTATTCGTTACAATGCGAAGGCTACTCAAAAATTCAAGGTTGAGACTAAGGTACGTCTCCTCATGGGCATGGAAAAGTTTTCCAATCCCAAGGCCATTAAAGAACATCTCGGTAGGGTACCTTATCTTAAGGATTTCCAACACCCTAGTATCTATGAATTGAGTGGGTTGATAGTTCTTGCCTAGCAATTTGACAAAGTTCTTGCGGTGGTCATCGGACTCAAAAAGCACCTCATGGAAGTACTCAAGTTGTTCAATTCCTCCTCTTACTAAGGGACGGACGTTCCTTGGTAGTGCTACCTCTCGCGGAATTGAGGAGGATGATCCCTTGCGTTTCCTTCCGGTAGATTCAACCAACTTCTTGGCCTTGCCTTTGAGGTTCATCATTTAGGAGTTGAGGAAATGCGGGTTTTTGTTGGCTTTTTTATGTGAGGGGAGAGTTGTTAAGGAAGGAGATGAGTGTTTTAGGGTTTGATAAGGTGAAGAAATGAGGGAGAAAGGGGCAAATTTTATAGAAGAGGGGGGAATCCGAGCGGATAAGGGTGGGTCCTGTCCGGGTTATCCGAGAAAAATGGTCCAATCCGAGCGTCTTTGCTTCGGGACGGGCGTCTCGTGTTTGTAGAAGACGGGCGGCTTCCCACAAATCTGGGCGGATTCTAATGCAGGGATTCTGCTGAGTTGAGAGCAGGAAGAACACGGGCTTCTTCTGGGTTGGGATGGGCATCTTGCTCTAGACGGGCGGCTTTTTTAAAAATCTGCTCGGATTTCCTGGCAATTCAAAATCTCGTTTCAGATGACATTCAGGACGGGCGTCCCGTGGTGAATACGGGCGTCTTTTCTCAAGACGGGCGTCTTGTGTTGAATCCGCTCGTCTTCTGAGACAACGTCAACCAGTTATGCGACGGGGGTCCTGGACGGGCGTCCAGGCTTCGGGACGGGCGTCTTCTGCTTCCTTTCTTCTTTTTCTTTCTTTTCCTTGCAATATCATACCCTTTCACCGATTTGCTATTCCTCCTTATCTTTTTTTTTTCTGAAATTTGCTCAATAAAGATGTAAGATGACTCTCTCTCTCACCACTCTCATGCAAGAAATCAAATGCAATAATTTACAATATTATACAAAGTAAAAGGGTCTAGGAAATATCATACAAATGGTGGTTTGAGATAGGACTCCACCAAACTAGTTTAAATTGTAGAAATTCTTATTCATAGAGCTCAAGGCTCTTAATAAGAGATCAAAAGCTTGTGAACAAGCTCCAAATAGACACAAGTATGGGTTGCTCCATTTGAACATGAAATTTGGCCAAGGAATTTTGTCATATGTTCTTTCTTTCACCTTGTCCTTGGCACTAGAGCTTTCCCGATGCTTCAAACTAATTAGCCCATGATTCCTTTTATCACTAGGTATGAAGTATGGTTTATTTTCGTCCGGAGACTTCCACTTACCACCTTCTCTTTCACTTTCGGTGATGATGATAGCATTTGAATTTATCAATCCTTCATGAGTAGAAGGAGAATCCTTATGACCTTGATGATCGAGTTCCTTAGAAGTTGTCATTGTGGGTGCCAAATTTCCACAAGTAGCTTCACGTGCAAGTTTCTCTTTGAGCTTTGCCACCAAGTAGCTTTTGTATGATGCCTTGACCTTTTGAAGAAGGTCCACCATATCCTCTCCAACAATCATTGGCTCCATGGTAGGGGCCAAGTAGTCTTCATGGGAAATGGGGAAAAGGAATTCATCTTCTTCATTGAAGCATACCTCAAACTTCTCAAGGATGGGATCCTCAAGTAAGGCAAACTCACAACTCCATTCCTCTTCTTCATTGCAAGACACATATCCCGCATAAGCTTCATCCATAGGCACGTCATCATCGCTATCTCTATAAGTATCATAAATGGGAGCTTCATTCCTCTTCATTGACACTTTCTACAACGCCTCAATGTTCACATCAAATGATACACCCTCATATTCACAAAGGTTAAGAGTATTTGGCTTACACAACCTCATATCTTCATCATCAAATACCACACTTTCATACTCACAAGAGCTCAAGGAGATTGGCTCTTCCCACTTCTCATCAAAGGTAACTCCTTCAAACTCACATTCGTGGTCAATGTATAAAGAGTGGTGAGGGGTAGTTAGTTGGGTTTCTTTTATTTGGGCAATTTGAATTTCCAACTCCTCACCTTGAGTAACAATGCCTTGAAGAACAATGTCCCTTCTTTGGCTCTCTTCTAGCATTTGTTTGAAGATGTTTTGTTGATCTCCCATCATTTGGAGAATCACATTTTGAATGGGTTCATCTTCTTGTTGTGGGTAGATGTGAAAGTGGTTGTATTGTGGCATTTGGATTTGGTTGTAAAGTGAGTTTTGGGTGGTTGGTTGTTGTGGGTATTGGATGTGGTGATTTTGGTGGGGAAAGTTGGGGTAGTAGTTAGGATTTTCATTGTATGAGGTGTAAGGTAGGTTTGTGTTGACTTTCTCCTCAAACTCCCCATACCCATAGTCATACTCAAAATATCCACCATATACTCCATGTACCAAGTCTTGGGTCATCATCATAGCCAAGATAAAGATACAACTACAAACATGGAAACTACAAGAAAACGGTAAAAACGAACCTTGAGGAACAAGTTCCTCAAATTTAAAGCACAATCAAAATAGATGACAGGCTAAAGTCGTATGCCTCAAATTAACAATTTATATCACTTAAATCCAAATACTAAACAGTAGTAAAGCGGAAATAAGGGTCGAACCCAAGGGAATCAGATTAACAATTTATGCAATTTATGGTGTAGGAACAGGTCGATCTTTAATGTAATTAAAGATCGTAGTAACAAAAGGGGGGGATTTGAGTTGATTTTCTAATAAACTAAGATTAATAGCTAATGCAAATTGAGTAATAAAACTAATGATTTTTGGTGTATCAAATGATTTAAAAGGGTCTTAGAGCCAAGCATATATCCACACTCAATAACAATTGATCACTGTAAGACGGTTTCAATTACTAATCTTGATTACTCTATCGTGAATGACAAATTCCAATTCTCCTTACGAATAGTTAATTAAAACGAATCCCGTTCTTAATCAACCCTAATCGTTAAACAACCTTAACAATCCAGTTCAAGATTTAATTCAACAAAGAAAGAATATAAAATAGAGAACTCGATAGAGAATAAATAATGCATACAATCCAGTTGCACTTTAGATATTTATGTGAATCGCTTCTAAGTACTAATATCAACGTATCCCGTTCAATATTAATTCCTAGTCATTACTAGCGTAGAGTTAATCAATAAATCCTATTCAATTAACAATACTAACAATAGAATGAAGAAATCAATCACTAGTTGTACACCTAGCAATAATCAATCGACATTCAATAAATTAATAACTAAGCAATTCACAATTCAAGACGAGAAATTAAAACATTCAAACTCACAATCGTATTAAGAGTGCTTCAATTGCTCGAATCCAAGGAGAAAGATTAGTTACACATCGTCTGCTAATAACAAAAATAGGGTTTTTCTCTTCTCAAAGTTGTGTCAATCTCTTCTAAAACTAAAAATAATAAGTTATATAGTAATAAGGTAAATAAATAAAGTAAGAAATAAAGTACTAAAAATAATAATAATAATAAAATTCATCGGAACAAACCGAGTCAAATAAGGAAATAAAACATGAGACTTTAATATCACGCACAGCCTGACGCGGACACAAGCAGGCGTGCGTCTTGGTCGCGCATAGGTCGCGCCTCAGTCGCGCATAGGTCGCGCACAGCTCGAATGTAGGTTGAACGCAGGTCACGCATAGCTGCTGCCGCTGCCCTTTCTTTTGATTTATGCGCGCTCAATTAGCGCACCTTAAGCGCACACGTCTCATGTATCTCCATAGGTATCCGGGCCTATCTCTCCTCGGACTTGGACTCCGTTCTAAACTTGTAAAACCGGCCCAATAGCTAACCAAAGCTCACTAACAAATAACCTGCAATTAAGCTTCATAATACTAGTCCAAGCCATTAAAACCATACTAAATCGCTCCAAATAACTACGACTAAATGAGTCGTATCAAATTCCCCATGCTTGAACTTTTACTCGTCCTCGATGTAAAACCAAAGGACACAATGAAAAAGTATACCAACACCAGCTCAAACCCAGCACATGGTAGAAAAATGACCGACAACAAGAATGCTCACTTCCCTCTCACGCCCTCCAAAACACCCTCAAAAGTGTAATCATTTCCACCGCCTAGCAAAGAGTAACAAACCCACATCCTCAAAAGACAAAGGAGCAAAGTAACAATAATTAGTGACGGTAGTCACCACAATACAGCAATAGAAAACAATGCTACGCCCCTTATCGCTCCATCCTAACCAAAAATTCACATGGCTCACAACAAAAACCAACTAGCCATGTGTATAATCCTAGACACCTCTACTCCACTCACTAGCACAAAACCAACAACCGCCATAGCAAGGTGCAACCAACAACAACATAGCACCGCGGTTCTCCTCACCTTAGCCACTAGTCCTACCCAACCGACCTTCTTTAGCACCTTTCTTATGACGCCACACCAAAAACAGGACACAAAAATTAGTGTGAAATGGATTTTTTTTTCTAAATCTCTCATTTTGCCTAGAGCGCCCGCCCTTGCGGGTTTTCACTCTAGCTATTTTCCTCACACTACTCTCGTGGCACGCATCTCAATTCTTCATTTTACCCGGAGCGCCCTTTCGGGTTTTCACTCCGTCCTCGGCCACTTTTCCCATTTTTGCCTAGGCGCCCTTTCGGGTTTTCACCTAGCCGGGATACATTCCTTTCTTTTTTTTCTTTTCTTTTTTTTTTTTTTTTTTTTTCGTTTTTCTGTTTTTTTTTTTTTTTTTTTTTCTAAATTGGAAAGCAAACTAAATTACAAACGACGGAATAAAATGTACAATAGTGACTATACCCCTCCCCATGCTTGAATTAAACATTGTCCCCAATGTTGTACGGGAACACAAAAGAAACAAGAAGGGGGCATACCACCAACTAGGAAGAAGGAGATCCGAAGCGACGGGTCTGCCGGACTCTTGCACGAGCCTCTCTGCCAACTCTCCATACATGGAATCCACGGGGTTTTTGTAAGACCCCGGATTCATGTCCTTGAACATGTCACTCATCTCTCAATTCCTCAGCTCAATCGCTACACGGCCTCGCCAAGAGGCATCATCAATAGCTTCTCCACCACTAGTACCCTCACCATCATCAGCCTCCTCTTCCTCATCATTCACAGGTTCGCCCGAACCGCCAGCCTCCTCCATAGCCACAGCCTCACCACAGCAACTCCAACAACTTACGACAACTTTTGAGGTAGTTTCTGCATCTTTTCGGGGTGGATTTTTCCGTTTTGGGGCCATCTAACAACAACACAGCAATAAACCAATAACAACAACAACAAAACAGCAGCAACTCGACAACACCGGCAATCTCAACAACACCACAGCAACTCCAACAACAACTTCACAGCAACTCCAGTAACAAATTCACAACAATCCAGAAATTCACAGCCTAGCAACAACGCAGCAACCCAAGAAATACACTCAGCAACTCCAACAACAACTCACGACAGCCACTACCTCACTCGCGACAAAACTCGACACCTGAACCTTACGACAGCCTTCAATTCAGTAACAGTGCCCAGCAGAGAAATTGAAATTAAGCATAAGTACTTACAGACCAACCGCAATTGTTAATAACTTGAAACTCGCCGAAATAGAGACAACAAACCCAATTCAGGCCTCAAAATCGCTTCCACCCAGGTATCAATTTTCGAGTTCATAAATTAAGGGTATTAAACCCAGATTTCCGCCCAAATTCAGCAAAGAGACAGACGAAATTTCAAAGAACAATGGATCGAACTCACAAATTAGGGACTGAGCAGTTCGAAGTCGACACACAATACCCAGATTAAGCGCTCAAAAACGAATTGGGGCAGAAATTGTTTAATTGTTTCAATTCCAAAATTAGGGTTAGAGAACCCCCAAATTTTCGGACCAAATTCAGCAACAATAGGACAAATTTCAGCATTAAAGGGACGATTTTGTTGTTGAAATAATAGTGAATGAACACGATATGGGAATGCAAAGCAAGAATCCCAAATTGTTTGAAATTAGGGTTATAAACCCCAATTTTTCGCACCAAATTTAAGTAGTATAGAGATGAATTTGGAATTTGAACAATGAATGAACAAGAAGCAACGATATTCTGCGGATTATATTTTTTTGATTTATTGAGCATCAATTTGTTGGAGAGATTTGGAAATAAGAAGGATTTGTATGGAAGTGATTTGATTTTTAGGAAATAGGAAGAAGAAAGGGAAGGGTTATTACCTGAGAAAGAGGCGCGCGACATTCAGGCAAACCTCGGGTGAGCGTCGAACGCGCGTTGGGTGCGCATAGGGTGAATGTCGAGCGCGAGATGAAGACTGCTCGTTATTAATTCTTCGATTTATGCGCGACAGATTAATGCGCTCGATGCTCAACTATGGCGCGCAATACTTGACCCCTCCGTCTCGAGGACTTTTCCTCCCGTCTTGAAATATTATTCTACGGTCCTAGTATACATAATAAACCGTCAAAATAAAATTAATTAAAACGAGTAATAAACATAAAACAATAAAATTTCTAATTACTAATGAAACGAAATAAATTAACTAACTAGGAACCTTAATTAAAGAAGTATTACAACGAAAAAGGATACAAAACCCGGGTTGCCTCCCGTGAGCGCTTTTGTTTAACGTCGTTGGCTCGACATCTCCGGAATGGTAACCACCCGACTGAAGATAGGAAGAAGTAAACTACCTTAACTTACCAACAGGTTTGCAAGAGGAAGAATGATGACGAGATTTTATATGGATAGTTTGCAAACCTTTCCCGGAGCTCTTCCGGCGAATTAACTTATCAAACCAAGCCTCATTTTTACCTCTAAATGCCTCTGCATCGTCCCGACAATCCCATAAGATAACACACCTTTGTTCCTTATGAGGGGATCCCTGCAAAACACAAGACACATTGCTCGGAATAGGAGATTTCCGGCACTTTGGTAACACATGGTTAGTAGAAGTGTCTATGGCACACAATGAATGAATTGTCGGAGAACGATAAGATGGTTTATTAATTTCAAATTTAACAACCGTCCCATCAAATTCCATGGTAAGAGAACCTTTAGGGACATCTATCTTCGTCCCCGCGGTCCTCAAGAATGGTCTTCCTAATAAGACCGGTATAGCACCTGCCTCATTTTTCATATCCAGAACATAAAAGTCAGCCGGAAAGGCCAACTTTCCAACCCCTACCATGACATTCTCCACAATCCCCTTAGGATAGACACTAGACCTATCAGCCAACTGAACTACAACACTAGTGTCTTTTAAAGGTCCAAGTTTCAGAGTCTCATAAATAGCAAAAGGGATGACATTAATAGACGCCCCTAAATCTAACATGGCCTTCTCAAACCTAAGGTCTCCTATGGTACAAGGGATAGCAAACATACCAGGGTCACCACATTTAGGGGGTAATTTCTTTTGAAATAGAGCAGACACATATTCATTAATCTTCCCCTTAGGACCTTTACCCTTGACTATCTTCATCCCTTTCAATTTGCTATTCCTTTTAATGGTGCATAATTCTTTTAAAAATTTAGCATATTTAGGAATACTCTTTAAAAGATTAAGAAGAGGGATATTTACCTCGCACTTTTGAAATACCTCATAAATGTCTTTGTCATGCTCAAAGTGTTGGGTTCTTCTCAGTGCGTCGGGGAAAGGTACATCCGGTTCCACCACCGGTATAGAAGAAATAATCGGCTCCTTCTCCTTAACAATAGAAGCTTTTTCACCTTCCTCGATCACTATCTCTTCCTCTTCTTCTTGAATCATAGGTTGCTTCTCTTTTCTTTTCACCTTCTCAACCTCCTCCAATTGTCTTCCATTTCTCAATGACACGGCACTCACATTCTCCCTAGGATTTGGGACTGTTTGAGACGGTAAAGCACCCGATTGTTTAGCTTCCAAACGATTCACCGCGGTAGCTAGTTGACTAACTTGATTCTCAAGATTCTTGAAATTCTGCTTATTTTCTGCTCTATCTTGAGTGACACTAATGGTAAGAGCCCGAATCATGTCCTCAGTAGACATTGATGAACTCGGTGGTGCTTGTTCAGCTGATTGTTGAGGCACTTGTTGATTAAATTGTTGTCCTTGTGGTCTTTGGAGAAACTGACCTCTAGGAGGGTCAGACGATGGACCGGCTTGAGAATTTCCCCAACGAAAGTTAGGGTGAGCCTTCCATCCTTCATTATAGGTCTTGGAATATGGATCCCATTTCCTGTTATTTGTAATACTCTCCCAAACACCATTCACCACTTCTTGGCCACTTTCTCGCAAGTAAGGATACAAATCATTAGGGTGACCCTCAGTAGCGCATATACCACAAACAGTAGCCATTTGTCTCCCAGATAACATGTCACGGAGAGTAGAAACAATATTATCAACCTTTTCCTCTAAACCAGGACTAACACCCATAGCATTCACTCCTCTTCGTGAAGGTTTCCTCTCAAACTGTCTAGAGGTCTCAGCTAGCTCTGAAATAACCTCCCAAGCCTCATCTGGATTTTTGTTGGCTATATTTCCTCCACAAGCAGAGTGAATCATGCGACGGTCATCTTGGTTCAGTCCACCACAAAAATACATAATAAGATCCTGATCAGAGTAACCATGGTAAGGGCAACTAGCACAGAGCTTCTTAAATTTCTCAAGATACTCATACATAGTTTCCCCGTCTTCTTTGTTCAACATTCGATGGCTCTTTTCATTTGAGATGATCGAGAAGGAGGAAAATATTTCTCCAAGAACGCCTTCTTCATACCTACCCAAGTAGTGATACTTCCCGGTGGGAGATAGTTTAACTAGTCTCTCGCATTGTCCTTCAAGGTGAAAGGAAATGCTCTCAATTTCAACTGCTCGTCAGTAATAGCAGGTGGCTTCATACCAGTGCACACAATATGAAAGTCTGAAAGATGCTTATTCGGATCCTCAATGCTCATACCACTGAAACTTGGTAATTGATGTATCAAACCAGATTTCAGTTCAAAAGTGACTCCATCGTCCAATGCTGGAAAAGTGATGCACAATGGTTGAACGTTAAGATTTGGAGCTGTGAGCTCCCTTAGAGTGCGGGTCTCTCGAGCCATATTCAAAGGTTCAGGTTGTTCAGAAATTTCAGAATATTCAGAGTCTGAATGTAGATCGTCGAACTCGCCGCCTTCAGAATGACCACTATTGCACCTCGTTTGTTCTTTCGTAACTTTGAAAAGAGTATGCTCAATCTCTCGGATCAAAAGGCTCGAGATTCAGGTTAGAAATACGAGTATTATGCATAAACCTACACTAAAACACAAAAATAATTAAGGCCAATTCCCCGGCAACGGCGCCAAAATTTGACAGGCTAAAGTCGTATGCCTCAAATTAACAATTTATATCACTTAAATCCAAATACGAAACAGTAGTAAAGCGGAAATAAGGGTCGAACCCAAGGGAATCAGATTAACAATTTATGCAATTTATGGTGTAGGAACAGGTCGATCTTTAATGTAATTAAAGATCGTAGTAACAAAAGGGGGGGATTTGAGTTGATTTTCTAATAAACTAAGATTAATAGCTAATGCAAATTGAGTAATAAAACTAATGATTTTTGGTGTATCAAATGATTTAAAAGGGTCTTAGAGCCAAGCATATATCCACACTCAATAACAATTGATCACTGTAAGACGGTTTCAATTACTAATCTTGATTACTCTATCGTGAATGACAAATTCCAATTCTCCTTACGAATAGTTAATTAAAACGAATCCCGTTCTTAATCAACCTAACTGTTAAACAACCTTAACAATCCAGTTCAAGATTTAATTCAACAGCAGCAATATAAAATAGAGAACTCGATAGAGAATAAATAATGCATACAATCCAGTTGCACTTTAGATATTTATGTGAATCGCTTCTAAGTACTAATATCAACGTATCCCGTTCAATATTAATTCCTAGCTGTTACTAGCGTAGAGTTAATCAATAAATCCTATTCAATTAACAATACTAACAATAGAATGAAGAAATCAATCACTAGTTGTACACCTAGCAATAATCAATCGACATTCAATAAATTAATAACTAAGCAATTCACAATAATCAAGACGAGAAATTAAAACATTCAAACTCACAATCGTATTAAGAGTGCTTCAATTGCTCGAATCCAAGGAGAAAGATTAGTTACACATCGTCTGCTAATAACAAAAATAGGGTTTTTCTCTTCTCAAAGTTGTGTCAATCTCTTCTAAAACTAAAAATAATAAGCTATATAGTAATAAGGTAAATAAATAAAGTAAGAAATAAAGTACTAAAAATAATAATAATAATAAAATTCATCGGAACAAACCGAGTCAAATAAGGAAATAAAACATGAGACTTTAATATCACGCACAGCCTGACGCGGACACAAGCAGGCGTTGCGTCTTGGTCGCGCATAGGTCGCGCCTCAGTCGCGCACAGCTCGAATGTAGGTTGAACGCAGGTCACGCATAGCTGCTGCCGCTGCCCTTTCTTTTGATTTATGCGCGCTCAATTAGCGCACCTTAAGCGCACACGTCTCATGTATCTCCATAGGTATCCGGGCCTATCTCTCCTCGGACTTGGACTCCGTTCTAAACTTGTAAAACCGGCCCAATAGCTAACCAAAGCTCACTAACAAATAACCTGCAATTAAGCTTTATAATACTAGTCCAAGCCATTAAAACCATACTAAATCGCTCCAAATAACTACGACTAAATGAGTCGTATCAATAGACTAACAAGTAAGAACTTAATCACATAGCACCATCCCTGGCAACGGCGCCATTTTAATGGGTGATTGTCGTCGGGTCACATCCAATCAAACACATTTATAAAACTCAACAAACAACTAGTTAGCGGTAAGTCGAGGTCGATCCATGGGATGATGTGCTTTGGGTTCTAAGTCTATCTATCTCAATTTATGCTAGTGTCACAATTTGTTTGGGTTTGTAGTTGTGTCTAGGCTAATGCAAGCAATAAAGTAAAGTAAACAATGAAAGGAAGGATGTAAACAAATGATTAAAAATGCTAGGATATCATGGGGTCATAGGGGATTCATGGTATTGATCATACAAACATGTTTACAACTATAAGAACGCAATTAATGTTGTGGAGGAACCGAGTTGGTTTATGTCTTACGGTTCATAGGAAGAGTTGGGTCCCGGAGCCAAATCAATTAGATTGTACAACACCTACAAGTCGACTTACTTTCCTCCTATTCAACTTATATGCATGGTCTAACAAGACTTGAGTTGGTTTATATCTTACAAGTCAAGTTGAGTGGATAAGAGATGGTTGTAAATGCAAGGATTCATAGGCTTGGCATTTCATCAAACATAACATGTGCATAAAGTTGACATCACAACAAGCAAGCAATTTGATTATGAAAACATATTAGATTAAGCATTAATCAATCCCATGTTTGTTTCCCCTAATTACTCAATAATCCTAGTTTAGTAACTACTCACTCATTAACATGGAGAACATGTCATTAATGGTGTCAAACATAACAACAAGTGTAAACATGATAAGAGAATGAGGAAATAAACAATAAAGAGTAAAGAGTAAAGGAATTATACCAACTTAAGATGATCCAAATAATAAAGCAAAGAATAATAGAAGAACTTGATTGATTGATGAAGGGTTGTCAATCCTTCAATAATAACCCAATAATCTTCAATTACCCAAAAGTAACAAACTTGAACAATAATTTAAGGAGAGATTAATGTGAGATTTTTGGAAAGATTGAGATTAATCTATTCTAATCTACCCCTAATCTAATCTAAGAAAGCTTGATTTAATCTAAGGAAACTTGATTCTAATCTCAAAACTTTATGGTTTGATTATTACAAATGGGGTATTTATAGTAGGGATTCATTAGGTTAACTAAGGCTAAATTAGTAATTACACTTTTGAGTTTAGAGCAGGGAAACGCTAGTCTTTTTAGAAGGATGGGCATCTTTCACGGAGAAAGAAGAAGACAAAGGTTGCTGTAGGAGAATCCGGGCGTCCGAGGAGGAAGACGGGCGGATTGTTAAGGTGCTGCACGGGCGTCTTCATGGGAATCCGCTCGGATTCTCTGGAGGAATCCGGGCGTCTTGGTTGCTGGGACGCACGGGTTGTCACTGCAAGACGGGCGTCTTCGTGGGAATCCGCTCGTCTTCTATGACAGCATCTTATTTCTTCACTTCCTTTTTATTCTTATGGGATTGGTCTTTAGTTCTTGCTTCCTCTTCATACTAGTCCATCAAACATCGTCAAATAGCTTCCGAATACGCACGAAAGACGGGATTTTCTGCCTTATTATCTTCTTTCCTACAAAACATATGAAATGCACTAGGAAAAGCAAATAGGAAGGATTTGACGGATAAAATGGACATAGAATGTTATAATAGTATGCAAAATAGGCTCAATTAGGGAACTAAAGGTGCGCAAATAATGATCACATCAATGGCTCTCTTGGAGTAACCAGCAGATTATCCTGAGTAGGTATAGGTTTTGGTACTGCAATCACTGGTCTCCAAATCTGTTTAACTGGTTTCACAGGTGGAAGAGGTTTAACAGTTTTCCTGTTAAGAATTCTACAATGTTCTTCTTCATGTCCCAATCTCTTACACCCCTTGCACAAGACTGGCTTCCACTCGTATTCTATGTCAATCTCAGTCAATTGTTGCTTCTCATCCACCACCTTAAGAGTCTTAGGGAACTTTTGATTCACTTGAACTTCCACCATAACCCTAGCATAACCCAATCTGGCCTTAAGGTCTGTAGCACTATCATTCTGTATGTATGATCCTATGGCCCCTGCTAGTTTAGGTAGACTCTGTCCCCAGAATTTCAAAGGCAGCTTATGAAGCCGCACCCATGTTGGAACACTCATAACCTCCTCTTTCTCAAGTGGTATATCCTCCTTCCAAGGCTTTATGTTGACTGGCTTGTTATCAAACAGGTAATGGCCAGCCTTCAGCACCTGTTCCTGCATATCTTTCATTTGAAAACGAACCAGAAATATTCCATTGGGCATAAAAGAGATTTTGTCAATTTTATGTTTATGCCATATACGTCGTAAATATCCTTCCAAAATTTCCATGGGAGGATTAGCTCCTAAGACAAAGCCACAAATGGCCTGCTTCCAATATTCTACTTCCTCATGCACATCATCATTTGTAATATGAACTATAGAACTATCATCATTCTCTATAGTTATGCTGTTTTTCTTACCATGTACGTGAGTCTATTCTCCTTGGGTTTCCATCGTTTAAGAGTCCACCTTCTCAGTCTGGATGGTTCATCATCCTCATCAATGGTTTCAACTATGACCTCTTCATCAACCAACGTGAATGAAGGAATGCCTACTAGGGCCTGCATACTAGCATGTTTCGTAGCCTCCTCTTCATTAGGTTTTTGTGAAATTTTACCCGAACTTGCAGATTGTTGTTGCTTCCCTTTCGACGTCAACCCCTTCCTCTTAGTGATGTTACGTAGTTTTGCTGATTTAGAGGCAGAATTCCTTGCCATTAGTGCAAGCAAATTCGTCCTCAAAATAGCCTGTGCAGTCGCCTTTAGAGAGGATTAGGGTTTTTTTAATTTTTATTATTGTTCATTGTATTACTATTTACTATTTAATTATTCGATAATTAATTAATAAATGTTAATTGAAATTTAATAATTAATGGTTTATTAATTAAATTTATATGATATGTGTATAAGTTTTGAGGTAAAGGTTGTAAAATTAGCTAATAAGGGTTCATAATATACATTTTTATAGTGATAAAATGGTCCAATTACTACATAATAGTTAAGTAGTCATTAGTTATTAATTTTTATTATTTAAGTGTTAAAAAATCAAATTAATATTTAATTATGTAAGATAAATAAATACAAGACTTATAAGCATTTGTGAGACAAATGTCGAAAATCGAAATGGATCAAATGATACATGTGGACTATTTTTTTAGAGTATGTATTAAGACCACCACATGTCAATAATATTGACAAAATGCACATGAGATGTTCCTCTGATTTGTTTACATTTGAGATGCCTATATATACCATTTTAAAGTCAAAAAATTAGTTCATTTTGGTGTCTCTTGGTTGGCTTTAATAAAGTGAAAAAGGAGACCATTTTTCCATCTTTTTCCTCTCTTAAAACATGATCAAAAGTTGATTCTAATCGTCAATAAATTCAAATATATTAATATACCTCAAATATTATTAGTAGTAATAATATTTGTAGTAATAAAAACAAGGTTTACTACTACTTTTATCTAGTTAGTAATTTTATTAGTATTTTGGGATAGTCTTGGGTGCATCCTAAGGATATCACCTAGGTTGGTGATTTAGAGTTTGGAGGATCATCCTTTGAAGTTTTAGCTCAAGAACTACAAAGGTAGCAGACCTTTGTGGTGCCCTTATATTGCCATATTTCTCAATGTAAGGAAGTTTCTACCATTAATTATTGCATGCATGTAGATTAGACCATTACATAAAATTAGCTAGTAATTTTATTGTCATAAGTTGAGTCTAATATGGTCTAATAACTAACAAGTGATATCAGAGCATTGTTACATACATGCATGTAGTCATAAGACGATTTTATTAATTTATGAGATAAATTAATAAAATTTGATATTTTGTTGTTAAAATTCGTTTTATCATAAAATATGGTCTTGCATTTAAATAATCTGGTCTTAAAATGATATGGGTCGAAAATTTGATTTTTGTTATATTTAATCATTTTTTATGACTTAAAATGGCAAAAAATTGAGTAAAAATGCACTAAAACTAATTAAGAGTTAATTAAATTATGTTGCATGTTAATTTAATGCATATTTATTTAGAAATAACCACATGAATATTCTATTTATGAAAAATAGAAATTTTAAATTAATGTGATTAATTTAGGTAGTTTATTGATTTTTATTTGATAAAAATTGGTAAATAATGGTTATTTTAGAAATAAATATTGATTTAATTTTTAGGCTCGAAATTTTTTGTTTTTTAGCTCCTGCAAATTTTTTCAATATGTAAAAAATTTTATTTTAAAGTCGTTTCAATTTTTTTGATTTGATTTAGAATTAAATCGTAAAAATTGTCGTTTTATCGAGAAAATTGAAAAATTGTTACAAATAAATTTTAAAATCAAAAAATTTCACATGCATGTCATTTTGGTGAAATACCAGAATGTTCATAACTTAAAATTTATTTTTCCATAAATATTTGTTTAATTAAATGGAATTTTTTCCATAATAATTGTGAATTATTATGTCTTTTTGATTATATATGTTTTAAACCCATATTATTTCAAGATAATTAGTGGGAATAATTATTTTGATTTAAGACCATATTAGTATGATAAGTAAATCTTAAAATTATTTTAAGAATTGATTATGAATTTTTTATGGTAAAAAATTCCGTCAAAGAAAGCTCAATTGATCGTTGTTGGTAAGTTAGACGATTTGGCATGACATTTTACATAATGCATTTTTATTATTTATATGGATGAATGTTTTTTAGTATTTTAATTATGTATTTTTTTCTAATATGGCTATAGGTAGAAGTTGGTATTTCCCGTAATGTAAGGTAATATCGACTTGTTTTGTAATTAATTGTGATTTCGCATCGCCCAATTTCTAATTAATTAATAGTTTTTATTTTTATTTTATTACAAATTGTATAATAGGAAATTATTATGTAATTTAATTATTATTAGTTAAATGAAGCATCTAAAGACGGAGTTTTCATGAAGACGGTGAATTTCGGAAAGGCGTTCCTAAATCCTAAAGAAGGAGCCCAATTTTATGAAGACTCAAGGGACCAAAGAGTTGATTTCCGAAGTGTAATAGTTTAAGTTAATTAGATTAGCTAGGTGGCCATATTAGGATTTGTTTTATATTTATGCATTCATCCCAAATCATCACTACATATTTTATTTTGTTGTTATCGATTTAATTGTCTTGCATTCACCAATCTCGTTCACTTAAAAGTGATAGACAATTAAATTGATAAGATCTCTCACCTTTAAATAAAAAATTAAGATTAGCCTTACCAAATAATGGCACTTATGTTGGACCAAATAGATATATGATTAAGTTTTGATAATGACAAGTGTATGCTTCGTTTTATATATACTCTTGCTCGTAATCGTTTCTTTAGTCTTTGTTAGATTAACTTAGGTTTACAAGTTTAGCAAGTAATGTTATAACATCCTTGGCTATAACATTGAAGATTTGTGAAGCATCGTTCAAGTAATGTTATAGCAGTTTGAGCTATAACATTGAAGATTATTAAAGCGTCATAGTAACAGTAACAAGTTTCAAGTATGATGATCACTCAAGCAAAAGGCTCAATCAAGTCTATAACAAGCTCAAGATAAAGAGCTTATGATCAAGATGAAGAGATGATTCTACTACTGAAAATCTCCAGGAAGATTAGCTAGTATCGGTCATCATTCGATAACGGTATTTTTAGAAGTAATCTTGACAAGTAATGTTATAGCTGTTTTAGTTATAACTTTACTAGTTGAACTCAAAGTTATAGGTGATTCTACTATAACTTTGAGCTGCAATATAAAAAACACGATTTTAATGTTTTTAAAATATATTTTTCAAAGCTTAAATAATAAAATATTTAAAGAAAAATATGTTTATAGTAGAGTGAGATTTGGGACATGATTAGATCAAATGAGTTTGAGATTACCCTATTGATTAGTAAAACAACTTATGAGTTGTCATGCTATCTAGGGTTTTCCTTTAATTCATATCTAAACCCTAATTATCTAACCTAATATCTTTGCTAGGGTTTCGGTTTGGGTGGCCGGCTTATGAGCCGTTTTTCTTCCTTATTCGAATACTCTTTGTGCAAGTTAGGGTTTGGAATAAATCTTAGTAATAATATTTGGTTAAAATATTTTATCTTCATATATTATTTGATTTATTCTTTTCCATTATATAAAGATATTAATAGGTTTAAATTAGATCTCCTACGTACTATATATTTCACACGTGATCTATATAGTATCTAGGGTTTTATGGTAAAGATCTTAAATAAATATTTGTTAGAGATATTTTATCTCGTTATATTTATTTTATATCTTTTATCTAAAATAGTGTTGGATTAAAATAGGGAAAAGATAGATCTTATTCCTTTCCTAATCTACACGAGATCTAGGGTTTAGGTAAAGATCTTAGATAAAATATTTGTTAATATATTTTATCTCCTTATATTTATTCCATATCTTTTGGTAAGATATTATTAGAATAAATAAATGGATTAAGATCTTTTTCTTACTTGGATAAGAACTAAAGTAGATCAAAATAATATTTGTTAGAGATTTCTTATCTCCTTATATTATTTTTATTCCTTCTTACTTTCCAAGATTAAGGAAGATTTGACCTAGTCTCTTTCTTGCCTCTCACGACACACACACGGCATCTAGGGTTTTCTTCCTAAACCTAGATCTCCTCTCTACTATAAATACAAGCAGTTATTCATTCTTTCAAATTACTTTTCAACTTTGAGCTTTAAAATATCCTTGCAAACAAGTTAAGTTTATCATTATTTTGCAATCGAATATTGTTTTGAAAAGTCGTGTTGTTCTTTATTGCAATTACTTTTTAAGTTACATTATTGGATAATAGTGCTTCATATTGTTTCTTACTCGTTCAATTGTGTGAACGCCTAGAAGAACAATCAAGTACTTTCTTAGTAACTTAAGATAATAAAAACCGAATATCTAGTGATATTCAAATTGAGTTATAGCTAGAGTTAGCTATGCGAGTTGGGTTGGTAATTTTGTAATCCGGAGAAAGGTACTAAAATTATTAATCGAGAATAGTGGATGTAGGCTTCGACGTGTGAAACTGAACCACTTCAAAATCGTATGTCTTTACAGTTTTCCTTTTCGTTCATTTCATTACGTTCATAATCACCTAGTTAATTAGTTAAAGTTTAATCAATAAACTTTAAGTAATTAATCATTGATATAAAATAAAAAGTAGGCATAAGTTTTTAAATACTCAATTCACCTCCCCCCCCCCCCTCTCGAGTATTTCGGGTGTGATAGACTCTTCAATTGATATCAGAGCCTCGTGCTCTTGATTGCCTAACCGCAAAGAGGCTAGATCCGTCTATCTTTTTATCTTTTTTTTTTTATTCCGCTGCCTTACACGTGTGAAAGGGATTCCAAGTATCTTAAGTGTCCCGTCTTTGATGGGAAGAATTATGGACTTTGGAAAAACATGATGACACACTATATAAAAGGACATGATTGGGAGTGTTGGACGATCATCAAGAATGGACCAAACAAAATTTTTGTTGCATCTTCGGAAGGCACTACCTATGAAAAAAGGAAGAAGACTATATTGAGGCTGATTACAAGAAGGCTGAGAAAAACTCGAAAGCAATAAGCCTGTTACAAAACGGCATGACATCAACAGAATTCGATCGTTTTTCTTCTTGCACTTCGGCAAAGGAAATATGGGATGCTCTTGAGTTGGCCTATGAAGGAACGTCGGCTGTTAGGAAATATCGTATTGACTTGCTGGTTCAAAAATATGAACTCTATAGAATGGTAAAGAATGAATCTCTTGATAGCATGTCAGCACGATTTTCCACTATAGTCAATGAGCTTAAGAATCTTGGGAAAACCTTTAACTCTGAGGATATTGCTAGAAAAGTACTTAGGAGTTTAACCAAGAAATGGCATCCCAAGGTCATGGTTATGGAAGAAGTTAGAGATATCACTTCTCTTCTTTATACAGAACTTATTGGTGCTCTCATGGCTCATGAACTCGTATTGGAAGACGATGAAGCCGAGGCCAGTAACACTAAGAGCATGGCTTTACAAGCTTCTACTAAGGAAGAATAAGATGTTGAAATAGAGGACGAAACGGTTTTGTTTGCTAAAAGATTTAACAAACGCATCTTCAGAAATAAGCAAGCAAAATCGTTCAACAACAATAACAACAAGTCCCCTAATAAGAAAACTTCTGAGTCATAGAATACGTTTGCCAATAGAGGATGCTTCAAGTGTGGAGAATCCAGTCATATGATTAAGGATTGTCCCACATGGGAGAAAATTAAAGACAAAGCAAAACGTGAGAAGACCAAGAAGGATTTCAAGCAAGTGATGATGGCATCATGCTGGGGAGATCTTGACCCTGAGGACGACGAAGCATCAGAAGAACAAGAAGTTGCTAACCTATGTCTTAGCAACGTCAGTATTGACCTCTTCTCAAACAATGATAAAGATAGCATGGACTCATACTGCTGCTTCCTAGGGGATTCCGATTCAGAAGAAGAAGAAGAAGAGGTAAGTTATCTTGAACTTATAGAAAGAGAAAGAGATGAACCCTACGCAGACATTAAACTCTTCTTCTAGGGCATTAATTTCCGCTTGAATTTCAACATTATGGCACGTAATTCATCAAATAAAACGAAATCAAAGCATGCAAGGAGGATTCCCGCGTTGAAATCTGCTGGAAAACAAGTGAAACAACAACAGAATGTAAAACAACGTGGACCTACTGATGATGAGATTGTGAAAACGAAGAGCATGCAGGAAGTGAATGGTGTCCCTGGTCTTAATTTTGAAGATGATTTAGAAGTGACAGATGTTACTGACACGCCAGAAGTGGTAGAAGTTGCCGTCACTCAAGAAGAAATGGAAAAGGAGAACTCCTTGTGGATTACTCAACGTGGAAAGAAGAAAGTTATACATGATGATGAAGAGGATACTGATGAAGGTCTCCTTCAATTTTCAAAAGAGGACACACAGGATGAGGTAGAGTACTAGAATAATGCCATTTATTGTTTTGTGTTAGGAGCAAACCCTCCATGGGAAATCTTGAATGGCTTCCTTAGACGTATTTGGTCTAAACATAATATTGATAAAGTGTCCTTCATGCCAAATGGGATAGTTTTGGTTCGTTTTAAGGAAGCAAATGATAAGGAGGCAGTCTTGAATGCAGGGCATTTCATGTTTGATAACAAACCTCTTATTGTTAGAGCTTGGACTGCTGAGGTTGAATTAACTAAGGAGAACATTAAGGATGTACCTGCATGGATTCGTATCCATGAGTTGCCTTTAAGGTTTTGGGGTAAATGCTTGCCTGCCATTGCAGGATTGGTGGTTACATATCAGAAGTCTGATAAGGCTACAATGGATAAAACTCGTCTGGGTTATGCCAGAGTGATGGTTGAATTGACAGTGGGCTACAAGTTTCCATCCAAAGTCAGATTTAGAGATGAGACTGGTAACATTGTGTCCCTCCCTGTGGAGTATGAGTGAAAGCCTTCAGTTTGTACTAAATGCAAGGGGATAGGGCATGAGGTTTCCAATTGTCGAAAAGACATGAAACCACACAGAAAACCTGTGCAGACAGTGCAGGTGTGGAGACCTGTGAAAGTTTCAGGAAATGTAAACACTTCAGATAAGAGCACGAAGACCAGTTCTCTGGTCAGGACTAAGGAATCAGAAAATGGTGAGAGTGCTAGTACTTCTCTAGTTACCCCTGAGAAATCATATAGAGAAGTTGCAGAGGGTCCAGTCACACCAAAGGTGGGTATTGGACAAACAGGTGACCCTGATTCTCCCAAAATAAATGCATAATATAGGATTTTGGAATGTGCGAGGTCTCAATAGTGTAAATAAACAGAATATTGTTAACTGGTTTTTGCATAATAAAGGAATTGGCCTGTTTGGCCTTCTAGAAACCAAAATTAGTTCTAATAAAACTCAAAGTGTGTCTGCTGCTATGCTTGATGGATGGAGTGTGACTACTAATGCATTTTATCACAAAGGAGGTAGAGTATGGCTTCTGTGGAAGGCTGATTTATATGATGTATTCATTCTACAGTATGATGCTCAATTTGTGCATGCTCTGGTCACTGAGAGATGCTCTCAGGAACAATTTTATATTACCATGGTCTATGCCTTTAATGATGGTACTGAGATGAGAGACTTGTGGATGAAACTGATTTTACTTCATGGTGATGTTGCTGGACCTTGGGTGGTTGCAGGTGACTTTAACACTGTCATTAACCCTCTAGAAAGGCTTGGGGGCAATACAAAACAAAGTGATATGGATGATTTTATTGATTGCCTGGCAACTTGTGAACTGACTGATATTCACACTACTAGTGCTTTCTATACATGGACCAATAAACAGGAAGCACAGACGAGGGTATACAGTAGACTTGACAGGTTCTTGGTTAACCAGGATTGGATTCAACGTTTTCCTAATATGACTGCTCACTTTCATCCTTCTGGTTACTTTGATCATTGCCCTTGTGTAGTGAGTGATAACCAGTTAACTGTCATTAGGAAAACTAATTTCAAATATTTTAACATGTGGAGTAAGGCCTCTTCCTTCCTAACTACAGTCCAAGAGGAGTGGCAAAAGAGGTATGAAGGGTATCCCATGTACTATGTCACTAGGAAGATGAAAGCTTTGAAGGGGAGACTTAAGGAATTGAATAAAGAGTGTTTTTCAGATGTTGAGAATGCTGTTATTCTTGCTGAAAAGACAGTGTTGAAGATACAGAGTGATTTGATAGATGATCCCCTAAATGCTGAACTAATCCAGGAGGAGATCACATCTCTGAAATCTTTTAAGGACCTCAATGATACAAGGCCAAGCTACGTTAGACAGAAGGCTAAAACTCAATAGTTGGAGCATGGTGATGCTAACTCTGCCTACGTTCATGCGGCCATTAAGAAGAGATGTTCTATTAATAAAGTGACTCAGATTGAAGATCATCAAGGAAATATCTGTACCACTAGTCAGAGTATCCAGGATGCATTCCTAAACTACTATCAGGAGCTGCTAGGTACTTCTAAGCCTACTGATATGGTGAGACAGCAAGTGATTAATACTGGCAAGTGCTGCACTGAGGCACATAAGGAGATCCTGAATAAGCTAGTCACTACAGAGGAGATTAAAGAAGCTTTCTTTAAGGTGCCTATTGACAAATCTCCAGGCCCTAATGGCTACACCAGTGGCTTCTTCAAGGATAACTGGGATATTGTGGGGAATGATGTTTGCTCTGCTATTCAAGACTTCTTTTCTACTGGTAAGCTTCTTAAGCAAATTAATGCCACCACCATCACACTCATTCCTAAATGTGAGAGGCCAACAACTGTTAAACAGTTCAGACCTATAGCTTGTTGTAATCTGCTATACAAAGTCATTTCTAAATTGATGTGCAATAGGCTGTCTATGGTGCTACTAGACCTTGTTAGTGAGAACCAAGGAGCTTTCATCAAAGGCAGATACATTATTGAGAATATCTTAATCTGTCGGGATTTAGTTAAGATGTATAATAGACAAGCAGTGTCACCAAGATGCTTATTTAAAATTGATCTCCAGAAAGCTTATGATACAGTTGAGTGGAATTTTGTAGCTCAGTTGCTTGAAGGTATGGGATTCCCGGGTAATTTTTCCCAAAAAGTCATCACTTGCATTCAATCCACATCCTACTCTCTGAATTTAAATGGAAGTTGCTTTGGATTCTTTAAAGGAAAGAGAGGCCTTAGACAGAGTGATCCCATTTCACCCCTTATTTTTGCCTTATGTATGGAGTATTTAACCAGAATGCTACAATATGCTACTGATAGATGGTCATTCCAGTACCATCGTCTTTGCAAGAATATCAAGTTGAATCACCTTATGTTTGCGGATGACTTGTTGATGTTTTCTAAGGGTAATGTCCAATCCATAATGTTGATGTTGAGAGCATTTTCTTCTTTCTCAAGAGCTTCTGGTCTTTCCATGAATAGCTCCAAATCTGAGGTATACTACAGTGGAGTTTCTCAAACTATTAAGGATGACATAAGGCAAATCAGAGGGTTTATTGAAGGTTCTATGCCATTTAGATACCTGGGAGTGCCTGTTCAAGCTACCAGATTGACCAAGATTGAGTGCAATGTTCTGGTGGAGAAGATGGTTAACAGATCCGTAGCTTGGGTGCTAAGAAATTGTCGTATGCAGGCAGGCTTGTCTTGGTAAACTCAGTGCTGAACACTCTGCATAACTACTGGTCAGGCATCTTCCTTATCCCCAAGTGTGTTGTGAAACGCATTGAGGCAGTTTGCAGGAACTATCTTTAGGATGAGACAGCTGATTTCCATAGAGTACCCTATGTAGGTTGGGATAGGGTAACTCTCCCCAAAGAAGAAGGTGGATTGGGAATTAAAAGAACTGTTATCTGGAACATTGCTGCTGTTGCAAAGTTAGTAGATTGGTTGTACTGTAAAGCTGATAGGCTTTGGATTAGGTGGGTAAATCAGGTCCATATCAAGGGAAGGAACTGACATGACTATCTCCCTCCTGCTGATGTGGCTTGGTCTTGGAAAAATGTCTGCAAAGTAAAAGAATTGGTCAAGAATGCTTATGTAGAGGATCAATGGATGCCTGACAGTAAAGGATTCACTATCAGAAACTGCTATGAATGGCTAAGGCATAGAGCTTCTCCTCAGAATTGGGCACCTGCTGTATGGAACACCTGGAATGTCCCTAAACACTCCTTCATCACTTGGGTGTCCATGAACAATGGTCTTAATACTCGTGCTAAGCTTGCATCTTTTGGGTATTGTCAAGAGCATCTCTGTTGCATTTGTGAGATTTCAGATGAAACTCAAGCTCATCTGTTCTTTCAATGTGCATACAGTCAAAGAGTCATGCAGGAAGTTAAGAAATGGTGTGGTTTTAGTATTGATGTGAATATGACAGCATTGGCATCACCTGGTAATACAATAAAAGGCTTGAAGCAGCTGGTTCACTGTCAGCTCTGGGCATCCTGTCACTATCACGTCTGGTTGGAAAGGAATAGTGTAAGGGTGAATGCAGTGGTCACTTCTCCCATCAAGCTGGCTGAAAGGATAATTGCAGAAGCTAAGACGAGAATTATGAGTATGGTAGGCAAGTCCAAATGTGTTCAGGATAGTATTTGGTTGAGGAAATGGGGTTGTTTGGTAATATGAATGTAATTTAGCATTCTCTTGTTTTTGTTCCATGGTACATTAACCTTGTATATCTTTTTTGATTATTAATATATTCTTACATTTCACCAAAAAAAAAAAAGTTATCTTGAACTTGATAAAAGTGTTAAGAAATTGCCTAAGAATGCTTTAATTGAATATTTTGAGCAATCTCTTGATAAGTGTCACGAACAAGAGATGGAATTGAAAGACTTGAAAGAACAAATTCTCGACATTGCTGAAGAGAATCTTCTCCTTAAAGCAAAGGCCAAAAAGCTCAAATCTAAAGTTACAGCTAATATGGCTACAACTTCAGATATGACAAATGCTGAGAAGAAGGCTCTTGAGTCTAAAGTTATAGCTAATGAAGCTATAACCTCAGACCTGAAACTCAACATTAAGTATCTCCAAGCCAAAGTTATAGATAGTGAAGCTATAACATTGGAATTAAGGAAAGTCAAAGAGCTTCTTGAGTCCAAGGCTACGGCTAGAGAAGTCGTGATCTCAGATCAATAGTAGGAGATTGAGACTTTAACTCAACAATTAAAGGAATTTAAAACCGTTCTTTCAATTACTAAAAGAACGCATACCGAGACGGTACGAGTTCTTAATGATAGATTCCAGAACTTTCGTGACAATTATGAAGAGACTCATCCTCCCAAAGTCGTAGAGTCAGACCATTCCAAATGCAACAAAGAAATAGAGTCCTTGAAAGGATTACTCTTGCATGCTATAAAAGTTCAAGAGAAATGGGAAGGTAGCACACGTGTCCTAAATTTCCTAACAGAACAATCAGATAATAACATGAAAATGGGATTAGGACATGAGTGTTATGGTCATAGAGATCACTCTAAATGCAAATCAACCCCTTCTAAATGAGATTTCAAAAGGAGAAAATATACAAATTAACCAGAATATTTGATTTGCAATTATTGTGGTCATACTGGACATATCCAAGAAAATTGTGTCAAATATGCTCAGGATTTAAGAAAAGGAATCAACTTTGTTAAAGCATCTGACACTATTTTCGAGGATAATGATTGTACTCCATCAGAACCAAGTACAAGTGAAGAACGCAACGATGATCATCGTTGGTTCTACGATATGAGCTTTTATTTCAAGAAGGCTACCAAATCAAAACAAACACCTAAACCTAAAGAGCCCTTCAAAACCAAAGCTCCTCCAAAACAACCTAAAAGACCACGACATAAGGAACCCACAACTAAACCTAAGACGGTTCCTAAACAAACCCATTCGTCTCAAAAACGAAAAGTTATAAAAAGGGTTTGGGTTAGAAAAGATCTAGTTTTTAGAGTCACTAACGTCAGAGGACCCAACTTAGCTTGGGTACCTAAAAACTGTATCTAATTACTTTGCAGGTTGTGGTGAAAGAAAATAACTTATGGTACCTTGATAGTGGATGCTCAAGGCACATGACTGGAGATGTAAATTTATTTCTTTCACTTGAACCTTTCAATGGAGGTAAGGTCACATTTGACGATAACAAGAAGGGTAAGATCATCGGTGTTGGTAAAGTTAGAATATCCTCTTATCATGCTATCAGTGATGTTTATCTTATTAGTGGTCTCAAACATAATTTACTGAGTATCTCTCAATTATGCGACAAAGGAAATAATGTTGTCTTACATTCAGATTCTTGTCGAATAATAATTGAAGGAACAAGTAGTGTTGTGCTTGAAGGACACCGTAGAAGGAATTTTTATATGATTGATCTAAATAATATTCCTACTAATTCATTCACGTGCATGAAAGTAACGACATATAATCCGTGCCTTTGGCACAAAAGATTTGCTCACATAAATTCAACAACATTGAATAAGCTAAAGAAGTGGGATTTGGTTGAAGGACTTCCCTCAATCAAATTCGATCAAGAAACATAATGTGATTCATGTGCCCGATGCAAACATGTGAGATCATCATTCAAACCGAAGAGAATGGTAAGTACCAAGGAACCACTAGAACTCGTGCATATGGATCTTTGTGGCCCAATGAAGGTAAGAAATAGAGGTGGATCCAGGTATGTCTTCGTTCTAGTTGCTGATTATTCCAGATATGTTTGGCCAATCTTTCTCAATTCAAAAGATGAGACTTTCGAAGAATTTGCAGTTCTAATTAAGCTTGTCCAAAATAAGTATAAATCAAAGTTAGCTTCCATTCGTATGGATCATGGCACTGAATTTGATAATCATGCCTTTATAGAATATTGTAGGGAGAATGGTGTTGGGCATAACTTCTCAGCACCACGAACCCCACAACAAAATGGTGTTGTTGAGCGTATGAATAGAACATTGGAGGATATGGAACGCACGATGTTGTTATGTAGCGGCCTACCTCGAAATTTCTGGGCTGAAGCTATTAGTACTGCATGCTATGTTCATAATCGAGTTTTGATTAGACCCATTCTCAAGAAGACTCCTTATGAGCTTCTTAGGGGACTTAAACCTAACATATCACATCTACGTTGCTTGGGGAGTAAATGTTTTGTCCATAATAATAGCAAAAATAGATTAAGCAAATTCGATCCCAAAAGTGATGAAGCGGTGTTTGTCGGTTATTATAATCATAGTAAAGCATATAAGTTTTTCAATAAGAGAACCTTATGCATCGAAGAAAGTGTTCATGTTGTTTTTGATGAGAATAATATGTTTGACAAAGCTGAACAGGATGAGGAAGAAGATTTGAACGAACCTGATTTCTGACTATCCAGGGATGAAATTCCAGAATTAGATGAGGAAGATAAAGAAATTGAGGGCACAAATGATGAACAAAGAAGCCCTTCGAATGATAAAGGAAAGAGAAATGAGAGTTTAGTTGATGATACTAAAACCTCTTCTCAATCTAAGAAATTGGAGGATAAAGTTATAACTGATGAAGCTATAACTTCAACTCCAAATCAACGAACTAAGTCCAATGTTATAACTGATTCTGTTATAACCCCAGGCTTGGATTTAGGGGGAATAAGGCTTGAACCCCAATCATTCGAAGATGACGAAACTAGTTCAAATGAAGATGTGCGTCCTGTTTCAAAGAAATGAAGATATAAGGATTCCCATCCAATGGAAACCATCCTAGGAAGTTTGAATGAAGGCGTTCGAACTCGTAGAAGAAGCACTTGCTGGACCAGATTGGATCGTTGCCATGCAAGAATAGCTTCAACAATTTGAACGGAACAAAGTTTGGCATTAGGATCCAAGACCTAAAGATCAAACATTTATCGGTACAAGATGGGTTTTTAGAAACAAGCTGGACGATACATGAGTCATTGTATGAAATAAAGCAAGATTGGTCGTACAAGGGTATAATCAACAAGAAGGAATTGACTACGATGAAACCTTCGCTCCTGTAGCCAGACTTGAGGCTATTCGGTTATTAATAGCATTTGCTACTCATAAAGGAATTAAACTTTATCAAATGGATGTTAAGACAGCTTTTCTTAACGGTTATTTGAATGAGGAGGTTTTTGTCGAACAACCCCAGGATTTCTCGATAGCAAGTTTCAAAACCATGTTTTTAAATTAGATAAAGCATTATATGGTTTGAAACAAGCTCCGAGGTCATGGTACGACAGATTGTCAAAATATCTTCTTGAAAGTGGTTTTAAAAGAGGATCTGTCGACAAAACCCTATTTCTGAAAACTGAGGATTCCGATTTATTAGTTGTACAAATTTACGTTGATGATATTATCTTTGGTTCAACTAATGATCGTTTATGTAAGTATTTTTCAGATTTAATGACCTCAGAATTCGAGATGAGCATGATGGGAGAACTCAAGTTCTTCCTTGGACTCCAGATTCAACAAACTTCAGAAGGAATTATGATACACCAACAAAAATACATCAAGGAGCTAATCAAGAAATTCGGTATGGAAAATTCTAATTCTAAGCCAACTCCTATGGGTACTGAGAAGAAGTTGACTTTGGATGAAAACGGTAAGTCTGTGAATGAGACGAATTATCGAGGTATGATTGGCTCACTTCTTTATTTAACTGCAAGTCATCCGGATACTATGTTTAGTGTATGCGTATGTGCTCGATTCCAATCGTGCCCTAAAGAATTGCATATGATTGCAGTTAAGAGAATCTTGAAATATTTAATCGGTACATCTAAATTATATCTGTGGTATCCTCTTGAGTGTTATTTTGATCTCATAGGGTATTTGAATGCAGATTATGCAGGTTGTTCACTTGACAAAAAAAGTACTTCCGGCATAGCCACGTTTGTTGGACCGTGTATTATTACGTGGGGGTCTAAGAAGCAAAATTCCGTTGCGTTATCTATAGCTGAAGCCGAATACATTGTTGCTGGATTGGTATGTTCTCATTTTTTATGGCTTAAGCAACAGTTATGCGATTACGGTGTTAATGTCGGTTGTATACCTATTTTATGCGATAACACTAGTGCAATTATTATATCTAAGAACCCTGCACAACACTCACGAACTAAGCATATTGATATTAGACACCATTTTCTACGTGATCATGTAGATAAGGGCAACATAAGACTGGAATTTTGTAGTACAGAAAAACAATGGGCTGACATTTTTACCAAAGCATTGGCTAGAGAACGTTTTGATATTTTACGGTTGCAAATTGGTTTAATTGGTGGCAACTAAACTTGTCACAAATATTTTATTTTCCATATGATTGACTAGTTAAGACGAGATTGTATGTCTATGTTCGTATTTTCCGTTGCAAGTACATTCTTGTATAGTATTTTATTATTTTATGAGAATATTCCGTTTGCTAATATATTATATTTTGTGTTGTATACAAACCATATTTCTTATTCATAACTTATACATTCTAAGGTTTACAGCTTCATAAACCAATGACATTCATGATTTGTTTCATTTAGGATGTGAGTAGTACTCCTTACATGGCATGTAGCATCAAATTGCATAAGCAAGAAATTTGTCTCTTATTGCCTGTATACACTCGGTTTGTGGTGGTGACACATGTGGAGAGGCGACCCTTCCTCTACATTTTACCTACTAACCTCACATTAGCCAAATTTGCCTTATTTTGACTTATTTATTCAACTACATTCCATATAGCCTACCCTTGTCAAGCTAGTCTTGTTGATAAATTTGGAAGTCTTATTGTAGTCGATTTTGTTGCTTTTATGATGGATATTGGAAGGAAGGAAGAAAAAGATGGACTGAAAAAAATTGAACAAAAATGAAAAAAAAAGAAGAGAAAAAAAATTGATACTATCAAAGATGGAAAAGCAGAAATCTCTTGTTACTCCTATTCTTATCATTTCCATATTACTTGAGAAAAAGTACTTGTTGATGTGAGTAAGTTTGCGCCATACTTGGCATGGTGCATCATCTTTCATGTTGAGTTTGAAAGTGGAATATGATTACTTTTGGTTGTGATCGGTTCTAGCTTGGCTTTTACCTCTACATATCCAAATTATTTTGCCCCTTCTTACCCAGCTAGCTCATCTCACTTTACTTTGTAAGTCCTCGGCATGTGTTTTGGATCTCGATTGGTTGGAGTGTGTATGTACGGTCACTAGAGATATCTATCATGTTAGATTGCATGCATGCTTTTGTAGGTCGTAGTTAGGTGAGTGACTATTTTCATTCTCTCTTACAAAATCTATAGTCATCTTGGTTTGTATCACACACTTTATATGTAGAGCTTGCTTATGTTGAAGTCGTTCTTATGCTATAATATATGCTTTGATTAATTTATATTTCTTGCCTCGGTTGATATCATTCTAGTCATTTTATGTCTGTTCTCGTCTTTTAGATGATGTCAAGAGGGGGAAGAAATGATCATGACTTAAGTATTTACCTAAGTTTTCTCCTTGTCAGAACCTTTAATCTCTTAAGGTCCTTAGATGCTATTTGTATATAAGTGGCTTGTTCTTGCGTTCAACTGTCTATGACTTTATAGTATTATGTTGAGGGGGAACTTACACTTACTCACAAATCGTAAGAGACTTGTCATCATCAAAAAGGGGGAATTTGTTGGACCATATAGATATATGATTAAGTTTTGATAATGACAAGTGTGTGCTTCGTTTTATATATACTCTTGCTCGTAATCGTTTGTTTAGTCTTTGTTAGATTGACTTAGGTTTACAAGTTTAGCAAGCAATGTTATAGCATCCTTGGCTATAACAGTGAATATTTGTGAAGCATCATTCAAGTAATGTTATAGCAGCTTGAGCTATAACATTGAAGATTCTTAAAGCGTCATAGTAACTGTAACAAGTTTCAAGTATGATGATCACTGATGTGACCATAATTAGCGCATATTTAGCCCCCGAATTAGCCTTGTTCCCATGCTTTTTAGTGCCTATTTGGGTCATTTCTTATCTTTAGTTCTTTGTTTTGCATATTCTTTGAGATTTTGATCCCTTGGTAGGAAAGGAGTAAGAATCTTGCATTTTCATGGCAAAACGAGGCTAAATTGATTGTATTCAATGACCAAGCATCAAGAAGAGACAAGACTAGAAGGCCTTTGTACATATCATAGTAGAAGAACAATGTTGAGAAAGGATCCTTGCGTCCCCAAGGAAATCCCCAAGGAATTTATGAAGAAAAGGGAAGAAAATAAGAAGAATTGACGCTGACCAACAATCCGAACGGATTGTAGACAATCCGCCCGTCCAGCCAGAACAATCCGAGCGTCCCTCCTTGGAATCCGCTCGGATTCCCCCTCAACAATCCGAGCGTCCCTCTCCTGAATCCGCTCGGATTGCACCGCCCAAATCCGGCCGTCCCGACTCTAATCCGCCCGGATTCTTGCACAGCACGGATTTCATTCTTCAAGCTACGAAAAGAGAAGCCCTTCTCTCAGAAAATACCGGGTCCTCCTTGCTCAACTTAAAAAGTGTGATTACTAGTTTAGCCCTTAGTTAACCCTAATGCATCCTCCCTAATTTTCACTATAAATACCCCATTAGTCTAATTAGAGGAGCATGTTCTTTTTATCAATAATTAGTGTAGTTAATATCAATCAAATCTCTCTTCAATATTGTAATCAAGTATTAATCAAGTTTTAATCCAAGTTTTAGTTCTTTAATCTCTCTTTTGTTCATCCTTTATTTTGGGTAATTGAAGATTATTTGGGTTATTATTGGGAGATTGACAACCTCTCAATCTAGGATTCAAGTACTTCTATTATTCTTGCTTTATTATTGGAATCATTAGTAGGTATAATCTCTTAATCCCTTTTTAATTATTGTTAATTACTTTTATTTATTCATCATGTTTCATATTGTTGGTATGATTGACAACCTTGCTAGCATGATCAACATGATAATGAGTGAGTAGTCTCTTAGCTAGGGTTAATGGGTGATTAGGGGAAACCATCATGGGGATGATTCATGCTTAAATCAATATGCTTTCATATCTTATTTGCTTGCTTGTTTTGATCTTAATACATGCACATGTTATATTTGATGAAATGCTAAGCCTATGAATCCTTGCATTTACTATCATCTTCTATCCTTTCAACAAGACTTGTAAGACATAACCCAACTCGAGTCTTGTTAGACCATGCATGTGTTGAGTAGGAAATATTAAGTCGACTTGTAGGTGTTGTACAATCTAATCGATTCGGCTCCGGGACCCAAACTTTCCTAGGATTGTAAGACATAACCCAACTCAATCCATCACAACAATAATTGCTTGCTTATAATTTGAGAACATGTTTGTATGATCATATCCCATGATTCCCCTATGAACCCATGACACCCTAGTGCTTTTAATCAATTGTTTACACCCCTTATTTTATTCATCTTGCTAGTTTATTTTCATTGTTATTTTAGTTTAGTGACCTTCTACACCAACCCAATTTGTGACACCCCTAGACACTACTAGTTACAATAGAATTCTCATTTCAATACCCGTCCCTTGGGATCCGACCTTTACTTGCCTCTTTACTAATTGTAGATTTGTTTGTGAAGTATAAATTGTGTTTTGTATCGACCATTGACCAACGACCACATATACTTAATTGTGAACACGAAATGGCATCGATCAATCACTCAAGCAAAAGGCTCGATCAAGTCTATAACAAGCTCAAGATGAAGAGCTTATGATCAAGATGAAGAGATGATTCTACTACTGAAGATCTCCAGGAAGATTAGCTAGTATAGGTCATCATTCGATAACGGTAATTTTAGAAGTAATCTTGACAAGTAATGTTGTAGCTGTTTTAGTTATAACTTTACTAGTTGAACTCAAAGTTATAGGTGATTCTACTATAACTTTGAGCTGCAATATAAAGAACACGATTTTAATGTTTTTAAAATATATTTTTCAAAGCTTAAATAATAAAATCTTTAAAGAAAAGTATTTTTATAGTAGAGTGAGATTTGGGACATGATTAGATCAAATGAGTTTGAGATTATCCTATTGATTAGTAAAATAACTTATGAGTTGTCATGCTATCTAGGGTTTTCCTTTAATTCATATCTAAACCCTAATTATCTAACCTAATATCTTAGCTAGGGTTTCGGTTTGGGTGGCCGGCCTATGAGCCGTTTTTCCTCCTTATTTGAATACTCTTTGTGCAAGTTCAGGTTTGGAATAAATTTTAGTAATAATATTGGTTATGATATTTTATCTTCATATATTATTTGATTTATTCTTTTCCATTATATAAAGATATTATTAGGTTAAAATTAGATCTCCTACATAATATATACTTCACACGTGATCTATATAGTATCTAGGGTTTTATGGTAAAGATCTTAAATAAATATTTGTTAGAGATATTTTATCTCTTTTTATTTATTTTCTATCTTTTATCTAAAATAGTGTTGGATTAAAATAGGAAAAAGATAGATCTTATTCCTTTCCTAATCTACACGAGATCTTGGGTTTAGGTAAATATCTTAGATAAAATATTTGTTAAATATATTTTATCTCCTTATATTTAGTCCATATCTTTTGGTAAGATATTATTAGAATAAATAAATGGATTAATATCTTTTTCTTACTTGGATAACAACTAAAGTAGATCAAAATAATATTTGTTAGAGATTTCTTATCTCCTTATATTATTTTTATTCCTTCTTACTTTCCAAGATTAAGGAAGATTTGACCTAATCTCCTTCTTGCCTCTCACGACACACACACGTCATCTAGGGTTTTCTTCCTAAACCTAGATCTCCTCTCTACTATAAATACAAGCAGTTATTCATTCTTTCAAATTACTTTTCAACTTTGAGCTTTAAAATATCCTTGCAAACAAGTTAAGTTTATCATTATTTTGCAATCGAATATTGTTTTGAAAAGTGGTGTTGTTCTTTATTGCAATTACTTTTTAAGTTACGTTATTGGATAATAGTGCTTCATATTGTTTCTTACTCGTTCAATTGTGTGAACACCTAGAAGAACAATCAAGTACTTTCTTATTAACTTAAGATAGTAAAAACCGAATATCTAGTGATATTCAAATTGAGTTATAGCTAGAGTTAGCTATGCGAGTTGGGTTGGTAATTTTGCAATCCGGAGAAAGGTACTAAAATTATTAATCGAGAATAGTGGACGTAGGCTTCGACGTGTGAAACTGAACCACTTCAAAATCGTATGTCTTTAGAGTTTTCCTTTTCGTTCATTTCAATACGTTCATAATCACCTAGTTAATTAGTTAAAGTTTAATCAATAAACTTTAAGTAATTAATCATTGATATAAAATAAAAAGTAGGCATAAGTTTTTAAATACTCAATTCACCCCCCCCCCCCCTCTCTCTCTCTCGAGTATTTCGGGTGTGATAGACTCTTCAACCTATTAATCCCTTCTTCATTAGAGGTAGGTTCGGATCAACGAAGTACACTTTTTTTACGTTGGGTAAGTAGGGTAATAAAAGTTATTACATGTGAAAATTGGTTGGACTTGGCGGGATTAATATAGGTAGAATCGGTCCACCGTGCCCAAATTTATTCTGGGGCCAAAAGATTTATTTTAAGAAAATCCGTCGACCAAGAGTTCTAATAGTAGAATCAGTCAAAGTTGTTGACTCACCAAATTTATATAAATATGGGTTAAATCGGTCCACCGTGCCTGTGTTTATATAAAGATGGATCTTGGAATCATTTATATAATTCAGTGGGAGATAATTATATAAATGGGAACTTGATAAAATAGTTTTACAAGTAAAATGATTAAACGATAAACGTTAATTTTTCTTTCATTTTCTCTTGTAGTAATCACGGTGGCTTCTACTAGTCAAACCGCCACTATATCTAAAGATTCATGGCTTCGTACTTTAATGGACAAATATGTTTTAAAAGCTGACGGTAGTAATTTTAATGATTGGGAAGAACAACTTCGAGTAGCTGCGGCAGGTGATGGCAAATTACGCTACCTAGTCGATCCCTCTCCCCCTTCACCTAGTACTAGGGCCACTGCCGATGTAAGGGAGGCTTTTAATCAATATCAAAGAGAATTTGCCGCTGTAAAAAATGTTTTGATTTTTGCAATGGATCCTCCCTTACAAAGGCAATGCATCAAATTTCACAATGCTCATGAGTGAAGGATAAGGTAGATCTATATATACCAACATACTCATATATGTTTTAATTTAATTTGTCATAAAATTAACAAGTGATCTTATGCATGCAAACAATATAAAATATAGAGAAGAAATTATCATCTTACATAGGATGTTTCGGTTTTATGGGCACAAGTGAGTTCACCTACTCACTTGTTCTTGAGCTTTCCTTATGGATGAACAAGATTCAAATATAGAATCCCTCCCAAAAGCATATACCCAAGGAAACTCATAATTAACCAATATTATTTAGATCTAGTAATAATATTAGTTTTACTATAAAATTGACACAAAATAAATTGTATTTTGGCTCTTGAATGATTCGGTCAAGAGGGAGTATATGAGATTTTATTTCTCTAGAAAAATCACATATTGTAGAGATTATGCATTTTCTTACACTAGAAAATTTACATTGTAAAAGGAATGAATAATAATGTGTAAGAAAAAAGCTCTTTACTCTTTTCTTGTGGAATGGCCGAAAAAGGGCCTTGGGTAGCGTGCCCAATGCCTTTCATTTTTGCTCTTCTCAAAAGGTAGGTGTGCATGGCTATAACTTAGATATGATAATTGTGTTTTCCACTCAAGATAAAAACACAATACATATCTTACACTCCCTCCTCATTTTCGGTTTTTAAGCATAAAATAGAGAATCCATTTTATTTTGTCATTTGTCAAATTTGTCACATGTAACATGTTACATGACATGTCACAATGTAATGTATTTTTAACATATTAAAAATCAACATACTCATAAAATATGTCATTTACAAAATCGACTAGTAATTCGTAATTACTTGTACCAAAAATGTTTCCAAATTATAAACTACAACATTCTGTATTTATAATAATTTATTCATTCCGTTTCAATTGTTTCTGTAAACAATAATTTCATCTAAGTAATAAAATAATTCGATTACTTAGACCGTGTCTCATTTAATCATATTTACAATAAGATACGTAAATTATACTCACAAAATCATCCGTCAATTTTAAGCAATTTAATTAACTCGTATCGGTATACGATCAATTAAATAATCAATTAAGAGTATTTCCCTATAGGTATGACCTAAGGGGATCAAATGATCACCACCGTCGCACGACAGTAATGTCAAACTCTAGTCAGCCAATCATTACCGATATGTGTGGACCAGTTGACTGTAAAATATTACATCCCACATGTATTCTTAAAATGAGATTTAATAATGATATTTAAATCATGTGATCGCACTATTGTTGAGGACACATTTCCCAACAATCTCCCACTTGTCCTCGACAAGTGTGCGTCACCAATTCTCTTGTCCTATTACTATCTCCCACTCAATGCAAGGTGTCTTTCAGGTCGTACTTGCAAGTGATCATATCGAGAGTGGTTTCCTCGATCTGGAGAATAACTGATTGACCGGATTTATCTATCATAGATACTTTCCGAGCGTGGCCACGCATTTCCAGTTCATTACTCCTCGAGTGGCCCTGAGATATTGTTTTAACCCTGACAAGGGGATGGACAATTCCTATCACACTCATTCCCTTCGACTAGCCACAGCCATCATAACCCAAAATATGCCCATTTGACCCCATTTACGAAGGTCGTAGTAACACAAATCAAAGTTAATCTGAAACTGTGCCATCTTAGGCGAACAGTCTTTAGTCAAAAGAATCGACTCATTAGAATACTATAGCAGCTCTCGCCAAGACCAGGCTATATAAATTGCCAGACCTCTATAAGCGGTCATAAGGCCCGACAAGGTGTTCCTAACAGTTTGCCTATGTGATCGACTAGTCATCCCACATGACTCTATGGCACTTGAACTTGCCGTCATTCGCATCACACTCTAGTCACTTCGAGACGTAACCTCATACAAGCGACTATGGGCAAATAATATGTTAATCCGGGTTCACTTTAACGGGATTCAACGTTGTCTCTACAACCCGTTTGGATGTAACAAAGTATAACAAAAGAGTTTTAAAGTAAAACTCGAACGACAAATGCGATTATCACATATGAATAGTCAATGCCTAATTACTATTTCATGTTCTATAATCTAATTTGATCTTGTACGTAGTTGTTCATTTCAATTCAATTGAAATGACATGACTCATCATGTTTAGCCTTTGAGAAGGCTTTGGTTAGTAGGTTTTATCAATTTCTTGTACCTTACTCAACCTTACTACATACTCGTTTTCCTTTGTAATGTATACATTTGAATTACAAAACTTTCTGAGTACGTGTCGAGATCTAATCAAGACATAGGCCCTCTAGCCTAAGAATAGCTCCCACTGTTTTCACAGTGTGCGGGACTCATCCTTCTTGCACATCTCATGATTGAAAGTGTACTCAATTTCCGTTGTAAACATTTCTCATTGTTCTTTATTGCCTAGAACGATTCTAGAAAATCCACTTCTCAATTAACATTGCCACAATGGTATCTTAACCATCCTAATGTGTTTTGATTATAGTTTTATCGGAAACCATGCGCAATCTCAGTTGTCAATTGTCACTTGTGTAACACCCTTACACAAAATTGCATCATAAACACTTTGCTTTACTTCCTTAATGCTTCTGCAAGCACTTAAGGGTAATCTTTATGGCTTACTTGTTAAAGATTACTTAAATTCGATTTTGAAAACAATTCATCATACTCAAAGTATATGAAGTGTTATACATCATTACTCATTTAATTGATCCGGCAGCGGAAGCAAATGGAATCAATCAAATATGTTCAATTTAATTGAACTAGTCATGAATCTTGTCAACATAAGACTTCTTACTGACGCAAATATCATGTGGATTTATCTTCATAAATCCGGATATTCAAGATGTATTATAATACTCCAAAAGTCTTAAATCATTCTCAATGATCAATATGTCATCCACATATCGGACTAATTAAAAAATTCCGTAACTCCCACTAAACTCCATGTATAAACACAACTTCTCGACTTATCGAGAAATGTTTTATCACATGATCAAAAATGTTGATTCCAACTGTAATACTGTATTTATAAGTCTTGGGGTACTCTATCGAGTAGGCCTTACTCAGTCGAGTAAGGGTAAGTTGCGTTTTAGAAAAGTTTCTGACCTGTTGGGTACTCGATCGAGTAGCTGGGGCACTCGATCGAGTAAGGGGGTACTCGATCGAGTACATCGAGTACTCGATCGAGTAGCCGGTTTTACGGGGAGTTTTCTCGGGTTTTGTTAATTATTCGATTAAGGTATATAAGCTTTGTCGTCATTATTCTAAATCACTTTTGCAAAACCTAAATTACTGTTTAAGAGAGAAAGCAAGCAAGTTCTTCATCCTAATCGCATTATTAGCAATACCCGGAGTTTGGAAGGTCAGTTCTTAGCGTTGATTATACCGTTGAGTTCCTTGCGTCGAGGGTAAGATCTATGTACCCTTTTTATTGTCTTTCCTTTAATTTGGTTAAACCCTAATTTAGAGATTTGGGGGTTTATGTGTAGTATGTAATTTGGTAGCCTTTATGTGTTGTATGATAGGAGGAGGGTTCATAGAGGAAGCTTTTTGATTCAAAGAAGAGAGACCGTCGATTGTGTGCTTACCAGGTAGGATTTCCTACTCAGTATTAGTCCCATAGTGGGATATTGGTTGATGTGTTGAGATTGATAGTTGATATAGCAATTGTATTGTGACGGTTGTGATTGCGATTGTGTTTGTGATTGTTGTCTTTGGTTCTCGAGGCGTGTCCTCTACCGAGTGGGGTCACTTGCGGGAGTGGCTTCACGCCCTAGTTTCGCCTTCTCGTGGAACCCGCCCACGAAGGGATGTGCACATTAATGGACAGGGTTATCGCTCACTATGTGGAGCGGGGATTTGGTGGGTACGGCTGCGGTCCCCCATCGGCGTGGTGGTCGGTGGACGATCGATGATTGAGATGATTGGATTTGGCGTGATTGTGTGTGTGTGTGATAGTTAAGCTGTCTGTTTATCTTATTGTTGGTATATATTGAATTGTGTGATTAGTACCGACCCGGTGTTCTTTTGTAAACTGCGGTGATCCATTCAGGAATGGTGAGCAGATATTGAGCAGGTATTGAGATGAGTCTTGGGATATTTGGGATGGCCACGACATGATGATAGGAGTCTTCTGCGTAGCTTATTAGTTATTTACATTTGATTAGAACGATCGATTGAGAACATGTATTGCATTTTGGTTTGGTTTTGATAATTGTAACTCTTCACTAAGTATTTATATTTAAACGTTGTTTCTTCATTGTTTATTTGATTATCATTGCCTCGGGTAACCGAGATGGTAATGTCCTCATACCTGAGTGGTCCTGGTAAGGCACTTGGAGTATGGGGGTGGTACAAATGGTATCAGAGAAACGATCCTGAAACCTGTAACCAATGAACCTAATGAACATAGGGAGTCAACTAAAATGAACCCGGGGTAAAGGTTGTAGGAGCTAATGCAAAGGCTTGGGAGACGTCCTAAAGTCGCGAACTTGCCCTACAATTTTGAACCGGTCACATGAGGGGATTGTTTGTCGAGTCGTATGTGTGTTTGGTTAACTTGTGTAAGAATGTGATGAAATGTGTTAATTGTTGGATGTTTGAAGTAGAAGGTTGAGAATGTGAAAGAAAGGTTAATGAAATATGTAGACTTGTTGTTGGAGTGATAACATGTTGGATGTTTATAAGGTGGTATTTAATCACATGATATAGTGATCTCGTGGATCGTACGAAAAGATGCGTAGCATGTTTAGTTATGATATAATGTGGTTTTATAAAGTTTAGCATGCTAGCATATGATATAGCATGCGGGTAGCGTTTCTGAATTGGCATGACTCGATCGAGTGGGACTGACTCGATCGGGTGGGTTTTTGACGATTTTGAGTCCAGAATCGTGTTTTTGGGTACTCGATCGAGTAACTAGGGGTACTCGATCGAGTAGGGGGTCACTCGATCGAGTAGCCTAGATACTCGGTCGAGTAGGTTTGAGATCAGAAGGTCTGTTTGGGGTCTGATGTTTGAGTACATGATCGAGTATGTTGGGCACTCGATTGAGTAGCCCGTTACTCGATCGAGTATGTTTGGGAACTCGATCGAGTAGGTTCTGGGCAGCGTGTTTTCATGTTTTGAGGTTTAGTACGTGTGTTTATGTCTACCCTTTCTTATATATAGTTTCAAGATGCCGCCCAAGAAGACTGCTTTGTATGCGAGAGCTGAGCATATGAACATAGATGACATCGTTAAGATGTTGGAGCACCAGGATGCTCTCACTGAGGCTTTAAAGACTGTGGGGAAAGATAAGGATAAGGATAAGGAGAAGGAGGTTGATCATTCTAAAATCAGCCTCTATATCGCGAGGTTTAACCCGAAAGAGTACAAGGGAGTTGGGGAGCCTAACCTTCTTGATAGTTGGCTGAGAGAGATGGAGAACATATTAGATTTGGTTCACTGTCCTGATTTGACAGCTTTAAGATGACCGCTGAGATGTCTGTGGCCGAGTACTACAGGCAATTCAATGAGAAGTCTAGGTATGCTGAGGATATGGGTTTGAGTGAGGAGAACCTGGCGTTGAGGTTTGAGAGGGGGTTGACCCCTAAGATTATGGATAAGTTACCCGTGGGAGTCCTTACTGATGTTAAGGAAGCTTTTGAGAGGGCTGGGAGAGCTGAGAGGTTGGTGGAGATGGCTCAGGAGAGGTTAGGTGGTGAGAAAAGGAAGTCTGAGAGCGAGGGTGGTGGCCAGTCTAATCACAAGAAAGGCAACCACAATCGATCTAAGGGGTTTTCTTCCGGGTCGGGTTCGATCTTTGGGGCTTCCTTTGGGCGCGGCCGGGGAAGTGTTAGTGGTAGTTGGGGTGTGACCGCTATAGCATTTGTGGTGGTGTAGGCCACAAGAGACATGAGTGCACAAGTGCACCAGGATCTTTCGAGAGACTTGCGAGAGCTTCGCGAGCAAATGACCGGGCCGGATCATGGCCAAACCGGGAAGTCGAGTTACCAGAGTGGAGGCAATCGCAACGGCGGTAATTCTTATCAGAAACCACCAACGAACAATAACAACAATCAAGAGTCGGGTGCTAAGCCGACCACATCAGCCAAGATCTTGTCCGGGAGGTGGGCGGAAGACCGATGTGGCAAGTTATTCATGATGGAGAAGAAAGCAGCTGAGGAAGATGCGCACGTTATCACCGGTACTTTTCTTGTAAATGGTGTTCCTACCTTTGTTTTGTTTGATTCGGGGGCTTCTCAGTTGTTTGTGTCTTCGAGTCTTGTTAAACAGTTGGGTTTGAGGGTATATGAGTCTGTTAGTGAGCGAGTTTTTATACCTTCGGGTGAGTCTGTATCATGTGAGAGATTGTTTAGAGATGTATCTATGATAGTTGGGCAAGTTGATCTACCTGTAGACTTGCTAGAGTTTCCTTTTGACGGTTTTGAGATGATAGTCGGGATGGATTGGTTAGGAAAGTATAAAGCTAAGATAGATTGTCATCAAAAGAAAGTGTCTTTAAGAGGTCCTAAGGGTGTTAGTGTGTCTTATCGTGGGTTTCTAGTCAAACCTAAGGTTAAGTTGATTGCAGCTGTCACCTTGAAGTCTTATCTGATGAAGGGATGTCCATTGATCTTGTGCCATGTGAGAGATGACCGGATAGAGAGTCCGACAGTTGAGGAGATACCAGTGGTGGGAGAGTTTGCAGATGTTTTTCCAGAGGAGATTCCGGGGTTGCCACCAAAGAGGGAGATAGATTTCACCGTTGAGTTGAAACCAGGGACGGGGCCAATCTCTATGGCACCGTACCGTATGGGTCCTAAGGAGATGGAGGAGCTTAGGAAGCAGTTGGATGATTTGATAGAGAAGGGATACATTAGACCAAGTGTATCGCCGTGGGGAGCACCAGTTCTTTTCGTGAAGAAGAAAGATGGGAGTTTGAGGTTGTGCATAGATTACAGGGAGCTGAACCGAGTGACGATAAAGAACAAGTATCCTTTACCAACGATAAATGACCTGTTTGATCAGTTGAGTGGCGCATCAGTCTTTTCTAAGATTGATTTGAGGTCGGGGTACCATCAGGTGAAGATTAGAGAGGTGGACATACCAAAGACAACTTTCACGTCGAGGTATGGCCATTATGAGTATGTGGTGATGCCGTTTGGGTTGTCTAATGCACCGGCAGTGTTTATGGATTTGATGAATAGAATCTTCAGACAGTTCTTGGACCAGTTTGTAGTGGTATTTATCGAAGACATCTTAGTCTACTCTAAGACTAAGAAGGAACATGAGGAGCATCTGAGGATCGTGTTGCGAACTTTGAGGGATCATGAGTTGTATGCTAAGCTATCCAAGTGTGAGTTCTGGTTAGAGGAGGTTGCTTTTCTGGGGCATGTGATCTCTAAAGATGGGGTAGCTGTGGATCCGGCGAAGATAGAAGCAGTGACAAAGTGGGAAGCACCAAAGAATGTTGCCGAGGTTAGGAGTTTCTTGGGTTTAGCTGGATACTACAGACGGTTCGTGAAGTATTTCTCCAAGATAGCTAGACCTATGACAGCGTTGATGAGGAAAGAGAATAGGTTTCGTTGGGATGAGAGTTGTGAGACGGCGTTCCAAACATTAAAGGAGTGTTTGACCACGGCTCCTGTCTTAGCATTGCCTGAAGGGACCGAGAACTTTGAGGTTTATACAGATGCCTCGAAGAATGGGTTGGGATGTGTGTTGATGCAGAATGGTAAAGTGATTGCCTATGCTTCTAGGCAATTGAAGCCTTATGAGGAGAACTACCCTACTCATGATCTGGAGTTGGGGGCTGTGGTGTAAGCTCTCAAGATTTGGAGACATTACCTTTATGGAGCAATCTTTAAGGTATTTTCTGATCACAAGAGTCTCAAGTAAATCTTCACTCAGAAGGAGTTGAACATGAGACAGAGGAGGTGGATGGAGCTGATTGGCGATTATGACATGGAAATCATCTACCATGAAGGGAAGGCCAATGTTGTAGCTGATGCTTTGAGTAGGAAGAGTGTACATTCTCTGTGTACAGCTCTATCTTTGATGAGACTGAGAGATGAGGTAGCGAGCTTTGGGATACATATGAAGCAGAAAGGAGATGCCATGGGTAATATGACAGTACAGCTTGAGTTTTATGATGATATTCGAGGTAAGCAGGCGTTGGACCCTAAGATAGTGGAGTGGAGAGCTGGAGTAGAGAAAGGGACAGCGTCCCGGTTTTCTATTCATACAGATGGTAGTTTGAGGTTTGATGGTAGGTGGTGTGTTCCTAATGATGAGGAGTTGAAAAAGACTATCATGACAGAGGCACATTGCACACCATATTCAGTACATCCGGGTGGTGACAAGCTATACAAGGATTTGAAGAAAACGTTTTGGTGGCCTGGGATGAAGAAAGAGACAGCTGAGTTTGTGTCCCGTTGTTTGACATGCCAGAGAGTTAAAGGGGAACAGCGACGACCACAAGGTAAGATTCAGTCTTTAGAGGTACCTGAGTGGAAGTTGGAATCCATTTCCATGGACTTCATTATGGGTTTGCCAAAGACTCAACAAGGTAACAACATGATTTGGGTAATAGTGGATCGACTGACCAAGTCAGCTCACTTTGTTCCAATGAAAGATACATGGACTAAGGCACAATTGGCTATGGCCTATCGAAAGAACGTGCTTAAGTTACATGGAGTCCCTAAGGACATAGTGTCTGACAGAGATGCGAGGTTTATATCGAGGTTTTGGAAGGAGTTGCAGGAATCGTTGGGAACAACTTTGAAGATGTGTACGGCATTTCATCCTGCGACAGACGGGCAGACTGAGAGAACAATCAAGACTCTTGAGGATATGTTGCGAGCTTGTGTGATGGATTTTGGTGGTAGATGGGAGCAGAGGTTGGACTTGATAGAATTTTCTTACAATAACAGCTATCACACTAGTATTGGTATGGCACCGTTTGAGGCTTTGTATAGGAGAAGATGTAGGAGTCCAATCTGTTGGGACGATGGTGCTGAGGCAGTGGTTTTAGGACCAGAGATGGTGCATGAGATGGTGGAACAGATTAAGATGATCAGGGAACGGATGAGAGCAGCTCAGGATCGACAAAAGAGTTATGCAGATCTACATCGGCGGGATATAGAGTTTCAGGTTGGAGATAAGGTTCTTCTGAAAGTGTCTCCTATACGTGGGGTTATGAGATTTGGGAAGAAAGGCAAGCTAAGTCAGAAGTTTATAGGGCCGTATGAGATCTTAGAGCGGGTTGGGGAAGTTGCATATCGTCTGGCTTTACCAGCTGCATTAGAGAGAGTGCATAATGTGTTTCACGTATCGCAGCTGCGGAAGTATGTGAGTGACCCGTCACATGTGTTAGAGGCCGAGAACTTAGAGCTAGATGAGTCCTTATCATATCTTGAGGTGCCTAAACAGATTCTAGACCGAAAGGTTAGAAAGACTAGGAGTGGTGAGACAGTTCTGCTCAAGATCCTTTGGTCTAACCACGAGACCGAGGAAGCTACATGGGAGCCAGAGGAGGCTATGAAAGAGCGTTACCCTTTCCTTTTTGATCAGGTATGTATGGTTACGGGGACTTAACCTTGTTTCTTTTAGGGGGGTAGGAGATGATCGCGAACAGTTTTTAAGAGTTTTATACCCCTTTTATATGTTGTGTCGGGATGTTTGTCGGGATGAGTTGGGTTAGTAACATGTTTTATGTTGAATTTTGTTTGATTGTTGAGTCGGGAATGTTATGGGAGTACCTTTGTTTAGTAGTGGTTTGAACTTCGGGGACGAAGTTCCTTTTAAGGAGGGAAGACTGTAATACTCCGTATTTATAAGTCTTGGGGTACTCTATCGAGTAAGCCTTACTCTGTCGAGTAAGGGTAAGTTGCGTTTTAGAAAAGTTTATGACCTGTTGGGTACTCGATCGAGTAGCTGGGGCACTCGATCGAGTAAGGGGGTACTCGATCGAGTACCTCGGGTACTCGATCGAGTAGCCGGTTTTACGGGGAGTTTTCTCGGGTTTTGTTAATTATGCGATTAAGGTATATAAGCTTTGTCGTCATTATTCTAAATCACTTTTGCAAAACCTAAATTACTATTTAAGAGAGAAAGTAAGCAAGTTCTTCATCCTAATCGCATTATTAGCAATACCCGGAGTTTGGAAGGTCAGTTCTTAGCGTTGATTATACCGTTGAGTTCCTTGCGTCGAGGGTAAGATCTATGTACCCTTTTTATTGTCTTTCCTTTAATTTGGTTAAACCCTAATTTAGAGATTTGGGGGTTTATGTGTAGTATGTAATTTGGTAGCCTTTATGTGTTGTATGATAGGAGGAGGGTTCATAGAGGAAGCTTTTTGATTCAGTAGTAGAGACCGTCTGATTGTGTGCTTACCAGGTAGGATTTCCTACTCAGTAGTAGTCCCATAGTGGGATATTGGTTGATGTATTGAGATTGATTTTTGATATAGTAATTGTATTGTGACGGTTGTGATTGCGATTGCGTTTGTGATTGTTGTCTGTGGTTCTCGAGGCGTGTCCTCGGCTGAGTGGGGTCACTTGCGGGAGTGGCTTCACGCCCTAGTTTCGCCTTCTGTGGAACCCGCCGCAGAAGGGATGTGCACATTAATGGACAGGGTTATCGCTCACTATGTGGAGCGGGGATTTGGTGGGTACGGCTGCGGTCCCCCACTGGCAGGGCTGGTCCAGTGGACAGTCAGTGATTGAGATGATTGGATTTGGCGTGATTGTGTGTGTGTGACAGTTAAGCTGTCTGTTTATCTTATTGTTGGTATATATTGAATTGTGTGATTAGTACTGACCCCGGTGTTGTTTTGTAAACCTGCGGTGATCCATTCGGGGATGGTGAGCAGATATTGAGCAGGTATTGAGATGAGTACTGGGATAGCTGGGATGGCCACGACATGATGATAGGAGTCTTCCGCTGTAGCTTATTAGTTATTTACATTTCAGTTAGAACAGTCAGTTGAGAACATGTATTGCATTTTGGTTTGGTTTTGAGAATTGTAACTCTTCACTAAGTATTTATATTTAAACGTTGTTTCTTCATTGTTTATTTGATTATCATTGCCTCGGGTAACCGAGATGGTAATGTCCTCATACCTGAGTGGTCCTGGTAAGGCACTTGGAGTATGGGGGTGTTACACCAACTCATTGATGTCCTACTTATGATCCTCTCTTAAGTTTCACATTATCTTAGGATTGCAAGAGTCTATAAAACTCATGACATGTATTGAATACATTCCTTCTATTGAAGAAGTGGGTCTTAGATTCACTTGCTGTATGCATATCCTCATAATGAAACACAATCCCTAAGAAGATCGAAATAGACTTAATCATTTCAATTAGTGCAAAACCCTTTGCAACCAATCTTGCTTTGAAATATCTCTTTATTAGTGCAAAACCCTTTGTCACTAATCAAGCCCTTTTGTTTCGGATTTTCATGGCTCTAAGCCTTGTATTGAGTTGTGACTTAAACACTCTTATGTAAGTCATATGTTCATTACTTTCTAGAAGTAATCAACTTGAATCAAACAATTTCTTTTGTAAGTTATAAGCTCTTTACTTTCTTAAAAGTAGCATGAATTCATCATTTTTAACAAGTGACGAATTTAACCTCCTAGGTTTTGAAGAAACAATGTCTTACACAAAACGTCTTATGTAGCCAAGAAAGACCAATTTCTTGCAACATAACATTCTTTGTGGCTCTTGAATAATTTCTCCCACTCTGTCTTCTAGAAATAAACTTGTATTTTAGAAAGACAGTTTCATGAGCCGCAAACCCGTCGTGCTCGTGATAATTGCAGGGGAAAAATGAGCATTTGTTTCTTGTGAAAACTTACAAACACGGTACATTACCATTTCATATCTCATATGATTTAGTGGAAATTAATTTAGACAAAAATGATAAATTCCCCAAAAGGATCAAGTAACTCAAAGTAACTTGATTGAAGTCCAAACCATATCGAATAGCGTTTGAATTCTTATCCAACCACACATCATTCCAAAATGCGTGCTAAGAGAGATTAATTTGTGATACTATATCACAATTCATTTGGCTTATATCAAAGTCTTCACTTTGATAATCCCATCACGACTAAATCGTAATTCCTTGAACTCTTTGAAATTCTTCAAAGATTTATCTATTTACCTTATTAAGTGAACATATTAGCGTCAACTTAAATCGTTGGTAAAAGAAAATGATCAACCTATTTTGGATCGATGATTTACAACCTCGATCTCCTTTTCAACCAAAAGGCACGAGACATCTTGCTTTGAATACAAGATACGCATATACCATTAACAATCTAATGGTTTCAAGAGTACTCGATAACTCTTTGCGTTCATCATTCCAAAATTTAAGGTTTAATCTTGGGTTACCAATTTGAGTCTTACATCATCTTCATGATATATCATTCTAGTTTGGTTTAGAATATAATCACCTTGATGATGGGCTAGCCATACATCAAATCATGGTGTATAGGGTCACAAAAGTGAAAACCTCTTTTGTATCTTAACAAGTTTATATTCTTATTTAGAGTTAATGCACTTAATAGTCATAATTAAGTACAACTTTAAATCCAAAAACTAAGTACACAATTACTCTATCTCTCGACACTATTATTGCTAGTCGTCATATTCTAATCATCTTATGTGTCGAATACAATGATGAAAACCTCCACTGGTTTCTAATATTGACGAAGTAATACTAGCAAAATTTATGTTTAATCAAATAAACATTTAACGAAGAAGGTCCCATTAGATGTCCCACAACTAATTTGTTGATTCTTCAATAATTTGGGGTAGTTTCCTTTCTCGTGTCTAACATTTAAGACAATGGAAACTTTATCGGTCGGGATTGATAGGTTTAGTATCGTCATTCTCAACAACTTTACCTTTAACATAACCTTGTATCAATTCCATTCTAATTTTACTTCTTTAACCTCGTCCTCATCTTAACGGTTTAAGAGAATGCTCCCACTCATTTCAATGAGTCTCTACTTAGAGAAGCAAAGGTGAATCTTATAAAGATTACTCTTCAATTCAATCGTTTTAGTCTTAAAACTTTCATTGAAGTGGTTGCGTTATTTTGGTCAATTACGAATTCTGACAAAACTAATTACCAAAACAATTTATCGCTTCAAGGTACTTAATTCAATTAAGTATATGAAACATAATCCATTGTAAGTAGAAGTGTTAGTCAAGAATCAAAAACCTGTTTGATAATGAATAACTTTAATCTATACTCTTTACAAGAGATCCTTAGCAATGGTTCATTTGAGGTTTTAGAAGCAAATTCATATTTGTCTTTGGTTACGATGTTTTAATGGAGATTTTGAAAAAATCGAAATGATATCGTATATGAATTGTGGTAAAGATATAGAACAATATAATAACGGAATAGTGGAAAACTTAACATTTATCGTTTTATTAATACTTGTAAATAACAAGTAAAGCATTTACATAGTGACCTCTACCCAACTATGATAAATGATTCCGAGATCCAAATTCATATTAACTTGGGCACGGGGTAGCCGATGAAACCCTTATCAATATAACTCGGTGGATTAACTCTTTAATCGATTCTACTTTTAGAACTCTCGGTCGATAAAATTACATTAACATTTATCTATAGCCCAAAACATATCAACAAGGGCACGGGGTAGCCGATGAAACCCTTATCAATAACTTTTGTTGAGTTCAATCCAAATTTCGAATAAATGTGTCCATTATCCAAACCCACATTAACTTGGGCACGGGGTAGCCGATGAAACCCTTATCAACATGAATTCGGTGGATAGACATTTATCACCCACTTCCCCTACGTAACAAGGTTTGTACCCCGGGGTAGCCGAGTGCACTCCCTCGCGAAATAGGTTTTCATGGTTTCTACTATTTGGTAAGGCTATGTATCAATTGATTGTTTTAGCGAGAGGCCATGTCAATTTATTATCTATCACGTTTTAAGTGAACTAAAGCGGTGAACTACGATAATTTTAATTGACAAGGTCGATAAACTCGATGAAAGAAGATGCATGTTTTAGTTATGGCGATTTAGCGATGCATGCGACATAAAATAAAATGCAAGCATAAAAATAAATAAATCCTAGTATGGCCTTTCCTAAAATAGAAAAACTATTTAACTATTACATATTCGGAAACCAACTACATTGGTCCCTTGAACTTCGGTTGTGACACGCATCTCGAGGTAACACCGTCTTTATGTATCGCCATTCTTGAAGAAATCCGTCTTTCGGAACTCCGGAATGAATAAAATTACATAATAAATTACATAATTTCCTATTATACATTTGTAACTAAAATAAAATAAATCTATTAAATTACAAAACGGTAATACGAGATCACAATAAAATTACAACCGAATCGATATTCCCATACATTTCGGGAAATACCAATTAAAATCTAAGGCCATACTAAGTAAAAAAATACATAATTCAAAAATTACATAAATTAAAATTATGACAATCATAAAGAAAAAGTAGCATTATAATATGTATGAACATGCCCAATTTTATGCTAAATCGCCTTTAATTAGCCAATATCGTATATTACTCGGTTTTTACGGATTTGCGTGATTTCAACATTTTATAATCACAAAAATTACATAAATTCATATTTATGCATAAGTTAATTACCCTAACCTCTTAGGACTCAAAATTTAGTCTTCACTAATAATTTGACCATAATTAACTCATATTTATAAAATTGTTCATTGATGGACTAAAATTACAAAAATAAGCTACAAACTTCAAATAAATCACAACATTTCAAATAAATTTGAAATTTGAAATTTAAACTCATGAACATTCTGGAAAAATACCATGACACTCATAATGTTCAAAAACTTAGGTTAAAAATTTCGAAATTTTTCCGGAAAAACAATGTTGCGGTTTATCGGTTTTTAATAAAATAATCATAAAAACATGAGAAAAATTTTATTCATCAACTTTTCAATTTTAGATCTGAAAAAGATAATAAAATGCAACATTGAACGTTTTTTCTTAGTCATAGATTATGTTTTATTTATTTTTCACTAATAATGTCACTATTTATGCTATTTTTCTTCAAAAATCCATAAATCATGCAAAAAGACTTCACTATAGCCCATTATTTAACACACATCTTGTAAAATTGCATGTGACAACATATTAAATTTCTATTACCAGATTCGAAATTTAAATCATATTAACCAATTTTTCACCTAAATCCGAATTTAATAATGAAAAATCCATTTTTCGAGCATAACAAGTCCAAAAATTATGAAAATTTACAGGTTAACTCAAAATAATATATGTGACAACATATCCAAAAATCACTGGAAAATTCGAAGTATAGCTAATTTTAGACCGAAAATGACATTTTTACTCATAAAATCATATTTAAATGCCATTATTATAAAATATGAACAATAAAAATCCATAAATATAACCAAAATATCCTAAAACATTTTAGGACCAGAAATTTTAACATGCATGAATTAATTTCGTGATATCTCATAATAACACAAAATACAAGTTTTATATGTTATTCTTATAACTCGGAAAAACTTTTAACCGATTTGCATGCAAACAACCAAGGCTTTTGATACCAATTGAAGGATAAGGTAGATCTATATATACCAACATACTCATATATGTTTTAATTTAATTTGCCATAAAATTAACAAGTGATCTTATGCATGCAAACAATATAAAATATAGAGAAGAAATTATCATCTTACATAGGATGTTTCGGTTTTATGGGCACAAGTGAGTTCACCTACTCACTTGTTCTTGAGCTTTCCTTATGGATGAACAAGATTCAAGTATAGAATCCCTCCCAAAAGCATATACCCAAGGAAACTCATAATTAACCAAGATTATTTAGATCTAGTAATAATATTAGTTTTACTATAAAATTGACACAAAATAAATTGTATTTTGGCTCTCGAATGATTCGGTCAAGAGGGAGTATATGAGATTTTATTTCTCTAGAAAAATCACATATTGTAGAGATTATGCATTTTCTTACACTAGAAAATTTACATTGTGAAAGGAATGAATAATAATGTGTAAGAAAAAAGCTCTTTACTCTTTTCTTGTGGAATGGCCGAAAAAGGGCCTTGGGTAGCATGCCCAATGCCTTTCATTTTTGCTCTTCTCAAAAGGTAGGTGTGCATGGCTATAACTTAGATATGATAATTGTGTTTTCCACTCAAGATAAAAACACAATACATATCTTACACTCCCTCCTCATTTTCGGTTTTTAAGCATAAAATGGAGAATCCATTTTATTTTGTCATTTGTCACATGTAACATGTTACATGACATGTCACAATGTAATGTATTTTTAACATATTAAAAATCAACATACTCATAAAATATGTCATTTACAAAATCGACTAGTAATTCGTAATTACTTGTTCCAAAAATGTTTCCAAATTATAAACTACAACATTTTGTATTTATAATAATTTATTCATTCCGTTTCAATTGTTTCTGTAAACAATAATTTCATCTAAGTAATAAAATAATTCGATTACTTAGACCGTGTCTCATTTAATCATATTTACAATAAGATACGTAAATTATACTCACAAAATCATCCGTCAATTTTAAGCAATTTAATTAACTCGTATCGGTATACGATCAATTAAATAATCAATTAAGAGTATTTCCCTATAGGTATGACCTAAAGGGATCAACTGATCACCACCATCGCACGACAGTAATGTCAAACTCTAGTCAGCCAATCATTACCGATATGTGTGGACCAGTTGACTGTAAAATATTACATCCCACATGTATTCTTAAAATGAGATTTAATAATGATATTTAAATCATGTGATCGCACTATTGTTGAGGACACATTTCCCAACAATGAGGTGTTCTCGAGGCTTTCTACCATGTTTTCTCAAGCCCCAAGGATAATCTAGTATTACATCGCAGTCCGTTTC